>NC_137788.1:26912895-27512895 GCF_963383645.1 Muscardinus avellanarius
GCTGCCACTGGCTCACAAGTTATACAGTTCTGGAATCCACTGCAACATCTGCCTCCTAAGATCACTTTTGGTGCAAGCTATCTTAGCTTAAGATACCTGAAGGAGATTCTCATTAAAAAAAAAAAAAAAAAAAACTTGAGTTATCTGGGCATGGTGGTGTATGCTTGTAATCCCAGTATTTGAGAGGCTGAGACAGGAGAATCGCAGGTTCAAAGCCAGCCTCAGCTACTTAGTAAAGCTCTTAGTAACTTAAATAGATCTGGGGGCGGGGGTGTAGCTTGGAGGTAGAAGATCCCTGGGTTCCATCTCTAGTACCACATTTTCTTTTTTTTTTTTTTTTTTGGTGATACTGGGGTTCCTGGAAGCCCTTCTACCTCCGGGCTACACTCCCAGACCCATTTTATATTTTTATTTGGAAACAGGGTCTCTTAAACCAGCCAGGCTGGCTTCAAACCTGCGCGATCCTCCTGTCTCCGCCTCCCTGGTGCAGGGATTACAAGCGTGTGCCACCACGCCTGGCACCACAAAAATATTTTTAAAAATAAAAATTTAAAAAATGCAAATGAGTTAAATTAGCTTACTTGGGAAGTGTTGGTCACACCAGTAGTGAGAAGTGATAAAGTTTGAAAAGCAGCCAGGAAGGGTATAGTGCTAGCCAGGTGCATGTCTGTAATCCAGTGCTTAGGCGGCTGGGATGGGAACACTGCAGGAGGAGAGCTGCTGCACAGTCAGGAGGTGAGACAGTGTAGACAGTTTGCGCGCTGTGCTAGTTGGGTCCTCCAGAAAGTGAAGGCGGAGATGGGGTTTGGAATGTGAGGAGTTTATTGAGAGATAATGGCTTGAAAGATAAAGTGGGTGGAAGCAAGTTTGAGCAGGGAGAGCTTCAAAGGTGATGCGGTTCTGACAGTCTTGGCTACACCAACAAAGGAACCACAGAACAAATACTGCCCATTAGAGCAGTCCCGGACTGAGCCGAAATGACAAGACTCTAGTGCCCCCGCTGTGTTCAGGTATCGCCGAGGGACCGCAGAGGAAAAGCACGGCCTGATCAAACAGCCAGGCAGATCCCGAAAGCACCCACAGCTCCAGGTTGCTGACAGCTGCGCTCCTCGCGGCTCCGCGGCACGTTCTCTTGAAGACACAGAAGACACGTAAGTGAGGCACATGCCCAAAGTCAGGGTAGAATGACCTGAGGCTTTAATATAAGTGTGTTGAAAGGAGATAAAGTCAGGAATAGAGAACCTAAGATAAGAAAGAGAGATGATTAAAAAAAAAAAAAAAAAAAGAACCAAGCCGGGCGTGCTCTTGGGAGGCGGAGACAGGAGGATCGCACAGGTTCAAAGCCAGACGCGCTGGCTTAAGAGACCCTGTTTCCAAATAAAAATATAAAATAGGTCTGGGAGGGTAGCCCGGTAGAAGGGCTTCCAGGAACCCCGGTACCACCAAAAAAACAAAACAAAACAAAACAAAAAAAAAAAACCAAGTGGAATCAGTAGAAATCAAATATTAAAGACTCAGTGGATGTTTGGGAGAGTAGACTAGACATAGGTAGAAAGAGGTTGTGTGTGTGTGTGTGTGTGTGTGTGTGTGTGTGTGTGTGTGTGTTGTTCTGGGGATTGAACCCAGGAGCATTCTACTTCTGAGCTGCATCCCAGCCCTATTGTATTGTATTTTATTTATTTTTTTGGTGGTACCGGGGATGGAACCCAAGGGCCTTCTATCTCCAGGCTACACTCCCAGATCAATTTTATATTTTTTATTTGGAAACAGGGTCTTTAAGCCAGCAGAGGCTGGCTTCGAACCTGCGTGATCCTCCTGTCTCAGCCTCCCAAGCGCGGGGATTACAGGCATGCATCACCACGCCCAACTCCTATTGTATTTTTAAAATTTTAAAACAGGGCTTGCTAAATTGCTGAGGCTGTTCTTGAACCTGTGATCCTCCTGCCTTAGCCTCTCTAGTACTGGGATTATAGGCATGTGCCACAGCACCTGGCTTAGAAAGAGATTTAGTGAACTCAAATTGATATGAAGGAAGTAAGTGCTCAGTAAATAGTAGCTAATATTGTAGAAGAATGGCAGAGGTGCTGGGTGTGGCTGTGCACGCCTGGACCTCCGGTGCTTGGGAGGCCAACACAGGAGGATTGCAGGCTCAAGACCAGCCTCAACAACTTAGTGAGACTCTCAGCAACCCAGTGAGACTCTGTTTCAATCAATCAATCAATCAATCAATCAATCAATAAATAAATGTGGGCGTGGTGGCACACACTTGATTCCCAGTACTTGGGAGGCTGAAACAGGAGGATTGCAAGTTCTCGACCAGCCTCAGCAACTTAGGCCCTTGGCAACTTAGTGAGACCCTGTTTCAAAACAAAAAGTAAAATAGGTCATCTGGAAGTGTAGTTCAGAGGTAGAATGCCCCTGGGTTCAATCCCCAGTACCACAAAAATTAAAATTAAAAATAATAAAGGGCTAAGGGTATATCTTGGAGATAGAATGCTTCTGGGTTCAAATCCCAGAATCCCAGTGTCTGTCTGTCTGTCTCTCTCTTACACACACACACACACACACACACACACACACACACACACACACGGAGGAAGAGGAGGAGAAGGAGGAGGAGGAAATATAAAAAATGAAAGTAATGGAAGAGAAAATGAGAATTTCTAATATTCCTCTTAGATCAGTACATTAAATTAGTAGTTCTAAAAAAGAAGATAAGGTAGAGCAACATTTGAAGAAACAATGGTGAAAATTCTTTCATAAGTAAAGAAAAATGGGCCCCTAAAATAAAATGGCATACTGAGTCGTAAAGAATAAAAATTTCATTCCAAGACAGGCATGATGGTGCACGCTTATAATCCCAGTACTTGGGAGGCGGAGACAAGAGGATCACAGGTTCGCAGCCAGCCTCAGCTACTTTAAAAAAAAATATATATATATATATATATATATTTTTTATTGATGCATTGTAGTCATACATCACAATGGAATACAAGACTTGTGAGGATATACAAGCACACATCATCCAATTAGCCTTTATCCAATCCCCAATCGCATTCCCTCCCCCTCCCTCGATCCCATGCTTGATTGGTGATTAACTTTGATACATTTGTTTACATACATCATGAGTTTTAAAGAGATTCCATCCTCCCCCATCACATCCCCTCTGATTGGTCACCTTGATTGCTCTTCTATAGGGCCCATTCTTCAACTAGATCTCCTCCTATTACCCATTTCTTCCTAGTTTTTGCATATTAGGGAAAACATCTGTTTTTTATTTTCTGTGATATTTCTCTGTGTATGCTGCTTTGCAAGTTCTGATCCCATTCTTGATGGCCCTGGCACTGACCTGGCCACCTGGCAGACTCTGATGCCAGCCTCACTAAGCCTCAGCTACTTAGTGAGGCCCTCTGCAACTTAGCAAGACCCTGTTTCAAAATAAAGAATAATAATAATAAAAAAAAGGGCTGGGGTTGTAGCTTGGAGGTAGAATAAAATTTATTCCTGGAAATGTTGTAGAGAAATTGAAAGAAAATGAAGAAAAAACTCTGAAAAGCTATGAGAAAGGAAACATTATCCACAAATAACTGATATTCTGTCTGAAGCCAATTTCTCATTAACAACAAAAGATGTCAATGTTCTAATAGTTTCAAAGTAATCAGAAAAGCAACTATAATCCTATGTTTAGCTGCTCAACATTTAAAGTGAATGAAAAATAAAAGCCTGGTGTGGTGTTTCATGCTTGTAATCCCAGCATTTGGCAGGCCCAGATAGGAGGATCACAGTTCAAGGACAGCCTCAGCTACTTAGTGAGGCCCTTTACAACTCAGTGAGATCCTGTTTCAAAACAAAGAACGTGGTGGCTCAGGCTTGTAATCCCAGCATTTGGGAGGCTGAGACTGGAGGATCGCGGTTCGTGGACAGCCTCGGCTACTTAGTGAGGCTCTCTGCAACTTAGTGAGACCCTGTTTCTTTTTTTTTTTTTTTTTTTTTTTTTTGGTGGTACTGGAGTTCCTGGAAGCCCTTCTACCTCCGGGCTACACTCCCAGACCTATTTTATATTTTTTATTTAGAAACAGGGTCTCCTAAGCCAGCGCGCGCGGCTGGCTTCGAACCTGCGCGATCCTCCTGTCTCCGCCTCCCAAGCGTTGGGATTACAAGCGTGCGCCACCACGCCCGGCGTGAGACCCTGTTTCAAAAAAAAGAATAAAAAATTGGGCAGGGATGTAGCTCGGAGGTCAAATGCCTCTGGATTCCATCCCCAGACCCCCCCCCCACCACACACACACACACACACAAAAAAAAAGAATAAAAAATAGGGCTGAGGGTATCTCTCAGAGGTAGAATGCCCCTGGGTTCCATCCCTAGTACAGAAAAAAAAAAAATTAATAGGTATGGTGGCACACTCCTATAATCCCAGTACTTGGAAGGTTGAGAGGATTGCAGGTTTACAGCCAGCCCCAACTACTCAGTGAATAGTCCTCTACAACTTGAACTCACCTCAGTGAGGTCCTCTACAACTTAGTGAGAACTTGTTTCAAAATAAAGAATAGAAAATAGGACTGGGTGTATAACTTGGAGGTACTGAGTTTAATCCCCAGCACCACAAAAAAAGGTATCAAAAGAATAATCGGTCAACCCAGTATTCTATACCCAGTGAAAATATAGTTTAAAAAATGAAGGCTTTTCAGGCATACAAAAGTTGAAAGAATTCACCATGTTTGTCCTACACAACATGATAAAGGAAGTTATTCAAGCAGGAAGTTAGTATTCAAGCTTATTCAAGCAGGATTGATAAAGGAAGTTATTCAAATGATACCAGACAGAAATCTGGATCTATACAAAGAAATAAAAAGCACTGGAAATGAAAGTATGTGAGTAAAAAGAATGGCTTTAAAAGAAAGTCAACTATTTAAAGCAAAATAATAAAAAATGCATTGTTCTGAAGAGCTTATAAGTATAAGCAAAATATATCACAAAATAGTAAAAATACCAGGAAGAGCTAAGTGAAAATATACTGTTACAAGTTCTTATCTCTATGTGATGTGATATAGTATCACTTAAAGGTAGATTATAAGTTAAAAACATATGCAATGAATACTAAAGCAACTACTATAATAATGCAATAAATTATTGCAGTTAGAAGCTAACAACAGAAATAAAATGTAACCAGAAGACACTCAAAGAAACCAGAAAAAGAGAGAATAAAGATCAAAGAACAAATGGGGCAAGTAGAAACCAAATATCACAATTTAAACCCAAGCATATCGATGATTGCACTAAATGTAAAAGGTTTAAATAATCACATTTCAAAACAGGGATTTTCATATCAAATAAAAACATTATATGCTGCTTATAAGGAACTTACTTTAATTATTAGGAAAGAAGTAGATTAAAAGTAAAACAATGCTAAAAGGCACACTATAGGAGAGCCAATCAAAATAAATTATATTTCAGAGAAAGACTATTATCAAAGATAAAGTGAGTTTACACAAGAGACAACCTGAATATACCTACAAACAGTAAACAAGTTTGAATTTGTATTTAAAACTCTAAGTCCAGATGGCTCAGTGAGAAATTCTTCCGAACATAAGAAATAAAAATATCAGTTCCACGCAAAATCTTCCATAGAATTAAAAAGGAAGGAATACTTCCCAATTTGTTCTATGAGACCAACAAATTGAATTTAACACTATATAAAAAGAATACTATATCATGGCCAAAAGGGTAACACAGCTTAGGAATGTACGGTTGAAATAAGATTCCAAAAAGCCGGGCGTGGTGGCGCACGCTTGTAATCCCCGCGCTTGGGAGGCAGAGACAGGAGGATCGCGCAGGTTCGAAGCCAGCCGTGCTGGCGTAAGAGACCCTGTTTCAAAAATATAAAAATAGGTCTGGGAGTGTAGCCCGGAGGTAGAAGGGCTTCCAGGAACCCCAGTACCACCAAAAAAAAAAAAAAAAAGAAATAAGATTCCAAAAGCAATCATAATTCACGGTATTAACAGACCAATAAAGACAATAATAGATGCAGAAAAACATTTCACAGAAGCCAACATTCATTCATGATTAAAACTTTCAGTGCACTAGGAATAATAGAGAAACTCATCAACCTGATAAAGGGCACTTATTATTTTTATTAAAATTTTATTATATGTATTTGAGGTGTACACAATGATTTTTGATAGATGCAGCCATAGTGAAATGGTTAGTATTCTCAAGCAAATTAAAATACTATCATCTCACACAGCTATTCCCCTTTTATTTCATGGTGAGCACCAAAGATGTACTCTTTTTAGCAAAAACCCTATATATAATACAATATTATTAACTGTAAGGTCTTCATGTTGTACATTAGATCTCTACACTTGTTCATCCTACATATCAGCTACTTTGTATCCTTTGACCTATATTTCCACCTCTTTCACCAACCACTACTTTATTCTCTATCTCTGTGTATTTGATTTTTCTTCTCTTTTTTATCCTTATGTAAGTGAGGTCATGTAATATTTTTCTTTCTGTGTCCAGTTTATTTTATTTAGCATAATGTCCTCCAGGTTCCTCCGTGTTGTGGCAAATGCAGGTTCTCCTTATTTATTTATTTATTTTTATTATTTTTATTTTTTTGGTGGTACTGGGGTTAGGACCCAGAGGCTTTCTTCCTCTGGGCTATCCTCCCAGACCTATTTTATATTTTATTTGGAAACAGGGTCTCACTAATTTACTGACAGCCTCAGTAAGTGTCTGAGGCTGGCTTTGAACCTGTGCGATCCTCCTGTCTCAGCCTCCCAAGCGCTGGGATTACAAGCGTGCTCCATCACACCTGGCAGGTTCTCCTTTTTTAAAGTCTGAATAATATTTGTGTGTGTGTGTGTGTGTGTGTGTGTGGTTCATCCATTCATCCATCAACACACACTTTGGATGTCACCATATATTGGCTATTATGGATCATGCTGGTGCAAGCAGGCATCTTTATGAGGCAATGGTTTCATTTCCTTAGAGTAGATACCCAGGAAAGGGGTTTCTGGGTCATATAGTAGTTCTATTTTTAATTTCTTTAGGAAACACATACTGTTTTCCACAATGGCTGTACTAATTTGTTGTACCAAGATTCATTTTCTCCATGTCCTTGCCAGTACTTGTTATCTTTTTACAAGTATTGTTATCTCGGTACTCTCTCTTTCTCTCTCTCTTTCTCTCTCTTTCTTTCTTTCTTTCTTTCTTTCTTTCTTTCTTTCTTTCTTTCTTTCTTTCCTTTTTTCTTTCTGTACTAGAACTGAACCCAGGGGCATTCTATTTCTTAGCTACACCTCCAGACCTTTGTATTTATTTATTTATTTGTTTTAAAATAGGGTCTCACTAAGTTTCTGAGGGTCTTGCTAAGTTTCTGAGGCTGGCTTCAAACTTCCAAGTACTAGGAAGACAGTTAAAGAAGGGGTGTGTGTGTGTGTGTGTGTGTGTGTGTGAGAGAGAGAGATAGAGATAGAGATAGAGATAGAGATAGAGAGAGAGAGAGAGAGAGAGAGAGAGCGCCTGACTGGGGGATTGAACCCAGGGGTACTCACTCTACCACTGAGTTACCTTTCTGTTCATTTATTTTGAGAAAAGGTCTGGCTAAGTTGCCCAGGCTGACCTTGAACTTGCAATTCTCCTGTCTCAGCCTCCCACGTACTGGGATTATAGGCATGCACCACTTCACCTGGATTACTGTTTGAGACTCCCAACATTGTGGGGCAGACTCTAGAGATGGAGACTCCAGATGCGGCGAGAGGACCAGCATTCCCATGCCACTAGCCCCACCCAAGGCCCCGGCTACATAAATACCCTCACTTCCTCTCTGCCCCGTGACTCTGCCAACCTTGATGCTGCTGACTGATCATCAGTCCCTCCCCCCATGGTTGGCAGACCTCGGCCAAAGGTGTCACTTAAAGGTGCACAATAACTTGCCTGGTTCTTGCCTCCTTTGCGCCCCCCGACTCAATTTCAACGTTACAAGGAAAATCAGAGTTTTGTGGTCAGCCTCAGCAACTTGTGAGACCCTGTTTAAATAGGAAAAATAAAAAAGGTGTAGCTCAGAGGTAGAATGCCCCTAGGATCTATCCCCAGTAAAACACACACACACACACACACACACACACACACACACACACACACGGTTTGTTTTGGCTCACAGCACTTCGAGGCCTGCGGCAAGGCAGCAAGGCAGCACATAACACTGGGGAGCATTAGCTGAAGGAATCTACTCACCTCAAGAGAGCAGAGAAGCAAAGAGAGACCTCTGGGTCCCAGTATCCCCTCCAAGAGCACCCCTACCTTCCCAGGACTGGAAGACGGCCGATCAATGGCTGCACTGAGCCTGTAGAAACTTGCCGTTAAACAACAAGCTACTTCTAGCGTCAGGCCCTCCTTCTAAAGTGCGTGCAGCAGCAGCAGAGCCCTGGCCTCGGGGGTGGGGTGGGGGCGGGTCTGAAAACCTGGGTCCTGGCAACTGATTAGGCAATAGCTCACTATGTAACTTCAGCCAAGTCCCTTGCCCTTTCTGGGCCACCTGATCTATCACTCCTGCCTCAAAGGGAGAGCAGGCCCTTGCATCTCTGACTGCCCAGGACTCTCTCCAGACAACCTCAGATCCATCCCCAGACCTGATGTCTCCCTCGGCCCCCACTGGGCTCCACCAGCTGGGAGCAAGGCCCTCGATTTGCTCTCTTTCCTCAAAATGAAACTAGCTTTATTGTCTTCATTATAATTTTTTTATGTGTGTTTCTGGTACTAGAGATTGAACCCAGGGGCATTCCACCTCTGAGCTACACTCACAGCCCTATTTAATTTTTATTTTGAAACAGGATCTTGCTAAGTTGTCCAGGTTAGCTGCAAGCCTGCCATCCTATCTTAGCCTCCTAAGTATTGGGATTAGAGGTGTGCACCACCGCCACCTTCACTGTAAAATTAATATAGTCCCATTGTTAAAAATGTAAACTGCAGAAAGGCATAAAGGAGAAGGTAAAATTCAAGTGAAATCCTATTATTCAAAGGTAATCACTATTACAATTTTGGTAATAGTCTTCTAGATAACTATGTTCACACATACACACATGCACACGCACACACACACACGCACACGTACACACACACACACACACACACACACACACACACTTCAAATACCCTAGCATGAGACACTACTGAGTAATAGTTTCATTGGTTTGTTTTTGTGGTGTGGGGTGGAAGCCAGGGCCTTGTGCATGGTAGGCCAGGGCTCTACCACTGAGCTTCTCCAGCCACATAGCTGTAGTATTTTAACTATAGCGCAATGCAAGTTTTCCATTCAGTCATATGTCGCAAACATATGTCAAAATATCCTAACTTAACTGGGCGTGGTGGCGCACGCTTGTAATCCCAGCATTCGGGAGGCTGAGACAGGAGGATCGCGGTTCACGGCCAGCCTCAGCTACTTATGCGCTATGCAACTCAGTGAGACCCTGTTTCAAAATAAAGAATAAAGAATAGGGCTGAGTGTGTCTCTCGGAGGTAGAACGCCCCTGGGTTCCATCCCCAGTACTGCAGAAAAAAAAAATCCTAACTTGTTATTTGTAAAAATTCATCTTGAAGCTGAGTGTGTGAGTGTGATGGCGCACGCTTGTAATCCCAGCATTCGGGAGGCTGAGACCGGAGGATCGCGGTAGCTACTTTAGTGAGGCCCCCTGCAACTCAGTGAGACCCTGTTTCAAAATAAAGAATAAGAAATTGGGCAGGGGGTGTAGCTCGGAGGTCAAATGCCTCTGGGTTCCATCCCCAGACCCGCAAAAAAAAAATCTTGATTACACACTCATATGCAAATATGTAATTTTCATAAGTGTATAATTGTGAGCAGCATAAATGTGAGCAAACTCCAGCCACCTCTTCACTCCTGGTGGCTCTGCATTACCACTGTAAGCAGATGGACGGTGAACACATCCTCCTGCACTTCAAGGATAAATTTCCAGATGTGGAGTTGTGGGTGGAAAATGTGAATGAGAGTTTTTGATACTGTCTTCCAAAATGTCAATACCTACTCTTACTTTTACCAACAGCACATGAGTGCCCACTTCTGAACTGCTTTCTAAAAGAAGGCATCATCAATTTGCAATTCGACAGGTGAATGTGTCTTATAATCTGTTTTTTTTTTTTACTGTCATTTATTTGATGATTAGTGAAATCATTCATCAGCTATTTGGTTGTTAGAATGCTTTCTTTTGTGAAATGGTCTGCTTTATGCTTTTGTCCTTTCTCTCTTTCTTTCTTTCTTTCTTTCTTTCTTTCTTTCTTTCTTTCTTTCTTTTGTACTGGGGATTGAACCCAGAGGCCTTCTACCTCCAAGCTATACCCCCCTGCCCTATTTTTTATTCTTTATTTTTTATTTTTATATTTTGGTGGTACTGGGGTTCCTGGAAACCCTTCTACCTCCGGGCTACACTCCCAGACCTATTTTATATTTTTTATTTGGAAACAGGGTCTCTTAAGCCAGAGTAGCTGGCTTCGAACCTGCGTGATCCTCCTGTCTCTGCCTCCCAAGCGCAGGGATTACAAGCGTGCGCCACCATGCCTGGCCTATATTTTGAAACAGGGTCTCACTGAGTTGCAGGGGCCTCACTACATAGCTGAGGCTGTCCTCGAACCACATCCTCCTGTCTCGGCCTGACAAATGCTGGGATTTCAAGCGTGTACCACCACGCCCAGCCCTTTTTTGTATTTTTTAGTTTGGAACAGGATCTCTGTAAATTACTGAGGGTCTTGCTAAATTGCTGAGACTGGCTGCAAACCTGTGATTCTCCTGTTTCAGCCTCACAAACACTGGGATTACAGGCACGTGCCATCACACCTGTCTTCCTATTGCTATTTTAAAGGGGGTCTTTTTTTGTGTGTGTGTCTTTTTAGAACCAGGGATCAAACCCAGAGCACCATACCTGCAAAGCAGGCACTTTGCCACTGAGTTACATCCTGCCCCCCTATTGCTTTTAAAGAGCTCTTTGCATATTAAGGATTTAAGTTTAGACCATCTGGTTTCTCAGGGTTTGGTGGAATTGTGCAATCAGGGCCTTTGTGTAGTCAGATTCCCGAGAGACTGGAGCAGTTCTGCCTCTGGTCAGTGGGGGGCAGCAGTGGGCAAGATTCCCTTTCAGGTCAGGTGCACAAGCTGGCCTAGAAGCGCGCGCGCGCGCACACACACACACACACACACACACACACACACACACACACGAATCTTTTCCAGGTGCCTCTCAGGAAATCTCTTGGTCCACAACTCTGAAGGTTCCCAACACAGATGACCTCCCCATGGTGTCTAGAGAGTGCTGAAAATCCAGCCGTAGGGCACGGTGACATTCATGACCTCCCTGCTCCTTACCTTCCTCATCAGCAAGATGGGCCTGCTGTGTCCATTCTCACTGTGGCGCACACAACCGCGCAGAGGAAGGCTGCGGCCTGGCCTGTGGTCCTCCGGCAGCTTCTGCCCACCACTCTCTCTGGAGGACAGGGAGGCATATGGCTGCTGCCACGGCTGGCTGCGCCCCTTCCCAAGCCTTCCCCGGGTGCCCTCAGTCCTGTGTCTCGGAACCATCCCCAGCTGTGGAGGAGGGGAGATGGCAGGGGAGGAGCCAGCAAGAAGGGGTTGCTGATGAGGACTGACACCTGGGCTGGAGAGGCTGTTCCAGCAGGACATCTGCACCTGAGAGGATGGGCCCCGCTGGCCCGAGAGAGGGGCTCCCAGGTTTCAACCTGAGGACCCTGCGGGGTCCAGGGAGCTGCATCTAACATGAGGACATGTGTCCGCCTGCACCATTCTGAGCTTGAGGTGCTAAGGGAGTTTCAGGAGCCGCCCAGCAGTGGGGAACCGTGGCCCTAACCTGACCACAGCAAAACCCGGATCCATCCCTGCCCAGGATCAGAGCTGCTCCTGACTAGGCCAGGCCAGGGAGCCACAGTCTCCTCCTTCCTTCCTCTTGGTCTCCCCATTGCTCCCCAGGCTTTCCTGGACCCCAGGTCTGGAGGGGAGAAAGGGGGGCCCTTTACTGCAGCTCAGGGCTGCAGCTGCTGGCAGCAAGGCAGGGTCAAGGAGCCCTTGGTTGAGGAAGGGAAACTGGAAAAATGGCTTTCTGATGGGCATGACTATGCCTGTAGCCTGGGGGAGGGTGACTCACGGGAGTGGGGGGGGCAGGGGAGGGCTGTGAAGGTGCTGAGGGCTGGCAGGGGCCCCTGGGTGTGGGCTGCAGGTAGGAGGGGCGTGAGGTCCTGGGCTCCACAGTGTGTGTGGGGGGGTCTCTGTATCTCTCTCATCTCCAGCCTGATCCCAGGGCGAAGGCAGGATTATGGGCTCTCATCCCTTTGTTCACAGTATGGAAGGCAGTGAGGGTTCCCTCTACAGACTGCTTCCGACATGCCGGCCTCCTGCTACCGGCTCTTCAGCATTCTTTCATCCAATCCGGCTCACCTGGCCATCTAACTCATTTTTATAGAAGAGGACATAGCAACCCACAGAGCTCGGGCCGCGTGCCCCAGGGCACAGTGAGGAGTCAGGGCGCAGAGCTCCATCCGCCCCCAGAAGACAAGAACTCCTGTCTGTACCCTCCTCCCCTGTACCCACAGGCATGGTTGGACTGTGTCCTAACCCAGCAGCCCTCTGGGCTGGGCACGGTGGCCACACCCACATTCCCAATACTTGGGAGGCTGAGACAGGAGGATTGCAGGCTGGATGCCAGTCTCATCTACTTAGTGAAGCCCTTGTGACTTAGAGATTCCCTGGTGAGTGTGTGTGTGTGTGTGTGTGTGTGTGTGTGTGTGTGTGTGTGTGTTTTAAAATAGGACTGAAATATAGCTTAGAGGTAGAATGCCCTTGGGTTCAATGCCCAGAACCTCCCCTCCAAAGTGACACCTCTGTCGGCCTGGAGGTACCCTGGAGCTGACTGGTGTGCAGGCTGGTCCGGCACAGGTGAGAGGCCAGACGTTGGGGTCCAGCCTGCAGCGTCTCAGGCCAGACTGACTTGGGCAAGGCCCCTCCACTTAGCCCTCATGGTTTCCAGCCTGGAGCCTCAGGCACCCAGACCACAGAGCAGTCCACAGTGCTGGGGCTACCTTGGCCCACCAGAAGGCCTCCCTAGCCACAGTTTTCCTGATGCTGGAAAGTTCTTTTAATTTGTGGGTTTCATGGAGGGGGAGAAAGAATGAAGCTGGGTGGTGCTCAGTGGGGGCCCCCACCAGACTAACAGGGTGGGGCCAGCAGCGGGGCAGCCTGGGATCTTGGGGCTCTGTGGGGGGGACAAGGCATGCACACGTGTGTGAGTGGCGTTGGCAGCCCGCCCGCTGTGGGGGGCCTTGTGCTGCCCTTCCTATCCAGCTTGAGGTAGGCAGTGGGTGGTGGGTGTGGCTTCCAGAATCTTATCAATCCTTCAGGAATGTATGTGGCTTTAGCAAACCTCGACCTGTGGCAGAGGAGTGGGGTACGGGCCAGGGCCTGTCCTGGCTGTGGGTGGGGACCTGGGGAGGGCCCCCATCAGGCAGGCCTGGGCCCAGGCCAGGTTTGGGGTGGAGCCGCCGAGGACCTAGTGTAGGAGCATCAGGTCTCCCTGGCTGTGCCCTCCCAGCCTTCCTTTCCTGCTTCCATGTGCACAGAGTCATCACAGCCTTGGTTACGGCTCCATTTACCAAAGCACAGAGTGTCTAAACTGTACCAGGCCCTTCTCATTAAGATCTTTTTAAATCCCCCTAATCCATCCACTTTATATTTTTAATCACTAGTTTATACACCAGGAAAAATATGTCTCAAATAATCTAAGTGACTTGTCCAAGCCAAGCAGCCCCTGAATGCCAGAGCCAGACACTGACTCTGAAGCCAGGTAGGTACTTTTCATTTCACTAAGCTGAGGATTCAAGGGGACTAAGATCTAGTCCTTGACCTTAAGGTGTGTAGCATCTGGTCCTAGAGCAATAAACAGATGGAAAGATATTCTCATCCAGTGTGTTAGTCAGCTGTCTGTTACTATAACAAATATCTGAGATAACCAACTTACAAAGAGGGAAAGGTTTTATGGGCTCTCAGTATAGAGGTTTCAGTCAATCATCAGTTGGCTCCTCTGTTTTGGGACTGTATAAGGCAGCATATCACGATGGGAATGTGAGGCTGAGAAAAAGATGCTCACCGCATGGCTGGGGAGCAACACACACACACACACACACACACACACACACACACACACGAGATTGGGGTTCTACAATTCCTTTCAGGAACACACCCCATTTATCTAAAGACCTCCCACTAGGCCTCACCTCTCTCAAAGTTTCTACCACTCATACTGTCATGCTAGGGACCAGTTTCTAACACAATGACCTTCGGGTCTCACTCAGTTACTGAGACTGCCCTTGAACCTGCAATCCTCCTGTCTCAGCCTCCCAAGAACTGGGATTGCAAGCATCCACCACCATGCCCAGCAGTGTGTGCATTATGATAATAATTATAGTACTTAAATCTGGCTATCCCAAGAGTGTCAGCCAATCATTTCTCATTTTTGTTTAGGCCAACTTGACACTTGCAACTAAAAGATCCCAAATGAATGCAACTTGTGTAGCTTCAAAATGAAACTCTCAGCTTGGATCCCCCAAATCTGTGCCTTCCCAATCTTAGTAAATGGCTACTCATCTACCCAATGGCTCAAGTCCTTTTCTTTACCTACCGACCCCACATCTAATGTAGCAGCAAGTCCTGTAAATGAGGGTGCATTTGCCATTCACCCTCCTCCGGGCCACCATCCATTCTCACCTGGCTTAGTGCAAATGGTCTTATCCCTCCTCTCTCCACTTCGCATTCCCTGAATGCTTCTAAAGCAGCCAAAGTGATCTTTCAAAACATTAACCAAATTATGTCACTCTTTTGCATACAATTCTTTTTTTGTGTGGTACTGGGAATGGAACAGGAGCTACACCCCTAGCCCTACTTTTTCATCTTTTTTATTTTTTGAAACAAGGTCTCAATGAGTTGGGAAGTGCCTCGCTAAGTAGCTGAGGCTGTTTGCGAACCATGATCCTCTGGTCTCTGCCTCCCGAATGCTGGGATTACAAGCATGAGCCACCATGCCCGGCATGGAATTCTTTAATAATTTCCAATTGCACTCTTTGCCAGGGGATTCTAATAGCCGACTGATATCTACCTTGTGATGTCCTCCTGTTTCATTCCACAAAGCTGCCAAGCTCATCTGTGCCTCAGGGCACTCGCATTTGCTGCCTCCTGTGTCTGGAAGAATCCGCATCTTCATGTGTCTGCTGTCTTTCCAATATTCAGCTTGTTACCTCTCATGAGACCTTCCCGGCGCACCCTAGCTAAAGCAGCATCACTTCTCACCTCCATCCCAAATCACTCGATTTATCTCCCTGTTGACCTCCTTTTCATAGTTTGCAATGTGGAGTAGACCAGAAACAGAGTAGCCGTCATATTCTGAATACCAGCTTTGAATCAGTTCAGCCCCCGTTTGCATTAAGGTGATCTGCTTCAAATACTTGTCAAATGTAAAAGTATGTCCTCTCTTGAGGACAAGAACATAAACCAGAGTTTCAAATTATCTCTTCATGTTTTTATACACAATGTCAAACTTTAATCAAAATTTACTAAACTGCCACGTATGGTGGCATATGCTTGTGATCCCAGTACCTGGGAAGCTAAGACAGTAGGATCACAGGTTCAAGACCAGTCTCAGCATCTTAGTGAGAGCCTCTATAACTTAGCAGGATCCTGTTTCAAAATAAAAAAATTAAATTGGCTGAGGGTGTAGCTCAAAGGTAGAATGTTCCTAGGTCCAACACCCAGTACCACAAAAATAAATAAATAAAATAAAATAGGGTTAGGGATGTAGCTCAGAGGTAGGATGTTCCTGGGTTCAATTCTTAGTAACACACACACACACACACACACACACACACACACACACAAAGTGATTAAATATGCAAAAATATGTGAGTTGATCAAAATATGAAGAGAAAAAGTATGTAATAGACACAGACACAGACAGAAGACCCAGACACTGGCATTATCAGGATTAAATGGTAATGATTAATATATAAAAATAAATGAAATTATGGTGTGTGTGTGTGTGTGTGTGTGTGTGTGTGTATGTATGTGTGTTACTAGGGACTGAACTCAGGGGCATGTTACCTCCAAGCTATACCTCCAGCCCTATTTTTATTATTTTGAAACAGAGTCTCACTAGGTTGATGAGAGTCTCACTACTTGCTCAGGCTGTCCTTGAACTTGTGATCCTCCTGTCTCAGCCTCCCAAGTATTGCGATTACAAATGTTTGCCACCATGCCCAGCTAAAGATGGGGAATTTCGCCGGGCACGGTGGCGCACGCTTGTAATCCCCGCACTTGGGAGGCTGAGACAGGAGGATCGCACTGGTTCGGAGCCAGCCTCACTGGCTTAAGAGACCCTGTTTCCAAATTTTAAAAAATAGGTCTGGGAGTGTAGCCCAGAGGTAGAAGGGCTTCCAGGAACCCCAGTGCCACCAAAAAAAAAAAGGGGGGGGAATTTCAGTAAAGAACTGGAGACTATAAAATTATCAAAAAGAAATCCTAGAACTAGAAAAAAAACAATTAAAATTAATGATTCACTAAATAGGTTTGACAACAGATTGGACAAAAGTGGAGAAAGATTAGTAGACTAAAAAAAGAACATAAGTCAATGTCCTACCAAAGTAAAAAGAAGCTAAAAAATGGGGGGAAAAAAAACAATGTAAGAGATATGTGAAACAGTGGAGATATCTAAATTAGGTGTAATGGAGTCTCAGAAAAAAGGAAAGAGAAAATAGGGCAATATTTGAGAGATAATGGTTGAGCATTTCCAAAGAAAGACATCAAATCATAAACTATGAATCTAGAGAGAATAAATGCAAAGAAAACTATATTTGGACACATGGTAGTAAAATTCCTGACAACCAAAAGCAAAGAGAAAATCTTAAAAGCAACCAGAGGTAAAAGGACATCTTATATTCAGGAAATCTACAATAGGACTGGCAGCAGACTTCTCCCTGGAAACCATGGAAGCAAAAAGATGATGGAATGGCTAGGCATATAATCCTAGTATCTGGGAGGCTGAGACAGGAGAATCTCGGTCTTGGGGCCAGCCTCAGCAACTTAGCAAGACTCTGTTTCAAAATTTAAAAAAAGGAAGAAAGAAGATGATGGAATGAATGAGGACCTCAAATTGCTGGAAGAAAATACTGTCGCGGTGGTATTTTCTGTCCTTTTCTACTATGACCATATCTCCCTCTACTCCCCAGCCATCCAGTCATCCCGGCCCTGGCTCCTTTGTTCTACAGACAGTCCAGATAAGTTCACACTCCAGCTTTTCGAGCTGGCCATTCCTCTCTGATACATTCTTCTCTCAGATACTCTGATGGCTCTTGTGCTTCTCAGATGCCACCGGTTCAGTGAGGACTACCGTAGTCACCCTCTTTAAGCTGTAACACACTTACTCCATCTGGCACACCTCATCTCTCTTCCCTGAATTACTTTCCTTTATACATTATTACCTTCTGACATGCTAGATATTTTACTTATTTATGCTTTTTTTGGGATTTAAATGTAAGCTGATGAATATAACTAATTCATTTAAATATAGATATATTTAAAGTAATTCCATCTGTGTTATGGTTTGGATATAGACTATTCCCTGGAAAAACTTATTATGTATTGGCACTGCAAAAATATTCAGAGGCAAAATAATTTAATCATGTTCTGCCTGCGGGTCAGTGGTTGTTTAGAAGACTGGCCATAAAACTTGCCCACGAACATTCATCGTCCATGAGCCAACTCAAGTGCCCATCAACTGATGAGTGGGTAAACAAAATGTGGCTATCCATACAATGGATTGCTATTTGGAATAAAAAGGATTGGAGCTCCAGTACCTGCTATGACACATATGAACCTTGAAAACATGTTAAGTGAAAGAAGCCAGCCACAAAGGTCCACATATTATATGATTCCATGTGTATAAAATATCCAGAGAAGACAAAACCAGGCATGGTGATGCACGCTTGTAATCCCAGCATTTGGGAGGCTGAGACAAGAGGATCACAGTTCAAGGACAGCCTCAGCTACTTAGTGAGGCCCTTTGCAACTCAGTGAGACCCTGTTTCAAAATAAAGAATAAAAAATAGGGCAGGGGGCGTAGCTCGAGGTAGAATGCCCCTGGGTTCCATCCCCAGTACTGCATAAAAAAAAAAAAGAAAGAAAAGAAAGGAAAGAAAGAAAGAAAGAGAAGAAAACAAGGGAAAAAATAGGGCTCGGGGTGTAGCTAAGAAGTAGAATGCCTCTGGGTTCAATTCCCAGTACCACAAAAAAAAAAAAAAAAAAGGAAAGGAAAAGAAACAGAAAGCAAATTACAGGTTCCCAAAAGCTGGGGAAGGAGCGAGAATACTAGGAACAGTGAAAACTAAAAGACATGGGATTCTTCTCGGGGGCGATGGAAATGTCCTAAAATTGATTGTGGTGATGGGCTGCACAGCTCTGTGTATATACTAAAACCCATCAGATTCTGCACTCTAAATGAGCGAATCACAGGCCTTGGGAATTACATCTCAATAGAGCCGGCACTAAAACGTCAGTATCTCACGCCTTTGGAGAAGTGTGGTGTCCGTCCCTTCATCTAGAATCTGAGTGGGCTGCGACCACTGTGACTGACAGCGTATGGCGGAAACGACCCTGCGTGACACCCAGGGCGAGGCCTTTTCGCAGCTCCCACCTGGCTGTCTTCAGACACCGACCTTGGAGGAGGCCCTCTCGGAACCCAGGCGCCATGCTGTAAGAAGCCGAGCAAGTCACTCACAGACCCCCCAGGTGACACTGCCAGCTCAGCCCGCCACCAGCTATCCAAGACCGCGAGCCAGACAGGTGAGTGCAGAGCGCCACGTGCCCCCAGTCCCCAGCCCTGGGGTCCTCCTGGGCAAAGCCTCGGCCATCATGGAGCAGAGACCACCATTCCCATCATGCTCCATGCAGATTCCTGACCCCTAAGCCCAGGAGCATAATAAAAGATGTTGCTTCATTTTGCCACATTGAAGGTGGGTTGTTAAACAGCAAAAGAGTGCCAGAAACTTCCAGCTCCATGACAGTGGTCTCTGGTCCATCTGATCCCTTCCCGGATAGTCTCTCATTCAGGCGGTCTGCAGAAAGATGGCACTCAGAGCAAGGGAGGACAAGGGTCTTCCTTTTTCCCTCTCCCAGTCCCTCTCTGAGGGTCTTTCCTTTACATGAGGGTCCAGGTTTCCGTGTTAATCCCTGTGCTGATGCCTGCTTGCCCTGACTGTGGGAATAGGGGCACAGATTGGTATAAATTTGTATTTCTTCTGTATAAACTTGCTAGTGCCTTGTGGCTACCCCTGTCTCAGTCTCTTGCCCAGGTGCCAGGCCACATCCCTCTGTGCTGTTTTGTCAGCACCTCAAATTCAGTGTGTCCACCAGCACAGCCGCGTCCCTCCTTCCCCCGTGTCCTGAATCTCCAGAGGAGAGGGCCACGTCCTTCCAGCAGCCCACGCCTAAACCCCAGGCGCCATCCTTTCTTTCCCTTTGATAATCCTGGACCTGCTCATCCAGTGCATGGGCTTCAAATGTCACCTGTGCTTTGATGGTGCTGAGAGTTTTGTCTCCCATTGTGGCCTTTCCTCTAAACATCTTTCCAAGACCTCTCTACGTGGCGGTCTAAAAGGACCTCAAATTTGAGCACGCTTGTAATCCCAGCATTTGGGAGGCTGAGACTGGAGGATCGCAGTTCGCGGACAGCCTCAGCTCCTTAGTGAGGCCCTTTGCAACTTAGTGAGACCCTGTTTCAAAATAAAGAATAAAAAATAGGGATGGGGGTGTAGCTTGGAGGTAGAATGCCCCTGGGTTCCATCCCCATTACTGCAAAAGAAAAAAGAAATTGACATCTCCAGCAGCAAGTCCTGGTTTACCTCCCATAGACCTGGCTCTGGGACCACCTCCTCTTCTCAAAACTCTTTCAATACATGGGCCACACATCTGGGCTTCTTTTTTTTTTTTTTCCCAGTACTGAAACCCAGGGGCATTCTATCTCTGAGATACACTGCAGCTCCCAGCTCTATTTTTTTACTTTTTTTTTTTTTTTTTTGGTGGTACTGGGGATGGAACCCTTCTACCTCTGGGCTACACTCCCAGACCTATTTTTTAATATTTTATTTGGAAACAGGGTCTCTTAAGCCAGAGTCTCTCTGGAATAAAAAGGACTGGAGCCTCTCTGGCTTAAGAGACCCTGTTTCCAAATAAAAATATAAAAATAGGTCTGGGAGTGTAGCCTGGAGGTAAAAGGATTTCCAGGAACCCCAGTACCACCAAAAAAAAAAAAAAAAAAAAAAAAAGGATCTTACTAAATTGCTGAGGCTGGCTTTGAAACTTTGATCCTCCTGTCTCAGCCTCCCCAGTGCTGGGATTACAACCATGTGCCATCGTGCCGGCTCTGGACTTCCTCCTGACTCCGCCGTCACACCACATATCTAGGAAGTCAGGCAATGCTGTGACCTCTGCTGAAAGTGCTTTCAGAACCCCATCACCGCCTGGCATGGCACCACCACCCTGGAGCCCCCATGTCTCCCCAGGACTGTTGTAAAGGCCTCCTCACCTAGCCCTCCTGCTTCCAAATTTGCCCAGTTCCCACACAGCAGCCTCGATGGCCCTTTTGAGATAAAGGTCAAGCCTGTCCCTCTGCTGGAAACTTCCGCCAGCTTCCCTTTACACTCAGAATGAGTCTGAGTCCAAGTGGGGCACGATGGCACACGCCTGTAATCCTAGAACTTGGGAGGTTGAGACAGGAGGATTGCAAATTCGAGGCCAGACTTGGCAAATTAAAACTGGGCAAAAGAAGTGCAGTTCAGCTCCTCTCTCTCTCTCTCTCTCTCTCTCTCTCTCTCTCTCTCTCTCTCTCTCTCTCTCTCTCTCTCTCTCTCTCCTTCTCTCTCTCTCTCTCTCTCTCTCCTTCTCTCTCTCTCTCTTCCTCTCTCTCTCTCTCCCTCTCTCTCTCTCCTTCCCTCTCTCTCTCTCTCCTTCTCTCTCTCTCTCTCTCTCTCTCTCTCTCTCTCTCACACACACACACACACACACACACACACACACACACACACACACGCCAGTCTGAGTCCTGACAATGTCTGGCCAGCAGCCCTCCTCCTGTTGACTCCCTGCCTCCCCTCTCTTTATCACCCCACCCTGCCTCCTTGCTCCTCCCTGGAGGTGTTCTCACAGCCTTTGGGGACCGCTGTTCCATCTGCAAGGCAGGGCTTTGCTCAAGGTTCCCACAGGGCTCATCCTCTCGGTTCCTTCCATCCATGCTTGAATGTTTCTGAAGGAAATGCCAGCCCCAGCTGTCCCTGCCCAAGTCCTCTAGCCTCCTCGCCCAGCTTTCCTTTTCTCCATGACACTTATCTGACCCACAGGACACAGAGTGACTTGACTTCTCCCGGTCACATGAGCTCAGGAACTTGGCTGTCTTGTGCAACTTGGGGTTCTAGAATAAAACCTAGAAACAGAAGGTGCCTTAATAGTTATCTGTGGGCCGGGCATGGTGCCACACACATGTAATCCCAGTACATGGGGAGCTGAGACAGGAGGATCTCTGGTTTGAAGACAGTCTCAGCAATTTAGCGAGACCCTGTTTCAAAAAAAAAAAAATAAAATAGGGTTGGGGGTGTAGCTCTGAAGTAGAATGCCTTTGGGTCCAATCCCCTGTACCATAAAAAAAAAAGTAAACTGTGGAACAAAGAAAACGGTCTCAGACAGCTGCTTCACCCAGGCCGCAAAGTAATTCTTACTTCATCTTCTTAAAGACCCCTGTGGCTGCCTCTTTCTCCACACACAGCCTAGTCAAGGCTCCGGTACCGACCACACCTTCTCTCCCTCGATTGTAACTGCTCATTGACCCACATTTCTCCTCTCCCCGTCCATCTAGGATCTTGCACAGCCGCTTAAAACATTGGTTTTTATTATTTTCCTTCACATAAAAGTCATACATGTTACTAATGAAAAATATAGAAGACACAGACAGATAAAAAAAAAGAGGGGAAGAATCTATTCATACCTCTACCATTTAGAGATAAACACAATTGACATCGGC
The DNA here is from genome assembly GCF_963383645.1 of Muscardinus avellanarius. NCBI lineage: Eukaryota > Metazoa > Chordata > Mammalia > Rodentia > Gliridae > Muscardinus > Muscardinus avellanarius. The sequence continues at coordinate 26,935,032 of NC_137788.1, forward strand.
AGCATTTTTCTGGGCACAAATATTATTCCCTCCCTCCCATGTGCTGGGGATGAAACCCAGGGGCTGAGCATGCTAGGGGAATGCTCTACCACTGAGCTACACCTCCAACCATGTAGTTCCTTACATGTAGCTGTGCTTTTACTGATACAGCAGAGTAATGCCCTATTTTGGGAAAAAAAAAACCCACTGTAATCATAGCAGCCGATATTTATATTTATTGTATAACTTTTAAGCATGCTAGTTAACCACCCCCCTCTTTGCAATGCTGAGGATCAAACAGGGCTTCATGCATGTTGAGCAAGTGTTCTACACTGAGCTACATCCCATTTCTATTCAGCCTTTTTTTTTTCTTTCTTTTTGGTACTGAGAATTGCACTCAGGGGCGTTCTACCTCTGAATTACCCCCTCAGCCCTTTCTTTATTTTATTTTGAAACAGGATCTTGCTAAGTTGCTCAGAGTCTCGCTAAACTGCTGAGGCTGGCCTTGAATCTGTGATCTCTCTGCCCCAACCTCCGGTGTCTGGCATCACAGACAGGCTACTGTGTCCATGCCTGGCTCCTGCTTGACATTTCAATGCCTCAGTTTCGCACCTGTAAAATGGGATGGTATTATTACCTGCCCCGGTGGCAGGTGGTGAAGATTAAATATGGCAAGTGAACTTCGTAAACGCTTAGCAAGTGTTATTGTCGTCGTTTGTTACTGATTGCTGAGGCAGCACCAGGTGCCAGATCAAGTTCATCCCTGCATCCCTGCACCACCCAACTGCACTCTGAAGCCGGTGCAAAAAACAATAGACTGAAGAGGCTCCTGTGGCTTTGAAAAGGAAAGGAGAGCAGAGCTGGTCATGGCTCTGGTACAGACAGCTTCCAGCAGTCGAGGCTGCCACCATCAACGTCAATGAGAAAACCTAACATTAATGAAAAGAGCCGGTGTTTACCAAGCACTCAGCCTGCACATTCCCACCACGGAGTGGTTTCCTGCGCACAGGCTGGTGGATCAATTAGGGAACACCATTTGCATCCTGGGCTTGCGATTGGTTAGACCCCAGCGCAAGCTCCAAGCTGGAGCTGCGGCTGCTGGCTGGGTTCTGCTTTGTGTGTCATAACAATGGTTGCCTCTCCAGGTGTATTACTGGTGGTGACAGAAGCAGGAAAGCTAGTGCTCTGGCAGGAAATCTAGCTGCCATCAATGCCCAGAGATATTTCACTCTCCTAGCTGCATGCACACTCCGACGACAAACATCTTTATTATTATTATTATTATTATTATTATTATTATTATTATTATTTTGGTGGTACTGGGGGTGGAACCCAGAGGCTTTCTACCTCCGGGCTATACTCCCAGATCCATTTTTTATCTTTTATTTGGAAACAGGGTCTCACTAAGCTGCTGAGAGCCTCACTAAGTAGCTGAGGCTGGCTTTGAACCTGCGTGATCCTTTTGTCTCAGCCTCCCAAGCGCGGGGATTACAAGCGTGTGCCACCACGCCCGGCTCATCTTTATTATTAAGATATCAATAAGCAAAATGGCTTTGTGATTGTTAGACTGACACTATCTAACCCTACCATGTTTTCACATTTGTTTTTATGATTAATCTCAAAGGAACAATAAAAATAATAATAACCTTTGCTAGTATTTAATAAGTTTACTGTAAGTCGGACTCTCTGAAGAGCTTTACGTGTATGATCAGCTTAACCTTTACAACAACTCTGTTTGATATTGGATCCATTTTACAGGTGGGGAAACTAAGGTGCAGGGAGATGAGACAGTTGCTCCGTGTCACACAGTTAGGAGGAAGCCAGAGGTAAGCGTCAAACACGACTCTGGCCTGGGCCAGAAGCCGCAGCACTGGGCTGGACTAAGAGTGTCTAGTTATTGCCTGATGCTGGACAGACCACATTATCTCATGTAGCTTCCCTAATGACCCTGGAGGGTAGTAACTTCCCCACGAAGACCAAGGCACAGAGAAGTCAAGCAAACTGATTCTGGGGTTGAGCCCGGGGGCATTCTACTTCCAAGCTACATCCTGGCCCTTTTTATTTTCAAACAGGGGAAACAGGGTCTTGCTAAATTGCTACGTGTCTTTCTAAGTTACTGCGACTGGTGGCCTCAAACCGGCAACCCTCCTGTCTAGCCTCCCCAATACTGGGATTACAGGCCTGCTCTTGAATAAGACAAACTTGGGCTCAGATCCTAGCCATGTGACCCTGGATAGGTTTCTTAACCTCCCAGAACCTCCATTCCCTCTCTGTAGAACGAGGAAGCCAATACCAACCTGGAAAGGCCAGCCTGTCCACAGGAGGCTCACCCGCATGGAGCTCTGCACAAATAGCAGGAGCTCAAGTACCTTCTGTTCCCTCCCGCCTCCATCCCTCTGTGTTATAATTTTTGCAACGGCCACATCAGAAGAAAGAATGTTAGGAAATTGGCTTCTGTCCATTTAAAATCTCAAAGGATAAAGTAGTCTTTGTGGGTTAAAGACCCCCTCCCCAGCTTGTACTGTCCCGATCCCCCGCCATCCAGGGGCCTTTGAACTCGCTGGGCTTTGGCAGGAAGTGGACCCCCCACAGCAGAGAAATGGGAAGGAGGGGGCCCTCCGGCTGGCTCCCCGTGGAGGGAGAGGAAGCTGGGGGAGCCCGAGGCGAGGTCAGGCGAGCCAGCATGGTGGCCCAGATGCCGCTCGACCTGTCTGGCTTGCCCATGGCTCCTGTGCCTCTCAGGTTCCCTTGGCCCCATAGTCCAATGGGGCTGGACTGCGACCTCCGAGGTCCCTTCTGGATCGGGCATCCTGGGATGCGGGAAGCGGGGACCCCCAGCTTCCAGGGAGATCAAAGGTGGTTCCCCAGAGGAGGCCTGGCAGCTGCCTGCCTTCCAAGAAGCTCCCACTTCCTGCTCTGCACGCAGCCTGTGGTGTGGCCTGGGAACCGGAGGCCCCCGCTGAGCCTCTTCTGTCTCCCACCCCAGTGCTGGGTCACAGGTTCCAGACGCTCGACTCCATTTTCCTCTGTGAGCCGCCTGCACAGGAGCCGTGCTGTGTCTTCTTCAAGTGTGATTCACAGGAAATGCCTGTCTACACCTTGGGACACTGGGGAACTTGCGGCCCTGAGCCCTTCTGGAACCTCCTGGAACTCCCCATGGTTAATGGGCCCCATTCACATCCCATTCTTTTTTCTTTTCTTTTTTTTTTTTTTTGGTGGCACTGGGGTTCCTGGAAACCCTTCTACTTCCGGGCTGTACTCCCAGACCTATTTTATACTTTTTTATTTGGAAACAGGGTCTCTTAAGCCAGCACGCAGCTGGCTTCGAACCTGCAGGATCCTCCTGTCTCCGCCTCCCAAGCATGAGGATTACAAGCGTGCGCCACCACGCCTGGCTCACATTCCATTCTTTTTTTTTTTTTTTTTGGTGGTACTGAGGTTTCTGGAAGCCCTTCTACCACCTCTGGGCTACACTCCCAGACCTATTTTATACTTTTTTAAAATTTGGAAACAGGGTCTCTTAAGCCAGCGCGGCTGGCTCCGAACCAGTGCGATTCTCCTGTCTCTGCCTCCCAAGCGTGGGGATTACAAGCGTGCGCCACCATGCCCGGCTCACATTCCATTCTTGGTCTGGCCTGTGAGGCCCTGGGACACTGAATTTACCTGGCTTTGCAGCCTCAATCCCGGCCGGCTGATCTCTCCTTGCTCTGACATTGCTTGTCCTACAACCGTACAACCGTCGCCCCGGCAGTCCCGGCGTCACCCACCCCACCCCAGGTACTCAGGGCAAGACAGAACCTCTGCTTTCCTTTCCTAGGTCACTGCCATCTTCCTTGCAAATGCCTCCAGAGGAGACATCATTGCAGAGACTTGGAGAGGGGCGATGTCCTCCGGAGAGTGTCTGGCAAGCTCCAGGATGAGCCTGGCCAGGACCCGGCCTCCTCCCTCTGTATCCAGCACCTGTGAGAGAAGAAAATGATCCCGTGATGCATGCTGAAGGATGGTAAAGCTGACTCCACTTAGCATAGGTGCCGGGCTGCTGCAGTGGGCTTTGCAGTGGGGGAGAGAGACTGTACTCAGTTTCAAATACAGTGTGGCTAAGTGGGGATCTCTAGGCAAGGAGCAGGGTAGAGACTGGTGGATGGAAAATGACTAAGAAGAAACATCAGGGGTGGGGAAGAGTGGTCCCGGCTCAACTGGTCCAGCAGAAGGTGGGCTGGGGCGATCAGACAGCACCTGGGGATGGTGGAGGACAGGGCATCGCTGGAATAGCAAGATAGCAAGGATCAGGCATTGTTGCTAAGCTGACTTAGCTGGGTTCCTGAGGAGCTGGACTTACAAGGCAGTGCACAGGTGTGTCTAGGAGGAGGCTCAGCAGCCCGGCCGAGTTTGGTCAAGCAGAGAAGCTGTGTCAGCCTCCTCCAGGTGCTTTCCTCCTTCGCTCCTGGGATCTGTTGGATTTGCACCCCACGGAAACCCAACTGGAAGATTAAAGCACAAATGGAAGTTACTGATAGGTCAAAAGGACATCAAAGCAGATCTCAGAGCCAGACTGGAAGCCAGGCTGTGGAGGTCCAAGCTCTGACCGCACCACTCCCTCGCTGTGCAGCTCAAGGCAAGTGAGCCCACCTCCAGCGGCTTCAACTTCCTCTTCTGTAGGATGGAGCTTAAAACAATACCTCCCTCCTCAGGATGGTGGGAGGAGCCTGTGAACCAGAGCAGCCACTGCAGTCCACAATAAGACAGGTATTTTGTAAACCGGTTGTGGTGGCATACGTCCATCGGTAATCCCAGGACTTGTAAGGCTGAGACAGGAGGGTCGCAGGTTTGAGGACAGCCTCAGAAAGTAGTGAGACTCTCATCAACCTAGTGAGCTCCTGTTTCAAAATAAAAATAAAATAGGGCTGGGAGTTTAGCTGGGAGGTAGAATGCCCCTGGGTTCAATCTGTAGTCACACACACACACACACACACACACACACAGGAGAAAAAGAAATAAAGATATTTTGTATCATGACCCAGTACTTGCAAAAATGTCAAAGGCAAATCCACAAAACAATATTTATCCTTGCGATGTGTGATAGGCTCTGATATTTTAGTTTAGTCTGGCCCGAGAGTAGTCTACTTTGTTGATTGGAAAATGCTGGTGCCATCTTCTTAAAATGCCCTTCTGACCCCTCCCCTGCCATGGATTGTGACTGGAGTTTGAAGAGGATGGATGTATACCAAGAGCTCACAGAACGCCTGGAGGGTCGTAAGGCTTGTGAACATTAGCAACTCTGACTGCATGTTATTAGCAGCAGGCCACCCACCTGCAGCAGGCCAGGCAGCACCGCAGCAGGCCCTCCATACAACCAGGATTCTCTCCCTCTCTCTCTGGCCTATCTCTCGCCCGGGCTTCTCTTTGGGTACATCAGCCTCTTTTTTGTGCTGATTTTCTCCACTCAGTGGGAGCCAGAGCTGCAGGCCGCCCTAGGATGCCAGCAAGAAAAAGAGAAAGAAGCGGGGCATGGGGCGCATGCCTGTAATCCCAGTGTTTAGGAGGCTGAGATAGAATGACTGCAGACTTGAGACCAGCTTCAACAACTTAGCAAAACTCTCAGCAACTTAGTGAGATCCCGTTTGAAAATAAAAAATAAAGTAGGGCTGGGGGTATAGATCAGAGGTAGAAAGTACCTGGGTTTGATTCCCAGTACCAAAAAATTAATTAATTAAAGAAGGAAAAAAGAAAAAAGAAAGAAAAGGGAAGAGTGTTTTCCCTCCCCCCTCCAGCTCCAACGCTGATCATAGCTAGCACGTATTATGTGTTTGTGTCAGCCATACACTACTCTATGTCTTCATGGTTTCCTGGGGTCTGTGCTCAGGCCGCATGATAACCTATGGCGGAGTCCATGGCAGAGACAGCTGGCTGCTCACTGGGCCAGTTCCTTCCTCCTGGGCCCACAGCTAAGCTACATTTCCCAGGCCCCCTGCATCTAGAGAGAGCCACGCAACCAGTTCTTGCCAGTGGAATGTGAGAAGAAGCGACTCGGAGTCCAAGACAGGTAGGAGTGAGAACCCCTCCATGTTCCCCTTCTTTCTTTAATCTGTCAGCTGACTGAGACAGAGCAACTTTGAAGTTATGTAAGATGGTAGGCTGGGCCTCCATGAAGTCTCTGAATGGCTCCACAGAGCTTTCACCTGCAAGGGCAGCTTTGAATAAAGACCCTGCACCCCTCTCTCCTGCCTTAGTGTGTTTTGTGCTGCTACAACTACGTCAGAATTCTTGAGACCGGGCAATTTATAAAGAACAGAAGCATTGGATCAGGGTTTTGTTTTTTTTTTTTTTTGGTGGTACTGAGGATGGAACCCTTCTGCCTCTGGGCTACACTCCCAGACCTATTTTGTATTTTTATTTGGAAACAGTCTCTTAAGCCAGCAAGGCTGGCTTCAAACCAGCGCGATTCTCCTGTTTCCGCCTCCTAAGCTGGATGGTGTGGGGGTTGGGTGGGGGGATTACAAGCGTGCGCCACCACGCCCGGCTGATCAGGGGTTTTGAGGCTGGGAAATCTCATATCAACCTGGCCAGCATCAGGGGCCTCCTTGCTACATCATAATCTGGTGGAAGGCACCATGTGGCAGGAGGCAAGGCAGGGAGGAGGCTGAACTGTCTCTCTTCCTCTCTGTTTGGTACTGGGAATTGAACCCAGGGGCATTCTACTTCTGAGCTGCACTCATAGCCTCCCCCCTTTATTATTTTATATTTTGAAGCAGGATCTCACTAAGTTGTTGAGGCTCTACGTTTTGCTAAGTCTGGCCTGAAATCTGTGGATCTCCTGTCTCATCCTCCTAAACCCTGGGATTCTAAGCATGCACCACCAGGTCGCCTGAACTTTTTGTAACAGCTCCAATCCCACCTCTGAGGTGGAGCCCTCAAAGCCTAATCACCTCTCACAGGCCCCACCTCTGAATACTGTTACAATGGCAATTAAATTACAGTATAAGTTGTAGAGGGTATTTTCAAACCGCAGCACCCTCAAAGCTGAAAATAGTTACTAATTAGCCTTTTTTAAATTTATTTTTACTTTTTTATTTATTTTGCAGGTCTGGGGATGGAACCTAGGGGCATTCGACCTCCAACCTACACCCCAGGTCCTATATTTTAGTCTTTTTATTATCTGAAACAGGGTCTCACTGAGTTGAGAAGGGCCTCACTAAGTAGCTGAGGCTGTCTGTGAACCGTGATCCTCCGGTCTCAGCCTCCCGAATGCTGGGATTACAAGCTTGCACTTCCACGCCCGGCTTTAAAGTATGCTCTTAATTAAAAAATTAGGAATCCATACCCGACGGCACCTTGATCTTGAGCCTCTAGCTTCCAGTACTGTGGAAAGCCAACTTGAGTCATGTGCTCCTGGCTGGACCAATCACAGTAGCTGAGGACAGTGAGGTGCTATGATTGGTCAAGTTTGGCTCAAGTACTTGCTCTTTCGCCAATCAGTGTAGCCAGGAAGGAAGAGCCATCTACCCCAAGCAAAGGGAGGTGTTACAGACTGTGGTTGGAGCCCTAACCCACAATGTGACTGGATTTGGAGATAGGGCCTTTAAGGAGGTAATTCAGGTTAAATGGGGTCAAGAGAGGGGGTCTTAATCCCTTAGGACTGGTGTCCTTGTAAGAAGGGAGGATGCACTAACTTTCCTTAGGTCATCTGGGAATGATCCGTTAGATCATTTCCCCAGTATATATACACATGAGCATATTCATACACATTTTGGGTTACACCAGAGAGTAAGAGAGCGCTCAGAAGGGTGATGGCAACATGTCAAAAGCACACGGGAGCTAACCTGAGGAGGCAATTTTCAAATCAAATCAGAGGCAATTTTCAAATCAAAATAAATAATGATAGGAACAAATTATAACCCACTGGAAAAAAAATAAGAGTAGATGAGTCCATGCTAATAGAACTAAGTAAATAAATTAGGGAGAAGGAAATGCTTTTCTCTCATAGTCAAGCGGCAACTACTAAATATAGAAAGAATGAGTTAGAAAATCGCGGGCAGCAGAACTCGTGAGCGAGAGCCTGATGAGGAGAGGGCTCTCAGTGGAGTCTCACCGTGACTCCCCACGTTATTTTCTAGTTACAAAGGTGATTAATAAGTGATCAAAGTAAACATCACCTATACTAGGACAAAATGTGCTTCCTGATAAGAGGCACTGAATCATGGCTGTGCCTATGGCGTGCCGTGTGACGGGGAGTCATCTGCCCTGGGCACAGGCCGTCAAGGATGAATGCAGCAATCGAAGAATTTAAAAATAGTCAAACAAACTAAAATTGATTTGCTTTTTATTATTGACATGTGCTAGCACTGGTAATAATGGTCCTCTCTGCTCAGTACTGCTGAGATTTGATTATGTATTTGGGGTGTGTGTGTATACATATATGTATGTATGTCTATGTGTACATATATATAAATAATTTGAATCAGATATATGTGTGTATGTGATTTATACATTTATACGATTCAGATAACAATTTTTTTACAGTGCTAGGAATCAAATCCAAGACCGTGCTGAGCAGGCGCTCTACCACTGAGCTATACTCCCAGCCCTCAGATCAGCAAATTTTAATTACTTATCTTTTAACAAATGTTGGGTTCCAAGTACGAGCTTATTTGGAGAATCCCCAGGTCTACAGTTGGCTCTGGCATTTGTGACCTCTGCAAAATGCATGTTTGTTTGTTTGTATTCGGAGTAAGTTCATTTGGGTTCTAAGCTATCATTGGTGTGGGGTCTGCACCAACCCCTGTTCTGTCCCGGTTCAGGTCCCTGTGTGTAAAGAGTAGACTCAAAATAAGCAAGGAGAACAGAATGATGGAAAGATATCGAGCCTGAGTTAGTTTAATTCTGACATTCTGTGTGACGACCTGGAGTTCCCCCCCAAGGCGTGACACGTTTTAGAACTTGGGGGAAAATGTACTCATTCTATTCAGTCTCAGTTCACTGGTGGGAGATGCTGCGGAATAGAGGTGTAAGAGTGAAAAGACTTTTTGCAGACGAAACGATGGCTCCACACGGTGCTGGGCATGCAGTAGAGACAGCGTTTGAAAAGTTAACCTCGGCGTTTGAAGTGCCGTGGGATCTGAAGGGGGATTCGTTCAGATTTCGCTCTTTGCCGTACATGACAATTTTTTTTCCCCACTGAGTTGCCTTTTTCTTTTATTTCAAGTGTGAAGTTTCAGGTGAGGTCAATCAGACACAAAAATATTCAGAATCAGACAGAATCAGCTCTGTTCACTGTAGAGTAGAATATCAAGCTTTAAGATCGCTCCTGGGAGGTTGGCACCCAGAAAGGAAGAAGTTCGTTATCTGTGTGACAGCAAAATGTAGGGAAATGAACATTTACATAGAGAAAATAGTCAAAGCTCAAAGAAGAGAGCTGGAAAAACAACAGAAAATGCTGGTCTTGTGCTGCCAGAAGGAATACAAAGAAAATATGTGAATGCCACAATCGTCTTCATCAGGAATTGGACCCTCTTCAAACACAATGGGTCCCATAACGCCAACGTCCATTCACTTTGTTTTTGCAAAAAGAGAAAAATATTCACTGTTTTTTTAACCATATAATAGAAATGGCTGATAATTTTTCTGGTGAATATATTTTAGTGGAATTTCTTTTTTACTGGAAATGTCTGGATTAAAATCAATCCAAAGAAACAAAGCCAGTCAAATGTGGTGGCACATGCCTGTCATCCCAGTACTTGAGAGGCTGAGACAGGAGGATCGTGGGTTTGAAGCCAGCTTCAGCAATGTAGCAAAGTTCTCAGCAACTTAATGGGACGTGTTTCAAAGTAAAAAATAGGGTTGAGGGTGTAGCTCAGAGGTAGAATGCTCCTGGGTTCAATCCCCAGCATCACAAACAAACAACAACAACAAGAACAACAACAACAACAACAACAACGACGACGTAAGAATGCCATGAATAGCATTGCACTTTTTTGCATTTACTATGAAAGAGGAGTGGGGGTGTTGTTCAGTTGGAAACGCACTTGCTCGGCGTGTGTGAGCCCCCAAGTTTAATCTCCAGCACATCCCTAAGAATAAAAACAAGTGCAGTCATATGAAGGGGGATTTTTGCAAGTCTTTTCCAGACTCATCCCTGTGTTTAACACTTTTTCTGTTTGTTCATGTGAAAGGAATGTTTCTAAATTCAAATTAATGAAAAGTATTTTATCAATTATGGTGAAGTTAGGTTTTTCAAAATGACTACACTTCTATTAAATATGAACATAGGAAGAAAATCGATTTTGATGAAGTCATGAGAAATTTACAGATCACAAAAATTTTAACTGTGAAGCGATCCTGCATGTCCAGCACAGACCAATGTATAGGTCTGCATTTTCCCATTCTTTTAAACACTAAATTAACAGAAAGCCAAGCGTGGTGGCACATGCCTATAATCCCAGCACTTGAGAGACTGACACAGGAGGATCAAGGTCAGTGTCAGAAACCTAGCAAGACCTTGATTCAAAAAAAAAAAAAAATAGAAAGAGGTTGGGAGTACAGCTTGAACAGGGGCTCAATCCCCAGCACCATAAAACATTATACTAGTATAATTAAAAATTATAATCCATTATTTTTCCTTTTCTGTCTTCTGTCTTATGATACCTAAAAGTATCTCATTTCTCATACTCTTATTGGCATATCTATATTTCTTTTATGGACATTATTATCATTCATATTATTTTGTGATGTCTTTTTGTTGTTGTTGTTGTTGTTGTACTGGGGATGGAACTCAGGGGCATTCTACCTCCGAGCTATACCTCCAACCCGATTTTTTAATTCTTTATTTTTAAATAGGATCTCATTAAGCTTTGGAGGGCCTCACTAAGTAGTTGAGGCTGGCTGCAAACCTGGATCCTCCTGTCTCAGCCTCCTGAGAACTGGGATTACAAGCATGTGCCACCACGCCCGGCTCTAAATTTTCCATTTTTTTGTGGTTGTATTTTCATTTCTTTAGGGAATACTGTTCTTAGAAAATTGACTCTGGCCGAGCGTGGTGGCGCACGCTTGTAATCCCAGCACAGGGGAGGCTGAGACTGGAGGATCGCAGTTTGCTGATAGACTCAGCTACTTAGTGAGGCCCTTTGTAACATAGTGAGACCCTATTTCAAAATAAAAATAATTTAAAAAATGGGGCAGGGTGTGTAGCTTGGAGATCTAGTGCCCCTGGGTTCCACCCCCAGACCTGCAAAAAAAAAAAAAAAAAAAAAAGAAAAGAAAAAGAGAATTGACTCTGAAACTCTGAAATATTTAGTTGAAAGAGGGCATGATGCTTTCATTTGCGTGTGTGTGTGTGTGAAAAATATATATTTGATGCTAGAGAGAGTGTCAGTGAATGAGGCAATATAAAACATTGGTGAACCTGGGTGAAAGGTATTTGGTAGTTTCTTATGCTATTCTTGTAATTTTCTATAAATTTGAAGTTACTTCAAAATGAAAATTCGCCCAAAAATAAAAAATACAAACAACACAAAAAATGCAGAATCAAGCCGGGCGTGGTGGCACACGCTTGTAATCCTAGCATTCAGGAGGCTGAGACCGGAGGATCGAGGTTCGCAGACAGCCTCAGCTATTTTGTGAGGCCCTCTGCAACTCAGTGAGCACAGGTTTCAAAATAAAGAATAAAAATTGGGGTATAGCTAGGTGGCAAAATGCCCCTGGGTTCCATCCCCCGACCAGCGGAAAAAAAAAAAAAGCAGAACCAAAACACAAACAAGTTAAACTGGACCCTGTGGCAGCTGGCACTGAGTGGCTGAGGTTATTTGGGTCAAGCAACATGGGCTTGCTACCATGGGGTATGTGGTGGCCTCTCAAAAGATAGATTCAGAAGCCAGGTGTGGTGGTGCACACTTTTATGTAGGAGACAGGAAGGTTATAGGTTCCAGGCCAGCTACAGCAACTTAGTGAGACTCAGAAACTCAGCAAAACTCTGTTTCATAAAAAAAAAAATACAAAGGACTGGAAGTGTAGTTCAGAGGTAGAATGACTCTGGGTTCAATCCCCAGCACCAAAAAGAAAAAAAAAAAAAAAAAAGAAAATATAGGTTCATGTCCTGCCTCCCAGAACTTGCATATATGAACATATTTGGTAACAGGATGTTTGTAGATGTAATGAAGTTAAAGATCTTAAGGTCATTCTGGATTAGCCAGGTAGGTCTTAGCATCCCTCTAAGAGAAGGAGGAGGAAGCCACAGAAAGATGTAGGCAGAGATCTGAGCCATGTACCCACCAGCAGCTGGGAGGGACAAGAAAGGACTCTCCCTGCAGCCTGGGAGGGAGCACAACCTGCTGACATCTTGATTTGGGACTTCTGCCCTCCAGAACTGTGAGGGAATAAATGTTTGTTGCCTTAAGCCACCAAGGTTGCTATGATTCATTATGAAAGCCCAGGAAATTAGTACACCTGCCCAAATGGGGAATTAGATCAGCACATTGTAGCCAATTCAATGGAAGGGCCTGTGGTTAGGCTAGACTCTGGGATGTCTGGGGCCAGCGTAGGGGTGCTACCCTCTTAGCACAGGATTCTGTTCTCTCCAGGTGGATTTGCTGGGGCCACTGCCTGAGGTGGCTTTCAAGGAAAGATCAGGAGAATGATTTTGATGGCCCTCTAGTTCCTCTCATATCCATGCCCAATCTCCTGTCACCATGGAGAATCGTGGGAACATCTTCACCCCACATTGGTGTAGCATGCACAGGGGATGCTCAGGGGATGCTCAGACAGGACTGGGGCCCAGCTCAGGGGGCTGGAGTCTGAAGTCAAGCCTGCCTTGGATGGGACACCACTCCCCTTCCTCCTCCCGGCTAAACCGCTGGCACTTCTGCATTCCTGGTGACCTATGCTGAAAATTTTTGGTTGTGTGGGGCTTTTCTTTCACTGTTCTGCAGGCTCATGCTGGAACTTTGTTTTAGTGAGTGATTATTATGTTGCCTGCCTAGTAGCCCCTACTTCCTCTAGGCCTGGCCCTTTCTCATAGTCCATCTCTGAAGTGACAATAGGGCATTACAGATGCTGCCTGGGATATTTTCTACTTCAAATGTCCCCCGGAAGGCTGGTGACACATGCTTGTAATCTCAGTACTTGGGAGGCTGAGACAGGAGGATCACAGGTTCTCGGCCAGCCTCAACAACTCTGTGGGACTCGCCACAACTTAGTGAGACCCTGTTTCCAAAGAAAAAATAAAATAGGAGCTGGGCCTGGTAGCACTTGTAAACCCAGTACTTGGGAGGCCGAGACAGGCAGATCGAAGGTTCAAGATCAGCCTCAGCAACTTAGCAAGACCCTCTTTCAAAATAAAAAATAAAATCAGGCTGGGAATGTAGCTCAGAAGAAGGATGCCCCTAGGTTCAATCCCCAGCACCAATAAATAAATAAAATGTTGCTCAGAGAACTCATGTATGTGTTAAACAATGCAGCCAGGTTATAGATAGGACTTGGCTGGAGGAGCTGGATCACTGGGGATGTGGCCCTGGAGACTGTATCTGAATCTGGCTCTCCTCCTTCTTCTCCCCCTCCCCCTCCTCCCTCCTCCTCCTCCTCCTCCTCCTCTTCTTCCTTCTCCTCCTTCTTCCTTCTTTTCCCTCCTCTTTCCCCTCTGCCCTCCCCTCCCTCCTCCTCCTCCTCCTCCTCCTCCTCCTCCTCCTCCTCCTCCTCCTTCTTCTTCTTCTTCTTCTTCTTCTTCTTCTTCTTCTTCTTCTTTCTTTTCCCTCCTCTTTCCTCTCTGCCCTCCCCTCCCTCCTCCTTCTCCTCCTCTTCCTCCTCCTCCTCCTCCTTCTTCCTTCTTTTCCCTCCTCTTTCCCCTCTGCCCTCCCCTCCCTCCTCCTCTTCCTCCTCCTCCTCTTCCTCCTCCTCCTCCTTCCTTCTTTTCCCTCCTCTTTCCCCTCTGCCCTCCCCTCCCTCCTCCTCCTCCTCCTCCTCTTCCTCCTCCTCCACTTCCTCTTCCTCTTCCTCCTCCTCCTCCTCCTTCCTTCTTTTCCCTCCTCTTTCCCCTCTGCCCTCCCCTCCTCCTCCTCCTCCTCCTCCTCCTCCTCCTCCTCCTCCTCCTTCTTCTTCTTCTTCTTCTTCTTCTTCTTCTTTCTTTTCCCTCCTCTTTCCCCTCTGCCCTCCCCCCTCCTCCTCCTCCTCCTCCTCCTCCTCCTCCTCCTCCTCCTCCTCCTCCTTCTTCTTCTTCTTCTTCTTCTTCTTCTTCTTCTTCTTCTTCTTCTTTCTTTTCCCTCCTCTTTCCCCTCTGCCCTCCCCTCCCTCCTCCTTCTCCTCCTCTTCCTCCTCCTCCTCCTTCTTCCTTCTTTTCCCTCCTCTTTCCCCTCTGCCCTCCCCTCCCTCCTCCTCCTCCTCCTCTTCCTCCTCCGTTCTCCTCCTATTTCCCCTCTGCCCTCCCCTCCTCTCCTTCCCTGGCCTCCATGAGGTGAGAGCAGCTTCTCCTCCACCATGCTGTTTCTGCCTTGGAGCCAGCTGATCATGGACTAACCTCCAAAACCATGAGCCCCAATTAAACCTTTCTTCCTCTAAGTTGTGGTCATCAAGGATTCTGTTCACAGTGACAAACAAGTTGACTTAAAATGTTGCCCTACTGGATGTAGCTGCTCAGTCCAAAGGTGGCCACCAGACTCAGGTGGGGTGGACAGGGTCAGATGCCCTGAGGTGGCTGAGACTCTGAGCTGCAGGTTGGGGTCACTGTTGGTGCTCACATTTCTCACTCTCTGGTGAAAGGTGGAGGAAGAATTTAGATGTATGAGGGGATGAGAGAAGAGAGAAGCCTGAGGTGCCCTTGCTCCTGAGCATGTTGGCTAGCTTTTCATTATTGTAACAAATACCTGACTTATATTGACTTATAAAGAGAAAGGGTTTATTGGCTCACAGTTCTGGAAGTTTCAGTCCATGGCTGAGTGTTCTCATTGTCTTGGGGCCTGTGGGAAGGCAGCATATCATGGTGGGAGTGTGTGGCAGAGCAAAAAGCCACTTACATCAATGGCTGAGATATGAAAAGAGAGAGGGAGGAAGGGGCCGGGGTCCCAATATCCCCTTCAAGGGCATGCTCCCTGTGGGCTGGAAGATCTCCCACTAGACCCCACCTCTTAAAGTGTCTACCCCCTCCCATTAGCGCCAGTGCTGGGGACCAAGTTTTTGTTTGTTTTTTTTTCAGCACTGGGGATGGAACTCAGGGACATTCTACCTCCGAGCTACACCCCCAGCCCTATTTTTTAGTCTTTTATTTTTTGAAACAGGGTCTCGTCTCAGTGAGTTGCAAAGTGCCTCGCTAAGTAGCTGAGGATATCCGAGAACCACAATCCTCAGGTCTCTACCTCCCGAATGCTGGGATTACAAGCGTGCGCCACCACGCCCTGCAAGGGGACCGAGACTTTAATACATTGACATTTTGGAGCCACGCTATAGTACAAGACCTCTGGGTTTTGCTTTGTTTTGTTTTCCCACAACATGACTGTTTAACACTTTCTTGGGTTCTGTGAGTGAATAACCAACCCCTTTTCTGCTTACTTTCTAGCCTTAGATAGATTTCTATCGCTTGCAACCTAAAGTGTGCAAAAAATAAAACTGCCCAGGATTATGTATGAACAGAAGGCAGCCTAGAAGGGAAGACTCAGGGCAGGACAAGTGCTGGCTCAGATCTTACAGATGAGGAAACCATAGCTACAGAGAGAGCGAGCCTCCGGAGCCACAGCATGGGAGCGGTAGAGCTGACACCCCAAACACTGGCCCCAGGTGTCAGCCACTCTGAGTCATTTCTTAAAGGATCTTTCCATAACGCTGGCACCCTGATTTGCATGTGACTCAGGCTGGCTGGACTTTCTCCTCTGCCTCAATTTCCCTATCCCGTCCCTCTGGGCATTCCATTCCAGGCAGAAAGGAAGGAAAACAGATGCTCTGATATGGGTTGCTTTGAGCCTACAAAAGGCTATTATTATTTAATTACTGCAAATGGTAATTATAAGGGAAAGTAATTGTCTGCCCTTTCATTATGGCACTCCTGCCATTTTCCTCTGGCAGCCCCCAGGCCAGCCATAAAAGGAAGCAGGGCACAGCTCTGCCCTGAGCCCCCTCTGGGAGGGGAAGAGCTGTAAATAGTTACTACTCCAGACTCGCTTTCCAAAGGTGATCTGTGGACGATGCAGCCCTTCTGCATCCATGAGCTCCTCAGACCCCTTAGAAAAAAGGAATTGCCACTTGCTACGTACTGGCCTTGCCCCGGGCACTGTGCTGGTCACCCTGCCTTCTCTGGGTTAACCAAGATCCTGCCGGTAAGAAGCCCCAAAAATGCTATGGCAAATGCGTGGCAGAGGTAGTGTGTGCCATTGGGTGCCATTTCTCCATTTCTTCCTTTTTTTTTTTTTTTTCCGGTACTGGGGATGGAACCCAGGGGCATTCTACTTCCGAGCTACCCCCCCCCCCAGCCCTATTTTTTATTCTTTATTAAAAAAAAAAAACAGGGTCTCAGTGAGTTGCAAAGGCCCTCACTAAGTAAGTAGCTGAGGCTGTCCGCGAACCTTGATCCTCCTGTCTCAGCCTCCCAAATGCTGGGATTACAAACGTGCGCCACCATGCCCGGTTTGGTGTATTCAATTTCTAATCTGGCCATACTGCCCTGTGAAGTAAGGATTATGCTCCCATTTTGTAAATAAAAAGACTGAGATTGCCTTGGGTCCCTTAACCTGGTGGGAAGCAAGCCTAGAGTGCCTGACCCAGAGTTCTCAGGTGAAGAAACTGAGGCCTGGAGATGCACGATGGCTTGGCCCAGCTCACTCAGGACCTGGAGCCTGTGTGACCTGCCTGGCTGAGCTTCTGACCTGCTGTTGCCCGCCCCCTTTCCCCTGCCACCCCCAGCTCTGAAATGGGAGCAGCACGTCTGCCAGCCTCCTTCTCAGGGGGTCTGAGGCAGAAATAGCCTGTGTGGTGCTTGCGGGTTTTTAGTTCTCCTAGGAGGTACATCCATTAAGGGGAGATGTACCCCTTAAGAGGTGGTGGCCAGCTTGACTCGTGAACAGGAGGAGGAGATGGAACTCTCTTGGCCTCAAGGTCCCACGGTGCGCAGGCTCAGGGACCAAGCCAGCCTTGTGCTGGGCATGATGGGGTTGCAGAACCTGGGCTCCTCTGATTCCCCACCAGCTTGGCCCCATTTCAGCCCATTCTGTCCCCGCTGGCCACAGGATTCCCTGCTGCTAAGTTAGATTCCTAAGTCTCCCCCAACCCGGCCCACCTGGGACACCCAACCATCACAGCCCCCTCATTCCACCCCAGCCCCACTGTCCTTTCTGTCCCTTCAATGTGGCAAGCTCCTCTGTGCCTCTGAGCGTCACATGCTGCTCCCTCTGTGGAAACACTCTTCCCTCCTCTCAGCCTAAATATCCCTTCCTCTGGGAAACTCTCCTCTGATCTTCTCTCCCCCACTCTCCAGACACTCCAAGCCTTTTCTCTGTGGCACTTAGGAGACCTAAATAAATAATTACTAAAGAAACTCATTCTGTCTCCAGTGAAAGAATTAACCCACACTGCTGGTATCCATTTCTCTTCTGTTTCCCAGGAACACTATTTCCCAGCGTCCCTTGCAGTACGGTAGGACCATGTGACCAGTCTTGGCCAATGGATGGTGAGTACTAATGTATATCACTTCCAGGCTGAAGCACAGTTCTCCACTCTCTCTTCCCCTGCCATGGTAACTGAGAAGGTAACAAATTCCAGTGGGTGCAGCTCCAAGATGCCAGGGACTCATCTGCCTGAGTCTCTGAGTGGCTAGAGCAGAGGACCCAGGGTGGGCATGTAAGGCAAGAGGGAGGGGGAAGATAGAATCTAAAGGCTTTGACTGCTGAGCTAGGTCTTTAGAAGGGACTGGGGGTGGGAGGCAGGTAACGTGGCCTGGCCCATCTCTGCGTCGCCAGCCTGGATATGTGCAGGGCACAGGAGAGTCATAAACTGCAGTTGTGCTGAGTTATTTTACAATTCTTTGTTCTTGCAGTGTATTCTAGTAGACCCAGTGCTCTGTCTGAGTAGGGCTTGTTCATTATTGTGTCTGCACAGCCTGGAATTCTGAGACATATGAGTAGGTGCCTTGAAATATTTGTGAAAATAAGTGAAAAAAAAAAAGAAAATAAAAAGTAAATTAGTTTCTCCCTCAAAGTGTTTACTCGGATCAAAGTGACAAATATGTCTATACTCCAGAGAGTACAGTTAGGGGAGATAGGCTGTAATTGTTAAAGAAATGGGAGGAGGTCAGACACGGAGGGCGTTCCAGAAGAGAGCAAGGAAGACTTGTGGAGGTGGAGAGGATGCTCTGGGCTTGCGGCCCATCTGGTCACTTGTCCATCCATTCAGCAAACATTTCGTCTCAAGCCCCATGATGAGTGCTCGGTCAGCAGCAGGGCCAGAGGACCACAGAGACATGGGGAGCAGGGGAAAGCACCTCCTTCGATTAGAGGATCTAGAATGGTTTCCAGAGGAGGTGATGCTGAGTGGAACCTTAATGAGCAGATGTTTGCTAGAGAGAAGAGAGGGGAGAAAAGGATGGGGATTCCTAGGCAGGGGGAGGAGCTTGGGACAGAGGCATGAAGGTGCACATGTGTTAAGGGGAGCGTGGGGTGGGTGCCGGTTGCAAAGAACTGGGCCTCTCCATCCTTGACTCTCCACGCCTCCGGTCACACTGGCTCCATTCAGACCATGTTGATAGCATCTTGGAAGGTCCTACAAGGGCCCCCTCCCCCCTTTTTTCAGTACTGCGTTGGAACCCAGGGGCATTCTACCCCTGAGCTGTACCCCAGCCCTATTTTTTTTTATTCTTTATTTTGAAACAGGGTCTCACTGAGTTGGGAAAGGCCTCACTAAGCAGCTGAGACTGTCCGTAAACTCAGCCTCCCAAGTACTGGGATTACACGCGTGCACCACTACGCTGGGCTCCAGCCCTTTTTGTTTTTATTTTTTGTTTTGTTTTTTGAGACAGTCTCACTGATTTGCTGAGGGTCTTGCCAAATTGTGAAGCTGACCCGGAACTTGCAATCCTCCTGTCTCAGCCTTCTAAGTACTAGGATTACAGGTGTGTGCCACCATCATGCCTGGCCTGGAAGGCTTTTTTTGTTGTTTGTTTTTCTTTCAGTACTGGGGATTGAACCCAGGGGCATTCTACCTCCAGGCTATATACTTAGCCTTATTTTTTATTCTTTATTTTGAAACGGGGTCTCACTGAGTTGAGAGGGCCTCACTAAGTAGCTGAGGCTGTCCACGAACCGTGATCTTCCCATCTCAGCCTCTCAAGTACTGGGATTACAAGCGTGTACCACCGTGCCCGGCTCCCTGGAAGGCTTTTTTTTTTTTTTTGGTGGTACTGGGATTCCTGGAAGCCCTTCTATCTCCGGGCTACGCTCCCAGACCTATTTTTACATTTTTTATTTGGAAACAGGGTCTCCTAAGCCAGCGCACGTGGCTAGCTTCGAACCTGCGCGATCCTCCTGTCTCTGCCTCCCAAGCGCGGGGATTACAAGCGTGCGCCACCACGCCCGGCTCCCTGGAAGGCTTTTAAAGAGACTGTCTAAGATAAGACCTGGCCGGGCGTGGTGGTGCACACTTGTAATCCCCGCGCTTGGGAGGCAGAGATAGGAGGATCGCGCTTGGGAGGCAGAGATAGGAGGATCACACAGGTTCGAAGCCAGCCGCGTGCGCTGGCTTAGGAGACCCTGTTTCCAAATAAAAAAATGTAAAAATAGGTCTGGGAGTGTAGCCCGGAGGTAGAAGGGCTTCCAGAAACCCCAGTACCACAAAAAAAAAGTAAAAAAAAAAAAGTAAGATAAGACCTGAAGGATGAGTTGAAGGTGGCCAGGAAAGGTGGGTCAATGGCAAGGGAGGATGTTCCAGCCAGAGGGAGGAGCATGTGCAAAGGCCTTATAGAAGAGAGAAGGCAAGGTCTAAGACTTAAACTAGCACTGCCTGGCTGGGCCTGGCTCTCTGGGTATTTAGGGAGGAGGCTGCTGGGGCAGAGCTGGGCCAGGTCAGGTTGCCTCCCGCCTCACCCAAATCCCTTCTGAAGGCCTCGCTCTGCAGTCAAGGCCTTTAGGATTCTGTCTTCCCCTAAACGCCTGTGCATTTGCACATGCTTTTCAAAGCACCAATAACGATAAGGCTGACATTATAATTTTTGAGGACTCTTAGAATGCTAGGTGCCGTGATGAGCATTATTTTATCAAACCTCTTAATAATGCTATAGTTACTGCATTTATTTATTTTGGTGCTGAGGGTTGAATCCACGGGCATTCTACCTCTGAGCTACACCCCCAGCCCTTTTCATTTTTAAAATTTTGAAACACGGTCTCTCTACATTTCTGAGGGCCTCGCTAATTTGCTGTGGCTGTCCTCAATCCTCCTGTCTCAGTCCACCAAGTACTAGGATTATAGGAATGTGCCTGTGTTGGTTAGTACATTTTAAAAATGGTTTATTTAATGTTTGAACTGGAGATTGAAAGTGGGGGCATTCTACCTCTGAGCTACACCTCCAGCCCTATTTAATTTAATTAATTTATTTTTATTATTATTATTTTATGGTACTTGGGTTCCTGGAAACCCTTCTACCTTTGGGCTATACTCTCTCTCTATATATATACATATATATATATTTTTTTAAATTTGGAAACAGGGTCTCTTAAGCCAGTGAGGCTGGCTTCGAACCTGCGTGATCCTCCTGTCCCCGCCTCCCAAGCAGCACAGGGATTAAAAGCATGTGCCACCACACCCGACCTATTTTTATTTTGAAACAGGATCTTACTAGTTTGCAAAGGGTGGTGGTAACTCTTCTGTCTCAGACTCCCAAATACTTGGATTACAGGCATGTGCTACCATGCCCAGTTGATCAGTACATTTCTTAGATTGTTTTCTTTTTAGTATACTCTTTGTGGACGTGGATGTAGACATGTATGTATATGTGTATGGAGCTGGGAAATGAACACAGAGACAGTCTACGTCTGAGCTACACTCTCAGCCCTATTTTGTTTTTTTATTCTGAAACAGAGTCTTGCCAACTTTCCAAGGCTGGACTCAAATCTGCAATCCTCTTGTCTCAGCCTCCCAACTACCGAGAATGCAGGCGTGTACCATCACACCTGGCTTAGTAAATTTTATTTTTTAGGATATTTTTAGATTTACAAAAAACTTGAGAAGGTACTACAGAGTGAATCCCTGGTCCCCCACTCTTACCAGTCTTCCATTAGTAACATCTTGTGTTACCATTTTTATAATTTATCGCAATTATTGATGGATACTCATTGCTATATCATTGCTAAAGTCCATGGTTTACCTAGATTCCCTCAGTGATGCCTTTTTTCTTTCCCGCTGCTCAGCCAGGACACTGCCTCACCTTTGGTTGTCATGTCTCATCAGCTCCCCGGCCGTGACAGTTTCTCAGGCTCTCCCCGTTTCCTTCCGATGCTCTTGACAGATCTGAGGAGTGCTGGTCAGGTATTTTGTTGGATGTCCCACTGTTAGGGGTTTGCCTGATGTCTTTCGTGACTGCTTGGGAGGAAAAGTGTCATTTTTATCGCAGACAAGTGTATGTACTATCAACACAATTCGTGCCTGTGGTGGGCCTTGGTCATTTGGCTGAGGTGGCAGCTGTCAGTTTATTTCCCTGTAAAGTCCCTCTTTCCCTCCCATCTGCATACCGTGTTCACGATGCAGCCCACACCTAAGGAACGGGGCACGTGCTCCCCTCCCTTGAGTATATGCATAAAGTATTGGGAGTTCTGCACAAGCAAAAAAAAAATCACATCATATCACATCTGCCCCTTACTGATGTGTTACCGAATGGGACTTTTCAATAGTGGGCTGGTTCTTTTACTTTCGTTTCTGTAAGTTGGAAGGAAGTGCTTCCTTTCTTCCCCCAAGCTGGCTCATCTCAGAGCTGCTTTCTGAAGACTGAACCCAGCTCCCTGGGGAAAAGAGTGACCTACTCTGTGTTCTTATACTGGGCCTTGTAATTCCAACTAATTCATGCCACATTTATGGTTCCCTCCCCCTGTGCCAGGCCCTGGGCTTCAGAACAAATGGCCTCCATGGGTCTTGTCTTCAAGTTGCCCTGTTTGCCATCCTGTGCTGAACTTGAATTTCCATCAGGACAGGGGCTTTGTTCAACACAGCTGTGCTTCCAGCCAACAAGCAGAGGCTGGTGCTTAGTAGGTCCTCCGTAAAAATGTACTGAATTGTGAAATGCTTCCTGGAAGACAGACGATTGTTGACAGTGTGAGTCCTTCTGGGTCTGGGTGCTCCCTGAAGGCAGGGCCAGCTCTGGCTCCACCAGGCCTCGAGGCTGGGTGGCCTTGAGTCTGAAAGGAGCCAGGAACCAGCCCCTGTCTCCTCAGGTAGAAGTGAAGTTTGGAAGTGACACAGCCCGGGAGGACTTGGTGACTGATTGGCTGGGGAGGGTGAGGCGGGAGGAGGAGTCACACGGATGGCTCTGAGGTCTGGAGCTGGGGACAGCCGGTGCCACCTCTGATAGACGGTGTGGCGAGCGCTGCCGGCTGAGGCGGCCCAGTCCGTTGGGGTTCAGGCCCGGGGCCAGGAAGAGGTGGCCTGGCCCGTGCAAACTTCTGCCCCCCACGCCCTTGTCCTGGTCTCTCTGGGGGTGGGGGTGGGGGGCCCCTGCCTGGACTGTGAGCGGGGCCGTTCGTTATCAGGCCTGAGGGTCCACTCTGGGGGTCCCCTCCGGCCCGCCGGCTTCGAGCAACACCCCCGGGGGCAGCCTGGCCCGGCGCGGTGCGGGCCTCGGCCCCCCAGGCCGGGGGCCCCTGCCCGCCCTCGGCCGGGCGCGGGGTGGCCAGGCGGCGGCGGGGCCGGGGCGGGACAATGGCCGCGCCGCCGGGGCCCCGGGAGCCCCCGCGCTGGGGAAGGGGCCGTCCTAGGGCCGGGCGCCGGTGCCCTCCCCGCGCGCTCGGGCGGGCGGAGGGGGGCGCGGAGTTCCTTTGTGGCTCTGCCTCCGGCGCGGCGCGGGCGGGGGGCGCCGCGCAACTTTGCCAGGCGGCGGCGGCGGCGGCGGCGGCGAGCGCGAGACGAGGCCCCGGGGCCAGCGGGGCCCCAGCGCCGCCCCCGCCCGGCCCCCTCCCCTGGCCGCCGCCGCCCGGCGCTGCCCACTGCCGAGCCGGCCGGCGGCTGCAGCGAGAGCGGGGACGCCCCGACCGACCGGGCCGGGCGCGGGGCCGGGGCGCAGACCAGCCCCGCCGCCGCCGCCGGCGCCGCCGCTCCAGACCAGAAGTGAACGGCCGCGACCCGGAAGGTTTGCGCGCGGCCGCCGAGCGAGCCGAGCCGAGCCGCCGCCTGCTCCCGCGCCGGCGGGCCGCGGCCGTCCGGAGGCGCCGCGGGCTCAGCCAGGTCCGTGGGCCCGGGGCGCGGCGCCCGCGGGAAAGTTGCGCCGAGTTGCGGGCGGGGGCGGCGGCCGGGGCTGTCAGCGCGGGCAGGGGCGCCCCGGGGCCCGGCCGGCCCGGGGGACGTGTCCCCGGCGGCGCGTCGGGGCCGCTCCGCCAGCGTGAGCGTGTGCGAGTGTGTGTGTGCGTGGTGTGTGTGTGTGTGTGTGTGTGCATGTGTGTGTGTGTTTTCTTAAGCCGGGCTATTCAAACCTGCTGCAATTCTCCGGTAAACAATGATTCATGGGTCTTAATGCAAATAAACGGATTGCAAACGGCGCGGTTCGCGCACTTTGCAGCCAGCCGGCCCGGTGGAGCGGCCAGTGCCGGATTTCTCCCTTTTTTTTGCAGATCTGCAGAATATGGCGTCCCTGTCCTGTTTTAAAAATAAGCCAGGCTGCCATTTTTGTTTTTCTTTTGTCTGAAAATTTTAATAAAACTGTCTGAGAATGTGGGAGAGGCGGCTGGAAGCAGAGGGGGCACCCGAAGGGTTGGCTTTTTTTCTTTTTCTTTGGTGAGAGCCGCGAGCCTTTCAGGGAGGTGAGACACAATGCGATTGCACTTTAAAGGAAAAAAAAGGGGGGGGGGAAGCTGCCGGGCGATTTCGGGGGGAGGGCTGGGAATTTAAAGTTAACTCTGAAAGTTTTCTTTCTTTTTTTAAGCTTTTTTTTTTTGTTGTTTTGTTTTGGTTTTTTTTGGAAGGCCATGAGATGCCGCGAAAGGATCTCAGGGGCCCATTTCTCCCCCCAGCTAGCTGCCTTTGCAGGGTTTTTGGGAAAAAGTTAACTGCCGGTTTCCTTAGAGCTGCGCTGGGCAGGGGATGTGGAGGGCTGGGGATGGGAGTTTGGGGGGGGCGAGTCTTTTGTAAGGGGCTTTATAAAAATGGCATTGTAAGGGATTATGTCCTCAGATTTGGGGAGAGGGCTGGCTAGGGGCTGAGAGTGGGCCCAAGGTTTCCAGCAGAGATCCTTGGCAGGAGGAAATACTCCTGGCCTCTCACCCCCTGCCTTCCAGCAGTGTGGAACCTTCAGGAGCTATGTGTGGGGGTGGGCCTTTCTCCTTCATGGGTGGCCAGGGCCCCTCCGTAGGCTGGAATCGCCCTGGGTGGTAGGGCAATTCCCCCCCACCCTCTGGGGGCAAATGTGTTTAGCTGATTGTGCAGATGGAGGACCCCTCCTCCAACATGGGGGTCCACCTGGCCCCCAGAGGTGGCATCTGGTGGTGAGTGCCATTGGGTGAGCTTTTGGCTGGGTGCAATCCTGCAGTCCCAGGGGTTGCTGGGTTGCAAGCTCCCTGTGGTGTGGCCTCTGGAGACCCTCACATGCTCTTACCCTGTTCTGCCACCCCTGCCTTTCCAAGTTAGAGGTGGTTTAGACTTCTGTTAAGTATTTGGCTGGACAGGTCGGAACCTGCTTGCTCTGCAGGCTGCAGAGGGGGCTTGAAAGCCAGGCCCACAGAGTCTGGGATGGCTGGAGCTGACCTTTGCCCCCTTTTGGGAAGGTCTGCCTTCTGGGAGGACCCTATTCTCTGCTCTGAGCCTGTCTAGCTCCTGACTCCCACCTCCCCCCCCCCCCATTTCCTGGAGGGGAGACCTTTAAGTCTCATCCCCACTTTGTGTCCTGGCTGCACTGGGTCCTGTGAGCTCGCTTCCTGGGGACACAGGGGTTGAAGGCTGGGGTTTAGGGATTCAGAGCTGCAGAGCTAGGTGTGCCTGGGTCGGAGGGTACCAAGCCAGGCATTTTTAGATGGAGAAACTGAGATTCAGAAAGGGGAAGTGACTTCCAGAGTCACACTCCCCATAGGAGAGTTGAGCCCGGGACCCCAATGTCCAGGCTTCCACTGTTCTCCCCTGGAGCTCCAGTGCCTGGAAGGTCCGTTTTGGACAGAATTAACCGCAACAGGACACTATAACCCCTTCACTCCCTTCGACCCCTGCCATTGTAATCTTTCTTTGGGAATTGAACTTTATAGTTTGCAGTGTGCTGCATGGTTGTTGCCACGCCAGGCTCTCCTGGAGACTCAGTTGGGGTAAAATGTTCAGGAGGGATACTCGATCCCATTACAGAATCTAGGAAACCGAGTCTTGGAGAGGTTGGACTGTGGTAGAGCAGGGCTTAACCTCAGGCCTGCAGACTCCTTGTCTGGGCCTTTCCGAGGTCAACTTTGGTGCCTGTAAGCAGGACTTTCCCAACTTCTAGTTTGGCCTCTCAGATTCTTCTTTTGACCCCAGGGACTGTGTGAAAATTAAGAGCCTTCCCACCCGAAAGAATGTCAGAGATGGAAAGGCCCTGGGAGGTCATTTGGGCTCAGAGAAAGGAAGCCACTGGCTATCAGTCATCCAGTGGTCCATGTCCCAGCTAGGGCCCCAGACCTGGCCTCCTGTCTCCTTTCTCTCAGAAGAACCTGTCACCTGCTCCTCTGGGCTCAGAGGACCTGTGATTGCTAGTGGTGGAACTGGGGCCGGGGCATAATGGCCAACACTTGGTGGAGACGTGAGTTAGTCCCAGGGGCTGAAGAATAGGTTGTCTGTGGTCTTGGTGTGGGGAAGCAAGCTGGTCCCAGGTGGGACAGAGGAAGCTGCTGTGTGGGTGAGGGCTGGACTAGGTCTGAGGCTGTCCTGGCTGTGCCCTTCTCTGGCCTTTCTTCATTCATTCGCGGATTATTCTGCCATTGGTTAGTTTATCCGTTTATATGTTGCTAGATTCTTTCATTGTTCATTCATTAGTTTATTGGTTAGTCATTTTGGTGGTATGTCTTTTTAACCATCCATCCATCCATCCATCCATCCATCCATTCCCTGGCTTACTCAGCTCAGGTTGGATAGATGAGTCCCCGAGGATGGTCTCTCTCAGAATAGGAGCTTTGAAAACACTGAAGGAATTCCATAGATTATCACAATGGTGAACCTGGGTATCACATGGCTTGTGTGGCATGGATTCTTTCTGTGTTCTCCCAAGCCTTGGCTTCCTTATCTCTAAAATGGGGGTACTCTATGAGGCTCTCATGGTTGTTGGGGATGATAGCAACCCAGTGTCTGCCATGTTGGCCAGGCCTGGCCAGGCATGTGGTAGGAGCTCTGGATTTTCACAGTGAATTAGGATTATCAATGACTATCAAGGCCCTGCCTTGACTTTGTGAACCAAGGTGGTGGTTTCAGAATGAGCCAAATGATTGGGGGATCCCGCAACCCCTGCTCTCCCTTGTCATTCTCCTGTTGAAACTCTCCCGCTATTTTCTGGATAGTTAGAAGAAAAATAACCCAAGGGCCTTTCTGGGCCTTCAGAGCTCTTCATGAAGCGTCTGGGCCCTGCCTACTTTTCAACCTCAGCTCCCCCGCCCTGTCCCCCAATCTCACCACCTCCAGGCACTCTGGCTTCTGTACCTCGAATCTGTACCATGAGAGATTCAGAGAGTACCCCCGTTTAGAGACAAGGAAGCCAAGGCTCTGTACCTCAAATTTACAAAGACTGTAGGCAGGGCCTCTGCTTCCCCTAAATCTTTGCATGGCTGTCACTATCCCAGTGTCACCTCCACAAAGGGGCTTCCCCAACTCTTTGCTCTAAAGCTGCTTTCCACTGACCCTCTCTGTCACATGAGCCTCTTTTTATTTTCTTTTGCAGTGCTCAGCTCTGAAGCCTTCTCATGTGTTTGTTTATTTGCACTTCTTTCTGTCTGCAGCAGGAGAGCTTGCCTAAGCTGCACTGTAGGAGGTGAGGCGGGCTGGTGGGTCCAGGTGTGGCAGCAGCCCCGGTGGCCTGAGAGATGAGGTTACACTGAGATCTGTCTTCTCCTTCCCCTGGGAGGCTCTGGGTTGTTGTTAGGAAATAATGAGGTGATCAAATCACAGAACCTGCGAATCCCAGCCTCTTCCCGGCGCAGACCGTAGGACCTGAGCTGCTTTCCAGTAAGAGCCTTTGACACTTGGACTCTTCCCATGGTCTGATCTTAGATTTAGAATCTGACAAAGTAGACTCTCATTGCCTTATTCATTCAGTGACACAGAGACCATGTTCTACAAGCCTTCATAAATACGTGCATATTTAATTCTCATGGTTATTACCCTGGTTTTACAGATGAGGAAATCGAGGCACGGAGAGATTAGGTAACTAATCGTCACGGGTGTGACTGGAACTGGAGCCCAGCACCCTGGGGCCCCTGAGGATCCCATAGCTGTTGAGGGGAAGCCCAGCCTCACCTGACAGAGCTCCTGGCATAGGGTAGGAATCCCCTTCCCACATCTTGACAAAGGGACCTCTGATCTCTGGTAGAAACCCCCTCCAGTGGGCTCCCTCCTCACCAGGCCTCCAACTGACGGTGGCTAAACGGTTCTCACTGCTAGGAAGACTTTCTTCTTTACCAAGTGTGAAGCGCTGCACCTCTCTGGTGAATAACACCTGGGAGGTGATGTTGCAGTTACGGTTGCCCAGTGTGTTTGACCTTGTGGTTTTATGGCTTCTGTAGCTTCTCTCCAC
Source organism: Muscardinus avellanarius (assembly GCF_963383645.1). Lineage (NCBI taxonomy): Eukaryota > Metazoa > Chordata > Mammalia > Rodentia > Gliridae > Muscardinus > Muscardinus avellanarius. The sequence continues at coordinate 26,962,900 of NC_137788.1, forward strand.
TGGATTGTGAGCTCCTTGGGTCAAGTTGCCTCCATGCACATGTGAATGGAGGAACGGCCGAGTGCACAGCCTGCACAGATGCTTGGTATTTCCTGAGCTCCTCCTGTCTCTGCAGCACCGCGCAGGCACTTCTCCCCAGGGTATTTGGACAGGCTTGGTGTATGCTGGGAGCGGAGACACAATTCCCCTCCCAATAAAGTTGTACCTGCTGATATTTTTATACACAGTCCTGGAGAATCAGAGCTCTGAAGTCATGCACTTTTAGAGAGGTGGACAGCACAGATAATTTCAAACCTCGCTTTGCTCACTGGGGAGCTGCAGTGGGAAGGGAGAGGACAGGCATTGTGCAAGGCCAGGTGCACCTCCCGCGGTGTTGCCTGGTGGGTTTTCTGTTCCTCAGGTGCCAACAGGCTGCCACAGGTTCGGCCTGGGGGTTCAAGGGCAGAGGAAGCCCTCACTGCGGCAGCTCTCCCCTCTAGCATCAGCCCCTGCCACGGGTACAGTGCTCCTGGGTGCACAGGCCACTTCTGGCATTTGAACACTACTGAGGAAGCCGACAGTGGCAGGCGTGAGTTCGGGGCTGTGGTCTTGGGCATGGCTCTCTGGAACTCAGGGTCAGAGCTGGGCTTTGGAGACTGGGTAGGACTGGCGGAGGTGACTGAGTAGTGTCTTTTGAGGCTGAGGGATTTGGCTGTGGAGCCTGAGAAGTCCTGCCTTATCAGTGTGGCCACAGGATGTCCTTGGGAGGGTCCCTACCATCTGGGTCCTTTTCTGAGCTTCGGGCAAAAGCTTCAGGCTCCTTGAGAGGCAAGTCTAGCCAGCCAGGTTCTGGGATCCTGTGGGGGGTGGAACATCTGACTGGGATGGACACACCCCTCCCACACTCAAACATACATTCCTACATAGATTCACGCGGGCTCTTCCCAATCCCACCCCTCCCCCTTTGCTTGCTTGGGTTTTCCTGGCTATTTCAGAAGCACGACCTTGGTGCCCTGACCTGGGCAACAGGAGCCAGGTATTCAGGAGTGTGTGTCCACTCTGATGACACACCACACAGGAACACGCACACACATCCTGCCACCCAGGGGCTTCACCTCTGTATACACACATGCACAGCCTTCTGGGAAAAATGCACAGCCATGTGCCTGCTCCATCGCGTGGGAGATACCTGCCTGTGCAGGGGATTTGTAGCTCTCCCAAGAACCTACACACGCACCTTTACCGTGTGCAAGTGTAGCCTCACATTCCGGGCCTTGCACACCATCCTTAGTGCACGCACACCTTGCACTCACAGTGTGCCCATTCCCTGTCTGGATCTGCTTGGAGAGTGGAGCAGGCCAATCGTGTCTCTCCTGCCTTCATTGAGCAGCATTACATGGGCATTTGCTCTGTCTCAGCCCCTGGGGCAGATGCTGGGGGCAGAGGTGAAGAAAACTGATGCAGTCCCTGCTCCACTTCTCCCTCTGACCACCCCAGCCCTCCCTGGCCGCCATGCCCTGTCCAAACTCGGCTTGATCTGTCCCACAGGCCACCTGCCGGGGCCAGGAGGGCAGCATGGAGGGGCTTAGGGCCCAAGCTTCCCTGCCTGGGACCCCGGGGACCTGTCTAGGAAGCTCCTGGGGGCCAGAGCTGGAGCTCCCCAGCTCCTTGTGATCCCAGACCTGATCTTCACCAACCAACAGGCCACCCTGGGGTCCTGAGAGCCACACAGAGCCACCGAACCCCCTGAACAATGGAATTGACTGGTTGGTCAAGTTCCCGCCCTAGGAAAGGCTCTCATTCCTCAGAGAACCTACCACTGATGATTAATGCTAGCACTTCAGAGGCCTTACTGCACACCAGTGCCATTCTCGGGATGTTAGCCTGTTAACTGATGCCGGCTTGGGGGCAACCCCCCCATGGAGATACATCATCACCCCCAGTTCACAGACAGAAACACTGAGGCTCAAGGATTTGCAACTATTTTAGGAATCTAAGCTCTGCTTTCTGGTTCCAGTACCTGTACATTCAACCCCTGAGATGCCGTATTGCCCTGAGGGTCCAGGGACCTGGGCTGGGGTTTAGTAGAGCCCCTTCCATTCCTGGAGGAGGGAATGGAGCCCCAGAGAGAAAGCAGGCTTGCCGGAGAGTTCCACTTCCATGGCCCTCACTAGAGCATGGCCTGGCTGGTCAGCACCACGCCGAGCCTCATTCCTGACCCAGACAAAGATGAGAGGATCATAGGAGCCAGGGGAGGGGCCTGGGGAACAGGGAGGTGGCACCAGGGTCCCTTAGACGTCCTGGACATGTGCCTTACAGTAGTTGGTGAGCTCACCATCTTTCTGAGCATGTGTTATATTTAAAAATGTTCTCAGCACCTACCTCACAAGGTGGTTAGAGTGAGAAGTGCCCGGGAGGCCTGGCATAGGGGAAGTGCCCAGTAATGGTCAACTCCATCCCGTGCTGGTGGGAGTTCCCTGTGGGGATGGAGCTGGGGGGGGGGGCTGTGTTCAAAGCCTGCAGCACATTCTCTTGTGCCTGAGGTGCCGGCCCATTCCCATGCGAGGGTCCTGAGGCTCCCTGGGAAGGTCCACTGTCCGGAGCATCTCTGTGTGGCTGGAGGTGGGGTGGGGGTCCTAGAGGGTGACAGGCTGGGGCTAGGGAGGGACAGGGTGAGGACTGGCAGCATCCCAGCTCCCATGACCTAGGCACAGACATCACTCCGCCATCACAATGAAAACAGTCCTTCCCAGCCCCGCAGGGCTGCGGAAACCCAGCCTAATTGGATCCAGGACCCTCGGGAGCCTTACTCCCCACAGGAAGTTCCCAGGAATGAGTTTCTGAGGCTGTCTTGGGGGTGGGGTGCGGTACCTAGCCTGACACTCTAGGCTGCAGACGTCAGGATGGGTGGTGAGCAGAAGGGCTGTGGGATGTGGACGGGAGGGTCTCAAGGGACCAGGAGGATGTGGAACCTAGGCCTCTTTCCTAGAGGGTCTCCTGGTGGCTCCAGGCCACCCTTCTGGTCCCATAAAGACCTGTGCATTCAAAGTCTCCACCAGAGTTAGGCATGGCCAGCCCCCGCTGCCCCTGTGAATTCCCACTGCAGACCAGACATGCCCTGTGCTTTCCTGCACCCGGGCCTAGGCATATGGCTGCCTCTGCTGGCTCTCCCAGGAAGCCCGCACCTCCTCCCCATTGCACAGGGCGCCCCTCTGCTCGGGACACTCTCCCAACCTCTTGCCCTCCTGGCAAGCCTCCGTGGAGAGGGAAGGATGCATGGAAAGACCTCTCCTCGTGCATTCTCTCAGGTGCTTACTGAGCACTTGTGTGGACTGGGCCCTCGAGCACCTCCCCAGTGGCCAACGCTTGCCTCTGCAAGTGCAGTGGGGGCCCTGTCCTCGTGGGTCACAGCTCACTGGGGATCGGTGTATTTAGAGCGGGTTAGGGAGAATGCAAGGGGCATGGGAGTGGGTAGCGGGGTGACCCAATTCCTGTCGTGAGACCTAAAGAAAGAGCAGGCTGAGCTCTGGGCAGAGAACCAGACCCCAGCCCTCCCCTCAGCTCACAGCTGCCTGGGGGCAGTAACCGGGCCATTTGCCCCAGAGTCCCTTCCTCCCGGCTCTCCTGCTGGGGTTGACCTGGGGACATGGGCTTGCTGTGAGACTTGGGGTAAGCCCAAGCCCCCCCTCTTCAGGGAAGATTTGCAGGGCTTGAGGCTGGAATCCTTTGTGGGCCATGTGCGTGGGATTGGGGTGTTTGGTTTGCCAGTGCTTGCTGAAGCTTTAGTTTTATTCAAAGTTTTTCTTAAAAAGAAAAAGTCACATTACCAACTTGCAGAAAAATCATAAAATCAAGAAATGAAATGAGTCAACCTCACCCCCATCTTTGCCCCACTCCAAGCCCAGAAACTATCACTGTTAGCATTGAGTGTGTTCAGACCTCCTGTCTCAGCGCTGGGGTTTTGTTTGTTTGTTTGTTTTGGTACTGGGTATTGAACCCGGAGCATCCTACCTCCAGTCAGCACTGCTTCTATATAGATGTCATTGCTCTATTTATATGTACAAATGTATTTATCTTCCCCTTCCCGACTACTGTATCATGAGTATTTTCTAAATGACAGAAGTACTGTGTGTGTGTGTGTGTGTGTGTGTGTGTTTGTGTGTGTGTGAGAGAGAGAGAGAGAGAGAGAGAGAGAGACAGACAGACAGACAGACAGACAGATACTGGGGATTGAATCCAGTCTGAGCTACATCCCCAGCCCTGCTTATATTTTTTGTTTTAAAACGGGGTCTTGTCTTGCTAGGTTGCCAAGAGTCTTTCTACATTGCTGAGGCTGTCCTTGAACTTGTGATCCTCCTGTCTCAGCTTCCCAAGTACTGGGACTACAGGCGTGTGCCGCCATGCTCGGCTCTTTCTTTTTAGTGGATTCAGTGTCAGGGTAAACAGCCTGGGCTTAGCCCAGTGGTCTGGATTCAAGTCTGATCCTCACCGCCTGACCGACCAAGTTACCTAGTCTGTGCCTCCGTGCCTGACAGTTGGTATGAATGCCAATGAGTCAGGACAATGCTGGGAGCACTGGCTGTTATAACGACTGTAGGCCCTGGCACTGAGTAACAGTTACAGAGCCATCTCCCTGTTGCTTAAAATTTTGGTTGTTCTAGATTTTTGCTGTTGTACAAACACACTGAAGCACACAGCTTTGTGCGTGTCCCTTTGTCTGTCTTTGGATTATTTTCTAGGGATGGGTGACCAAGAATAGGACCACTAGGCCAGGAAGTCTGAGAATTTTTAGAGCTTTTGACACGTTATGGCCAGACTGGTTTCAAGAAATGATTGTTTCAGTTTACACTCCCACCAATAATACATGGGAGTGCCAATTTCACCATACCCTCACCGGTATTGGGTGTTAGCATTTTCTTGTTCCTTTTTGCCCTTTTGACAGGTGAAGTTCATGTAATTTTCACTGCTAGGGAAGGAGAAGCATTTGCTGTTTTTATTAGCCATTAACATCCTTTTCGGGTCTGTCAAGCTTTACAGAGCACTCACAGTGCCGAGGAAACAGGGGACAGTGTGATGCAGGAATGTCACAGAGCCCGCGCGGCAGCGGGCTCAGGAGGCGGAGGGGCTCTCTTCTATCCAGGCTGCCGCATTTCCAGTTCCCTCCATTCATTCACCATCCAGATACATCAGATTCTCCGTGGAGCCACAGATAAGTGGCTCCGCCACGGTCTCTCCCTGCAGGGTGCGTGTCCAGCGGCAGGGATAGGAGAGAAGACAGGCAGAGCGGAGTGCGGAGTGCATGCTGGTCTGGGTGGAGAGGGAGCAGAGCCCCAGCCTGAGGTGAAGCGGACCCTGCGGGCTTCCGGGAGGAAGTGGCCGTAAACTGGAGAAATGGGGAGGACAGAGGGAACCAGAGAGAGGATGCAGCCTACTGTGAAGCCAGAAGAGAAGTGGGCCCAGGAGGATGGAGGGCTGCTCGACTGCTCAGGGTGGAAAGGGGGTGGCCAGGGAAGCTGGGCATGCAAGGCCCAAGGAATCTTGACTTTATCTGGAGGGAAGTAGGGAGCCATGGAAGCTTCTAAGTAGGGCAGGTTGATTGACTGATGATTGATTGATTGATTGATAGCACTGGGAATTGAATCCAGGGGCATTCTACCCCCTAGCTATACCCTAGTCCTATTTGATTCTATTCTATTTTATATTATTTTATTTTTTTGCATTACTGGGGATGGAAGCCAGGGGCATTCTACCTCCGAGCTATACCCCCAGTCCTTTCTTTCTTTCTTTCTTTCTTTCTTTCTTTCTTTCTTTCTTTCTTTCTTTTTTGCGGGTCTGGGGATGGAACCCAGGGGCATTTGACCTCCGAGCTACACCCCCTGCCCTGTTTTTTATTTTGAAACAGGGTCTCACTGAATTGCAGAGAGCCTCACTAGGTAGCTGAGGCTGTCTGCGAACTGCCATCCTCTGGTCTCAGCCTCCCAAATGCTGGGATTACAAGCGTGCGCCACCACGCCTGGCTTATTCTTTATTTTGAAACGGGGTCTCACTGCGTTGCAAAGGGCCTCACTAAGTAGCTGAGGCTGGTCGCAAACCTGGATCTTCCTGTCTCAGCCTTCCAAATGCTGGGATTACAAGCATGCACCGCCACACCCAGCTCCTATTTTATTTTTATTTTGAAACAGGGTCTCACTAGGTTGATGAGAGTCCCACTACTTGCTGAGGCTGTCCTCAAATCTGCAAGCCTTCTGTCTCAGCCTCCCAAGTACTGGGATTGCTGGTGTGCACCACTACAGCCCAGCTGGCTGGTTTCATTTGGGCTAGAAACATCACATTGGCTGCACCAGGAGAATGGAATAGAGGATGAGGGTGGAAGTAGGGGAAGCTGTGGGGAGGCTCTTGGCAGAGGCCAGAGGTGGAAGGGGCCTGGACCAGACAGGGGAGGGGACAGAGACTCCTACCCCCCCCCTGGAATCCTAAACAGGTTCACAGTGCAGAAGGAGCGTCCATTCTTCCAGGTAGCCTCTCCGCCCCACCCCGGCATACTTGGGGGACAGGCCGGCATGCAGCGGGCAGTCGGCTGCCCCTGACCTTCCCCTGCCTCTGCAGCCTCTGGACCTGCATCTGTGGCCCCTCAGGCTGCCAGCCACTCTCTTTCATTTGTTAAGAATAAATTTATTGTTTTCATTATAAAAGCAACTGAATGGCATTACTGAGAATTTGGAAACCAGAGAAACAAAGACAAAACCCCACAGCAGCCTGAGTGCCTCTCTGTGGCCGGCTCCGGCCTCCCTCTGGGCGTGGTTGCCGGCAGCTTTCTGTTTCTGACGCAGGATTTTATTTTTGCCTCCTTGTAATCACAGCGTCCGATGCTTTGGGGTCTTGCTCGTTCCCGTTTGCTTTGTTGGGAGCAGATTCCCATGTGGCCACAAAACCCAGGGCAGATCTCATTTTGTAATGTCTGTGGGCTGGGCTGGGGCCGGGGCCGAAGTCGCTAACTGCGCCCCTGCACAGCTGTGGGCAGGGCCGGCTTCTGGCTTCTCTGCGTTTCTCTAGCTTGGTCTCTAGGTCTCAGCTTCCCACCAGCGAGGCCTGGCACCTGGCGTACCTCCTGCATGCCCTCTTCCCTGCTCGTGTGTGGAGTCTGTTGGCCTGGCCTCAGAGGCTACCTCTGGGACGGGATAGTGAACAGACCTGCTTTTAAACCCAGACTCAAGCGAGGCATGGTGGGGTATGCCTGTAATGTCAGTACTTTGGAGCCTGAGATAGGAGGATCACCAAGTTGGAGGCTAACCTCAGCAACTTAATGAGACCCTGTTTCAAAATTAAAGTTAGAAGGGTTAGGGGTGTAGCTCAGAGGTAGAATGCCTCTGGGTTCAGTCTCTTATGCCAAGGGGGAAAAAAAAACCCCACAAAAACAAAATTCCAAATCCTGACGCAGCTCTGTAACCTCAGGGACATTGCTGAAGCACGCTGGACCTCAGTCTCCTCATCTGCACATTGGGACTACTGCCACGGTGCAGAGTGGCTCTAACCAGCCCACCGCAGTGCCTAGTCCATTGTGAATGGCCGCCTTGGCCAGACTCTGGCTTGGGTGAATGAACCAGCCCTCCTGCGCAGGCTCACAGACTGGTGGGTGGATGCCCAGTTACCATGGAAGCAGAATCGCATCAGAGTAGGATCAGCCCTGTAGGGCTGGGTCAGGGGTGGGTGACATCTCAACTCCCTCACTTACTGTGCGGCTCCGGGCAGGTTGGTTGACCTCTCTGAGCCACGGTTTCTTCTATGAGACACGCATCTCCGAGTCACTGGGAAGATCCAGTGAATCGAATGATATTCAGCACATCAGTCTTGAAATCAATGGTAGCTGCCACTTTACTATTGTTATTGTTATTGTTATTCCCATATACAAGGTGCTGTTGGGAACACAGAGGAAGTGACTGACTGGGGGTTCAGGGAAAGCTCCGTAGAAGAGGGAACACTTGAGCTGGGTCTTGAAGGATGAGTAGAAGTTCACCAAGTGGGAAAGGACACTCTAGGTAAGGAGCCTGGTTCCAGGTTGCACTCTGTCAATGAGGGGTTGTTCTTTGGGGGGCTGAGGCCTGTGTTCATCCCAGGGTCCCCAGGGCCCCTCCCTGCGCCCCGGGTCTGCCCTGGGGAGGTGTGTGCTCCTGCTCCTGCAGTGGTCTCCCCCCACCCCTGGCCGTGGCGTCCTGCTCAGGGCCACTGCTGTGTCTGTCCCTCTTGATCCATGCTTGCAGCCACAGGTCGTGTCTGTCCCATGTGTCTGGGTTTGGTGCTGTCTGTCTGTCTGTCTGCATGTCGCTGTGGCCATGTTTGTCCATATGGGTATCCGGATACCTCCCAAGCACTTGCAGGCAGCAGCCTGCACGCTTCTCCAGCCTCGTCTCTAACCAGATAGCCAGGCCCTTTTGGCCTAGGTGCAGTCCTGCCTTCTCCAGGGAGGGCCTTCTGCGGGATCCCCGCGCCTGCCTCCTGGCCTCCAGTCCCTTCTGCGTGCAGCAGTCTGCGGGATCTCCCCACACATCCTCGCCCACCGCCTCAAGTTCCGGCCTAGCCTTGCGTCTCCCACCACCTCTAGCTCTCCCCGTGGGCCTTAGTCCCCTGCCGCCTGGTCTCCGCCTGGCTAGTCCCCTCTTGCCTTTACTACCTAGGAAGCCCTCCCTGGCCCTCTCCAGGCTGGAACCCCAGGCCCTGGGCTTCTCATGCCCCTCCGGGAGCAGGGCCACATGACTTGTTCATGATCACACAGCTGGTGAGTTGGAGCCAGGATTTGAACCCAGGCCTGCGGGGCTCTAAAGGAAGCGGGCTGTGCCCTGGTCCCTGTGAGGTGCCAGTGACTGGGACTCGGGGGAGGAGTGGGTGGACTTGAGAGAGAACCTGAGAATGGGGCAGGCGGGCAGGAGGGAGTGGAGGTGTGGGTCACGGTGTGGGAGGAGCATCTGGGCAGATGGTGACCAGAGGAGGGCATGCCGGGGAGGCCAGGCCCAGTGCAGGCCTGCTGGGCTGACAGCCCTGTGACAGCCAGCGAGAGTAGCCAGGGGCAGCTCAGGGTGGCTGGTACTTAAAGTCCTAGAGCGGATGGGCTGCCCAGAGGCTGAGGCCAGGGAGAGAGAATGGAAAGTGGCCTTTCAGCGCTGATCAGTGAAGGTCATGTTGGTGGGTGGTAGTCTCACAGGTGGGAGCTCCTTCATGCAGAAGCCTGTAGGTCCCCGTCTGCCTCTCCGCTTAGCTTAGGAAGTGAGGGCTGTCCCTGTTGGCCTTGGGTTCCCAGTGGTGGTCCACCATGGTTTAGCTCAGACTAAGTGTCAATGATAATGGATGGACGGAGTGGCCGGCTGCCGTTAACAAAAGCAGCTCCATGCGGCACACCGTACATCCACCCATCCAGCCTTCCCACCTTTAGAACAAGAATAACTAAACGCTGGCTCTTCTGCCCAGCTGCAGGGACCAGGCCGAGGCTGGGGCTCATGGTCCACAGCCTTGGCTTCTGGCTGGAGCTCGAGGCCCCGCCCAGTCTGCCTGTCCTGTCCGCCATGTTTCTTCTCTGCCAGTGTGAACGATCAACCCCAGCCTGCCTGGTTCCTTGTCTCCCTGCCCCACTCTCACCAACACCCAGGCTTCTCCCTGACCTCCGTGGTCTCTCTGCTTCAGTGCTGCCAGGGCCACCCCGATGGCTCCCCGCCAGCTCCCTCTCATCCTAACATTTCAACATGGCATTCGAGGCCCTGCCGACTGGTCCCTCCCTGCCCCTCGCCACTCTCAGCTGTCCTTGCTGACCTGCTGCCGCAGCCTGTCTGTGCTGTCACCTCTGTGCCCTGCTTGAGCTCTCTTCCTTGGTCAGGGAAGCCCTTCCGCCTCGTCATCTGTCCTAAGCACACGTCTGGCCAGGCCTCTCCTGCTAGCCTGGTCTGGCCACCTTCCGCCTCATCTGGGTCCCTGGGCTGCCCAGAGACTCACAGGGCTGGTCCGGCCCTTGCCCTGCCCTCCCTGCCCCGGCACACGGTCGGCGGACCCCAGGTCGGGAGCATTGAGGAGCTATTAAGTCTCCTAGGGCCGTCCCGAGCAAGATTCAGACAAATCAGGCTGGGGTTATGTGGGTCAGAATAAGTAACCCAGGGCAGCTCCCCGACCATGGGCCTGGCTCCCCGTGAGGCTGAGGGGTGGTCCCCACTGGGCAGGGGCTGCCAAGCTCTCCTCCGGCTGTGGGACCCCAGGCAGGCTCCCTGAGCAGCTTGAACTTGGCACTGAACTGGAGAGGAAAAGGGGAGGAGGCTCCCTCAGAACTGTCTGAGGAGCAGCCAGGCAGTAGGCGGGAAGGGGGTGTGCGGCCTGTTTCACCCCATTTTACAGATGAGGATTACAGGGGCTTAGAGAGCTGCCAGCCAGCATTGCCACTCAGTGCTGCCTCCGTTTCCTGCCCATGTGGCCGGGAGCCAGGTGCCTCCCGCCTGCCACCCTGGCCATTCCTCTGTGGAACAGGGATCAAAGTTCTTTTCTGCCTGCCATCCTCCTGGGGATCTGAAGAGATTGCCAGTGGGCATAGAAGAGCCTTGCTAACTGTGCGCTGCTGGATCATCATGGAGATTGTCTTTAAAATGAGTCAGATTATTATTCCTGCATTTACTTGTTCCATCCTGCACCTCGCATTATGGGTAGACTTGAGGTCCAATCCCGGGTTCTGGATGAATGAGACAGGTGCATCCAGCTCCCAAGCTTCCCCGAGGTAATCCCCCAGTCTCCCAGCCCACCAGCCCCTGTATCACATGCATCACAACCATGCCATCCTAGAGCCAGGCACACCCACCAGCCTTCGGCCAGGATGCCGAGGGACTGAAGCGATGGACTCTGAGGCAGGTTAGAGGGGGGCTTGTGGTGCGACCTTAAGCAATCATTCCACCTTTCTGAACTTAATCTCCTCAGCTGCAAAGTGGGGACGTTGTGAGAACCTACCTTTTGGTGTCAGTACGCCTGGCACAGGGAGGTGCTTGGTGACTTGCAGCCTCCTCACTGTATTGTTTTGAGACTTTTTCTGGAAAAGAAGCTCCAGGAGTCCAGAGCAGTCAGGGAGAATTCCTGGCAGAAAGTGCTCTTTGTGTTGGGCTAAAAGGTGGTCAGGATTTGGATGGGTAGAGGGAAGGCCATCCTGGTGCCTGTGAGTGGCAGGTGCAGGAAGCTGTTAGGAGCTTCCGGGGCTGCACCAGAGGGAGATCTGTGGCTCCCAAGCCGGCCAGGCACAGACCAAACCGGCCCTAGGCTGGGGGTGAGGGGAGAGGACTTTGGCATGTAGGTATCAAGCTGTTTGCACCTGGCATTTGCTCTGCCAAGGACTACGGTTGACTTGAACAAATCTGATTTCTAGTTTGACCTCAGGACGTCAGCCCCATGGTCCTAGACAGGTCTCATCCTTCCCCTCTCTCCAAGCCTCAGTTTCCCCACTTATAGAATGGCATAATAATCTGGGCAAGGGGGTGCCAGCCTGTACTCTTATCAGCTCAAGAGGCTGAAGTGGGAAGATTGCAAGTTTAGTGAAGCCTTGTCTCAAAATAAATTTTTTAAAAAAATAGCTGGGGATGGCCATGCATGGTGGCGCACGCTTGTAATCTCCACTCTTGGGAGGCTGAGACAGGTTCGAAGTCAGCCTCAGCTTCTTAGTGAGGCTCTCAGCAACTTAGTGAGACCCTGTTTCCAAATAAAATATAACATATAAAATAGGTCTGGAAGTATAGCCTGGAGGTAGAAAGCCTCTGGGTTCCACCCCCAGTACCACCACCCAAAAAAAAAAAAAATCGCTGGGGATGTAGCTTAGTGGTAGAATATTTGCCTCACATGTGCAAGGGCCTGGGTTCAATCCCTAGGAATAAACACACACACACACACACACACACACACACACACACCCCAATACCTCTCTTGCTACTTTTCAAGTAAAGATAAGAGGTAATTGATATAAAAGATCTTTCCTAGCCTGGTGAGGTGGCGCACCCCTGTAATCCCAGTACTTGAGAGTCTGAGACAGGAGGATCACAGGCTCAAAGTCAGCCTTAGCAAGTGAGGTCCTGTTTCAAAATAAAAAAAGAAATACAGCTGGGCTTTAGCTTGAAGGTATAATGCCCCTGGATTCGATCCCAAGTACCACACTAAAAGTTTTCTTAAAATGTTCAGATTAGATTGTGTCCTTATTGGGGGTTTTCTCCTGAAACTCCATGTTAGGATTCTAGTAGGGACTTCTCAAGTACATAGGACCAGGAAGAGGTTGAAGGCACTCTCAAAATAAACAATTTCATTTAAGCAACAATACCAGGTAGGAAAGCAGTTTCTGCAAGGGAGAGTTAAGAGGAACTGGATAGGGAGCGAGGCTTAGGAGAACCCCTGTGCAGCAGGTCCCTGTACGTCACTTCCCTGTGGGGACACAGGCTCAAACCCTCTGGAAATCAAGAGCCCCAAGGCCTATCCTTCTCCCCTGTTCACAGAGGCCTTCTAACCGCACAGGCCTGCCAGAGGTGAGGGCCACCAGTCGATGGTCACACACTTACTAAAGAGCCCCAGTCTCCCCCAGCCTCAGGCCTCCCTGACCCTCCTTAAATACATTCCGATGCAAGTCAAAGGTGACACACGTCCATCCATGCCTGTTCCTCGAAGATAACTTTCCAGATGTTGGATCTCTGGAATCTGAGGGTACTGATCACTTCTCTAAATCATCCTGTCAAACTGCCTTTCAGAAAGACTGTACCTGGTGATCCCAGCTTGTACCTGTATTCTTATGAGGATGCTTACGGGGCGGAGGGGGGGGAGGCAGGGATTGGGCAGGGGCAGTTCTGCTCTGTGGTCATGTACACAGTTGCCCCAGGACTCCCTAGTTTGTGTCTGGAGGATGGAGGGAGGGAAGGGGCTTCTTTGTGTAATCCATGGGTCCATGGGGTTGGCCCTGCGGGGGATGGAGATTGGCCAGCCAGCCTCAGGGTGCTGGGGGGCCCTGGGAGCACTCAGGTCTGGATGTGACCCTTGCCTTCTGGGGCCACTAAGGGAGGGACTGAATTTCAGACTTTTCAGCCTAACCCCAACCCTGGGCCCAGCAGAAGGCCTCTGCTCAGGGCTGAGGGTCCCTAAGGGGTGGAATCCCAGACACTGGGCCCGGCGTGAGTGGACACAGCTGATGGGGACTTCCTGTGACTGTGTTCTCTCCCCGCAGGATGGCCGAGCCTCGATTTAACAACCCCTACTTTTGGCCCCCGCCTCCCACAATGCCCAGCCAGGTAAGACAGATGCTGCCCTGGGTCTTGACTGGCCTGCATAGTGGGTCTCGCAGGCAGATGGGCGGGCGGGGTGGGGGGGGGAGTGGCGCGGTCCGAGCCCCCTCAGCCGGTCCTGTCCCGCCCGCAGCTGGACAATCTTGTCCTGATTAACAAGATCAAGGAGCAGCTGATGGCAGAGAAGATCCGGCCGCCTCACCTGCCGCCCACGTCGGCCTCCTCCCAGCAGCCTCTGCTCGTGCCACCCGCGCCCGCCGAGAGCAGCCAGGCGGTCATGTCACTGCCCAAGCTGCAGCAGGTGCCGGGGCTGCACCCGCAGGCTGTGCCGCAGCCGGACGTGGCGCTGCACGCGCGGCCGGCCACCAGCACCGTCACAGGTGGGAAGTGCTGGGGGGCGGGGCCGGAGGGCGGGAGGGGCCGGGGTGTGGGCGTGGTCGGATGCTGGGCGGGGCTGGTGAGGCCAGTGGAGGGTCGAGGAGGGGACTGGTCCAGACGGGAGCTTGGTGAGGACGGGTGGGTAGGGGGAGGGAACCTGGGGTGGGTGGGGCTAGCCAGAGCCGCCAGGCTTCCTGTGACCCTGTACTAGCAGGACTCCCTCCAGTGGACAGGACGGGGCAGGTCTTTCCTGCACGAAGAATCCAGAGAAGAAACTTGAGCAGATTTAGGGACCAGAGAAGACGCCCTTGGAGGAGCCAGAATGCAAGGCCGACGGCAAACTAGGGCAGTGGAGCAGGAAGGGGGACGGCACGTGCTCAGGGAGTCTGTAGAGAGCAGGAGGACAGCCGGCCTGGGCTGAGGAGGACCGGAAGAGGTGGAGGGGAGGAGGGCGGTGGTAACTGAAGCTGAGCCTCTTAGCCAGTGTTTACTAGTATTCATTGTGCTGCGCCCGCAGCCTTAGGAAGTGGATGTTGTTAGGGTTAGGTCAAACAATGGACTGCTCTCTCGCGCTTCACGCTAATGTCTCCATTCAATAGATGAGGACACTGAAACAAAAAGGGCGAAGTCCGGGAAACCCAGATTTCATGGCTACTAAGAGGCAGGGGCGGGCTGTGCAAGTCCAGAGCCCAGGGGAGCAGGTCGTGGGAAGGGGAGCTCAGCCTCAGAGCGGTTGGGCTGGGGTGCCAGTGGGTCATCCTGGGAGGTGTCCAGCCCTCCGTAAAGCCCGGTGAGCAGGTTTTTGAGGAGGCCAGTGTCTCCATCCTGGTCCTCTTCTGACTCATCCTGTGCCACCAGCCAGGTGCCCCGTCTCTCTCCTCCTTTTTCTTAGAGATAACCCACGAATTGTGGGCCTGGTGAGCCTCCCAGGGCTTAGCTGTACTCTGCACATCTCCCGTTATTATGGTTTTATTAAATTTATTTTTCATTATAAAGGTAATATTAAAAAAGCAATATAAGCATATTAAGGGAAATTTGAAAAAAGAGAAACTAAGAAAAAAAAAGTTATTCATAATCTCCAGCTCCTATCCCAGTAGCTTAAAGAGCCTTTTGGTTCATTTCCTTCCTTCTCCATATTTTTTGTTTGTTTTTTAATATGTGTGTGTTGCTGATACTGGGGTAGGGGCTGTAGCCATGACTTAACTTGCTTTTCTATTTGCCATTGTATTATAAACCTATTTATTGCACTTTTCTTGAGAAGATAGTAACATAGTCGTTATGGAACATTTAGAAATCACAAATAAGCTGAAAGATGAAAAATCAGCCTTTATCTTAAAGCTATTAGAACTTTTATATTTTCTGTATAATTTATTTTATTTTATCCCTTAATCACAGATGTAAAAAATGGATGAATTCATCAGGTAAAAGATTTAAATGATCTAAAGGGAGATAGACAATTAAAATATGAAAATCTTCTGTTAGCAAAAAAATTTTCTCCCTCTCTAGAGAGAACTATAGTTACCAATATTGTGTGCCCCTCCTCAGCTCTGTTTCTGTGTATTTACACACAAATATATCGTCCATGTATATGTATGTCGTTCGAATGTGTGTTCCTTTTTTTTTTTTTGCGGTACTGGATGGAACCCAGGGACATTCTACCTCCAAGCTGCACCCCCAGCCCTACTTTTTATTCTTTATTTTGAAACCCGGTCTCACTAAGTTGCAGAGGGCCTCACTAAGGTGCTGAGGCTGTCCACAAACCACGGACAGCCTCCCGAATGCTGGGATTACAAGCGTGCGCCACCACGCCCAGCTGTTGTTCCTTTTAAGTAGATGGGTGCATAAGGTCTGTGACTTCCATTTTCTTTTTTCTTTCTTTCTTTTTTTTTTTTTTTTTTTTTTTTTTTGCAGGTCTGGGGATGGAACCCAGGGGCATTCAACCTCTGAGCTACACCCCCTGCCCTATTTTTTATTCTTTATTTTGAAACCCGGTCTCACTGAGTTGCAGAGGGCCTCAGTAAGTAGCTGAGGCTGTCTGCAAACCGTGATCCTCCAGGTCTCAGCCTCCCGAATGCTGGAATTACAAGCGTGCGCCACCATGCCCAGCTGTGACTTCCATTTTCTATCTGAGAGCACATCTTAGTGTTTTCATTTTGTCACTGAATTCCGTCTTTTTTCGGTGACTGTGCAGTGTGCCCTGTCATAAGGAGGACCACCCCTTATGAACAGGGTGTGTCCGGTATTACCTAAGCACAATTTTGGAGGAATTTAATCCAGCAGGATTTTTACACTGAAATACACCCCAGCCCTTTTAAATTTTTTTTATTTTGAGACAGTTTACTAAATTCCCCGAGGTTGGCCTCAGATCTTTGATCCTTCTGTCTTAGACTCCCAGGTATTGGGAGGCATGTACCACCCTGCCTAGCTCTAATCACGATTTTACATGGAAGGCCCCTTATACAGATCTTTTAGCTATATGCAAATATTATTATGATAGTTTCTAGAAGTAGAATTAATTGTTGGGCAAAAGTTATGTACATTTAAATTTTTAACTGCTTTTGCCAAGCTGCCCGCTAAGAAGGCTGTGTCAATGCACATTTCTGGTACACAGTGTGTGACCCCAAAACACAGTAGTGCTTTAGATATTATCTTATTATCTCTTTCTTTTCTCCTTCCTTCCTTCCTTCCTTCCTTTCTTCCTTTTTCTTCCTTTCTTTCTTTTTTTGTACTGAGGGTGGAACCCAGGGTCATTCTCCCTCTGAGCTACACCATCAGCCCAATTTTTTATTCTATATTTTGAACAGGTTCTCATTGAGTTGCAGAGGGCCTCACTAAGTAGCTGAGGCTGTCCGCAAACCGTGTCCTCCTGTCTCAGCCTCTCGAATGCTGGGATTACAAGCATGAGCCACCCACCATGCCTGGCTAAATATTATCTTTTACAATGCACAGATTTTTGGTTTCTTTTCTTTTCTGTTTTGTTTTTTTTTTTTTTTTTTTTTTTGTGGGTCTGGGGATGGAACCCAGAGGCATTCTACCTCTGAGCTACACCCCTGCTCTGTTTTTTTTTTTTTTTTAATTCTTTATTTTGAAACAGGTCTCACTAAGTTGTGGAGGGCCTCACTAAGTAGCTGAGGCTGTCCGCGAACCCCTATGTCCCGTCTCAGCCTCCCAAATGCTGGGATTACAAGCGCGCGCCATATAATTTATCTGGGCATGGTGGCGCACGCTTGTAATCCCAGCATTCGGAGGCTGAGACAGGAGGATTGTGGTTTGCGGACAGCCTCAGCTACTTAGTGAGGCCCTCTGCAACTTAGTGAGACCCTGTTTCAAAATAAAGAATAAAAACTAGGGTAGGGGGGTGTAGCTTGGAGGTCAAATGCCCCTTTGTTTCCTTCCTAAAACATGCAAAAAAAAAAAAATATATATATATATATATTAACCATTTTTATCTTTTTATCTACCAAAATTGATACTATAAATGTTTCTAGTGGCCTAATTTTTTCTTTTTTTTTTTTTTCCTGTTGTATTAGAGATGGAACTCACGGGCATTTTACCTCTGGGCTACACCCCTAACCTTTTTTTATTTTTTATTTTGAAACAGGGTCTGACTAGATTGGTGAGAGTCTCACTATTTGCTGAGATTGTCCTCAAACCTGCAATCCTCCTATCTCAGCTTTCAAGTACTGAGATTATAAGTGTGTACCACCATGCTCAGCAACTTTATTTTTAATTTTTAATTTTTAATTTTTATTTTTTTAACAATGATAATCTCACATAACAGATTCATTTGTCTGATATCAAACTTTTGATCACTTAGAAATAATATTTCAATATTTCTTTTTGCTTTCTTTCTTACCAGAGGATTTTTTTTTAAAGGTGAAACTATCATACATTTTTCCCCAGAAAAAAATCTATCCTAACATGAAATATGAACCCTAAATACCCAAAACAATCTTGAAAAAGAACAAAGCTAGAAGATATACATTTTCTGATTTCAAACCTTATAAAGCTACATTAATTGAAACAGTGTAGTACTGCTATAAAGGCAGATATATAAAACAGTGGAGTAAAATAAAGAGCCTAGAAATAAGTTCTTCCATATATGGTCAAGTTTTTTTTTATTTTTAATTTATTTTTATTTATTTATTTTTTATTGGTACACTGTATTCATACATCATAGTGGGATAAAAAAAAAAAAACCTTTTGTAGACATACATGCACACATTGCCCAGTCAGCCCCCACCCGATCCCCACCCCATTCCCTCCCCATCCCTCCTTCCCATGATTGGCTTAGTGGTTGATATCTAGTATTACAGCAATTTATCCAAAACTAAAAATGATAATCTCACATAACAGTTTCATTTGTCTGATACCAAGCTTTTTATGACTTAAAGATAACATTTCAATATTTCTTTTTGCTTTCTTTCTTACCAGAGAATATTTTTCTTTTTTTTTTTAGGTGAAACTATCATATATTTATATATTTATTTTTCAGAAAAAATCTATCCTAATATGGAATATGGACTCTAGATACCCAAAACGATCTCGAAAAAGAACAAAGCTAGAAGATATATATTTTCTGATTTCAAACCATATAAAGCTACAATAATTGAAACAGTGTAATACTGTTCTAAAGGCAGATATATAAACCATTGGAATTAAATAAAAGCCTAGAGCTAAATTCTTCCATATATTGTCAAGTTATTTTTGACAAGGTTTCCACGAACATTTGGTGGAGGAAATACTAATCTTTTAACTAAATATTGTTGAAATATAATAATTACATGAAAAAGAATAAAATTGGACCCTTACCTAATCCCACATACAAATATTAACTCAAATAGATAAAAGACCTACATATAAATCTTAAGACTATAAACTTTTAGAAGAAAATCTGGGTCATAAAACCTCACAACATTGAAATTGGCAGTGATTTCTTGGATATGATTTCAATGGCACAGGCAACAGAAGAGTATACAAACTCTCTAAAAAATAAAAAAAAATGTTGTATATCCAAAGACAATGTAAACAGAGTTAAAAGTTACTGATAGAATGGGATAAAATATTTCCAAATGCTATATCTGAAGGTATATTAATATTCCAAATAGAAATCCTAAAAATTAACAACAATAAAAGCAAACAATACAATTTAGAGATAGGTAAAAGACTAACATAAATAATGAAGCTCCACAGATAACCAATCTTAGTTGTCTGTTGGATGGAAAATCTTGTTTCTCTGGTTCTGGTGTGTGTTACCTATTTCTTCTTTGTAATTAATCTCTTTGAGTATTTTCTCTAGCGCTGGGTTTGAAGACATAAATTCTCTCAGTTTCTGTTTGTCATGGAAGCTTCTTATTTCCCCATCTAATTTGATAGAAAGTTTTGCTGGGTAGGAAATGTTTGGCTGGAAGTTGTTTTCTTTCAGAGTTTGGAATATGTTACTCCAAGCCCTTCTGTCTCTCATGACTTGGTTTGGGAAGTCTGGAGTGATTCTAATTGTTTTGTTTCTGAATGTCACTTGGCCCTTTGTTTTTGTTGCCTTTAAGATTTTCTGCTTGGCTTCCACCTTGGTCATTTTGACAATGATGTGGCATGGGGATCCTCTTCTCCAATCCTGTCTAAAGGGAGTTATATAAGTTTCCTGGACCTGTGTATCAATCTCTTGCTCTATGTTTGGAAATTTTTCTGCTATTACTTCCTTGAAGATATTGTTGATCTCTTTGGTTTCACCTTCTTTTCCCTCCTCTATTCCAATTATTCTTAGGTTAGCTCTTTTAAAATGGACCCATATTTCTTCAATGTCAGATTCCTGCTGTCGGATATTTTTTTCTAGATTAGAAACTATGCGTTCATTTTTGAATTGATCATCTTCTAAGAGCGAGATTCTATTCTCCATGTGGTCTAATCGGTTGTTTGTACTTTGAATTGAGGCCTTTACTTCATTAATTGCATTCTTTATCTCTTTTTGGCTCTCTCTGAATTCTTTTAGAAACATCTCTATTATTTCTACAGTTATTTTCCTGATTTGATCTTCTAGAAATCTCTGAATTTCTGTTTTATCGGGTTCTGATGTTGTGGGGTTGTGGGCATTCATTGCTCCATTGTTATTCCTCTTTCCCATGATTTCGGAAGTTTGTGCCTTCTCTGGGTTCTTCCCTTGGGTCACTACGACTTCACTTAAGGTGCTCTGGATCTCGAGTCAGTAGTATCTCAGACCCCACTACTCCTTTACTGGGTTGTATCACAGAGTCTCAGACCCAGGGAGTTGATAGAGGCTGCTTTAGACCATGGGGGGGTGCCAGGTTGGGCGTTCTCCTATGGTGTGATATCTCTGCCACTGCCACTCTCCCACTGGGTCAAGTCCCTGGGAGTGCAGTACTGGGATTTCTCCTCTGTGGCCCTCAATTTGACTCACTGTTGTTGAGTACGCAGATGGAGCTGTAGTGGACTCGGTGAATTCACTGCTGCTGCCGCCGCTGGTGGCAATATGGCGCTGCTGCCACACCCTCGGCCGTGAGGCTGGCGTATTTCTTCTCTGGTTTTGAGCTCCACTCTGAGTCCTTGCAGCGTGTGCTGAGCCCAGCCACTGGGAGCTTTAGATGCTCCCTGCGCCGAAAAATCTGCCGAATCCCGCCTGGCTATTCCGCAGCGGCTCACCTTGGCTTGCTGTCCGCCGCTTCTCTCTGGAGCCTGGTGGGCTGTTGACTGCATTGGTCTGTAGCCGTAGCTGTCCGGTAAACTCGCCACTGCCGCCTGCAGTAAGGTGCTGCTGCCACGTCCTCGGGCATGAGGCCAGCGTATCTCCTCTGTGGCTCTGAGCTCTGTTCTGAGTCCCCTCCTCTCTGGGACTGGGGCTGCAAGGAAATATGGCGCCTGCCGCTCTGCGCCGCGGCTCCGGCCGCAGCACTGGAGTCTGGTCTTTTTCTGGTGTCCATTTTTCCAGCCCTCTTTTTCTCTGTCCCTTGTAATTACATTTTTTTGTTTCTCTGGTGATGGTGTTTTCTGGCTATGAAAGGCACTGATTTTGTGGTAATAGAGATTGGTTGTTAGTGGGGCTCTTAAGCCCTGCTTTTCTCGGTCGCCATCTTCCCAGAAGTCACCTGGTCAAATTATTTTTGACAAGGTTTTCAAGAACATTTGGTGAAGGAAATAATGATCCTTTCACTAAATATTGTTGAAAAATAATAATCACATGAGGAAGAATAAAGTTGGACCCTTACCTAACACCATATACAAATATTAACTCAAAATAGATAAAAGACCTAAATATAAATCTTAAGACTATAAACTTTTAGAAGAAAATCTGGGTCATAAAACTTCACAACATTGAAATTGGCAGTGATTTCTTGGATGTGATTTCAAAGGCACAGGCAACAAAAGGGTAAACAAACAAATTTCCTAAAAAATAAAAAAATATTGTACATCCAAAGACAATGTAAACAGAGTTAAGAGTTACTGATAGAATGGGGTAAAATATTTCCAAATGCTATATCTGAAGGTATATTAATATTCCAAATAGAAATCCTAAAAATTAGCAACAATAAAAGCAAACAATACAATTTAGAAATAAGTAAAAGACTAAAATAAATAATGAATCTCCAAAGATTTAAACCAATAAACACATGAATATATTCTTCTTTGCTTAGTTGTCTGCTGGATGGATAATCTTGTTTCTCTGGTTCTGGTGTGTGTTACCTATTTCTTCTTTGTAATTAATCTCTTTGAGTATTTTCTCTAGCGCTGGGTTTGAAGACATAAATTCCTTCAGTTTCTGTTTGTCATGGAAGCTTCTTATTTCCCCATCTAATTTGATAGAAAGTTTTGCTGGGTAGGAAATGTTTGGCTGGAAGTTGTTTTCTTTCAGAGTTTGGAATATGTTACTCCAAGCCCTTCTGTCTCTCATGACTTGGTTTGGGAAGTCTGGAGTGATTCTAATTGTTTTGTTTCTGAATGTCACTTGGCCCTTTGTTTTTGTTGCCTTTAAGATTCTCTGCTTGGCTTCCACCTTGGTCATTTTGACAATTATGTGGCGTGGGGATCCTCTTCTCCAGTCCTGTCTAAAGGGAGTTCTATAAGTTTCCTGGACCTGTGTATCAATCTCTTGCTCTATGTTTGGAAAATTTTCTGATATTATTTCTTTGAAGAGATTGTTGATCCCTTTGGTTTCACCTTCTTTTCCCTCCTCTATTCAGATTATTCTTAGGTTAGCTCTCTTAAAATGGACCCATATTTCTTCAATGTCAGATCCCTGCTGTCTGGTTTTTTTGTCTAAGTTATAAATTATGCGTTCGTTTTTGGAGTGATACTCTTCTAGGAGTGAGACTTTATTCTTCATGTGGTCTAATCGATTGTTTATACTTTGAATTGAGGCCTTTACCTCAGTGATTGCATCTTTTATGTCTTTTAGACTCTCTCTAAATTCTTTTCAAAGGTGCTGTATTATTTCTACAGTTATATTCCTAATTTGATCTTCTGGAGATCTCTGAATTTCTGTGTTATCAGGTTCTGATAATATGGGGTTGTGGGCATTCATTGCCCTATTGTTGTTCCTCTTTCCCATGATTTCAGAATTTGTGCCTTTCCTAGGTCACTACGACTTCACTTAGGGTGCTCTGTATCTCGAGTCTGTGGTAATCTCAGTCACCACTACACCTTTACTGAGTTGTATTGTAAAGTCTCTGACCCAGGGAGTTAATCGAGGCTGCGCGAGACCGTGCGGGGTGCCAGGCTGGGCGTTTTCCCACGGGAGCTGCGACTAGGGTGTGATAACTCTGCCACCACTACTCCTTCACTGGGTTGGACTGCAAAATCTCAAACCCAGGGAGGTGATCAAAGTCCCTGGGCATGCAGTACAGGGATTTCTCCTTTAGGGCCCGCAATTTCACTCACGGTTATTGTGCGTGTTGATCAGGAGCTGTGGAGGGCGCGGTGAACTTGCTGTCGCTGCTGGCAATATCAACTTTTTTTTCCTAAACAGAGCCTCACTAAGTTGCTGAGTCTGGCCTCAAACCTGCGATCTTCCAGTCTCAGCCTCCCAAGTACTGGGATTACAGTTTTTCAAACAAAAGACAATAGGAAGTTCAGTAGAGGTGATTGTACACTGAATTCTTCCCTAATAATCGCATATTTAGGCTGCTTCTAAACTTTTGTTATTATAAATAACACAGCAATGAGTATCTTTGTGTCTCAAATTTTTTCTGTGGTTGAAATTGTTTTCAAAATGTTTTTTTTTTTTTTGCAGTGATGGGAATTGAACCCAGGGCCTAACACATACCAGTGTTCTACTGCTGAGGTGTACCCTCAGCCTCTAAAGTACCTCTTTTATTTAACCTAATTTAGTCTGAAGGTATCGAAGACATTTTGCACGCACATAAGCTCTCAGTTACTCTTGAGTAATAATTTGTGACTAGGAAGGGGACGCTCAGGAGGCTGGTGGCACAGCCAGGCCTCCCCTCACCCCTGCCCCAACCATGTGTCTTCGCAGGTCTGGGGCTCTCCTCCCGGACCCCAGCTGTGAGCACATCCGAGTCCAGCACGGGCACCGGCACGGGTACCAGCACCCCGTCCACACCCACCACCACCAGCCAGAGCCGCCTCATCGCCTCGTCCCCCACCCTCATCTCAGGGATCACCAGCCCCCCCCTCCTGGACTCCATCAAGACAATCCAGGGCCATGGCCTGCTTGGCCCCCCTAAGTCTGAGCGCGGCCGCAAAAAGATCAAGGCGGAGAACCCGGGGGGTCCCCCTGTCCTTGTGGTCCCCTACCCCATCCTGGCCTCGGGCGAGACTGCCAAGGAGGGCAAGACATACAGGTGGGGGTCTTGGCACAGATGGGGGCCTGGGGGTACAGGGTCCCTGTAAGCTTGGGGCAGGGTCCCAGTGAGCTTGAGGGCCATAAAGAGGGGTCGGGGAAGCTGAGGTTGGGGGCTAAGGTCCAGAGGGGCGGAGCTGGCGGGAAGGCTCCACTACATCTCAGGCCTTGAGGGCAAGGGGTGGGGGTGGGAGAAACAGGCTTCAGAGATGGTCTGTGGTTGGCACTTCACCACAGCCCTGGGTGGCAAGGGTCCATCTCCCCTTCCCTTTAAGTGGTGCTGCTGTACAATCAGCTGAAGAGCTCTCAGAATGTACTAAAGCTGGGGTTGCACCCCCAGAAACCTTAGTTAATTTTTGGGGGTGTGGCCATGAGGGCATCAGGCATGAGTATTTCTGAAAGGTACTAGGAAGTCCTGATGTGTAGCTGGTTAAGAGCCACACAGTCTTGGAGCCTCCTCCCCCAGGCTGTGGGTGTGGTCCTGGGCCAGCCTCCCTGGGATCACAGGGCCACTCAGGCTACTGCAACCCTTCCCCAGATGTAAGAGCCCCCACCTCTGTCCGCAGGTGTAAGGTATGCCCGCTGACCTTTTTCACCAAGTCTGAGATGCAGATCCACTCCAAGTCACACACAGAGGCCAAGCCCCACAAGTGCCCGCACTGCTCCAAGTCCTTCGCCAACGCCTCCTACCTGGCCCAGCACCTGCGAATCCACCTGGGCGTCAAGCCCTACCACTGCTCCTACTGTGATAAGTCCTTCCGACAGCTCTCCCACCTCCAGCAGCACACCAGGTAGGTCGCCTGCCTGACGCCACCCTATGGCAGTCTGTACCCAACGCCTGCGACCCGGTGCATGGATGTAGTGCCGGGGAGGTGGGCCTCCGAGGCTTGTGGGATAGCGAGTCTCGCTCACTACCTCAGCGTTCACAACTCTACCCCCTTCTAATCTCATCACAGGATGAGTCTTTGCACATCTTGTGTCCTTAACCTGAGACACCTTGTTCCTCTGGCCACTTCCTCCCCTCCCCTCAATCCACCTTCCTCCCAGAAGCCCCCATCCCCCCAAGCCAAATGAGGGGCCTGGGCTCTGTTCCCATCACAGCAGGGGTGAGCTGCATGCTCTTGCCTACGTCCCCAAGGTATTAGAGCTTTCCTAGTTCAGGGCTTGGTATTCTCCGTTTCTGCATCCCTGGTGTGTGGTACATAGGTGTATTTAGGCATTTGTTAAATATTTGTGGAATAAATACAACTAGGTGTATAGAGCACAGGATTCATCCATTTATCAAATATTTACAGAGCCTCGGCACTCTACTAGACACTGCTCAAGGTGCTGAGGATATAACCAGGAAGAAAACACAAAAGTCTGCTCATCGGGGCTTACAGCTGAGCCGGGGTGTGACAGGGAAACCCAAAGATACGAATGGTGTAAGGGAAGAAAAGTTTGTGCAGGCGAATACAGACATCAGAAAGACTATCTCACCAATAAAAATACCATAGGTATTTTAACAAACAAACCAAAGGTCCCCAAGATTGCCATTCATCTCTTCAAAGGGGAACAAACACAGTTTGTTCACATGATCATTTCTTAAAAAGTGTGGTCACGAGCTGGGTGTGGTACTGCACACTTGTAATCCCAGCACTTGGGAGGCTGAGGCAGGAGGATCAGGAGGATCGCACAGGTTCGAAGCCAGCCTCAGCTACTGAGTGAGGCTCTCAGCAACTTAGTGAGACCCTGTTTCCAAATAAAGTATAAAATAGGTCTGGGAGTGTAGCCGGGAGGTAGATATCCTCTGGATTTCATCCTCAGCAACACACACACACACACACACACACACACTAACACACACAGTGTGTGGTCATGTGTCTACCAATTCCAGCTGGCCAAAGTCAGGGAGAAAATAGTTTTGTAGGGAGTTTATCATGTACTGATGGGATCCACGCTTTCCTTTCTCTGGGGATGCGAATGCTGTACTGAGGGGCTGTCCCTATCTTTTTGCTGCCGTTGCTGTCACTTATTTGCCTCCATTGTGTCTGTATCTTTATCTCACGATGCAAAATGTTTTACCGTGTCTATTTCCCTGACCTGTGGGCACGATGGTTCAATAGTAAATACCAAGCACAGCGTGGCCGCAGGGAGAAGCGTCAGTCTCTTCTCACCCCCACACCTCCTGAGGCACAGATTTGACCACACAAGTTTATTTCAGCAACTTTCTGATTTTGTCATTGCTTTGATTTTATTTTTAATTCAGCCAGTTTAATGCACAAAGGTACTGGTTAGTAAGCAAAGTCCTCCGGTTGCAGGGTTCTTAAAGTTGTAGCTTGTGATACAGAGGCCGCAGAATGTAACTTCTATGGGGAGACTGTAAAACCCCTGGGGCCGTGTGTCATGGCACACGCTTGTAATCCCAGCATTTGGGGGGCTGAGACCAGAGGATCGCCATTCATGGACAGCCTCAGGTATTTAGTGAGGCCCTTTGCAACTCAGTGAGACCCTGTTTCAGAACAAAAGAATAAAAACTAGGGCTATGGGTATAGCTTGGAGGTAGAATGTCCCTGAGTTCCACCCCTAGTACTGCCAAAAAAAATTTTAAAAAACACCCTGGGTCAGAATTTTAACTATTTGCTGAGTGTGGTGGCACACGCTTGTAATCCCAGCATTTGGGAGGCCGAGACCAGAGGATAGTGGTTCGCTGACAGCCTCAGCTACTTAGTGAGGCCCTCTGCCACTCAAGTGAGAACTGGTTTCAAAATAAAGAATTAAAAATAAGGCAGGGAGTATAGCTTGGAGGTCGAATGCCCCCAGGTTCCATCCCACACCCGCAAAAAAAAAAAAAAAAAAAAAAAAAAAAAAGAATTTTAACCATGTGTATTGAGAGGTAGGCAGAAAAAACTTTTTTTCTTATATTATCAGAAATCAGAACCTTAGAAGCCCTCCAGTTCACAGTACGGGCATTGTCTTTTTGGAGAATCCCTGAGTTTGTCGGTGTTTCTGACCAGCAGGAAGTGGATGTCTTTCCCCACCTTCAAGGCTGGACCCCTCCACAAGCCACAGAGCCATTGGTCATTCCAAGAGGCCTCATGTTCACATACGAAATGCTGTCTTACTGGGCTTGCCATGCTTAATTATTAGATTTGCCTTTAAATGTGACATTTCTGGCATGGTCATGGTGACAAATTTGATTTACCCAATTATATCCTGTTAGGAAGAAGGACAGATTCTTATTGAACCTTTTTCAGAAGTAATGATTGTGAAAAGAAAGATGTCTCACTAAAGGCACGTGGAATACTTGTAGCAATTGTTTTTAGCAGTTTCGTAGTCAAGGCCAAGTATAAGTTGTTTTCAATAGAATTATTTTAAAATTTTTTATATATTAAATTTTTTAGTACCTTCCTTTGAGTTCTGAAGGGTTAGTTGGAGCAAGGCACCCCCCCCAAGTGGTACTAGGGATTGAACCCAGGGACATTCTACCATTGAGCTACACCCTTAGCTGCTCTATTTATTTATTTTTTAAACAGAGTCACACTGAGTTGCAGAGAAGGCTTTGCTAAGTACCTGAGGCTGGCCACTAACCTGTGATCCTCCTGTCTCAGCCTCCCAAGTACTAGGATTATAAGCGTGTGCCACGCCCAGCTATAAGGTATCATTTAACAGATATTTTATTCTACTTTGTAACCATAGTCCCTTAAGTTGATGATTAGATCTAGACCAAAGGGGGGGAAAGTATTTTTTCATTTTAGAAAATGGAATATTATGTAGGATAAAATCAGTCTTATCCAATCCTAGGCTAGGTAATAACTTCTGTTCCTCTTGTCCTGGGGTAGTCAGTCCACTTTGCTAAGTTGTCTGCTTCTGGGCCAAATTTTCTGGACTCTTGCTGTGGTCTGTGGCAGAGTCTGGTCACGATGTCAGCTTGGAAGCCTGCACCCACTGGCCTCTCCCAGAAGTGCAAAGAGCCAGCACGTGCATCCAGCCCTTCCTCAGGCTCCAGCTCGGATGCTTTCTGTCTGAAGATCCAGTTTCTGACCTGTAGCTCAAAGCAAAGGCCTTAAGGCAAATGGGAAGGGGTTGAGTCCTACTGATGAGACTAAATGATTCTGGTCAGTTTACTATAAGAATCAACGACATCAGGATGGAGGAAAAAGCATAGTTTGGCGTGGTAGCGCACGCTTAAAATCCCCCTAGTTGGGAGGCTGAGATAGGAGGATTGCAGGTTTGCAGCCAGCCTCAGCAATTTAGCATGGCCCTGTTTCAAAATAATTGTGTGTGTGTGTGTGTGTGTGTGTGTGTGTGTGTGTGTGTGTGTTTTCCTGGGGCTGAACCCAGGGCATTCTACCTCCAAGCTACACCCCCAGCCCTATTTTTGAGTTTTCTTTTGAAACAGGGTCTTGCTAAGTTAATGAGAGAACCACTACTTGCTGAGAGTGTCCTTGAATCTGCAATCCTCCTATCTCGGCCTCCCAAATTCTGGGGTTACAGGTGTGGGCTACCACAGATGGCTCAAAATAAAACTTTTAAAGGGCTGGGGTATAGCCTGGAGGTAGAATAAGGCCCTTGTGCTCAATCTCCAGTGCAAAAAAAAAAAAAAAAAGGATGAGCCCAGTGCACTGGCACACATCTGTAATCCCAGTGACTCGGAGGCGGAGGCAGGAGGGTCTCAAGTTTGAGGCTGGCCTGGGCAACTTAGAGAGGCCCTGTCTCAAAAAATAAAAAGCTTGGTGGTATAGTGCCCCTGAGTTCACTCTCCAGTACTCCCTCCCAAAACAATGGAATGCATAATCCATTTCTCAGTTTGAGAACATATTACATGCAGCATACCTTCAGGGTCTTTTAGTTTATCTTATAAAAGCATGGGTTATGATTGTCAGTAGTTAATAAGCTTAGTTTATTTTATCTTTTTGCAGTACTGGGGTATTCTACCTCTGAGCTACACCGCTAGCCCTATTTTTTATTCTTTATTTTGAAACAGTTTCACTAGGTTGCAGAGGCCCTCACTAAGTAGCTGAGGCTGTTTGAGAACTGCAATCCTCCTGTCTCAGCCTCCCAAATGCTGAGATTACAAGAATATTTTAAGTCAGGACCCCTCCCTCCCTTCCTCCCTCCCAGGGATAAATGCAAGGCCTTGCATATGCTCAGCCCTGAGTCTACCACTGAGCTGTATCCCTGGCCCAAGACAGTAATTTTAAAGAAAAGACTTTTGTAGCTTGGTATTTATGGTGGTACATGCCTGTAATCTCAGTACTTGGGAGGTTGACACAGGAAGATCATAGATTGGAGGCCAACAAGACAGACCCTCAGCAACTTAGTGAGACCCTTTTCAAAATAAAAAATAAATTGGGTATGGGGGTATAGCTTGGAGGTAGAATAAAAAAATGCTTTTATGCTTTTGCTTTTGCTTATTGTGCCAGTCTTTTTTTTTTTTATGGCACCAGAGATTAAACCCAGAGGCATTCTATCTCCAAGCTACACTGGCAGCTCTATTTAAATTTTTTTTATTTTGAAACAGGTTCTTGAGAAGCTCACTATTTCTTGAACCTGCAATCTCAGCCTCCCAAGTACTGGGATTATAGGCCTGCGCCACCACACCCAGCTCTGCTTATTGTGCCAGTCTTTGTACATTAAAATAGCTTTTTTCCCCTTGGTCTATCTTAAAAAGTATATAAAACATCTATCTATCTATCTATCTATCTATCTATATACACACACACACATATATATATACACACACACATATATATATTTATGGTATACACGTGATATATATATATATATTTGTGTGTGTGTGTGTGTGTGTGTGTGTGTGTGTGTGTGGTGGTGGTGGTACTGGGGTTCCTGGAAGCCCTTCTATCTCCAGGCTACACTCCCAGACCTATTTTTATATTTTTTATATTTTTATTTGGAAACAGGGTCTCTTAAGCCAGCGAGGCTGGCTTCGAACCAGCGCAATCCTCCTGTCTCTGCCTCCCAAGCGCGGGGATTACAAGCGTGCGCCACCACGCCCGGCTACACATTATATATTTACGTAGTATAAAATTGGCCTAGGAACATTTAGCTTCTCTTTGAGTTTGCCACTTTTCTTTCTTAGTCTTTCTTTTTTAGTACTGGGTATTGAACCTAGGGCATTCTACCTTTGAGCTATACTCCCAGCTCTATTTTATTCTTTTACTTTGAAACAGAGTCTTACTACGCTGCGGCAGGCCTCGCTGAGTTTTTGCGGCTGGCTGCTAACCTGTGATCCTCCTGTCTCACCTTCCTCAGTACAGGGATTGTCAGCGTGCGCCACCTCGCCCCGTGGATTGGCCGCCTTTCTTATACTGCAGACTTCGTAGGGCAGCTGCCGCTTCAGTGTTTCAGCTCCTTAAAACATGGACAATACAAAATGGGCCCAGTCAATCTGAGTAGCCCTCTTTTTCTGAAGTGAGGGACCAAATCTTTGGCATTACCCAGGAGCCATCTGGAAACTTCAAGAGCATTTGCATATAAAAGACACCTTGACAATTTGATTATTCTCAGCTAGGGGCCTGCATTTGAGAGAGGGATGGTTTGAAGTTGGTAGAAGAGGCAAGATAGGAGCATTCGGCTAGTTGAAAATAGACTTAGTCGCAAGTCAATAATGATAATTAAGAATTCTGGGTGGTTTTTTTTTTGGCAGAAGTAGGCTTTGTTTAAAAATATCACTTATGAACATGACAAAAAAAATTAATAGGCCCTTGAGGGAGAGCATTTTGCCAGAATATTCTCAGACCCAAGGATTGCTCTCTACTCCTGAGGGCGGCTCTCTCTCTCTCTCTCTCTCTCTCTCTCTCTCTCTCTCCACCCCCCCTTGTGTGATTTAAGTTCATAATGGCAGGAAACCAAATAAACAACACAAGAGGATTCTGTCAACATTTGGAAGACAATTTATAAGTCACTAGACACTGGCACATGTAATTAAGCCAATGTGTCCTAACCCAGGGGCAAAGATCTGGGTGTCCCAAATGCCCAGGGTCCCAGGGTCCTTTGGACAAACAAACAAACAAACAAAAACCAAACCTAACGAAGCAAGCAGATTCCAGAGTCCTTGTCCTCTGCTGTTTGACAGAGACCCTGTCCTGTTCCTGTCCTTTGACAGAGAACCAATCAGACCATAAAATGAATCAAACCCATCTCCCTGTGAAGTGAAATATGAAAGATCGTGTCCAAAGCAGAATCAGCCCTGGGCCAGGAGGAGAGGTCGAGAAGGGCGCTGAGGTGTGGAGAACCACGAGCCTGGGGCCACCTCCGGGGGCACAGCTTAGTGGTCCTGGGGGCCCTGGGGCAACGTGTGAGAAGCCAGGTCCAGAGAGGGAGGCACAGCATGCAGAGGAGAGTAGGAGACCGCAGAGCGTTGTGGGAGGGATCCGCCCACTATATAATAAGTACCACATGTATTCTTAGAGAAAATAAACAGCGTTTTCTGTTACAGTCGATTCATGGTGGAAAACAGCCGTGGTCTCACGCCGTTCATATCTGTAGGGGAGCCATCGCATGTCTACAGATAGCACCAAGCGAGTCAGGGATAAGACTGTTTTGGGGAGAGAGTTAGTAAATTATAGGGAAGGGCTCAAAGTTTTATCTATTTGTGGAATCTAGTGCCAGACAGAGCGGCTGCATCTGTCTGTTTATTCAGGGTGCGAAGCCTGCTGGGTACTTGTTTTTCTTTGCCTGGCCCTGAGATGTGATGCACATGTGTAACTGTGGCAGGGGAAGGGTCATTTTATTTTCTCAGCTCTGATGATAATAGATGGTAATAACACCATCACCACCATTCCTTCTCAAAGAGCTCCTCTGTAGCTGGGCGCCGTGGCCCACGTCTGGCATCCCAGTTCTTGGGAGGCGGAGCCAGGAGGATCGCAGGTTCGCGGCCAGCCTCAGCAACTTAGTGAGGCCCTGTTTCAAAATAAAATATAAAATAGAGCTGGGGGTGTAACACAGAGGCAGAAGCCCGTGGGTTCAATTCCCAGTAACATTAAAAAAATTTTTTTTAAAAGTTCCTCTGTCCCTGGCCCTGTATAAAGGGCTTTCATATACAAGGGTCTACAAAGTCCTTGTATTGTGTATTTGGACTTGTGTTTATTCATAAGAGATAGTAGCACGAACAAGAAGTCATCTCAGGGAATATTAACTTGTACTATATCTACCATTGTTTTAGTTACAAAGCACAAAATGGTTGAAGCTGCTCAGTAGTGGAGTAAACAGCAATTCCATCTGATGAGCCCTCAGAATCTCATTTAAATATTGAGTAAATTCTCCTGTCATTGTTTTGCATAAATCACTTAAGTAGAATTTTGTTTGTTTGTTTGTTTGTGTACTGGGGAGTGAACTCAGAGACATTCTACCTCCAAGCTACACCACTCCCAGCCTGATTTTATTTTTTATTTTATTTATTTATTTATTTATTGGTGGTACTGGGGTTCCTGGAAACCCTTGTACTTCCGGGATACACTCCCAGACCTATTTTTATACTTTTTTTTTTTTTGGAAACAGGGAGGGTCTCTTAAGCCAGCGCGGCTGGCTTTGAACCTGTGCGATCCTCCTGTCTCCGCCTCCCAAGCACAGGGATTACACGCCCGGCTATTTTTTTATTTTGAAACAAAGTCTCACTAAGTTGCTGAGTGTTTTGTTGAATCGCTGAGGCCGGCCTCGAACCTGTGATCCTTTCATCTCAGCCTCCCATGTACTGGGATTACAGACGTGCACCACCACGCCCGGCTTTAAATAGAAGCGAGTGTGCTCAGCCTAACATCCACAGAGCAGTTCAGGGACACGCTTCACGTGATGTCATTTAGTCATTACAATTCTCCCACACTTTATCGTTATCCCCACTTATCCCCACTTTAGAGACGATGGAGCGGGGCTCGGGGAGGCCGTCACTTGCCCGGGGCCACCCGGCTAACAGGTGGCAGAAGTGGGATTCCAGTGCGCTTGCGATTCAAGGAGCGGCTCGTGCTTCTGGAAGAAGGAAGGGCTGGGGTGTCGAGGAAGCTCCTGTGGGGGACGAGGTGTCAGGCAAGAGAGCAGGACAGGTCTCTGGGCCCCTGGGACTGGGGCCAGGGGTGGAGAACCAGGGGGTGGAAAAGTATCCGCCTGGGGTCAGGCTGAGCTTCCTGTGACCACACCTGCAGGAGTCAGGGCTGGGTGCTCTCTTGTGGGAAAATACCCTGCTAAAAGGACTGTGGCATGAGAAGGCTCGGGCCTGGCCTACAATTCAGGGGCTGGATCAGGCCAGGGCTTTGTGGCCAGCGGGAGACAGCCGGTCCTTCACGCGCGCAGCAGCCACCTCGCCAGGCTTCGTGGTGAGCCCGATGGTCTTTCTGACCTGCCCGGGCTGCGTGCCACATGCAGGCTCAGTGCAGTGGTCAGAGGCAGGCTCTGCAGAGGACTCCCCGTTGATACGGACGCGGCCCTGAGACTCGTCTGGATGCAGTGCTATGGGGTCTGCCGTCCTCCACTGCAGGGAGGTGCTCCTGGCTGCAGGAATGGCACGAGGAATGGTCAGAGGCTTGCTGGGGGAGCGTGGCACGGGGAGGCAGTGGAGAGCAGGGCAGGGGAGGAGGCTTTAGAATGGAAGGAACTTGAAAGCTGGAGAGGCATGGAGCCCTGTCCTGAAAAAAGAAGGCAGAGGTGGCCAAGCAGGGCCATGACAAGGTTGGGCTCCGTGGCTGAAGGCAGAGACACTGAGGCTGAGAGCCCAGGGACGAGGCTGGGCACTCGGTGCACTCGGGCGGGAGGAGGCTGGAGGGGCAGTTTGTTGGCCAAGAGGGCTTGGCTGGGTCCCCAAAGAGGGACCTGAAATCATGGTTGTTTAGTCAGTCAGCAAACATGAAATACACATCTGAGATGGAAGTTGATTCTGTTTGCAGTACTGGGGATGGAACCCAGGGGTGTTATACCTCTGAGCCATACTCCCAGCCCCATTTTATTTTGAAATAGGATCTCACTAAGTTGCTATCCGTCTCACTAATTGCCGAGGCTGGCCTCAAACCCGAGATCCTCCTGTCTCAGCCTCTAGAGCTGTTTATCGAAACCTCTCTGTATTGAGCCTGTGCCAGGAAGTGGGGTCGTGGTGGTGGCCAACACCACAGGAGTTTGCCCTCAAGGAGGCAGCCAAGGAAACAGCAACCAGACGCTGAAAACGCGTAGCTGTGCACAGGCTTCCGGGAGGAGAGGGCGGCATGGAGCTGGGGTGGGCTCGGGTCTGGCTAGTGTGGGGCCTGGGGAAGGCCGCGTAGAGGAAGTGGCTGGTGTCCTGGGAAGAGAGTGGGTTTTGGCGAGGTGTTGGCTGGAGGGGGAACCTGGCTAGGCTGGGGGCAGGGGGAGAGCTGGGGACCAGAGCTGCCTGGGGGAGGCCGGCAGGGCCCTCCGCCCTCTTTACCATCTGCTCCCAACCAAGGGAGTCCTCCAGCCCTGGAGGGAGTGAGGATGGGGTGCTGGCATCAGGCCGTGCGGGGCCAGAGGCCCTTCCATGTGAGGACTGAGCAGCGGCCTGGGCTGGGTGCTATCCCCAAACAACCACCCCCCCAAGACATGCACAGGTGCACAGGGGCTCTCAAATGGGGTCGGCTTCACTTGGCGTGTCTGTGGGGATCCCCATCTGCTGGAGGAGACACTCGGGCAGCCCTGAGAATCTGCAGGAGTGGGGAAGAGCCACGGCTCAGGGAGGCTCCTCAGAGGGATGAGATGACCCCGGGCGGGTGGAGGAGGCCGGGTGTGTCCGTGCAGAGGGGTGGCAGGGAGAAGCACAGAGTACGTTTCCAGATAAGGAGTAGCCCTCTGACCAGCATGCGGGGTACAGAGAGCAGCAGGGTGGGGCTGGGCCCCCATGAGGGCCTTGAATGTCACTCAAGTGCAGAACGGCAGCCAATGCAGACTCTTGACAAAAGGGAGCCCGTGCCCGAGTCCGCACGGGCCGGCCTCAGGGCCCTCAGTGTCCTTGATGATCTGGCCTGGCTGGAGAACACACCTCATTCACAAGGGGGACCGTTTGGCCACATCTGGATTCTCCCTGTACTTAGTGCTTATTGGCAAGTTAGGCCGACGGGGCTCCAGCCCCAGCCCCGCTGGCGACTCACAGAGGACTTGCCAGGACAGGTGAGGAGGCCAGCGTTGTTGTGGGCCAGGCACCTGAGCTCCGCTTCCAGCAGCCTCCGTCTTCACTTGGGCTGCTGGACGAGCACCGGCGGTGGTCAGCCCTCAAGCTGAAGCGCCGCTTCTCCAGGGGACCCAGGCCCGCCTCGCCCTGCTGGTTCCCACAGCGCTACTGCCCCCTGCGTGTGACCGACAGACGTACTCGTGTTTATCGCTTCTGTTTTGCTCACTGGTATATCCCAAGGCCTCTCCCGGCACACAGGTGCTGAGTGAATAATACTGACCCACTTATTGGGAGCTGACTGTGCCAGCTGTAAGTGAAGCCCCTTACACAGATTATCTGACGCCACCTCCACAAAGCCTGGTGAGGTGGGGACTGTATTTCTGCACCCATCTGCAGATGAACCCATGAAGGCTCAGTAATTTGCCCAAAGCCACCCAGTTAGTAAATGGTGAGTCGAGGATGAGGACCTAGGACAGGCACAGAGGAGCCCCAGCAAGGACACAGGCCACAGTCCTGCGTTTTCTCAGTCACTAGGGTAAACACGTCATCAATATGCTTGATGTTGGCGAGGGGACTGGAAAATAGGAGTCAGGGTCAATTCAAGGGAGCTGTTTCCTTATTTTGAAGGAGGCAGGTGGGCAGGGAAGGTCCCTGTGATGCTGTTAGCCTGTATTCTCTTCACTGAGTGGTCCTGCAGGGTGGAGAGAGAGAGAGAGTGTGTGTGTGTGTGTGTGCGTGGGGTGGGGTGTATCAGGGATTTAACCCGGTGTATTCTACCCCCAAACTATCTCCCAGCCTCCCCTTAACTTTAATTTTGAAAGAGGCTCTCACAGCCAGGCATGGCATTTGAGAGGCTGAGACCCAGATGGGTTCACAGCCAGTCTCAGCTACTTAGGCCCTCCACAACTTAGTGAGACCCTGTTCTAAAATAAAGAATAAAAATCACTGGGCGTGGTGGTGCATGCTTGTAATCCCAGTACTTGGGAGGCTGAGATGGGGATTGCAGGTTTACAGCCAGCCTCAGCTACTTAGTGAGACCCTCCACAACTTAGACCCTATTTCAAAATTAGGGCTGGGGTGTAGCTTGGAGGTAGAATGCCCCTGGGTTCATTCACAGCGCCACCAAAAAAAAAAAAAAAAGAGGATCTAAGTGGCTGAGGCTGAGGTTGGCCTTGAATCTGCGATTTTCCTATCTCAGCCTCCCCAGAACGGTGGTTATAGGTGTGTCTGTGTGCCATTGCACCTGGCTTGCAGGGTAGATGTTTTAGAACAGAGGGACAGAATGCAATCCAAGCTAGCCCCATGATTGGCTGGCAGCTGGGCTGGCTCTGGATGGGCACTGGTGGGCTGGGTGGAGAGGAAGCAGGAGGCTCTAATCACACTGGCAGTGGAGGCTGGGGAAGGAAGGAGAAGGTGGCCTCTAAAGCCCCAGCTCTTGCTTGGGGCTCACTCTTGACCCCAGGCAGAGCCGGTGGAGCTGGAGTGAGAGGCCTGGGAGCAGAGGTGGCCCAGGCCAGCCGCAGGGTGGGGCCGGGACCTCCACTTCACTGTGCTGCCGTTGCAGAATCCACACAGGTGACAGACCCTACAAGTGCCCACACCCTGGCTGTGAAAAGGCTTTCACTCAGCTCTCCAACCTCCAGGTGAGTGCCGCCTGCCCTGTGCCCCGGGCACGGTGCCCTTTACCCCACTGCCCTGAGAGGGGGTGGGCGGAGTGGGGCGGGAGGCCACGCAGGAATCCGTGACCCTGCTGCCCCGCAGTCTCACCAGCGCCAGCACAACAAGGACAAGCCCTACAAGTGTCCCAACTGCTACCGGGCCTACTCGGACTCCGCCTCCCTGCAGATCCACCTCTCCGCCCATGCCATCAAGCACGCAAAGGCCTACTGCTGCAGCATGTGCGGGCGGGCCTACACCTCGGTGAGTGCTTTGCAAATAAAGAGACAGACCAAATGGGCAGGGGCTCCCCATGTCACAGGGAGGAGCAGC
The DNA here is from genome assembly GCF_963383645.1 of Muscardinus avellanarius. Taxonomy (NCBI): domain Eukaryota; kingdom Metazoa; phylum Chordata; class Mammalia; order Rodentia; family Gliridae; genus Muscardinus; species Muscardinus avellanarius. The sequence goes on from NC_137788.1 coordinate 26,999,432, forward strand.
CTCAGGGCCAGGCTCCTGGCCTCCTGCCTGCCCTGTGCCCGAGCTTGAGGCCATGGTGCGGCCTGGGGACAGGGCTTTCCCATTGCTCCACTGCTGTAATCTCCACCATGGCCACAAGGCGGCGCAGTGAGTTGGCCCAGAGCCACCCTCATCACTGGGAAGGTCCAAACAGCCAGGAAGGGTCATTGTAGTTGGCCTCCTTTTCCTGGGTCTGTACAGTCCTTAAGTGAGGGCTTTGGGGCACCCAGGTAAGTTACCTGCGTGTGTGCTTCTGATTCTTAAAATATTCTAGTAAACAAACCCTCCTCATATACCCATCACAGAGGTGGCCAAACCTCCATTTTCTTTTCTGTCAAATGGATTAATCAGGACTGCTGGCTAGCCAGGTAGTACCAAATAATCCTCAGCTTATTCACTTGGTGTTTATTGAAAACTCTGCCAGATGTCAGGACTCAGAATACCAACCAGACATATCTTGCCTCCAGGGAGGTTAGAAAGTGTTGGAGACAGTTATTAAACAAGTCAACATTTAGTAGCAAATTGTGGTCATTGGTCAGAGGCAGGGTTTCTCAACTTTGCTGACATTAGCCAAGATATTCTTTTGCTGTGGGGTGCTGTCTTGTGTCTAGTAAGATACTAAGCATCACCATGGCCTCCACCTGGTAGGTGCAGTACAACCCTTTCCCTAAATGGTGACCATCAGAAGTGTCTCCAGGCATTTCCAGATGTCCTCTGTGGGCAAAACTGTCTCTAATGGAGAACAATTGCTCTAAAGGAAAAGTATACTTTGAGAGACAGCAGCAGAAAGAACAAAATGGAGCTGGGAGGGGGAAGGGTCCAGGCAGGAAGAGACGTGTATTAGTCAGCTTTCTATTACTGTGACAAAATAACTGAGATAATCAACTTAAAAGAGGAAAGGCTTTTTTTTTTTTTTTTTTTTTTTTGCGGGTCTGGGGATGGAACCCAGGGGCATTTGACCTCCGAGCTACACCCCCTGCCCTATTTTTAATTCTTTATTTTGAAACCGGGTCTCACTGTGTTGCAGAGGGCCTCACGAAGTAGCTGAGGCTGTCCGCGAACCGCGATCCTCTGGTCTCAGCCTCCCGAATGCTGGGATTACAAGCGTGCGCCACCACGCCTGGCTGAAAGGCTTATTTTGGATCACAGTTTTATGTGTTTGAGTCCTGGATCAGTTGGCCATGTTTTCCTCTGTGGCTAGGCAGGACTTCATGGCTGGGAGCATGTGGTGAAGCAAGCTACTCACCTTGTGCTGGCCAAGAAGCAAAGGAAGAGGAAGGAGCTAGAGTCCCAGTGTCCCCTCCAAGGGCACGTTTCCGTTGACCTAACTTCTTCCCAATAGGTCCCACCTTCTAAAGGTTCTGCCACCTTCTACTGGTCCCATAGGCTGGGGACCGAGACTTTAACACATGAGCCTTTGGGGACATTGCAAATCCAAACTATAGCAGGACATTTCACTGCAGCCTTCAAGGATAGTTAGATGAAGAGAAGAAATAGGGGCAAGAGCCTTCCATGGAAGGGAATAGTGAGGCAGAGCAGGAATTGAGAGGACCTCAGGTCTCTTGGGCCCAGGACCTGTTAGGGAGTTTGGGCCTTTCTCCAGGTGGATTGGGAAGCCACCAGGAAGAGACTGTCAGGGAGGTTGCTGTTGAGCGGTCACTCGGGCGCAGTACTGACAGGTGTCAGCCAGGGCTGCTGTGACATTTATCCTTCCTAGAGTCTGAAGGGCAGAGGAGAGGAGAGAGACCGAGTGACAAAACCCGCAGGACAGGACCCCAGGGAGCCCCACTCAGCCAGCCACCTTCTGTCTGTCCCTGCTTCTCCCTGAACCCCAAGCTCTCCATAGCCTCTTGTCTGTAGCCCTGTTTGTTTGTGTTCTTTTGGTGCTGGGGAATTGAACCCGGGGCATTCTACCTCCAGGCTACACCTTTAGTTCTATTTTATTTTTTATTTGAAAACAGGGCCTAAGTTGTTGAGACTGTCTTTGAAACTGCAATCCTCTTGCCTTAGCCTATAGTTACAGGTATGCACCACTATACCTGGCCATAGCCCTATTTTTATTAAAGTAAAATCCAGATGTCCAGTTATTTCATTTCTAAAAACTTCAGTTTATGTCTCTAAAGATGACTCCTTTTTTTTTTTAAAGGTATCCACAATACCTTATTTATTTACTTTTTGTGGCATTGGGAATTGAACTCAGGGACATTCTGAGTATAGCTGAGATAGGAGGATTGCAGGTTTGTGGCCAACTTCAGCAAACTACTGAGGCCCTCTGCAACTGAGTGAGACCCTGTTTCAAAATAAAAATTAAGCCGGGCGTGGTGGAGCACACTTGTAATCCCCGCGCTTGGGAGGCGGAGACAGGAGGATTAAGCAGCGTGGCTGGCTTAGGAGACCCTGTTTCAAAAAAAAAAAAAGCATAAGATAGGTCTGGGAGTGTAGCCCAGAGGTAGAAGGGCTTCCAGGAACCCCAGTACCACCAAAAAAAAAAAAAAAAGAAGAAGAAAAAGAAAAAGAAAAAAAAAAAAGACTGGGGGTGTAGCTCTGAGGTAGAATGCTCCTGGGTTCAATCCCCAGTACCACAAAAAACAGTGTTGTTGTTGTTTTGAAACAGGGTCTTCCTAGGTTGCTGAGAGTCTCACTACATTGCTGAGGCTGCCCTAGAATCTGGGATCCTCCTGTCTCAGCCTCTCAAGTACTGTTAGTTTTTTTAGTTTGAAACAGGGCCTCACTAAATGGCTGTGGTTGACCTTTCAAACCTATGATCCTCCTGTCTCAGGCTCCCAAGTACTGGGATTACAGGTGTGTGTCACCGTGCCCAGCTGGGTGTACCAGCTAATCTATAGCCCCCACCCCAACACACACCTGCACACACGTCTTTTCTTTCCTGTACTCACTGAGGAATGGCCTCTTAGCTGGGCGGGTTCTGATGCTCTGCCTCTGGCATTGCGTAGTAGCCTGTGGAACATCTGAGGGCTTTCTTGCTGGCCTCTGTGCATATTGAGCTCTGGGGTCCAGGAGTGGCAACTGGGAACCCAGAGTGCAGCCGTGTTCCTGGTGGAGGCCTGTGGGCGCTGTGCCGTAGTGGAGGCCCGTGGGCACGTGGTGAGCCAGGTCCAGTGGGGGCCCAGGCCTGGCTTCACCCTCTAGCACAGGAGGACGGAGGCCAGGGCCAGAGGCAGAACTCCCATGGAGTGGTCCCTCCACCCTCACTGTGTGCGGAGGGCTTCATTTCCATCACCATAGCAACCCTTCCCCTCCCTTCTTACAAAGGAAGAAACCGAGGCTTGGAGGGGGAGAAGACTTCCCCAAGAGCCCACTGCCTCCCCTCACTGGGAATGCCAGCTGGGTGCAGGGAGCTGCACCCACCCAGCAGGCAGGTCTGAGGTTAGCTGGGATACCCTGCCCCAGCCACTTGGCAAAGGCTGCCGGCCTGGCCCTGGGGAGTCTCTGGTGCTTTGCTGCAGGAGAAGCTGTGCTCATCCGCTCCCCCACCAGTACTCTGGGAGCTTGGACCCCCAAGGCAGGCAGTGCTTGCCCCGGCAGCAACACAGTAGTCCTAGAACCGATGTCCAGGCCTAGCTGCCCCTGCACTCCAGGCTGGGGCTTCTGCCAAGGAGCCCTCCAGTGGCCACTTTTGGGAACTGCAGCCGCCCCTCCCTCCCAGGGTGACAGTTCTGCTTCTCTCTTGTCTGTAGGAGACCTACCTGATGAAGCACATGTCCAAACACACGGTGGTGGAGCACCTGGTGAGCCATCACTCTCCCCAGAGGACGGAGTCCCCCGGCATCCCGGTGCGAATCTCTCTCATCTGAGCCCCACTCGAGGCGTCACCCCGCCCGGCCCACTGGCAGACGGGACCCAGGCAGCACCAGGCCCCGACTCCCGCGGGGGGCGTTCAGGAACGACTGAGTTCTCTCACAACGACCTTCCCCACCTGCCAGGAAGCTTGGGCCACAGGAGCCCTGCCTGGTCCAGCTCCCGGGGTGGCCAGGCCAACTGCAAGGTTCTGGACTGTTCTGGTAGCATCCAAAGACAACCTCAGAGCACTTTGAACCTGTCTGTTGGGTTTTCTTTTTGTTCCCCACCCTCACTTGCTTCACTGTTTTTTGGTTTTTTTTTTTTTAAGTTTGTTTTGGAAATAACAAAAAAGATATTTATTGGCCAGGATGTTGGTGCTGCTAAGACCGAGAAACGAAAAGAATCGGGCAGATGGAGGCAGAGAACCAGAGGGCTGCGTGGGACCTTCTCTGGCCCTGGCCACAGGTCTCGAGGGAAGGCTCAGGCCTGGGGCTCTGGACTGCAAGGGGACTCCCAGGCGGGAGGGGCGAGAGGCGGCCCGAGCGAACCGCCAGCTCTGCGCCCCGGCTCCCCTGCCCCAGCTGCGCCCTGGGCTTCGTTGAGCAGAGGGATGCTGCCCGGGCTGTCCAGACTTCAGGAGGCGGAAACGAGAGGGGCCGTGAGATCTGCAGGACCAATGGGTGCAGTGGCGGGCTGGACGGCGGCCCAGGGAAGTGGGGCCGGGGTGGGCTGGGTCAGACCTGGCCCTCCCCTGCTGCCCTGAAGACCACCCCAGTCTACCTCGGTGCTGGCCAGGAAACCTATCGGCTACCTCTCCCGCCACCCCAGACTGTAGGCAGGGGGATGGGGAGGGGGTGGGCCTGGGACTAGGACCCTCTTCCAGAATTTCCTCCAGATGGGGACGGTGCCCAGGGGGGTATTTGTCTTTCCTGCCATGGAAGAGAAATCCCCAGCCCAGGCCCAGGCCCCTCGGCAGGGAAGGGATCCTCAGGGAGGAGGGTCCCAGGAGCAGACCCTGCTCCCAGCCCCCACAGACACACCCCAATCTGAAAGCCATGCGTGTCCATGTATATAGGAACCATGTACAGAGCCCGGAGAAGCCCCTCCACATCCCCCCGGGGGAAAAAAAAAGAAAACTAGACAGAAACTCATCTATATATTCTGTATCTGGAGTTCCGTTTTGAATATTAACTGTGTTATTTTTATACACTTTTTAAGCCTTAACTCGCCATTGATTTACCAGTTTAACGTCTCCTGGGGTTTCTTTTCCCACGGGGTTCTCTGCCCACCCCCAGCCCTTTGTTTGACTTGCGTCGTCTGATACTCAGTATTGTAGCTTTTCGTCCGCATGTTACTACCCTGTAAATACGCTGTTATACATACTGTTAACACCCCTTTGCTTTTTTCTATGGGACCTCCAGGCCACCATATTTAGAACTAGTTACCTTATTAAAAAAAAGAAAACAGTCTGTCGGCCTCTCAGTCTGCATCTTGGAGGCAGGGAGGCGAGGGCAGATGTCCCGCAGACCCTTCAGGAGAGAAGTTTGCTTTGGTTTTAAAGGAGGGGGTGGGGAGCAAAGTAAAACTCAAATATGGGGGAGAAGCACTCAAGGGGGCAAGAAACAAAGGAGGTACAGCCCTGCTCTGCTCTTTGTATTTCTCTGTTGTGAAGAATAAACTGTACCTGCGCCCGGGTGCGGCGGTGTGTGGCGTGCTGTGTGTGAGAGCGGGCTGGGTGCCTTCCAGGGCTCCTCGCCCCAGACCAGGGACGGAAGGAGCTGCCTGCCCAGGGGCAGAGCCCAGCGCTCTGTGCCCTGTGAAGGGCAAACCAGAGAGGCTTTTGGCTGAGGACTCTGCGGCGGTAAGTGCTGGGGGCGTACATTTAGCAGGCTTTTCTAGTTCTGAGTTTGTAGATACACTGGGTCCACCGACGAGTGTCACTTCCCCTGACTTCTAGGAGCACCCACCCCTTGGGGTCTGTCGTGAGTGCTCGACTTCTGGAAGCCATTCAGTGTTTGGGGGACTCCTGGGGCCCAGAGCCAGCATGTCTTCAGTAATCTCACAGGCCTCATCTCTTGTTCCGAAGTTGACCTCCCATAATCTGCTACACCAGGAAGGGCTGGGCTCTGGCAGCCATATTGTCCAACCATAGCTGAGGGGCCAGAGGTGGCCAGCTGACTCGGTAACCACCCATACGTGCAGCCAAAGGCACGTAGCGGCCGTCCTGGCGCTTGGAAGCAGATGGTGCCCGCGTCTTCCCCACTCCGCCTTCAAAGAGCATTGGTAGCCTATAATCAACCAGGGTGGGATTTACACCACAGAAAGTGGCGAACGCTACCATTTGGCTTTCTTTTCCTCAAAGAATTAGCTGCTAAATATTTACCAGCATGTCACCGGATGAAGCTTGCTCCAATCAGATTCTCCAATCCATGAATCAAAGGCGAGTTAGAAGATGGCGGGTGCCTGACCTGGAAGACTATAGAGTAGGGGCTGGAGCGGCCGTGTTGGGCCAGACACAGGCAGAAGAGCCAAAGAGGCAGAGGAAAGCAGCAATGGACAGGGAGCGATAGCTGGAGAGAGCCTTGCTTCCTGGCTTCCAGTCTCCATCCTCTGGCCATGTTTAATCTCCTGTTTTCCAGGCATTCATGAATTTAAACTGCTAGAAGTGTGACACTGGAGTAGGCACGTAACCTCCTAGGCCTGATTTCCTCTTACAGAAGATGGGGTGAACGAAAGTAACCAATTTGTAGAGTGGATGTGAGAATTGAGTGAATCGATACATGTCTAGTGCTTAGAAGTGTGCCTGGCGCATCGTAGGTATCCCAGAAGCAGACATGCGTTATTTGACTCAGCCCTAGCAGATGCATGAGCAATGGTCCCCAAGCTGGCTGAAGGCCTCTGGGGCTGACACCTGAGCTGGCGCAGCAGGGTAAGGCACCTGGACAGGTGGCGCTTTTGCGTGTAGCAGTGGCGCTCCGGGCTGAGAGTCGGATTTGCATCTGCTCACCTGGGGAGTGTGTGAGTGCCGGGACAGGTGCTGGGGACGGCGGAGGTGGTCATGAAAGTGGCTGCAGAAGTCTTGTCTCCCTTTCTCCTGCCTCAGACACAAATTCTTCTACAGCCCTGAGCCCCTCAATAGACCTCTGGGACCCAGAGGAGGGAGCCATTCCCGGGAGGCTGCCCACCGCACCTATCTCTGCATCTTCCTCAAACTTCCCACCACGCAGGAAGGTCTCCATCAGCAGTAAATGGAGGCCCAGAGTCTGGGCCTGGAAATTCCCAATCGCGCCATGCATTCCCCTGTAAAATAGGAAAGTACCCTGCATGCCATGAACTTGCTGGGAAAGGGACAGGCGGAGAGAAGAAGGTGGTGAGGTATGTTTGCATTACGGAAGAGGGCCGCTGAGATTCCCATTTTACAAGTGAGAAAACATACCCAGCATAGATAAAGAACTTGTCCATGTCACACAGAAATAGGAGGAGGGCAGGTTCCCATCCAGATTTTACTGGCTTGTGCTCAGCTCTCTGGTGGCTCAGGCAGGGTAAGGTGGGGGGTAGACATTGTTCCACCAGAAGTTATATGCCAACTGATAGTCACAAACAGTAATGCGTTTCTAGGCGACCCGGCTAGTTCCAAAAGGCCTGGGGCTTGCTCACCTAGGTTAGATAGAAGGCACTGGAGAACTCGGAACTGCTTTTGAAAGTAGAGATCCCGCTTATATCACATCATCAGTACCCGAACTTACTTGTAAAAATTATCAGGTTGTAAAAATCATCAAGGTGCCTGGTGTGGTGGCACGCTTGTAATCCCAGTGCTTGGGAGGCTGAGACCCAGGAGAATCGCAGGTTCAGGGCCAGCCTCAGCTACTTTGTGAGGCCCTCCGCAACTTAGTGAGACCCTATTTCAAAATAAAGGATAAAAAATAGGGCTGGCAGTATAGCTCCGAGGCAGAATGCCCCTGGGTTCAATATCCACATCCACCAAAAAAGTAATAAAAACAGCCGGGCGTGGTGGCGCACGCTTGTAATCCCAGCGCTTGGGAGGCTGAGACAGGAGGATTGTGCAGATTCGGAGCCAGCCTCAGCTACTTAGTGAGGCTCTCAGCAACTTAGTGAGACCCTGTTTCCAAATAAAATATAAAATAAGTCTGGGAGTATAGCCCAGAGGTAGAGGGCCCCTGGGTTTCAACCCTAGTACCACAAAAATACATAAATAAATAAATAAATAAATAAATAAATAAATAAATATCGTCAAGGTTGGAGCGGAGCATCTGTAATCCCAGAACTTGAAAGGCTGAGACAGGAGGAGCACAGGTTTGACTCCAACCTCAGCAATTTAGGGAGACCATTTTGATTACATTTTTATTATAAAATTCTCAAACATGTACAAAATATACTACTAATGGTCAAGGGAGACAGGGCCAGTGGCCCGAGGCCTCCTCTCTGTCCCTCTGTGGCTCAGGCCCAGAGGAGCTGGATGGGGCTGCAGGGTAAGGGGAAGATCCCAGCTCTGCAACTGTTGAGGTCACTGGGCAGATGCTTTGCGCCGGGCAGTCGTGTCCTCTTGTTGCGCCTCAGTCTTTTTATTTTAAAGGGGGTTGGGTGTGAGGTGTGGCTGAAGCGTCACTTCGGAAACATCCGCTGAATTCAGTAAGGTCCGAGGTGTTACACTTCAGCCTGGGTTGAAAGGGCAAGGGCACTGGGGTGGGGGCGCTCTCATGTCTAGTATTTCTCTGCCTTCATAGTGTCATTCAGCTTTCATATAGGAGCCCAAATGAAAGTGGAGTCTCGCCGTGCGGTATTTGCAGCTCCAAGTCCACACTACCCGGCGCTAATCTCGCAGGTTCGCCTAGTCCTTGGGCGCCCAGAGGAGGCGTGGGGAGTGGCAGCAAGGCCGCGGCCAGCATCTCGGCCTGGTGTGTGGTGCGGCCCACGCCAGGCGGAGTGAGGTGCCGTGGGCTGTGCGCACCTGCGGGTGGGTGGACAGCAGTCCACGCGCTGGCCTGGCATGAAGTGCCGCTCGGAGGACTCCAGGAAGCAAGCATGCCGGGTGCTTCTCCGGGTACCTGTGGGGCCCAGAGTCAGCCTGGCCCTGCCCACCTTGGCACATCCCAGCTAAAGAGATGGGGCTGTGTGCCTCCCCTGGCTGTGCTCCTACATAAAGTACCCTGCAAGTGATGCTGCCTTGGCCCCTGGAGGTCTCTTTCCTGCTCTGAGCCTTCAGTAAAGAAGCACCTAGATCACTCCTAGAGAGGCGCCCCACAGGTGCTCAACGTTGGCCTCCCTGTGGAGACCCAGACATTTGAGACCAGTGAGGAGCCCTCCTGCAGAACCCTGCCTAAACTCCTGGGCCACAAAATCAAGCGCTGTAAGAATAACACATTTTTCAGCCATTCGGTTTGTGGTAATTCCTAATGTAGATAGTGCTTGGAATATTGGAAACTTTTTATGACCACTCCTTGGGATACTAGAGTTTAAAAATGAGGGTAATAATGCCCAGTACTTTTTTTTTCTTTTTGTGGTACTGGGGGTGGAACCCAGGGCCTTTTCTACCTCCAGATTACACTCCCAGACCTATTTTATACTTTATTTGGAAACAGGGTCTCACTAAGTTGCTGAGAGCCTCACCAAGTAGCTGAGGCTGGCTTCGAACCTGTGTGATCCTCCTGTCTCAGCCTCCCAAGTGCAGGGATTACAAGTGTGCGCCACCACACCCGGTGTGCCCAGTACTTTGAACAAGTACTTAGAATTATAAAAAGCAGACACTTCTGAACTGAAAAACCAGAATCAAAGATCTCAGAGAGGTCAACATCCCAGGTGTTGGAATCACCAAGTCTTGAAATTCAGGACCTCAGGACCCTGGAATTTCAGTTCCTTTAGATTCCTGCCCCAGGTTGGGTGCAGGAATGCTGTGCTTAGTATCCTTAGTGGACATGGGACACCGAGTTCCTGGGAGAGGCCAAGGCCCAAGTGATGTAGCAGTTCTGTCCACCTCGTCCCGGTCAGTCCTTGATCCTTTTTGCCCCCTGACCGTTCAGTAACCCACCTGGCCTTCTCTCCCTTCCAGTGTGGGAGACAGAATTGGAGGAGCCTTCGGCAGGTATATGGGGTATTCAGTGACAAATTCATTCCCCAGCCTTTCGCATGTGTCTTCCTGTATGAGAAGCTCTTGCTGCTTCCAGAGCAGTGTGGCTCAGTATTAGAAACATTTCCTATAGCGCCGGGCGTGGTGGCGCACGCTTGTAATCCCCGCGCTTGGGAGGCGGAGACAGGAAGATCACGCAGGCTCGAAGCCAGCTGTGCTAGCTTAAGAGACCCTGTTTCCAAATAAAAAAAGTATAAAATATAGGTCTGGGAGTGTAGCCCAGAGGTAGAAGGGTTTCCAGGAACCCCAGTACCACAAAGAAAGAAAGAAAAAGAAAGAAAGAAAGAAAGAAAGAAAGAAAGAAAGAAAGAAAGAAAGAAAGATTTCCTTTATTGCCTTGGACTTGAACTCTGTGTGCCTTAAGGCCATAGATCTGATTGCCACTCTCAGGCAAGAGTCCCCTTTGTGTCACCTCTGGGAGGTGGACACCCGTCTTGGACTCCCCTCCCATCCATAATGAGGAGGCCAGCCCCCACCACTTTTTCTCTACCCGCCCATCCTGGTGCCTGCTTCATACCTGGAGGCCCATCCATTCCCAAGGCCTCTCAGTTCTTTGGCTGACATCCTCTCCTGCGTCTTCTTCAGTCCCCTGCTCCTGTGGCCACGCCCTCGTCTTGTTCGCCATCAGCATCCCATCTCCAGACTGCAGCCTCACCCACGCTGCTGCGTGGCCCCTCACCTTCTAGCTCACCTACCCCCGTCCTGCCTCCAGCCCTCGGTACCTGTCCTCCTCCTCTCTGCACACCCCTCTTCACCCAGCTCAGATTCACTCCCTTGCAAATCCCAGCAAATCCTCAGCGCCCCTTCCTCTGTCTGACGTTTTTAGTGTGACCTTCCTTTCTATCCTTTCTATGTGTGCAGCTGAGCTGCTGCCTCTGGCGGTGCCCCCTCCCTCTGTTTACCCAATCGCACTACCCCTCTTCTCCCCACTCTCAGTGAAAAGACTCCACCATCTCCTCTCAGGTGGGCCAGCTCTTGCCCTAGGCAGGTTCCTTCTAGCATATAGTCCTGAGCCCCTGGCCGCCTCTACCGGGCAGGCTCTGTGGCACGAGTGTCCAGGATGGTGGGGAAGGGAGTCAGTGCTCCTGTGTGCACCCTGGGAGTCTGGGACAGGGGTGCAGTCTCTAGCTGTACTTTGGGATCTGTGGCACAGGGGAACAGGGCTGCACACATGCACATCCCTCCTGCTCCTTGCTATAAAGTACCGCTCCCCTCTCCAGGCCTTACCTGCCTACAGCAAAGTCCAATGGCAAGGTTCTGCTGTTTAGCCAGTTGCTGGGCTGCATCTGGGTCAAAGGTGCCACTCCAAATAATGGGGGCCCCCAGGAGGTATAGGTCAGGACTTCAGGCTGGGCGCTGGCCAGGGCAGGAATGGAGACACAGCTCTGCTCACTCACCCACTGTGTAACCACAGGCATCTCCCCAGTGTGGTACCCTAGGACCCACAGACACACCAGTATCACTGTCGCTAGAAACCCGTGGCTCAGAACCAGCCCCAACACTTGAAGGATGGGATATGCCTGGCCCAGAGGGGCCTCGGGTTGGTGGGCAGAGCACCCTGGCTCTCTGGGCTGGGGCTGGGAGGAGGGCAGGACCCGGGACAGAGCTCTGTACATCCTGGGTATAGCTCCTTACCAGGGACACAGGATACCTGTGGAGTTTTTGCTCAGCTGGAGCATTGTGGCAGAGGGGCAGATGCCCATAGGATTTCCACATGCCTGTGGGGTTGGGGCAGCAGCCAGGGGCCTGTCACCTGTTCAGGAGGAGAGCCACAAGGACCCTCGCCTAGACCAGGCTAGCCACATCCTTCATCCCTGGAGGAGGCACCTGGGAAAATCCTCATTAATTGTGACCCTAAGGTCCCACCTTAGTTGCTGGGTAAGGGGTTTGTACCCGAGTGTAGGGTACAGCACTCCCACATGCCTAAGAGGCAAAGCCCTAGTAGGACCAGGCTCTGCGTGATTCTCCTCTTGACCCTGGAAGGAAGGGGATGTCAACAACTGTGTGTGTGTGTGTGTGTGTGTGTGTGTGTGTGTGTGTGTACATGCAGTCACACATGCACACATTCACAAATATAGAAAAAATTATTTGTGTGATTTTTTTTATGGTACTAGGGATTGAACCCAGGGCATCCTACCTCTGAGCTACACACCCAGCCCTATTTTATTTTGAAGTAGTGTCTCACTAAGTTGTAGAGGGCCTCACTAAGTTGCTGAAGCTGTCCTTGAACCTGTGATCTTCCTGTCTCAGCCTCCCTAGTACTGGGATTACAAGCGTGTGCCACCACGCCTGGCTCATTTGTGTGATTTTAATGGTTCATTTTGTTCGATTTTTAAAAAGACTACATTCCATTTGGATGGCACACTCATTCAAAGGTTGAAAGAAGTCAGGCACCATGATACACTCCTGTAATCCCACTGCTTGAGAGGCTGAAACAGTAGTACCACAGGTTCGAGGTCAGCCTCAGCAATTTAGTGAGACCTTGTTTCAAAATAAAAAATAAGGCTGGGCGTTGGTAGCACATGCTTGTAATCCTAGCATTTGGGAGGCGGAGACCTGAGGATCGCGTTTTGAGACCAGCCTCAGCTACTTAATGAGGCCCTTTGCAACTCAGTGAGATCCTGTTTCAAAAATAAAAAGGAGCTGGGCATGGTGGCGCACACTTGTAATCCCTGCGCTTGAGAGGCTGAGACAGGAGGATTGCGCAGGTTCAAAGCCAGCCTCAGCTGGCTTAAGAGACCCTGTTTCCAAATAAAATATAAAATAGGTCTGGGAGTATAGCCTGGAGGTAGAAAGCCCCTGGGTTCCATCCCCAGTACCATCAAAAATTTTTTTAATTAAAAAATTAAAAATAAAATAAATGAAAAGACTAAAAAATAGGGCTGGGGTGTAGCTTGGAGGTACAATGCCCTGGATTCCATCCCTAGTACTGTAAAAGAAAAGAAGAAAGGAAAGGAAAGAAAGAGAAAAAAGAAAGACAGGAAGAAAGAAAAAAGGAAGGAAGAAGAAAGACAGAAGGAAAGAAAGAAAAAGAAAGATGAAAGAAAGGAGAAAGGAAAGAAAGATGAAAGAGAGAAAGAAAGAAAATCGCGCTGGGGATAAAGCTCAGAGGTAGAATACCTCTAGGTTCAATCCTCAGTGAAGACACACACACACACACACACACACACACACACACACACACACACTCCAGGGAGGTGACCAGTGTCTTGTGTTTGGGCAGATGCGAGTGCATAGCAATGCAGCAGCGGCTTTATGCTGTCTTCCTCTCTTTTGCCTTCCACTCAGGCATAAGCAGGGAGAGAAGTGAGTGAGACAGGGAGGGGCCGTCCTAAGAAGGGGACTGCCCCAACTAGCTGTGGCCGTAGGCTTCCGACTGTCACACTGCAGCTTTAGATACCGGCGGAAAATCCCACCTGCTGAATTTGGAGCAGTCCACCCGGCAGTCACCGCCTGGTGACTCAGCTTGAGGAGGGTGGGACCCTGGACGGTGTGAAAGCTCGCCACGCGCAGCCCCTCCCTTCCTTTTTCCACTCCCAGACCAGCCAGCCCTGTGACTTTCCTGGTGAATCCACTCGGTAAAGCCCATTATGCTCACCCTGTCTGTGTCCCCAGGTGAATTACTTCTTTTGGGGAGACAAGAACTGAGTAAAACTCATGGCCCTGTGACAGGAGCACAGTGGACTCTGCATTACTTGCTGACTGTTCCATCTTTGAGGATTTTCCATCACGGTACTTAAAGAACTTCTGCACCCTGTTGTCCAGCTGCCTGATATGCCAGGGGTTGGAGTTAGCTGAGGAGCACTGAGTCTGATCCTTGTCTTTGGACAGAGGGCATGAGCTGGGGCTGGCGTGGAGGACAGATCAGGGGTGGGGTGCTCAGCGTGGATGGCGCGAGGCTGACCTTGGACAGGAGACTATGGCTTGGTGGCGGGAGTGATGAGCTGTCCAGGACTTAGAGATGACTTCCTGGCTATGGCCAGAGATCAGGCGTCTGTGGCAGCCCTGGTGCAGATGGGCTGTGTCCACCTGGGCACCATCTTACTCGTGGCTTCTCTTTCCACTCAGCTGGTCAGCCCAGAGACGGGCACCCACCAGCCCCTGCCTCTCCGCCCGCCCGGGGCCCTGCTGCCAGCCCTCAGGCGGGTTGACTGCTTCCTTGATCTCCCTGATCCTCCCCCACTGCTCCCATGGCGACCTTGGCTCCTCACCTGTCACCAGGACCACTGAGGAGCCCTCCCTGCTTCAGTCACTCCCAGCGCAGCCCCCAAGGCCATCTCGTGAAAGGCCAGCCTCCCCGTACTGTCTGCATCACACGAACAGGTAAATCCTCAAAGAAATGCATTTAGTAGACAAACATGGAAGGCTGTCAGTCCTCACTCGTAATTGAAGCCATAAAATCAGAACAAGGTGGTTGGTTTTGCCTATAAAATGAGTACTTTAAAATAAAAGCGATACAATGGATCACGCGTGGTGGCCACACTTGTCATCCCAGTACCAGGGCTGAGACAGGAGGATCGCAGGGTGGAAGCCAGCCTCAACAACTTAAGGAGACCCCGTTTTAAAACAAAAAATAAAATAGTGCTGGGTGTGCAGCTCAGAGGTAGAATGTCCCTGGGTTCATACACACACACACACACACACATACACACACTGGGTGGGAGAGGCATGCTCATGTGAATTGTCACGGCCTTTGGGAAGCTGCTTGGCTGTGGAATTGAGCCCCTTCAGTACCCATCCCCTTTGATTCAATACCCCAGGTGCTGGGAATCTGTTCAAAGGGGACGGATAATCTTCAGGAAGGAAGAAGTTTTACAGCAAACTATGAATCGGTTTCTGTTCCGTCCTGCATCGGCAGATGTGTATCAGGCGCAGCGCAGCATCAAGTCCCGTGCCAGTCAAGGATTTAGAAATAGCGGGCACAGCCAGGTGTGGTGCTGCATACCTGTAATTCCAGTGCTTGCGAAGCTGAGACAGGAGGATCGCAGGTTTGAGGACAACCTCAGCAAGTAGTGAGACTCATCAACTTAGTGAGACCCTGTTTCAAAATAAAATAAGGTTCAGGGTGTAGCTTGGAGGTAGAATGTCCCTGAGTTCAATCCTCAGTAACACACACACACATGCGCATGCACACACACACACTCACACACACACACACACACACACACACACACACACACACGAAGTAGTAGTAATAGGCGGGCATGGTGGTGCACACCTACAATCCCAGTGCTTGGGAGGCTGAGAGAGGAGGAACATAGGTTCACAGCCATCCTCAGCAGCTTAGTGAGGCCCACGGTAGCTTAGTGAGACCTTGTTACCAAATTTAAAAAATATAATAAAATAAGACTGGGGGTGTAGCTCAGAGGTAGAATCCCCAGTACCTAAGTAGTAGAAATAAGTAAATAAATAGAGGTGAGGGTGAGGCCTTGGTGGGGAGGGGAGGGGAGGGGAGGAGAGGGATGTCAGTGGCAGACTGGAAGCCTGCCGGGCGAATGCCTGGGTGAGCAGGGCATCTAGCGCACCCAGGAGGAAGGAGGCGGAGCTGCAAGTCATTCCGCAGGGCGGGTGTGGAGTGCAGGCGGGGCGTGGGGCCAGGTCCCCAGGGCCCGAGCTCTAGGCCCAGGTCTTGAATCTCATCCTCAGGGAAATGGGGGTGGGAGGGCGAAAGGGAAGGAATCGCACAGTCAGATTTTTATTTGGAAAAAATAAAAAGAACTCTGGCTGTTGAGCCTGAATGATGGGCTGGGAGGGAGGGTGTGGCTGGAGGCAGGTGGGGCGAGTAGGGGTCAGGTATCCTGGGCTCTCCTGGGCACTGAGCAGAGTGTTAGTGGCTGGGCGAGGAGCCGGCGGTGAAGGGCTGGGAAGGAGAAGGAATGGGCAGGAGATGGCCATTGGCTGGGCGGACAGCGTTGGGGCAGGAGAGCAGCAGCTGCCCAGGTGTCTGACGGGGTTAGAAGAGAGTCCTGGGACTCGGCCAGGCTGGGGTGTAGTAGGAGAGAGCGCGGAGGGCTGGGTGGGAACGGGGAGACTGGTGTGTGTGGGGTGCTGTGGGATGGGGCTGAGTAGGTGTCTTCTCAGAAGCGGGGCTGCCAGGAGCACAGGCAGGACGGTAGCTGAGGAGTGAGGGTTGGCCTGATCGAGGTGTGTGTGTCTTTGACCCGGGGAGACCAGCTTGCCGCTGCTGCCTGAGATGTCTGAAGTTGTAGGGACAGACGCTGTCTGAGCTCCTTGGGGAGAACTGAAAAAGGCTCCGGTGTCCAGCGAGAGGGATTGACTGAATAAATTTTTCATGGAAGCTTTCTAGTTATGTGAGAAGAAAATGCTTATGCAGGAGCTTGAAAGGGGAAAAAAGAAGGATCTAAAAATAATGTGCAAGTCAGGCATGGTAATCCCATGCTTGTAATCCCAGTACTTGGGAGGCTAAAACAGGGAGATCGCAGCTTGCGGCCAGCCTCAGCCACTTAGGCCCTCACAGTTTAGTGAGACCCTGTTTCAAAATGAAGAATAAGCTGGGCGTGGTGGTGCACACTTGTAATCCCAGCACTTGGGAGGCTGAGACCGGAGGATCGCACAGGTTCAAAGACAGCCTCAGCTACTTAGTGAGGCTCTCAGCAATTTAGTGAGACCCTGTCTCCAAATAAAGCATAAAAAAGGGCTGGGAGTATAGCCTGGAGATAAAAAGCCTCTGAGTTCCACCCCCAGTACCACACACACAAAAAAGAGTAAGCCGGCCATGGCTCATGCTTGTAATCACAGCATTCAGGAGGCAGAGACTGGAGGACTGCGGTTCACGGACAGCCTCAGCTACTTAGCAAGGCCCTTCGCAACTCAGTGAGACCCTGTTTCAAAAATAAAAAGACTAAAACAATAGGGCTGGGAGTGTAGCTCTGAGGTAGAATGCCCCTGGGCTCCATCCCAGGTACCACCAAAAAAAAAAAAAAAAAGAATAAAAACAAATAGGAAGCCAGGTGTGGTGGCGCACGCTTGTAATCCCAGCATTCGGGAGGCTGAGATGGGAGGATCGCGGTTCACGAACAGCCTCAGCTCCTTAGTGAGGCTCTCTGCAACTCAGTGAGACCCTGTTTCAAAATAAAGAATAAAAATTTGGGCAGAGGGTGTAGCTCGGAGGTCAAACGCCTCTGGGCTCCATCCCCAGACCAGCAAATAAATAAATAAATAGGGCTGGGGGTTGGGGTTGTAGCTCATAGGTAGAATGCTGCTGGGTTCATC
The DNA here is from genome assembly GCF_963383645.1 of Muscardinus avellanarius. Lineage (NCBI taxonomy): Eukaryota > Metazoa > Chordata > Mammalia > Rodentia > Gliridae > Muscardinus > Muscardinus avellanarius. The sequence continues at coordinate 27,016,629 of NC_137788.1, forward strand.
CCCTGCAAAAATAAAAATAAAATAAAAATAATTGCATCATGATGACAACTTAACAAGAATATAAAGAATAAAGAAAAAATTGTTCATATAATATGATTATAGTAATTTTCTCTCTCTCTAGTTGTTTATAATATACTTATATTGATTTTTTAATGAAGAAAAATACAGTATTAGCAACTTAGAAAAAAGTTATTTCTTTTTTCTTTTCCCAGGGGCATTTGACCTCCAAGCTGCACCCCCTGCCCTGTTTTTTATTCTTTATTTTGAAACAGGGTCTCACTAAGTTGCAAAGGGCCTCACTAAGTAGCTGAGGTTGTCCACGAGCCCCGCTCCTCCAGTCTCAGCCTCCCGAATGCTGGGATTACAGGCGTGCGCCACCGCGCCCAGCAAAAAAAGTTATTCCTGACTGCAGGGTTAAGTCTCCATCTCTAAGGAACTCTCCAATTTTGCCCACCACTGTTACATTTCCACACTTACCTTCCCTCCTTCCTGCCTCAAGGCAGGGACACTCCACAGCACACAGTCCAAGAATCTTCTGGTATCATTGTTTGAAAGAGCTCATGGACATAAACAACCTCAGTGCTTATCAGTAGGAAGCGAGAGAAATAAATTATGTGTGTCTATACAATGGAGTGTCACCATGGCCACTGAGAAGGATTCTAAGTAGACACATGGGTTAGGGACTGGATCCCCAGTGAGAGAGCGACCCTAATGTGTCAGTTTATCAATAAAGAGAGACTCCAGTGTATTAAGTGGGGAAGGAGCAACAGAAGTCCGTGGAGAGGCAGGTCTCCGTATGTGCCCATTTAGGGGAAGCACCTATACCTGTGTGTCCGTGAACTTACACACCTGTGTGGCCATGTTCTATAAATATGTAGGAAGTGGTCTAGAACAGCACAGACCAATAGAAATGGAATATAAGCCACATCGGTAATTTAAAGTAGCCACATTAAAAGGTGAGAAAAAGCTGAGTCTCAATAACTTAGCAAGACACTGTTTCAAGTAAAAATAAAAAAGGTCTGTGGGTGTATCTTGAAGGTAGAATGCCGCTGGGTTCAATTTCTAGTACCAAAGGGGGAAAAAAAAAGTTGGGCATGGTGGCCCGTGCCTGTAATGTAAGTACTTGAGAGGTTGAGACAGGAGGATCAGAGGTTTGAAACAAGCCTTAGAAATCTAACAAGCCCCTCAGCAACAGAGCGAGTCCCTGCTTCAAAATAGAAAATAAGACAGGCAAGGTGGCGCACACTTATAATCCTCGTAGTTGGGAGGCTGAGACAGGAGGATTGCAGGTTTGCAGCCAGCCTCAGCTACTTAGTGAGACCCTCCACAACTTAGTGAGACTCTCTTTCCAAATAAATGAAAAATAGGGCTGGGGGTGTAGCTTGGCTATAGAATATCTTTGGGTTTAATCCCCAGTACCACAAATATAAAAAATAAATATAATAGGACTGGGGTATAGTTCAGATGTAGAATGACCTTGGGTTCAATCCCAGTACCACAAATAAATAAATAAATAAACAAATAAAATTTAAAAATAAGGTTGGGGGTGTAGCTCAGTGGTGGAACACCCCTGAGTTTAATCCCGAGTCTGTCTGTCTCTCTCTCTCTCTCTCTCTCTCACACACACACACACAGTGTGGGGAAAAACAAGTAAAATTAATTTTAGCAATATTTTAATTTAATCCACCATATTTAAAATATCATTTCAACATGTAATTGACACAAAAATCATTGAAGTATCTTTCATGCTTGTTTTATACTATGCCTAAATACGGAGCCCCGTGTGCCTTTTAGATTTACAGCACCCGCCGGGGGCTCGCTTGTTAGCCGCGTGGGGCTGGCGGCTGTGATGTTTTGGACCGCGTGGATTCAGAGGGAGACACACCGGCCTGCCGTGCGCAGTGACTGTCACGCCACAGCCCCGGCTTCTCCTTAGGTTCTAACTGCCATCCATCAGCTTCGTGTGCCTGGAGCTTCTGATGGGCCTGCTCTGGCCATCATGGGTCCAATGACCGAGGACACCTGCGGGCACTGGTGTCACCTCACCCCTCTACTGGAGTGTCTCACAAGCATGCTAGATATATAGGCCCAAAAGGAACTCTCAATTTTCCTCCAACACCGGCTCCCCACTCCTGGGCATCTCTATCTCAGCAGATGTGTCCCGAGCATCCCTCCCATCCGCACACACGTGGGTGTCCACTGTGCACCTTCGCCTGATCTCCTCCTCCTGCCTCCTCCACACAGGCCACGCCTCTCCTTGCCCTCCTCTTCCATCCCACTCCGCCTGGACCGCGCCCTGGCGGCCTCGTGGACTTCCTTGCCCTTCCAGTCCACTCTCCAGAACAATCTCTCAAAGATGTAAATGAGGACTGGGCGTGGAGGCTGAGGCTGGAGGATCGCAGGTGTAAAGGCAGCCTTGGCAACTTAGGGAGGCTCTCAGGAACTTTGTGAGACCCAGTTTCTAAGTAAAATAGAGCTGGGGTGTAGTTCAAAGGCAGTATACACCTGGGTTCCATTCCCAGCACCACCAGAAAGAAAAAAAGTGTAAATGAGAACATGCCCCTTCCCTCGTCAAGGCCCACGTGACTTCTTGCTGCCCTTAGAGTGGAGGCCCGGGCTCTGTGGCTCTGACCCGGCCCCCTCTCCCACTGTGCCTCAAGTCTCTGGAGCACCTGTGTGGGCTGCAGCCCTGCCTTCCAGCCCTCGGCCCTGCCGGCCCTGCCTGTGGCTCGCGCTCAGGTACAGCTGCCTCTGCACCCTCGTCCACCACTCGGAGCACTGCTGTTCTACCTGCTTCCTAGCGCTGGGACCCCGTGTCCTCGCCTGCGCCCCGTGGGCCTCACTGCTTCTCATTTGGATTCCTGCACGCCTCCTAAGTCCTCCTCCCGAGTCAGTCCTCACCCTCCACCACGAACGCTCAGGACTTTGTGCCCACAGCTTTGTCCAGGCCACTTTCCCCAGTCTCCACCAATCACTCCTTAACCCCCATTCTCTCCTAGATGAAGCCCTCTTGACTCCCCCCAAGAGCCAGGAGGCTCCTCCCCCTCACAACCCCCTCCTCTAGCCCTCCACTGACTACGGGAGTGGGGGTGCTGGGGGGAGTTTGCTGTCTGCCCTGCTGGGCCGTGACACTGCAGTCCTGGCACCAAATCCTTAGAGCCTGCATTATAACTACTGGTATAAACAACCATTTGCTCTGTACTTGAATGAAGCATCATTACTCCTCCTCTAAAGACTCCATTTTCAGCCAGGCATGGTGGCACATGCCTAGAATCCCAGTGTTTGGGATTACAGCTGAGACAAGAGGATTGTTTTTATATTTTGAAATAGAAGCTTGCTAAATTGCTGAGGCTGGCCTTGAACCTGTGGCCCTCCTGTCTCAGCCTCCCAGGTAACTGGGATTATAGGCACGCTGCACCACCACGCCTGCCTACATTCACAATCCTTAATAATGCCCGCCATTTACTGAGCCAGACATCACTGCAAAACTATGCAGTGTTTTGCATACTGTCTTGTTGAAGTCTGACCACTATGCCTTGCAAGAGGCACTGGGATTATCTCCACCTCATGAGGAGACCGAGGCTAAGGAAGATTAAATCATGGCGAGTAAGGGGTGGGGCTGAGCCTTGAGTTGAGGCCTCTGGTAAGGCCTTTGGGCTTCTTAGCCTGACCCCTGGCTCCTCTTACAAGGGCCCTGGCTCCTCTGGAGTGACCTTGCTTTTCCTACCAGTGTCCCCACTGCAAGACTTCCTTCCCCACTCTGCCTTCAGGTCTACTCTGGGCTCCTGGAACATTGGCTGCAGCTGTACTTTCCTGGCCTCTGGGAGCCTGGCCAGTCCCTGTGCTAACAGCTGGTAAGATGGGCCGTGCTGCAGGGGCCCAAGTGGGCGCGCTCTGCCCTTAGTGCCGCTCAGCCCTGTTAGCCTCTCTCCTTTCAACCAGGCCAGGGAAGCCAGGGTTTATCCTGTGCTCTGGGTCTGAGGGCAGCTGGGCAGAGCTGACCCTGACTGACCCAGGTAAGCTCGAGTGGTCAGGAAGGGAGCTGGGGTTCCACCAGCCCCTCCTGCCCCTGCCAGGATGTCTGGAGTCCTTCTCCTTTATGCCTGATCCTCTCCTCTGCATCCCCTGGTCAGATATCTTCAAAAGACCTGCTCGCCGCAGCTCCACCTGCAGGTGATCCCCCAAGCCTGCCCCTGCCCTGCTCCTACAGATCAGCCTCTAGGCCTCAGAAGGAACTAGTTCCGGTCTTGGACAGTCAGGCCTGGTGGGGACACAGAGCCCCCTGGACAGACCAAGGCGGAGGAAGAGGAGTCCTCCGGCTTTCTGGGCTTCAGAAATCTTGGGATGCAGTCCTCCTTCCCCTCTGGCCACTGGTCATGCCTGGGCTGTCTCCGAGTCCTCTTTCCCAGGCCCTGTAGCTCACGTTCCCAGTGGGGCAGTGTTGGTGCCTCCCCCCTCACACCAGCCATCCTGCCCTCCCCAGGCCCCATGGTTCCCCACTCACCTAAGTCCCTCCTTGAGAGCCATTGGGAGAAGGCGGTCACAGCCTGCCCAACCTTCTCAGCTTAGCTAGAGCTGGGGAAGAAATGACCTGCTCCAAACTACACTTCCACCTGCCCTCCTTTCTGAAACAGGGTTTGAGTTGCTGAGACTGGCCTTGAACCTACAATCTGCCTCCCAAGGACCAGTATTAGCGGCTTGCACCACCACACCCGGCTAATACTGCGTTTTTGTTTTTATACTACTACTGGTGCAGTGTAATCATACATGGTAGCGAGGTTCAAAGGGATACGTACATGCACACTGCTGGCGTGGTGTATCCCTCCGATCCCCTCCTTCCCACACGTGAATGAGGTTGGTGCTGAGCCTTTCTTGCAAGGACAGGCCCTTCTGTGAGCTGTCCTCCACTTCTTCCTCGCTTCCCTCCCCATCTTCTCCCCAGCCCCTCGCGATTCTGCTGGTCTCTCTCATTTAACTGAAGTCCTTGTTTCCTATCTTCCTAGCTTCCACATACGAGAGAAAACGTACAACCCTTGACTTTCTGAGACTGGCTAATATCATTTAGCATATTCTCTAGTTCCATTTTTCTGCGATTGACATAATCTTGTGTGTGTGGTGGTGGGTCGACCTCTGAGCCCTTTTTTATTTTGGGGGGTACTAGAGATTAAACCCAGAGACATTCTACCTTCGAGTTATACCCCCAACCTGATTTTACTTGGAAACAGAGTCTTACTAGGTTGATGAGTCGCACTACTTGCTGAGGCTGTCCTCGAACTTGCGATCCTCCTGTCTCAGTCTCCCAAGTACTGGGGTTGCTGGTGTGTGCCTCTACACCTGGCTTATTTTTTGTTTTGAAACAGGGTCTTGCTAGGTTGTCAAGAGTCTCACTAAGTTGCTGAGGTTAACCTTGAAATTTCTGTCTCAGCCTCCCAAGTACTGAGATTACAGGTGTGTGCCATCACGCCTGGCTCAAATGACCTAATTTTCTTTATGACTGAGTAGAATCCCATTGTGTCTATACACTACATTTTTGTTATGCATTAGTCTGCTGATGGACACCTAGATTGGTCCCATAATTTGGCTACTGTAACACTGCATTTTAAAAGTGTGAGTGTGTGTTTATGCGGGTGTATTAGTAAGAACTGAACTCAGGGGTATGGGCATTCTACTTCCAAACTATGCCCCCAGCCCTATTTTATTTTGAAACAAGGTATCAGTAGATTGATGAGTCTCACTACTTCCTGAGGCTGTCTTTGAATCTGCGATCCTTGCCTTAGCCTCCCAAGTACTGGGATTTCAAGACAGTGCTGCCATGCCTGGCTAAACACTATTCTTAAAATGGTATTTATAAAAAATGCAAGGGGTGCTGGGTGGAGTGGTGCACACCTGTAATCCCAGCCACCTGGGAGGCTAAGGCAGAGTATTATTTACAAAAATAATAAGACTAGGGGTGTAGCTCAATGGTAGTGTTCTGGATTCAATCCCGTGTGTGTGTGTGTGTGTGTGTATGTGTGTGTGTATAAAATTTTTTTTTGTGGTACTGGAGGTGGAACCCAGAGGCTACCTCCGGGCTATACTCCCAGACCCATTTTACATTTTATTTGGAAACAGGGTCTCACTAAGTTGCTGAGAGCCTCATTACTTAACTGAGGCTGGCTTCGAACCTGTGCGATCCTCCTGTCTCAGCCTCCCAAGCGCGGGGATTACAAGCGTGCGCCACCATGCCTGGCCCCAGTATATATGTTTAAAAAAAAATCCAAGCTGTGTTCTAACAGAGGGCCAAGAAGTCAGTATAGTTGAATGTGATCAGGAGTGTGTGTGTGTGTGTGTGTGTGTGTGTGTGTGTGTTACTGGGGATGGAACCCAGGGGAATTTTACCTCCAAGCTACACCCCCAGCCCTATTTTTTATTCTTTATTTTGAAACAGGGTCTCACGGAGATGCAAAGGGCCTCACTAAGTGGTAGCTGAGGCTGTCTGTGAACTGTGATCCTCCTGTCTCAGCCTCCCGAATGCTGGGATTACAAGCGTGTGCCACCAAGCCTGGCTTTTTTTTTTTTTTTTTCTGTACTGGGGTTTGAACCCAGGGGTTTTCTTCCTCTGACCTACAACCCCAGCCCTATTTTTTATTCTTTATTTTGAAACAGGATCTCACTGAGTTGCAAAGGGCATAAGTAGCTGAGGCTGTCTGTGAACCACAATCCTCCTGTCTCAGCCTCCCGAATGCTGGGATTACAAGCGTGTGCCACCACGCCCGGCTTTGTTATTTCTGAAAAAAGGGTCTAAGTGCAGGCACTGAACCTTCGATCCTCCTGTCTCAGTCTCCTAAGTACAGGAGTGTGCCACTGTACTGGCTTCTGGTCTTATAGGTATTACTATATTTTGCTACACAATATACATAGATGGATGGATGGATGATTGATAGATAAGAGATGTGGGGAGATACTGAGGATTAAACCCAGAGGCATCCTACCTTTGAGCTACACTCCTGGCCCTTTTTTGTTTTGAAACAGGGTCTCACCAGGTTGCTGAGAGCCTTTCTACACTGTTGGAGCTGTCCTTGAATCTGTGATACTCCTGTCTCAGTCTCCTGAGTTATATTTAAAGAGTAGAAAATATTTTTTAAACTGTGGGTCATGAGCCAGGTGTGGTAGTGTATGCCTGTGATCCCAGTACTTGAGACAGGTGGATTGCAGGGTTGAGACCAGGCTCAGCAACTTAGTAAGACTCGGCATCTCAGCAAGAGCCTATTTGGAAACAAAAAAATAAAACTGGTGGAAGTATAACTCAGAGGTAGAATGTTCATGTCCAATTTCCAGTACTACAAAAACAAAACAAAAATAAGCTGTGGGTCATGATAAAGGTTTGTAATATTCTGTGTAAAGTATCAGCAACAAGAGGAAATGCATTCTCAACTGAGTGGGGCCTGGTTTTCACTTTTTCCCATAAAGGGGAAAATCAAGGTCCAGAAAGTGGAGACCTGCCAGAGAGCTGTAGGCCAACAGCATGCCCCAGCAAGCCTGCACTCCTCAGCACGGAGGAAAGAGGTGCAGGAAGCTCCTGTGCCTGGGTCCCCCAGGTTCACTCTCCTTCCAGGCAATCTCCCCAGACTCCCCTCTACTCTCCGACTACCCATGAATTCCCTGGTCCCCAACACCAGGCGTTCCAGGTCTTGGTCCCATTGGCATCAACCAATCTGCCTGTTTCTCTTCCTCCTCCAGCTGGTAGTTCCTTTTGGACAGGCTCTCCGAGGAGGATACCAAGAGAGGGGTATTGGTTCTTTCAAGTTATTGTGCCTGGCTGAGTGAAGTGACATACATCTATAATCCTAGTACTTGGGAGGCTGGGACAGTAGGATCGCAGGTTTAAGGCTGGCCTCAAAAACTAAGTGAAACTGATTAAAAATAAAAAACAAGCCGGGTGTGGAGGCTCATGCTTGTAATCCCAGCATTCGGGAGGCTGAGACCAGAGAATAGCGGTTCAAGGACAGCCTTAGCTACTTAGTGAGGCCCTTTGCAACTCAGTGAGACCCTGTTTCAAAATAAAGAATAAAAAATTGGGCAGGGGGTGTAGCTCAGAGGTCAAAGGCCTCTGGGTTCCAGCCCAGGCCCGCAAAATAAATAAATAAATAAATAAATAAATAAATAAATAAATAAATAAATAAACAAATACATACAAACAAATAAATAAATAAAAAGGGGTTGGGAGCATAAGTTGGAGATAGAATGCCCCTGAGTTCAACACCTAGTATCAAACCCCAAAACAAAAAAGACAAAATGAAAAACAACTAAAAATGTTACTGTACCTGGTCTTCCTCAGAGGTTTTGATTCGATACAGGCAAGGCTGGGCCTCAAGACCCATGTTAAGGAGAAGCCCAGGGAAGAGGAAGGAGCAGGAATGCATCTGCCTCCTTCCTAACCCGATGGTGCAGGGCAGATTGCACCTATCAAGCAGCACCACAGGCTCCTCTCTGGCAGGGCCCCTGGCTCTGAGGTGCACGGCCACCCAACCCGGCCAGCTCTGCTCTCACTGCATGGCCACCTGTGGGCTCCCCAGGTCTGGAAGGACCTTGTTCCTCCTTTAAGCAAGGCTTAGGAGTAACCTCCTTGGAAAATATGAAGGCACCTACTGGTGGGTGTATGAGTTCTGACCCAGGTGGGAATTGCAGGTAGGTGGGCTCAGGGCTGAAAGGGGCTTCAGGACCTCACACTCTAAGGGCCACAGGAGACCAAGCCTGGGAGTACCCTCAAATAACCTGGCCCCAGCCAGGTGTGAAGGATAAGCTGTTCAGTTAAGGCAGCAGTCCCTCCCTCAACCCAGGGTGGCTAACTCTTTGGTGTGAAAGGGAGCCATTTGGCCTGAGACAGGCTAGGAAAGGCACAGAAAAGCAGCTTTTACAGATTTATTTTTAAAAAACAAAAACAAAAGGTTAAAAAAAAGTCCTTCATTTCCAACCCTGCCTGGGGGTGTGGGTGGGGAATAGACCAGCTGAGAGGGTGCCCACCCCTTCCTGGGAGAGCCCCACTCCCCAGGAGCCTGCAGGGGCAGGCAGGGCGAGTCAGAAGCAGCCGTCGCCCTTCCCGCCCAGCCTCCTCCGGTAGCTGTACTGCTGCTAGGAAGTTTTCAAGCTAGTGTGGAAGTTGAGAGTCAAGGGTTGTCTTCTGCATACCAGTGACTCCAGCTGTCCTCTCCCCTTAGCTCTCTGGCCCACTACTCAGGCTCCGGCAGCTTCCTTAATGCTATTTGTGAGACAGCAGGGCAGTCAGGGCATCACAGTGCTGGGAGGGGTGACAGAGACTTCTCGACTCCTCTGGAGAGGATCTCTGCTCTTGATCTGACCCCCGGTACTGAGGCCACCCTTCTTCTATTCCCCATCCTCAGGCGGGTGGAGTCCAGGACAAAGCACTAAGTGGCCATTTGCTACAAAACACCTGGAGATGCCAGAGGGCAGCTCATGGCCCGTCCATCAGTCAGTCCAGGCTCCCACAGTCACACAGTCACACACACAGCGTTAAGGCGTCTGTGCCAGCAGGCAGGGCCAAACTGGGCCCAGCTTCTCTCTCTCCAACTGCAGAGGGTGTAGGGAACCCTTGGCTGCTGCCCAACAGGCTGAAGGGGGAGAAGCTGGCAACAGAAGGTTAGCCAGGCCTGGGGAAGGGAGTAGGGAAGGGAGGCGAGGGCAACGAGGCCTCTACCAGGCCTGCTGGCTGCCCTTGGAAGTAACCCAACTCCGGTTGGGAGCCCTGACCATAAACCCCCTGGAAAACGGGGGACAGAGAGAGGGGGAGAGAGTGGGCTAGAGTACTGGGACTTTGGAGGAAGCCAGTGCTATCAATATTTACAAGCATAAAGCCCCATCTTCTGTGCCATCTACCTCTCTGCCCCTCCCACAGAAATGAAAGGCCCCTGAGAGCCACTGAGGAGGTGCCCAGGCCTCCCCACCAGCCGTGCCCTTAGGGAGGGCCCCTTCCCTGCCACTGGCCCTGTTCTGGGCCCCTCAGGAATGTCTGTCTGGCTCTGCTCAGGAGGGAGGAGCTCTGGGCCAGAACCCCCACTTTGGCCAGCCCTAGGAGTCCTTGAGCATGCTGATGCGGGCGTAGATCTTAAGGGCGGGCCCCAGCTTGATGTTCATGGCGCTCATCAGGTGGTCTTCCTTGAGCAGCAGCAGAGCTTGCCCATCGATTTCCTGGGCACGGAATTCCTCTGCTATCTCCTGGCAGCCTGAGGGCACCACAAAAGACAGCATCAGTTAAGAGTGGCCGCATTCACCTTACTTCAGATACATTTCCTGCCGAGGATGGTACCGCCATTCTCATCTTGAGCCTGAGAGGCAGAGTGACTTCCTTACCACAGGTTCCATCCATGCCTCCTCGTTCCCACTTGAGTTCCAAACACCCCCACGATTACACTGATCTAGGTGGCCAGGAGGGTAGCATCTACAGGCCGGCCTGGGAATTCCCCTTGCTCCTTCAGCTCCTCTGTGCTGGCGTACACTGACCAGCGTGTCATGAGACCTCTGAAAAGGCCTGTGTTGGGAGCAGCTGAGGTCTTCCACCAAGGGCCAACCTGCTTGCCATTGAGTGAGCCACCTCAGGAGGGAGAGGGTCCTCCAGTTCCAAACCTTCTGATGACCATGTCCTGGCTAGCATCCCCACTGAGACCTTGTGTGAGCTCCAAGCCAGAGCTGCTCAGCTGAGCCACTCCACATTCCTGACCCCCAGGACCCTTGAGATAACAAGCAATTATTGCTTAAAGCCACTAAGTTTTAGAGTAACTTATGTCACAGCAGTAACAGATTTTGTACCTGGAAGAGGAGTGCTGCCATTAAAATCTCTAAGCATGTGGGCATGGCCTTGGAATTGGCAGTGGGCAGCAGCTGGAGCCAGTGAATATGTGAGGTCCTCTCACGCTGTAAGCATGAGGCCATGGCCTGAGGAGGCTGCTGGGAGGCTTAAAGGAAAGTGAGGAAACTACTACTGGAGATCCGAAGAAACAGGAATTTCATGTTGTGATGTAGCAGGAAACTTGGCAGAGCTGCTGATATTAACATGCTAAACTTGGTATACCTATGAACTGAGTGATCTCACCAAGGAGATTTTTTTTGGTGGTACTGGGGTTCCTGGAAGCCCTTCTACCTCCGGGTTACACTCCCAGACCTATTTTTATACTTTTTTTTTATTTGGAAACAGGGTCTCTTAAGCCAGCATGGCTGGCTTTGAACCTAGGCGATCCTCCTGTCTCCGCCTCCCAAGCGTGGGGATTACAAGCGTGCGCCACCAGCCCGGGCCACCAAGGAGATTTTAAGCAGAATGCCTGGCTCCTCGTGGGGCTCATCGTAAGAAAGGGAGGAGAAAGAAGGCAAAGAAGCAGCTAACAAAAGCAAAGGGATTTATTGGTTTGAGAACTCTGCAGCCTCTTCAGATGGCCAACAGTGCTGGAATGACTAAATGGTTTCTAAGTCAGACCCAAGGTGCAATCAAGAAAATACAGTCCATACACAAAGTTAGGAGTATGACAAGTCTCCTATGGAGACTTCAGGAAACCTGAGGTGATTCTCAGAACTGTATGATCCAAGGTGTGACAAGGAGTCTGTAAATGAGCATCCCATGACAGCGAGCCCCCAAGAATCATGAGGACTTCACAGGAAGCCCAACGTAGAGAAAGACTTATCTGAAGGACAATTTGGATATGGTTTGTATCTAGTGGAATGAACCCCTACAAAGTCTTTTGAGAACTATACTGGTAGAAATATTGCTAGGTTGGACGGAAAGTGTCAGAGGTGATATAAAACCAGAAGCAATAGGAAGCAAGTTAAGAAGACAGCTACACTGAGCAGTGGAACCAGCAGTGAACGCAGGTCACTCCTAGGCTTTGCATCCTAATTCAGAAACGGGGACTTCTGGACTGGTGTGGATCAGGGCCTCTCCTATCCTCTGACAATGGTTACTCTGCATCCATTTGTTGAGTTGTAAAAGGGTGCAGATAACCCGTCTGAGGCCCTCAGGTCTCCAGAGTGAGAGAAGCTACACTGGAGGAGCTGGGCCCATGGAGCCTTACCTAGGCCTCGGCCTGTGCTACAAGTCAAGACCTTCAACTGCAACTAATGCTGCTATGGATGAGACTCCTGGGTACTTTTGCACAAAGAAGAAACTTGAATCACTGGGTGCCAAGGGTTAACTATTGCTGCTTGTCTTCCAAGCGCTCCCAGTAATCCTTGTTTCCCGGCATGCATGTCCCTGTGAGTTCCCCAATGGATAGGGCTAATGTGTGTGACCAATGAGATATTGGGGAAATGACAGTATGTGACTTCTGAGGCTAGATCAAAAAGGGTACAGTGGTAGCCAGGTGTGGTGTTGCACACCTGAAGTCCCAGTACTTAGGAGGCTGAGATAGGAGGATTCCAGGTTCAAGGCCAGCAATGGAAATTTAGTAAGACTCTGTTTCAAAGTAAAAAGTAAAACAGACCTAGGAATGTAGCTCAGAGGTAGGGCTCCCCTGGGCTTAATCCTCAGTACCACAAAATAAGTAATAAATATAAAAATAAAAAACTTAAAAAAGGGCACAACAGCTTCAGCTTTACTATCTTGGATTTGCAACCTGTGGGGAAAACCTGTCGCCATTCAGGTCATGAGAACACACAAGAGCTCCCTAGAGATGTCTGTATGGAAAAGAACTGAGATCTCATACAAACAGCCAGCCTCTACCCATATCCATGAGCACGTGAGTGAGGCACCTTGGAAGAGGATCCCGAGGTCCAGTAAAGCTTTTTTTTTTCTCAAGATTTAAAGTTTATTAAAAAGATAAGATAGAAATACAGAAAGCAGTTAAGAGTCCCATGCCATTCAAGAGTGGCATGGGGTGTGTATGATTCGAATGAATTCACTGGCCAGTAAAGCTCTTGATGGTCATAGCCTTGGCTAAAACCTAAACTGCAACCTCATGAGACCTCCAGAGGCACAGCGCCCCTCCCAAGTTCCGTATCTAAAAGGAACTGTGCCAGGGCAAATCTGGTGGATATAGCAATAGATAAAGCTGCCTTGGGTTATGTGACAGAGCCAGGATCTGTACCCGGTTCTGCTGGAATTGGAAGTGTGAGGTCCCAAGCACTATACCACACTCCAGCTTGTCAGTCACAGGCGGTGGTTGCCATCAGCACCTGACCTGGGCAGTGGATGGTGAGACTGGTAGAGAAAACAGAGAGGCGGTGGGGTCCCACTGAAAGCACCGGGAATGATTTATGGTTTTCCTTTTTGCAGTACTGGAAATTGAACCCAGGGGCATTCTACCTCTGAGGCACATCCCCAGCCCTATTTTTATGTTTTATTTTAAAACAGGGTCTAAAGTTGTGAAAAGCCTAAGTTGCTGAGGCTGGTCCCAAATCTGTAATCCTGTCTCAGCCTCCCAAGTACTGGGATCACATGAATGCACTACTACACCCAGCTAAGGTTTGCTTTTCAAGGTACAATTCTAGGTTATAGCCCTCATGACCATTTGTACTCTGCCCCAAGAGCTATGTGTGTGCCCAGCTCTGTCATGCATTTCCATCTCTGGCTCTGCCGAGCTGTGCCCACCACCGGGCTCTCTGTCTCACTGGCATCCAGTTGAAATTTGCTCAGTTTTGATGTTCTCCTTTAGAGGTTTCTATACTCCCACCTGACCGCTCCTGGCCAGCCCCAGGAGAGATGGGGTTAACGTTATCATTATCATAGCCATGCAAGTAACTATTTCAAATGATAGTCATGGAGTATTTCTTAGCCAGTGCAGGGATATAAGCTCTCACAGGAGGAGACAGAAGTTACTGTATCTGCACTGCAGTGTATGAATCTGAGTCATAAACTGAATGGCTTAATTCTTTCTGGTGGAGGGAGGTGAGGTATCTTGCTCCATCATCATTTGCCATTCTGGCAGGCGTGGAACTTTAACAGTCTTACCTGGCAGAGAGCGAATAAATTCGTAGACATCCTCTACATTCCATTTGGTGGGCTCACTGGGTAGGAAGTGGTGTCCCATGCCCACCAGGTCCCGCATGTGCATGTCAGGGAGCTCCAGGTCCCTTTGGCCTTGTCGCCGGCGGGAGGTGGATGAGCTGGCAGAGATGGGTGACAAGGGTTCCTCATAGCTGGAGTTATCTGAGCAACGGCTGGAGTCTTCCTGGCTGTGTGTCAGCTGCAAAGCAGCAGTAACTGAAAGGGGTACACTACCTGTTGGCTGGGAGCAGAGATAAACAGCTTTCTTAGCATGGGGAGCAAACCATCTCTAGCAGCAGCGATGGGCAACGGCAAGTGCTTCTCCCTTTTCCGCTTGTGCCACTACTACACCCAATGGCTCCTGGGTCAAACAGCACCTCTGTGCTGTTCTTTCTCCCAGTACAGTTCCTGTACTGCAATGATCTCATTCCATGTCTTTTAGATGTGACATTTTGTGTGTGTGTGCGCGCGCGCACATGTGGTACTGGGGATTGAATCCAAAGGTATTCTTCTACCTCTGAGCTATACACCCCGCCCTGTTTTATTCCTTTTTTTTTTTTTTTTTTTGGTGGTACTGGGGTTCCTGGAAGCCCTTCTACCTCTGGGCTATACTCCTAGACCTATTTTATACTTTTTTTAAAATTTGGAAACAGGGTCTCTCAATCCAGCGAGGCTGGCTCTGAACCAGTGCGATCCTCCTGTCTCTGACTCCCAAGCGCGGGGATTACAAGCGTGTGCCACCACGCCCGGCTTTATTCCTTATTTTTGAAACTGGGCCTCACTAAATTGCTGAGGCTGGCTGTGAACCCACAATCCTCCTGTCTCAGCTTCACAAGTACTAGGATTACAACCATGCACTAACTGGCTTAGATGTGACTTTTTTTTTGGGGGGGGGGTACTTGGGATTAAACCTAGAGGCACTTTATCTCCAAGCTATGTCCCAGCTCTTTTTAATTTCTTTATTTAGAAACGGTCTCACTAGGTTCTCAAGAGCCTCACTATGTTGCTGAGGCTGGCTCTGAACTTGCAATCTTCCTGTCTCAGTCTCTGTCAAGTACTGGGATCACAAGCCTACTCCACTATGCCCAGCTAGATGATGTATTTTAAACCAGAGCTATGTGGATTTTAAGAGATTCTCTATGAACCACCTGAAATAACCTATGAAACCTTCTGTGAATGTACATTTTGGACCACTGCTTTCATCAAATTATTAATAAGGTTTAGTATAAAAACAATAGCAAGCATAATAACCACGAGTAAGAAACACCACAGTAGACTGAGTTCTTAAGGTAAGACTACGTCTGTGGAGCCTTAATGCCTTACAGAGTTCCTGGAAAAAAGCTGGTGCTGAAACTTTTTTTCAAATCTGAAAAAAAATGCCCAGGTCCCTATTAGGAACCTTCAAGGACTCACTGACTCACTGTTCAAGGGGGCAAAAAGGTAGCTGAATAAAGGGTGGAGGCTGCCGCCTCACCTCACCCTCCACTTAAGACAGGATAATCTGAACAGCCTGTCTCAGCACAGGACCAGGCAGGGCAGACCCATCTCCATGGCCCCTGACAGGTCAGCAGGAAGGTGAGGGCAGTGTCAGGCGAGACCTCTGGAGAAGTTAGGTGCTTTGAGTCCCTGTGGGTCTGAATGAAGGAACACGGGAAGCGTGACCTGGCTGATCTGTGAGAAGTGATCAAGTGAGCTGCTCAGAGGACATGGCCATCCGGGGACATCGGTATCAGGGATGCTGTCGAGCATTGTGGAATGGAGCTTCAGGCTCTGCCGGCCTCTCACCTGCTTCTTGGTATCCTTGGTAAGTGTTGGTAGGCTGGCCTTGCTGGCTCGACGGCGGTTGTGGGTCGTGGTCCCTGCCTTCTGCAGCTTGCTCCGGTCTGAGTGGAAAAGTCCCACTCGCTTGGTGCATCCCACGTTATACCTGTCAGAAATGGGACAGGGTGTCAGAGCAGTCGCAGGGCTCAGGGCACAAGACAAAATGAGAACAGCCTGGCTGCCTGGCAAATGCAAGTCCATCGATTAGCTCAAATCCTGATGCCATCACGTGCTGTGGGCTGTGACTGCTGAGCCTTCCTGGGAGTGGAGGGTGATGCCATGTGCTTTTTAAAACTGGCCTCACACTGAAGGTGATGTCTGTGACGTGTCTAACAACAACTTGGAGCACGGCTGCCTCACGGCTGCCACGTTCTACTGTAAATACTACCTGTTCCAGAAGCTAGTGTTTATTGTCTTGCCAGAGAGTGGTGTGGTAAAGCTTGACCAAGTATCCCGGCCACCTCCAGCACAGCCTGAGGAGGGCTGAAAACAGTAGACTTGTTTGATGTGCAGGGTGGCTCTGCCTGGGACCTGGAGTTTTCCCTTTGAGGGCTCCAGGCTAAGGTCATTTGCCTCTTCTACCCTGTTAGAGACTATCTAGGACTCCAGAGTCAACAAGTCTAAATCCTCAGGTCTACCTACGACTAATCAGCTGCGTCACTGCACGCCTTCATTTTCCAATCTGTATGAAGGGTACAATAGTAAGTATAATGGGAACAGCAGCAAGAGCCGCCTTGCAGTGCTACTCTGAAGACAACTCGATGCATAGCAACTCGTTAGCACATTGCCTAGCACGTGATAAGTGGCGTAGCTTTATTAACAAGGCTCTAAGCTGGGCAAACGCCCCTCATGGGACCACTATAACTGCCCTGCTCCTGGCAAAGCTTCTGACGGAGGGCTGACCCTAAGGAGGTGGCAGCTGCTAAGTTAGGCAGAGAGAACAGTGCCAGTGGGGCCCAGCCCGGTCCCAGCTCCCTTTCCTCAGACTCTGTGCGGCTCTTTATGATCCACTCCTGGGCTCTGGTTTCTCTGACTTGGCACATTAGCGATGCAATGCTGCATGCAGGCCGGCCAAGGAAATAGGAGGCTGATAAGCCACACCGATAGCCTCCGGGGGTGGACATTACTAGAAAGAGAGACTTTAGTAAGAGCAGGGTTTCTTCAGTCCTGGGGAGAGGGAAGGGGCTGGGCAACAGGGCTGAGGCTACTCACCTCTTTGCACAAGCCATGGAACAGAAGCGCTTGGAACGCTTGAACTTGTAGGCAAAGTCCACCCGGCCACAGAGCTCACACTTGAGTTTGAGGGGGGTACCCTCCTCTTTGGATTCTGAAAAGTATGGGAATGGGTACATGTAGAGAAGGAGAAATTCCCAAAGGCCTGCAGAAAGCCCAACTACACCGCCTCCCTACTCTGTCCTGTCTCTTCACGTTCCCTCAGATGTGACAGTCTAAGTGTTTGAACCACTGTTTTTGGAAAGGCTGTCTCCCCACCCTGGAAGCCCTTTGTAAACCTGACATGTTTTTCTGCCATGTGTTGGGAGCTGAGACATGTCAGTGGGGCAGCATCAACATTCTCCTTCGTGACCACAGAAGGGAGCAGAAGGCTCAGGAAATACTCCGAAGCTGTCACAACCGAGCCTTTGGAATTATCCCCCCTCCAACCCTGAACCCATTAGCTGGCTGCAGGTCTGAATCAGAGAACTCAAATAGCCTCCAGGAAGTCAGTGGTTCTCAGGCTAAGTGCAGTCCTTGCCTGGCCACTGCTGTTCCTCAGAGCCAGCCCGTCCTGCGTGCAGCCTCCTGAGGCAGTAAGAGTCATGTCTGCCTGGTGTTACCCCTGCATTCACTCCTAGAACTTAATTCTCACAGAAAGTGCAACTCTTCAAACCCTGTGGTTGGCTGGATGCTCATTTCTCCTGTCCCGGTTTTATATGGACAGAGGCTGAGGAAGGACTGAAGGAGATGCTCAGTGGATGTAAATGTCTGTCAGCCCCTGCGCAGAGGTCCTCCGTGGTCACAGAGGATGAGTTGGGCCCACCTTCCCACCACACCACAAGGACTGCAGACCCAGGTCCAAGGCACCAACCTTGCAGGTAGGGCTCCTCCATTTCTGAGTCAGTGGTGGTGGTGTGGTCCTGCTGCGGGAGCTTCTCAGGCAAGAACCCCTGTGCATACTTCTTCTTGAGATTCCCCACCAGCAGGGACGAGCGTCCCACCTAGAGGACAAGCGACACGGAGGCCACAAGGGTTAGGATAGTGGTTCCCTTGCCAGGCAGTCTCATCACAATTACACATACAAGTATCCAGGTAGTGCCGGCCCCCCACCCTCCCCCACATCTTCACCCAAGGTGTCCTGCGTGAGGCCCTGTCGTGCTGTCTAGCGCCCAAGCCAGGAAGCACTGGGCACCAAAATGAAGGGATGACTTTGGTCCAGGACCAGTAGACAGCTCAGGAGGTTAAGAGAATACCTATTCTTCCAGAGGTTAGGTTTCCCCCAGCACCATGTCAACTGCCAGACCCCGGATTCACACGTCCCCTGGCAGGGCAGGGCTGAGTCTGTGTGCTCAAAGTAGATTTACGAGAGGCTCAGTCCCTTTTTATTTCTTACTGTTCTCTACCTCACCACTGCCCCACCCAAGCTGTAGGGGCAGCAGGAAAGATGTGACCCTGGGCCGCAGCACAATGCCCTGTGGGCGCCAGGATTCAGATTGGCGTACTCGCCCCTTAGTCCTTCCCACTTTGTTGGGGCAGCCTGTGGCCTGATCACTTGGTGCCTGACTCTAGGGTGATACTGTGTGCTGTCAATTTGCATCCACCCATGAAAAAGCTGGTTCCCAGTGCTGCCCCTGGAGGCAAGAGAAGGCCCAGTCTAGTGCGGGAGGGATGCACAGGACTCAAGCTACTACTCGTAGCTAAGGTGCTCCAGGCGGGTCCTTGCCACCAGCTGTGGACAACCAAACCTCTGGAGGAAGAGGTAAGGACCTGTTTGTCTTTAGACATTTTAGAAGGAGCTGTTCACCCATCTCAGTTAATGAAGCTCCATTTTCTACTGACTGACCAAACCACTCATAGATCCAAATAAGCAAAAGATGGCATCCTTGGAAGAGGGGGTCTAGAGGGTCCTCATCAGAGACAGGTTCATGTGCAGCTGGCTCTGGGCTCTACACTGGCACAGGGCAGGGCCACCTGCCTCGGGTATCTCTGTGACCTTTGCTGGTTCCTTTTACGGCCTCTTTTGAAGGCCTGGGCCCCATTATCTCCCCTTTCAAGGCTCTGAGAACGAGTCTTCAGGCTGTGAACCTGCTTCCCATTTTCATTTATGACACATCTTGAGAACTCAGCACTAAGAAGGTGTTGCCTTTCAGAGGCTTTGGTGCTTAAAATTTGATAAGGTCTAATTTCCCCAAGTCTACAGTCTCTCTTCAAACATCCCAAAGTGAACAAACTCCCTTCTAGCCAAGGGCTCCCAGGTCACCAGGCAGAGACACAGCTGAGTTTTTGTGGAAACTTCTTAACCAGGGAGTCTTGCCAATTATTTCTGATCACTGAGCCCTTCTAGGCTTTGGAGGGATACTCAATCCTAGAAAGAAATGGCACTAACATTCTTGGGGGGGGGGGTAGGGAAAGGGATTAGCAAGGAAAGAGCAAACTATTCACATTTTCAGAAACCATACATGGAAATGTAAAAATATTTTTAATACACATCCAAAATATACTTTAAAAAAAGAGGGGAAAAGAAGTAGTCCGTACCGGGAAAGGCTCCGCCCCCTCCTGGATCACAAACCCTTCGATAACATGCGTCAGGATTTGGGGTTTCACAATGGCCTGTGGTGGTTTATTCTCACCATTCTGGGGGGCAGTGCCGGCGATGCTGGAGGCAGAATTTCCGTTCCCTGAGGTCATGCCGGGGCTGCTGAGGTCGGTCAGTGCATGAACAATGCCCTGCCCTGTCTCTGCATGAGGGAAAGTAGGGAAACAAAGCAGTGGAGATCAGAACAGAGGCTGGGGCTGGACCGGGCAGCAGGGACTCAAAGCGCACTTGGCTTGGCCAAATGACCATGCAGTCCCCCTCTCCTCAATGACCTACTGAGAAGTGGTTCAGTTTTGATACATCAAGTGCAGGTATAATCAGTCCTGCACTGATGCAGCTAATCGGTAGCAGTGTTTCTTAACTTCTCAGCTGTGCCAAGAACAGGTTAACGAGGTTAAACTTATTTAAGAATGTTATCTTGAGGAAGGAAGACCTTGGACAACACTGATGTAGACAAAGAGTAACATTTGGTTCAAAGGAGAAAATTTAGCATTCAAGGTGACATTTAAAATCAGGATGAGAAGCTAAACTATGTATTCATAGGACACAGAGTGTGATGGAGTCTGGTGGATACAGGTTAAATGACCCTTCTATGAGTTTCCTTCAAGGTTAGATTCTAAGAGCCCTGTGAATTATCAAAGCACTGAATCAAAAAAATGAACGCTAAGAGAATCTAGGGGTTGAACCACCAGTAGACACTATCACACAGTTATCTGTCCAGAGACCAGTTGGCAAAGCTAGGATTTTCTGTGCTGCTTCTGAGGCCTCTTGCCCAGTGCACAGCTCCAGACCCAATCCGACCCTTAGCAAATCGCAGCGCCTCCCCTCCATTTCTCTGTGGACAACTTCTGAGTTCTTCTTTGTGGGCCTCCTAGCCAATGAAAGACCCAACAGAGTACTTCAAAGTATAACGGAGCCTCACACAAGCCTGCCTCGAAGCCCGCCTCTTCTTCGCCTCTCTCAGCAGCATCTCTCCTCAGTGTGCATGTGGTAGTAGGGGTTGAACTCAGCAATGTCCAACTTCTGAGCTATATTCTCATACCCCCAGCCCTATTTTATTGAACCAGGGTTTTACTAGTCGCTGAGGCTGGCCTCAGATCCAGAATCCTTCTGTCTCAGCCTCCCAAGTACTGAGATTACATCTGTTAATTTTTGCACAAAAAACTTATATAAGATACTCTTGTTTCATATTAAAGACCCAAAATAATACATAATGACTAACTATGTGGCACGGAGAAATCAAAATAGACATGTTCTGGCCACATGTGGTGGCATGCACTTGTAATCCCAGTACTTGGGAAGCTGAAAAAGAAGGATCCTGGTTTAGTACAGACAGCCTTAGCTACTTAGTGAGAACTTGTTTCAAAATAAATAATTAACGCCGGGTATGGTGGCACACACTTGTAATCCCTGCGCTTGGGAGGTGGAGACAGGAGGATCGCGCTGGTTCGGAGCCAGCCTCGCTGGCTTAAGAGACTCTGTTTCCAAATTAAAAAAAATATATATAATAGGTCTGGGAGTGTAGCCCAGATGTAGAAGGGCTTCCAGGAACCCCAATACCACCAAAAAATAAAAAATAAAGAATTAACAGCAAAAAAATAGGGCTGGGAGTATAGCTCAGAGGTAGAATCCCTCTGGGTTCCATTCCCACTACTGGAAAAATAAAAAAAAAGACATGCTTTAAAAAAGGTTTATAGCAGCCAGGTGTGGTGGTGAATGCTAGGGAGGCTGAGTACTTGGGAGGCTCAAGTATTTGGAAGGCTGAGTAAGGAGGATCAAAGGTTTGTGGCCAGCCTCAGCTACTTAGTGAGGCCCTCTGCAAAGAATAAAAAATAGGGATGAGGATGTAGCTCAGAGGCAGAATGCCCCTAGGTTCCATCCCAGTACCAAACACACATACACATACACATACACAAAATGTTTATATCTTGGTCACAATAAGTATACTTTTGTACCCTGGGGTGGGCGGGCCCTCCCTCACTAGCTCTATCTCCAGCCCTTTTTTTCTTTTTTTGAAACAGGGTCTCACTAGGTTGCTGAGAGTCTTGCCAAATTGCTGAGACTGGTCTTGAACCTGTGATCCTTCAGTTTCAGCCTCTTAAGTACTGAGATTATAAGCATACGTCACCATGCCCAGCTCATTTTCTTAGTAGTAGTCCTGAGGTTCAATAAAGCAGGATAAATCTTTTTTGATGAAGCAGCACTGGATCATTGTCTTTGGTACTCATTCCTCTGTAATTCAACTATACAGTAAACTTCAGAGCCGAGCAGGAGTCATCTAAGAGATGTGACTAATGAGGATTTTTTTATTTACTTATTTATTAATTTATTGAGGTACTGGGGATGGAACCCAGGAGCATTGTACCTCCGAGCTACATCTCCAGTCCTATTTTTTGAAACAGGGTCTCACTGAATTGCAAAGGGCCTCACTAAGTAGCTGAGGCTGTCCCCGAACCGTGATCCTCTTGTCTCAGTCTCCCAAATGCTGGGATTACAAGCCTGCACCACCATGCCCGGCTCCATATTCTATTTTAAATGATGGATAAATGTTAAAACACAAAAGCTTACTACTAAAGCTAAAATTTTATTTTTAGATAATGGGTATTTCCTCCTAATGAGAGACTAATAAATCAGTAACCAAGGAATCTAATCAAGCATTGAACACAAAATCATAACACTCATGAGTGGGTTTCAATCTCTTACCCATGCCTGGACATTCTCAGTAGATCCCTGACCCAACGATTTACTAGCATGTTTGAATGCATCCAGGAAAAAGGAACATACTGCTACTGTGGATAGTGCAAATTAATATGTTCTTTATAAGGAGCCCCAAACCTGTCTTCCTATTAATTTCTGCCCATTAATCCTGGATCTGTTCCCTAAGACCATGACCTCAGTCAAGGGTACATGACTGAGCATAAACACAGGCTTAGAGCTGGCTGAGAGACTGGCAGTCTCTCTTGCTGAGTGAGTCATGGTGACTCAGGGCTCCTGGCCAAGCCTGCCTCACAGGTGTTATGGTTTGGCTCCCATAGGAAGGACTTGGTCTTCAATTCAGAATTCAGAGGTTGGCTTTTAGGACTCCACTGAGGGGTTCACTTCATCCACTGAGGAATTCACGGCTGAGCGGGAGGTAGAAGCTGGCTGGAGGGGCAGGTCCTTGTGTTATGCCCTGGAGAGCTCGCTCTGAACTGTCGCTGGCCCCTCCCTCTGTTTTCCAGCTGCCAGGTGATAAGCAGCTTTCCCCTGACATACCATTCCACCATCACGCCCATAACAATGCAGTTGGCCCGCCACGGAAACCTCTGAAACCATGAAACAAATTTCTCCTCAAAGTTGTTTTCCTCAGGTAATTTGTCACAGCAACAAATAGATGACTAACAAAACAGGCTGTACATTAAGATCACCAATTCCTACTTTCTCATGTTGCTGTGAACAGCAGTGCTGTGTCAGTTTACCAGGAAATTATCAAGATATGAAAGGTGCCCCTTAGTGCCACCAGTGTATCTTTTCTACTAAGCCAGTGCCCTCTGCCCTTTCAACTATTCCTTATGTAAAATGGGTACAAGTTTATTGTCATCCTAGGCCTTCTTTGCTTACATCTTTTAATGTCAGGTAATCTGGGTGGTAAACAGGAACTTTGTTTTAGTAGCCACAGTCCTGACAGACAGCATAGGCAGAAGGGAGAAGAGCATCTCCCTTGTTTCAATTTATGAGACCTATAGAATTAAATTCTGTTTAATTGCTCTGAATCCAGGAATCGCTACTATCTTTCACTGAGGGTCATCATCAAAGGGCTCCTGACATCTTGCCCTCTTTTGTGGAATTGCTCTAAGCTGGCATCACTGCAATTTCCCCTGCTCCAGCCCCTTCCTTTCCATCTCTCAGACCTGTGCCTATGAATGTGCCTGTGAAACAGGGGCCTAAAGCATGAGGTCAGCTTCTGCCTTCAGGCCAAATAGAGATGCCCACAAGCTCAGAGGCTACAGAGCCAGTGCTAATCTCTGGGAAGCAAAGACTTTTTGGAATCTGAGTTTTAAAAAAAGATCTTGAGAGGACAAACTAATAAACTGGTTCACTCTAACATTTGAAGTGTTTATTCTCCACTATAAACCAGGGAAAGACTATGGGAGACAGAACCCAAGGGACATAAGGGAGAGTGTTTCATGAATAGTAAGAAAGGTTCACAGCTGTTTTGCTTTGCAGTCATCTCATAGGCCAACAGCTCAACACCTGCTTTAGTAACAAAGGAGTTTTGGCTATTTCTGGACTGACCAAACACAATCTCACCCCCCTGCCAAGCTCAGCACACTGAGATTAATTTAATCTGCTTCCCACTCTCCCAGGCTGCTTTTCAGCCTACTTCAGGGAAAGCAGCTTAAGAATGAAACTTGCAGAAACCTGCCCTGCTGGCCTGGAGGCCAGCTAGAGACAAAGAAATTCTCTCATCTTTGAACTTCTGTTCTTCACTCAGTTCTACTGACCTGTTTTGAGGCTAAAAGTGCTACCAGAGATGGGTAAAAACAAATGGTGCAGGCAGACCACCCTGGGTTAGAAAGGCTAGGGTGGGAAGTAAAGCCAAGGTGCAGAGGGGGGAGAGGGGAGGAGGATGGGGTAGTAGAAACTTGCTTGAGTTGAGGCTGATCACATAAGGCCAAGCATTCAGGTCAGAATGAACAACACAGTATGTTCTAGAGAGTCTTTAAAAATATATGCTCATAGCAGGGCGTGGTGGTGCACGCTTATAATCCCAGTGCTTGGGAGGCTGAGACAGGAGGATCGCACAATTTCAAAGCCAGCCTCAGCTACTTAGGCTCTCAGCAACTTAGTGAGACCCTGTTTCCAAATAAAGTATAAAATAGGTCTGAGGCAGAAAAGCCCCTGGGTTCTACCCCCAGTAACCCCCATTCTCTCTCTCACTCACACACACACACACACACACACACACACACACACACACACACACACACATGCTCAATCTTGCTTCTCAACTCTAGTCTCATTCAAACAGCTTTTATGCAGGATAAAATAAAAAGGACTACCTACCCAGTGTCCCTTCTCCATGCTCCTATGCTGTGCAATTATCTGCTTTGGGGTTTGGTCACCTCTGCTAAGCACAACAGGGGGCTAATGACTCGGCACCTCTACACCTTTAGAGACTAACCTAATGTCCAAGATAAGACTGATGTTTAATATCTGTTAAACTGGAATGTGCAGGACCCACGGTATCAGTTTTCATTATCAACATGAAGAGTACATACACATCTCCCTAGTACCAAAACAAGCAACCTGGCACCAGCTCAGAGCTGTGAATTGTTTTTTTGAGGCTATGATGATTTGAGAGAGGCTAGGCTGGTGTCTGCCCAAAGGAGTGACGTTTCTGGGGATGCAGCTAAAAGAAATAGCTATTCTTTGGCCCGCTTCCTCTTGTCACAGTGAGGATTTCCTCAGCAGTGTGTGTGGGGGATCTATTAAGTTGGTCCCTACAGACTGGAGTTGAGTGTCCACAATTCTGGGATTCCCTATCACCTTTGAAACATTTATGCCAGATCCAGTAATTTGGCATGGCAGGGAGGCATCTAGAAAATGGCCTTGTCCTGGGGACCCAATTAAGAGGCAGAGGCCGAGTTCTCCCACCTGCAGAAGACAAGCCAGGCTGGTCCTGGCTATGCAAAATCTGACAGTTATGCTGGAATATGGTGTGGCACTTGCAAGGGGTATTTCAGAGGGCTTAGCACTTACTCTGTTTGTTTCTGAGTTGGCTAGGTCTGGAAGACCTGACAGTGAGGAAAACAGAAGGAGCAGAGCTACTTCTACTCCTTAGCCTGGTCTTAGGAAGGGACGATTTTTAAGAGTTCTAGCTACCCATGCTTGGCTGTACAAGTAGTTAAGACAGAACTAATGAAGTTAATAAATAATTTAAGGAAGTCAAGTGGGTGACAACACAATTTTTCTTGCAGCAACTTCTGCTCAACAAAAGGCAAAACAAGATCACTAAAAAAATAAATAAATAAATAAACCCTCAGGGCACTTGCTCTAGGCCCCAGCACTGCATCCAAGTCACTGTGCCTCGGCCTGGCTTAGCAGGCCCAGTGAGTGACAGGGTGGGTGGGTGGGAGGAGACAGCAGGGCTCCTCAAAAACTGCAGCTCTAGAGATGCTGAGTGGAGTGCCTGTGAAGACAGGGCACTTGGTCCCCACGGGGCAGGCAGGCCGTCCTGCAGCCAGGGAAGCTTAGGGGAGAGTCCCTGGGTCTGTTGAAAGGTCTGGCACACTTTACAATCTCTTTAGTTACATTTGGGTTTCTAAAAGAAACCAGTGGCACTCTAAAAGTGAAGGAGGCACATTTCAAGAGGACCAATTTGTTGACACCCTCCCCTTCTCCCCAGGAGAGAGTGGGAAAGGGGAGGGGTAGGAGGAGGGCAGTCTGGAGCTCTATCCTTGGACCCTCACAGAGCCCAACAGTTAAACAGATTCATTTGGTTAACAACCTTCTTTAAAATGCAAGTGAATGCTTACAGGCATTCACACCTTCCTGTGAATCCCTGTACTCAGGCAGCACACTTAGGGACTGAGGGAGGGGAATGTTTTGAATGATGGGGCACTAGAGGTCAAAGAGGATTAAAAGAGACAGTCAAAAGTCTTAACTTTCAGATGAAGGAATGTGGCCTCAGGTGGTGAGATGTTTTGCTAAAGGTCACAAAACCTAGTCTGGGGTGAATCCACATCAGGACCTAGTGCTCTCGATTTCCGGGGGGGGGGCACCCCAATGGAGCAGTGGAGGGAGGGCTGTGCTTTGGGGAGCCAAGGGGCAGCATGAGGGCGCTTGGTAAAAGCAGAGAGAAAATGCATTATGGGACATTTTGAAGCAGAGGCTGTAT
Organism: Muscardinus avellanarius; assembly: GCF_963383645.1. Lineage (NCBI taxonomy): Eukaryota > Metazoa > Chordata > Mammalia > Rodentia > Gliridae > Muscardinus > Muscardinus avellanarius. Next base: position 27,043,107 of record NC_137788.1, read on the forward strand.
CACAGGTGGTCTGGAGCATTCAGATCTAGGTGAGTGATTCTAGGACCAGGATTCTTGGAGTACTAAAAGGATCTCTGAACCTTGTTAATCAGAACCCAGGAACTAGATTCAGTATCTCAAGATGCCTAAAAGGAAACACCATATGTATCTTCAACAGGGTAAGACATACTATTTCTTTTATTTATTTATTTATTTAATTTTTTTGCGGGTCTGGAGATGGAACCCAGGGGCATTTTACCTCTGAGCTACACCCCCTGCCCTATTTATTCTTCTTTTTTTTTTTTTGAAACCGGGCCTCACTGAGTTGCAGAGGGCCTCACTAAGTAGCTGAGGATGTCTGCGAACCGCGATCCTCCGGTCTCAGCCTCCCGAATGCTGGGATTACAAGCGTGCGCCACCACGCCTGGCTAGACATGCTATTTCAATACCATATTTTCCAAATTTAAAATGCTACCATCAGTTAAGACGATCCATCTCTCACAAGTCTTTATACCAAGTTTACACACTGATTACACATGCATCTCCTGTGCATGTTATAAGCATGCACCTTACAATCAAGGCACAAGGTAACCTCACTTTGATATCTTATAAAATACACGTTAAGGAGCTCTTAATGGTGGGGAAACTGTAGTCCTGTCCAACCGTAAGGTCCTCTGAGTACCACCGGCAGGAGGAACTGGCAGAACCCATACAAATGTCTGTAACCTTTTCAGTTCTTCTGGAAGAGAGCTGTTGCACATGCAGGATCTCTGCCGGGAACACACAGGCTGTGGCTCTCACTCAGGCACTGTCACTATTGCCATTCAGCACCTTCCTCAGCATTGCCAAGAGTACAGCTCACCCCGAAGAACCTCTCCAGAGAGAAGGGAGAAACGGCAGGGGCAGGACTTTCGGGGCACTCTGTCCAGCGGTGGTGAGCTTTTCAGTTACGAGGGTGCAGCTCCTGGATCTATACCAGAGTTTCTTATAGGGAAGAGCTGGCCAGCAGAACTGAGGAGCAGCTGGACAGGTGACCCCAGACCTGCCCTCAGTGTCACCACAGAACCACCTTGTTGAGTCTGGGTTAGCAGGACTGGAAAGCAAACGTGCTCCTTAGGCACTGGGTGAGCACCTCCAGAGTGTGTCAGAGAGGCTAACTCCTCCCTTGCTGGCAGCCATTACCATACAGCTGACTCTCATGCTGTCTCTCAGGACACAGCCTGAGAGAGGCCCTTCAGACTTGCTCACGATCCCCAGCTGAAGTGTACATAAGCTCAACTGAAAACAGCTGAATGCCTTCCAAGCTGCCACCCCAGCTAGCAGGGAAGGAACCAATGAAGCGAATAGCTGCCTCCCCCATGCAGCTTGGGACAACAGGAGCAACGGGGTTTCCAAGAGGCTGACTGGACTGCTTCCCAGCCCACAGGCTGGGTACCACAATGGGGCTCAGGTTGAACACAGCACAGCAGTGCCGAGGGACCACAGAATGACTTCCAACAGGCGGAGCACCTGGAATGACAGCTAGCCCTGGCTGCAGGGGGTCAAGGTGGAGTCTTCAGAGTTCTGCTTAGCTGGTGATGAAGCCAGTCCACAGGATGGTAGCCAAGGAAGAGCTCAAGGCTGCTTGTCTCATACCACAATGCTCAGGCAGATGCAATGATTTCAAAAGGCATCAAATCTGAGACCAAGAGAGAGGCTCTAGAGAGATATTCAGGTTGGAGGAGACAGGAGAATGGCAGGGTGGGAAAAGCACTGGCTCCAGAGTTAGAACTGAGTTCACATTTTGGCTCCATCAGTGGTGGTGATCTGCTTTCAGGCTCGCAGTACTTAACTGAGTCTTAGTTTCTCTATGAAGCACAACACAGTGGAAGAGGCCGGGCCACAGGAGAGGCAAGATGGCTGAGAGAAGACAGGGAAGCAGCCCTGACCTCAACGGAGCCTGCCCTCTTCTGGTCCCAGAGTGGAGCTAGTCTTCCCTAAGATGAAATGGAGGCACCCTGTGTTTCCCAGGTGACTCAGGGCATCACATCCTCACATTCTGGGGCCTGGCTTCACAAAGAATCCGTGCCTCCACTCTGACAGTGACTGCAAGAGAGCAGAAATGCCGCTGCTCCTTCTGGGCAAACCACATCTCAACTCATCAACAGTGATTAATCCAAAGGACAATAAGAAACACCGATTCCCTTCTTAGACACACCTTTCATAGTCTCAGAGTTATCAAATACACAGTGCAGAAGAACCTCAGAAACCAGAAAAAGATTAACTCAAAGGCAAAAGGAAAATTCACTTATGTAGGAAACAGCAAATTTATGGAACTCGGTAATGCTAAGAGGTGATTTAGTTTGTGAAATCAGTTTAAAAGTCTAAAGAAAAGCTGGGTGTGGTGGCACAAGCCTATAATCTCAGTACTTGGGAGGCTGAGACGGGAGGATTGCAGATTTGAGGCCAGCCTCAGCAATTAGCAAGGCCTTCAGCAACTTAGTGAGATGTAGCTCAGAGGTAGAATGCCCTTGGTTCTAATCCTCCGTAAGTGGGCGGGGGGGATGCTGGGGGGTGTAGCTTGGAGGTAGAATGCCTCTAAGACCAGTCATGTGTGTGTGTGTGTGTGTGTAAAGTAAAAAGGACTGGGGGTGTAACTCAAAGGTAAAATGCCCCTGGGTTCCACCCCTAGTACCGAAAAAAAAATTAATAAATTAATAAAAGGGCTGGAGGGTTCAATCCCTAGAACAACAAAAACAAAGGCTAAGAATAAACCCATGGAAAGTAGATTTCTGCAAGCTTATACAAGAAATCTAGAAATGTTTAGTAAATGCCCTAGTTATTTTCTGGCACTTGAAGGCCACCATGTTCCTCAATATAATGACTTCCTAATGTCTGGCTACCATCTATAGGGCCACTGACATTTTCAGATGAGCAGTGAGAGTGGTGAATGGAAGAGGCTGCGCCAAGCCTCAGCTGTCTTACCTACCAACAGTCACATGATACTTAACTTGCAAATCTATCCTGATAGTTCCTTCTGGAAAACATTATCCTTCCCCCCCTTTTTTCAGAATTGGGACATTGAATCCAGGGGCACTCTACCTTAGATCTTTATTTTTATTCTTTATTTCGTAACAAGGTCTCACTAAGTTGTGGAGGGCCCTTACTAAGTAGCTGAGGCTGGCTGTGAACCTGAGATCCTCCTACCTCAGCCTCCCAAATACTGGGATTACAAGCATGCACCGCCACGCCTATCCCCTTTCTTCTTATAACCATTGTCTAAGCTTTTAATCACTCTCTCTGCCACCAGGCAACTGATAGAACAGATTAGTACTGATTATTGGAGGCTTGGAAATGTGAATTTAATAAAAAATTTTAACATGTATTTGCTTCAGGTTCACATTAATTTTGTGTCATTTAATATGCTTTAAATGTCTTAATATAGCTATGCAGCTTTAGGCCACATAAACATGGCTTTGAATATATTTAAAGATATCAGTAACTAGGGATAACTATGCAGTATTTGGGACAGAATAGTTGTGCCACTAGAGCTTTAAAAATACCTCTTTCATTTTCTTGTGAAGAGTTCCCATATTCAATATCAGGCCTGGTTCTCCTAATCTACTGCCAAAGAGCTGGTTATGACATGGCTCTAATAGTCATCTCTTCTTAACAGAAATGATAATAAATTTTACTGCTACAAAGAAAATCATCCAAGAAATGGATATTTGCTTATGCTTTAAAGAAAGTCCTAACAGCAAATGGGGACTCTCCTCAACATGTGGATCCATCTCAGAAGACTGGCAATCTGTTTTTAACAGCATTCATTTTTTAAGCAGATGTAAGAAAGAATGTTCTTTTGGATTTATCTGAACTAAGATAAATTGAAAGAACTGGAAAGCATGGCTCACTAACTATAAATAACCTGGAAGAGGGAAAGCTATGAAGTTTACTATGATGGCCTAGAGGGTCTTATGTTGATTCGATGGCAGCAGTTCATTACTTAAGTCATATGCTATGTTTCTTACTATACTCTTATCTTCAAAAACTAATCATTCTAAATGGCATAATTCTGTTTTTTTCTTCTTGTGGTACTGAGGATTGAGCCCAAGGGCATTCTACCTCTGAGCTATACCCCCAGCCCTATTTTTTATTCATTTTGAAACAGGATCTCATTAAGTTGCTGAGGCTGGCCATGAACCTGCGATCCTACTGTCCTAGCCTCCCCCAAGTACTGGGATTAGAAGCCCAAGACAGCATACTGGGCTTGCATAAATCTTGATTAACTATAAAACAGCCTATTTCTCCACCAATCAATTATACTCTATTTTTGTTACTGATGAAACATTCATAAGAATGTTGTCTTGGACAGGCCAATGGTTATTATTCTAACAACTCTCAAAATATTTGTGATGTGAAGTAGAATTAAAGATGGTTTCCCCTGAATACATTTACAAATACCAAATCAGTGTTCTGATATAGCTAGTTAATTCAAAGAAAAATTTAAAACAGCAATGATAAAATGAAACCTACATCTACTTCATTTCTAAATAATTAAAGTTATCTTAGATGGCACATTTTTTTTAAAACAGAAACCAAATCAGTTCTTTCTTTCTCCAGGATGGGGGATGAAACCCAGGGGCATTCAACTTCCGAGATACACCCTTATCCTACTACCCTATTTTTTATTCTTTTTTTTTTTTCACTTTTTATTTGGAAACAGGGTCTCTTAAGCCAGTGTGGCTGGCTTTGAACCTGTGCGATCCTCCTGTCTCCGCCTCCCAAACGCAGGGATTACAAGCGTGCACCACAACGCCCGGCTTATTTTTTATTCTTTATTTTGAAACAGGGTCTAAGTTGCTGATGGCCCCACTAAGTAGCTGAGGCTGTCCATGAACCACGATCCTCCTGTCTCAGCCTCCCAAATGCTGGGATTACAAGCATGAGCCATCACAAGTGGCAACTCACCCTGTAGTTTAAACCATGCCATGCAAACATTTGAAACATAAATCTACATATGTTCTGGTTTCTACTTTGAGGAGTTGTCCAGCTGTGAGTTGCTAGTCACTTAAGAGAGAGTTCTGTTATTTGCTGGAAAGCCCCATCAGAGTAGACTGCATAAAGCAGCCAGCCAGTCAGTTCTAACCCAGCTTGCTTTTCTATGGGGAAGGGACTGGAGTGAGGTGGGAAGGGTGGGCTGGCTCAGATACTAGACCTTACTTCAGGAGTCTCCTGAGAGGTACACAAGAAGCCTCTATTACCACTTTTCTGAGATTCCTCCTGACCACAGAGAATCATCATATTCATCTTCCAATTGCAAAATGGCACAAAACAAAGGGTAAGAAAAGAAGAAACCATCATTTAAGGAGACTCATTCTTATTTTCATCTTTAGTAGGTAACATTTTAGAAGAGGATCTTGTGGGTGGGACATGTCTGGAGATTAAATGCTGAACAGCTGAGAGAACTTTAATATAAACTTGGACTGACTCAAGATGTAAAAAGCCCTTGGTAATTTCATACTAACACGGAACAGAAGAATCAGAATCGGAATGACCATCCTATTCCTTGATTTTTTTTTTCCGGTGGTACTGGGGTTCCTGGAAGCCCTTCTACCTCCAGGCTACACTCCCAGACCTATTTTATATTTTTGAAACTGGGTCTCTTATGCCAGCGCCGCTGGCTTCGAACCTGCGCGATCCTCCTGTCTCTGCCTCCCAAGCGCGGGGATTACAAGCGTGCGCCACCACGCCCAGAGCTCTATTCCTTGATTTTTAACTTGAATTTCATTTTAGCTTGCTGACCCCTGCTAGCTGGAAGTGAAGGTCTTTGACAGGAAGGAAGTGAACTTTATTCAGCAAATGGTTATTGGATGCCTAATATAAGGCCCGTAGCTCAAGGAAGGGACAGAGGTATAGGGCAGTTGGGTCAGCCTCTTTATATCTCAACAGGAGAAAATACAGATAAAAAGGCATTCCCAACTACCCAAGTGGAAGTTCCTAACTCCGAGACAGTAATCACTTTTCTGTGTGTTTCCTTAAATAAGACAATCGAGGGGGAAGACAATCTATATAAAAAAAGCATGCAGGACCAGAGGCAACAACATTTCAACCTTATAAGATTATCTCTCCATCCACTCCCAGTTCCTCTCAAGATCAGAACCAAGGGATCCAAAGCATCTGAGACAGGAAATGAGTAAGGCAGGAAAAAGGATGTGGTCTGAGAGTGGCGTCTGGGGCTGAGCCAGAACAAGTAACAGGCACAGGGTCAGAGCTGGGGGAAGGGGTCTCGGTGAGGAAGCCAAATCTCAAGGTCAACCAACTTAAGACTAGAAAGTCAGTGACAAGGAGTGTACCTGAAGAAAACAACAGGTTCCTAAGAGGCTGTCCTCCAGGGAAGAATGCAGAGGGTCAATGGCTGGAGACCTGGTCAGGAAAACCAGACAGCAACAGAAGGAAGAGAGCTACAGTTTCCCTTTTACTTGGGGGGGGGGAGGGGGGAATATATATATAGTATGTGCTTGATGAAAGTAAATTAAAAATGACATTACACTGGGGTATGGAAGTGAAGTGGAAAGGGCTAGAAGGTATGTACATGATGGAACACCAACATTTATTAAACATTCATACAACACGTGTCAGTAAAGCACAATTCGGGAAAACAGGAGAGATTACTCATGAAAAAGCAGTTAGGTGACTGAGATACAAACTCAAGAATAATGGAAAATGGACTAAAAAAAGACCTACTTCCTCAAGATTATAGCTGGGTATTTATTCTTCCCAGTGTATATGGACAAGCCTGGAAACATCCTGGGTGGGCAGAGAAGCACAGCTCTGATAAACAGTGCCCAGAAAGGGCAGGTGCCAAAAGAGCACCACTCCCCATCTGCCCGACCCTCCAGGAAACAAGCCCGCCTGGTGAGAGCCAAGCCAGAAGCCCTGTTCCCCATTTTTCTGGGGCTGGAACTTAGGTGTAGAAATTAAGTGGAAAACAGTTATCAGCTGATTCAAAAGTGTGAATATTCCCAATGCAGAAGTTAGGGACTATGTGTGAAAATCACATTTGCCTACTCCAGGAGGTCTAGAACAGCGTTTTCCTAAAACAAGAACCTAATAAATGTATTAAATCTAACTGTATGAAATAAAAATTGCATAGCTGTGCTGGTATAGTAAGACAAAAACAAAAAAAAAAAAACCAAAAAAAAACCCAAAATAAACAAACAAACCTCTAATCCTATAGCTAACAGTAGGGCACTTTTTACTTTAGAGTAAAATGATGTGAAGCCCCATATCCCCTTGTGACTCAGACCTAAATCAAATCAATAGGCACCACCACAGGTCCACTGCCCTGTACAGGAAAAGAGATGGAGTGGGGGGATACAGAAGTAAGAAGAAACTTCCTCATTAGCCTGTGATGTTCATACTGACCCAGAAATCCTGGCAGTTCCAACATTTGGGTTGACTCAGGAGGGGGAGAAAAATCCCAGGTGAATGATAATTGGATTACCCACTAATGCCTCAGGGCCAAATGGCTGGAAAAGGCTAGGACAGGAGGGTCTACAGTGAAACTAATGTTTTTTAAGCCAAAAATCAAGACACTTGGACTGATAGACAATGGGATGCAATAGTTTAAACTGGAGTTGTCCCAGAAAAAATGAGGACGTATGGTGAATTTAGGTCGGTGTTTATTTCACAAGGGATCCTCAGGGTCCAATATGCTAAGGGGAGGGGATCAAGGGTGGGAGGCATGTAAAGGGAAAGCTGTCAGGGTTTGTAAGGCAGGAAAAAGAAAAGTGTGGGCTCAGCAGACATCACGTGAAGAAGGAAAACATTCTAGGTGAGGAGTGGGAAGGAAAGTTGAAGGGAACTGGAAATGTGTTCGTGAAATCTGCTCAGGCAGTAAGGGAGGGTGGAGTCCGGAGGATGGGGGGTCTCACTGGCCAAACCTACGTCCACTAACGCGGGTGCCAGGGGGGGCCAGGCGTTCAGATGTAGTTTTGCCACTGATTTGCAATCTGGCTTTGGGCAAATTATTTTCTTCTCGGTGGAGTTCAACTTAAACAGGAAATCTCACAAATCCCTGGTTTTAACGTAAAGAACTAACAAATGTGGCATACCTTCACTTGGCACAAGAAGGAAAGAAAACGCTCTTCTAAAAATGGAAGAGAGGACAGGCACAGAACAGCTTGTCCCTTTCCCGTCCAATAAAAAGCCTCGTGAGGCTGAACTAGATTAGGAACAAAACTCTCCAGCGAGGCCGCAGGCGCCTCGGGGACCGGGCCAGTCGGCTCGGCGGGCGCGGGCGGGCGGCTGGCCCCGCGGCCTCCTCGGGCCGGGGCGGGGCGTCCGGGGCGGCCGCGTCCGGGGCGGCAGGGGCCCGGGCAGGCCGCGGCGGCCGGGCACCTCCCCGGCGCCGAGACCGCGGCTGGCACGGCCTGGCAGCGCGCAGGCCCGAGGGCGGTGCCCGGCCTCCGGCGCGGCGGCGGCCCGGCCCGCGGCGAGCACCCTCCCCCGCCCCGGCACTGACCTGTCCAGGCCCGGCTGGGCCCGGCCGGGCGGGGCCTACGCCGCCCCTCGGCCCGGCGCCGCGCGCGGGGTCCCGGGCCCGGGCGGGCCGCCTCCTGTCCGCCCGGAGCCTCCGAGCCGGGGCCCGGGGCTGCCGCGGCGTGGACCGCACCGGCCCGGCCGGCCTCCACAAAGGGCGGCGGGCGCTGGCCCGGGCGGGGGCGCGGGGCCGGGCGGGGGCGCGGGCGGCGGCCGGGGTTGCGCGCGCGCGGCGGGCGCTCGAGGGCTGCAGCGCCGCGGAGACAATGCGGCGCGTCCGGGACGGCTCCCGCGGCCGCCTCCGCCGGGGGCGGGGCGAGGGCGGGGCGGGGCCGTCCGGGGGCGGGGCCGTCCGGGGGCGGGGCCGCCGACGCGGGCCGCGCGCTTCCTTTGTGCGGCCGGCCCCGCCCGCGCCCTCCGGAAGGCGCCGCCGGGCGGCGGGCGCGGGCCGGGGCAGCCGAGTGGCGCCCGAGTACCGCCGCCCTGCACGCCCGCCCGCAAAAGTGCCCGGGACGGCGGGGCGCGGGGCTCCCGGCTCGACGGCTCTCTGTGGGGCCTCGGAGGAAAGATCGTAATAACGACCACCAGTAATTGAGGGCTTAGCATTTGTCAGGGCCTAAGTGCAGGCACCCGCTCCCGGTTGTTCACAATAACCCTCCAAGTCATTATCCTCGCACTGGGAACCCAGGATCAGAAAGGTGAAGTAATGACCGAAGTGACCCAGTCATACCTCCATAAAGGGTAGGATCCCCACCGTTAGGTTTAATGTGAGGGTTAACTGATCTACAAATTGCCTGCAGTGCCTGGCTCACAGTGGGAGCCCCATAAATGTTAGTTTTCTTCCCCAAACACACTAGTTAAACCTGAACAGAGCTGACGCAACACCTTCATTCAGGAAACATGCCAAGAGCAGTAGGGTAGAAAGATGTACATGTGACCACACTCGGCACCCAGGAGCTGCAGGAGAAACCCCTGGGGATCTCTCCTGCCATTCCTGATTTCTATTCCTAATATAGCCCCCCCCCCCCTTTTGCCTTTCTTGGCATCCGTATTAGTTCTCACTCTATGGCTCTCTTTCCCCCCTCTGGCCTCACCCCTCTTGCTTGTTTTCCATATTTTACATTTGTTTTATATTCCCCCACTTTGTTTACTTCTTTCCTTTTCTTCCCTCTCATTTCCCTTTCCCTTTTACTATTTCCCAAATTTTCAAATCAACCCCGTTTTCACTAATATTCACATTACTTTCATCTCTCTGCCTCTGCATTTGTTACACCTAACATATTGCTTTATAAACTTACATAACTGAATAATCAACTTCTATTTCCTAAACATGCCCACACTTTCCTGATAACCCATCCCAACCTTCCTAGTCCATCCTGGAGAGCTCTTTCCCCAACGGTGGCGCATGTCCAGGTCCTGCCAATCCTTCAATGTCTAGATTCCAGAACAACAATAGAAAACTTTTTCTGTAATGGATGGAAGAGGTGCTCTCTTAGACTCGTGGGCCTACTAAGGTCTCTGTTCCAGCTACCCCACCCTGCCCACACCCAGTATGCAAAGCAGCCATGGAGGTATAGACACAAACAAGCAGGGGTGTGTCCCAGTATGAACACTGGCATTTGAACCTCATAGAACGTTCATGTATCATGAAATAGAATTCTTCTTATTGTTACAATCATTGTTAGCAGGTGGGCAGGCCATACAAACACTGGCAGCCTGATGCATGTGGCCCTGGGGCTGTGGTCTGCAGGCTCCTCTCTAGAGCAATTCCAACTCTTTCTTCTCTGAAATCCACCCTGAGAATCTCTACCTGGCAGTAACACTTTCTCTCTGTAACTTGCAAAGCACTTACCTGGGACCTTCCCATGGTGTGTTAACAGCACAGGTTTGCTCTCCTGTCATTTTCTTTCTGTGTGTAAGCTCCATGAAGGTAGGGACAGACCTTATTTCTCTGTATTGCCTCCATCGCCTAGTGCTCTGCAAAGAGCAGGCATTCAACACACAGAAAGCATGGCTACGAGTTCTGGATGGTAGGTGGTGACTGTTTCCACTATGCAGCACTTCAGTACTTACTCAGGACTCTAAGAGCAGGATGCTTGTTATAGGCCGATAACCTTGAGTAGATTTTGATTTAGGAAAGAGATTTACTACTACTACTACTACTACTACTACTTCTTCTTCTTCTTCTTCTTCTTCTTCTTCTTCTTCTTCTTCTTCTTCTTCTTCTTCTTCTTCTTCTTCTTCTTCTTCTTCTTCGTGTGTGTGTGTGTGTGTGGTACTGGGGATGGAACCCAGAGGCTTTCTACCTCTGGGCTACACTCCCAGACCTATTTTATATTTTATTTGGAAACAGGGTCTCACTAAGTTGCTGAGAGCTTCACTAATTAGCTGAGGCTGGCTTTGAACCTGCACAATCCATCTGTCTCAGCCCCCAGGTACTGGGATTACAAGTGTGTGCCAACCATGCCCGGCTGAGATTTGCTTCTTACTGAGGATTGAACCCAGGAGCATTCTACCTCTGAGCTATACCCCCAGCCCTTTTTATTTTTTTGTTTTGAACAGTCTCACTAGATTGTTGAGAGTCTCATTAAGTTGCTGAGGCTGTCCTCGAACCTACAATTCTCCTGTCTCAACCTCTCACGTAGTGGGATTATAGGTATGTGCTACAGTGCATGGCTCGAAAGAGATTTTTATTTATTTATTTATTTTTGTGGTACTGGGGGTGGAACCCAGGGGCTTTTCTAATTCTGGGCTATACTCCCAGGTGTATTTTATATTTTATTAGGAAACAGGGTCTCACTAAGTTGCTGAGAGCCTCTCTAAGTAGCTGAGGCTGGCTTTGAACATGTGCGATCCTCCTGTTTCAGCCTCCCAAGTGCTGGGATTACAAGCGTGCGCCACCATGCCCGGCAGAAAGAGATTTTTGAATAGCTTTATGTGCACGATGGAAAAAGGTAGGGAAATGTCAGTTTACTTAGGGATTGCTGGATAACAAACAGATGAACAAAGAGTATTGATTAACAATAGCCTGGAGTCAGGTCATGTATCCTCAGTCAGGTCCTACATAACACTTCTATTAGCAAACTGATAAAAGACAAAATATTCTTTATAATACTGGCCAATTTAGACAGAGAAGTTAGTATAATGAATATCAGAATTTGGATATAAAAGATTTCTGCCCCACATATAATTCTCTCCTGTGTCTCTGTCTCTATCTCTGTTTTTTTTTTTTTTTTTTTTTGTGGCACTGGGGTTCCTGGAAGCCCTTCTATCTTGGGGCTACACTCCCAGACCTAGTTTGTATTTTTTTTATTTGGAAACAGGGTCTCTTAAGCCAGCGAGGCTGGCCTCTAACCAGCGCGATCCTCCTGTCTCTGCCTCCCAAGCGCGGGGATTCCAAGCGTGCGCCACCACGCCTGGCCCTCTGTCTCTATCTTTGTCTCTCTCTCAGTGGTACTGAAGATCAAACTCAGTAGTACTCAGAAAGAATAGGGCCATTCTACCACTAAGCTACACCTAACCCTATTATTATTTTGTGTGTGTGTGTGTGGTTCTGGGGATTGAACCCAGAGGTATTCTACCTCTGAGCTATACCCCCAGCCCTTTTTAATTTTTTTTTTTAAACGGGCTAAGTTGGAGAAAGCCTCATTAAATTCCTGAGGCTGGCTGCGAACCTGTGATCTTCCTGTCTCAGCCTCCAGAGTAGTGGGATTATAAGCATGTGCCACCATACCTGGCTGATTTTCTAATTTTGAAAATAGGAATAATGAAAGTTCCTACTTCAGAAGGTGACTGTCAGGAGGAATGAGGAAATATATGTAAAGCCTGGCAGAGAGAGTTCAATAAATGCTGTTAACTATTACTAATTTTTCTTAGGTCATAACCATAAGCTAAATTAATAAGACATTTAGTGAACATAATTAATTGTATTTTTGTTCAAAGTATACGTTGTACAAGTCTGAGACTCGGGAGACTTAACCCTCAAAACCAAAACCAAAACTAAAGCCCACCGTCTGGGATTCAGTGGACACCCTGCTCTGCATTCTGAGCCAATACCGTGGGCAGGAGGAGGGATCTAGGTGCCGGGTGCAGAGGCCTGGTGAAGGCCGGGAGGGAAGCGCTGCCCTGCACAGCCGCGGGCCTGGAGCTCCGCAGCAGCCTTCCCTCTCTGATCATGGGGGCAATACTCCTTATTTCTAAGGGGTTTCACGAGTGAGTAAAGGACTTAGCGCCCAGCACATAGTAGGTGCACAGAAAATCTTAGTTCCTTCCATCTCACAGTGATGGAGAAAACAGCCCTGCCACGTAACAGGCTTGTTTTGCAGTATTGGGAATGAACCCAGTGGTATTTTACCTCTTACTACACTCTCACCTTATTTTTTGTTTTTTTGACAAAGGGTTTTACTGGGTTGCTGAGAGTCCCCATGAGTTGCTGAGGCTGGCCTAGAATCTGCGATCCTCCGATCTCAGCCTCCCAAGTACTGGGATTGCAGGCTTGCATCACCACTCTCCTTATTTAACAGGCTTATGAAGACTACTAGCTTTGTAATTTTGAATGGATGTGCTTAATTTTGGCTATCACATTTTAAGAGAAGCAAGGAAAAGGTAAGATGGGTAGACTAGCATGACCAGAATGGTGGAATAGAAGTTTGTTTGTTGTGGTAATGGGGATGGAACCCAGGAGCATTCTACCTCCAAGTTACACCCCGGCCCTATTTTTTTTTATTTTATTCTTTATTTCGAAACAGGGTCTCACTGAGTTGCAGAGGGCCTCACTAAGTAGCTGAGGCTGGCTGCAAACCTGTGATCCTCCCGTCTCAGCCTCCCAAATGCTGGGATTACAAGGGTGCGCCACCATTCCAGCTGGAATGGAAGTTTTGACATGTCAGAAAGAGGGAAAAAAAAAGAAAGAAAAAAAAAAAAAGAAAAAAGTTTCAGGTCTTTAGCCTGCATAATTTTTCTTTTTTGAGAGAGTGAAACTAGAAACTTGACAATTGTCTACACATACTGTATGAGATAGACTCTGTTACAGTGAGAAGACAGGATAGATACTTGGCTAACAGCGGTAGCCAAGATCCTGTAGAACAGGTTTTGGCTTAGTCTGAGGAACAATGTTCTGACAAGACATTTCCAGAATGGATTGAGCTGCTTTCTTTTCCTTTCCTTTTAATACATCTATCTGTCTGTCTGTCTGTCTGTCTGTCTATCTCTATTTTTTGTGTGGTACTGGGGCTTGCACTCAGGGACTCACAAGGGTTCACACATACCAGGTGAGTACCACTGAGCCACACCCCAGGCCCTGGGCTGTTTTTCAAAATGCCCCTTGTCACCAGGAGTGTACAAGAAGAGAGTGGATGGCTTTCTTCCCGCCTTTTAACTTTTCTATTGTCTTTTCTCCATATTCTTTTGCTTTTCTTTTTCCTGATCCCATGCCCTGTTTCTTATAAGCCCGTATAAGCTTTTCACCCTACCTGCCCCAAGGTACTTTTCTTCTCCCTTCTCCTTCAGTTTCCAAACTGCTTCTCTTGCCTCCTGATCCCCACTCCCAGAGCACACTTAGCGTCATGGCTGGAACTGCTTCCCTGAGTGCTAGGCAGTCCATGACTCAGAATGGCACTGAGATCTGGGCCAAGATCGCGGTGCAAGCTGGCAGGGAAGGGAAGGAAAGCAAAGGGCTGGCCGCCAAGGGCGGAGGTACCGCTGTGACCCTCCCAGCAGGGCACAGGGACCCTGCAGCGTCCTGAACCCAGGCCACAAAGAAGCCTACTTGTAACTCATAGACAGATGGGGACCCCAGCGCCGAGCAGTTTCCTCAGAGATATTTTCTGTGAGTTGGACTCATTTTGAATCCCCATCCAAGCTCCCCCCAGGTCCCCCTGTCTTTGAGATATGGCAGCCATCTTGTCATATTTTCAATTTCAAGAACTCTCTCTCATCCTAGTTGAAGCAGAGTCTTGCGACAGCTGGACACCTTTCTAACTCTCAACTCAGCATGTGCACACGCACATACGTCTGACACTAGTGACGTGCAGGTCTGAGTCTGGCTCTAGAACTTTCAACTTTTTTTCTCTACTGACTTACATCTTCTGGGCCCTCTGTTTTGATTATTCTAATTTCTCTCCTGCTCCCAGTGGCCCAGTTTCCTTATTGCCCTGTTGGGCTTGAAATGGCTCAGCCTCCCATTCTAGACACCCAGGTGCATTGTGCCAGGGCGTAGCAAGGAGGGCCGGCTTCCTTCCCTCCCCCAGGGCTCACCCTGCTTCTTACCGTGAGCTGGGGACTGCTGGATGCTGGGGCTCTTGGGCGTGGGCAGGCCATCAGGTATGGCAGCGACAAGGGCTTGCTGATGTGGTGATGGGCCCGAATGTGTCTCGGGCCCACTCTTCTCCCCAGGCCCTGCTTCCTTCCAGTCATCAGGGGTGCACTGCGGGGGCTGTGGGGCAGGACAGAGACGTTGGGCTTCTCATTCATACATTGCCTCCATGTTCTTGGATACCAGCTGCTCTCCGTGGAGACTGTGGCAGCCAGCAGGGACTTTAGGACTCAGTCATCTTCTTTTTCATAACAGCCAGTGGTGACATTGACCCCTAGCCTACCAGAAACACACTGGAACAGGGGAGCCGCGGGACTGCCTGAGCTGTGGCCTCCCCACCGTCCCCGCACCTCGGGTGGGCGTACTCACCACGGGAGAAGCAGGCTGCAGTTGTAGGATGACAGCCGAGGTGTGCTGGAACCTGCGTTGAGGGGTGTGGGACACGCCCTCAAGATGCCCATTCTGAGGCCCAGGGTCTGGTGTGGGTGGGTGACATTGCTGGCTGCTGCTGGGCTTGTGCATATTGGTAGCGGGACACTGGAGTGGCAGGGTGGGTGTGACTGGGCCCAGGGGCATGGCGTGGGCTTCTGCGCCGCCGGGCTGGAGCGCCAGGCTCGGAGGGACTGAGGCGAGCTGGGGCTGGGATTGGGCTTGGGGCGAGGGCCGCGGCGGGTGGGTCTGTGGTGGCTGCTGCGTCTGCGGCTGCTGTTGAATCACAAACTGAGGCTGCAGGTGCTTTGACGCTGGCTGTGGGAGGAGCTGGTGTGGCTGCAGTTGAGCATAAGCTAGAGGAGAAAGGCCAGGTCAGGCAGCATGGCCGCGCCTCATCTGCCCGACCCTCAACTGTGCCCCTCCCACGCCCAGATGCACGGGCTTCCCAGGCCCAAGCTCCCTCGCCTTCATTCTGTCCATTTTCCACTCTCCCTTCGTGCTCTCCTCCCATGCTGAATACTAGGCTCTTTGGGCTGCCCCTCAAAGCCCAGCTCAAAACTCACCTCCCCAGCAGAGTCTCCCTTGACCATTCCAGCTGCTCAGAGATCCTAAGTGTGCCATACTCTCTCCTCCACAGCCTTCCCTTTCTGTTCTCCAGGTCTGTGGTATCTGCTGCCCCCTCTCCCTCCAGCAACAAGAGCTCACCCTTGCCCATGGCTGGGCTTCAAGTGTATGCTTGTAATCTCAGTACTTGGGAGGCTGAGACAGGAGGTTTGAGGACAGCCTCAGCAAGTAGTGAAACGCTCATCAACCTAGTGAGACCCTCTTTCAAAAAAAAAAAAAAAATAGGGCTGAGGGAGGTAGCTTGGAGGTAGAATGTCCCTGGGTTAAATCCTCAGTATCACCAAATTTATACATATATTGAGACCCAGAGGAAAATTCTGGTCTTACTAACATTTATTTTTTTTAATTAAAATGTATGTATGTATGTATGTATGTATGTATGTATGTACTTATTTATTTTGAGGTACTGGGGATAAAACCCAGAGGCATTCTACCTCCAAGCTATATCCTCAGTCCTATTTTTTCTTAGTCTTTTTATTTTTATTTATTTTTTGGTGGTACTGGGGATGGAACCCTTCTACCTCTGGGCTATAGTCCCAGACCTATTTATTTATTTATTTATTTATTTATTTATTTATTGGTGGTACTGGGGTTCCTGGTAACCCTTCTACCTCTAGGTTACACTCCCACCAGACACCTATTTTTTATATTTTTATTTGGAAACAGGGTCTCTTAAGCCAGTGAGGCTGGCTTCGAACCTGCGTCTCCGCCTCCCAAGTGCTGGGATTACAAGCATGTGCCACCATGCCCAGCTCCCAGACCTATTTTATATTTTATTTGGAAACAGGGTCTCTTAAACCAGAGAGGCTGGCTTCAAACCTGCATGATCCTCCTGTCTCTGCCTCCCAACCTTGGGGATTACAAGAGTGCTGCCACCACACCCAGGGAGTCTTTTTATTTTTTGAAACAGTATTTTACTCAGTTGCAAAGGGCCTCGCTAAGTAGCTGAGGCTGTCCAGGAACTGGAATCCTCCAGTCTCCACCTCTGGAATGCTGGGATTACAAGCATGTACCACCACGCCCAGCTATTTTATTTGTTTGTTTATTTATGCATGCATTACTAGAGATGGAACCCAGGGACATTCTACCTACGAGCCACACACCCCCCAGCCCTATTTTTATCCTTTTTATTTTTGAAACGGTCTCACTGAGTTGCAAAGGGTCTCACTAAGTAGCTGAGGCTGTCCGCGAACCCCAGTCCTCCTGTCTCAGCCTCCCAAATGCTGGGATTACAAGCCTGCACCACCATGCCTGGCTTGTACTTATTTATTTTACTGTACTAGGGATCGAACCCAGAGGCACTCTACCACTGAGCTAAAACCCCAGCCCTCTTTATTTTTTTCCTTTGAGACAGGACCTCACTAAATTGCCCAGGCTGGCCTTGAGCTTGCAATCCTCTTGCCTCGGCCTCCCAAGCTGCTGGGATTACAGGTGTGTGCCACTGTGTCTGGCTAAAGCTAACACTTGAAAAGACTCCTCTGATGCCACAAGTGCACTGAATTACAGAGGTGCCTTTTTTAAAATTTATTTTTATTGGTGCATTGTAATCATATATCACATTGGAATACAAGACTTGAGAGGATATACAAGCACACATCATCCAATTAGCCCTCATCCAGTTCCCATCCCATTCCCTCCCCCTCCCTCGATCCCATGCTTGTTTGGTGATTAACTTTGATACATTTGTTTATGTACCTCCTGCATTTTAAAGAGGCTCCATCCTCCCCTATTCCATACCTTCTGATTGGTCACCTTAATTGCTTCGCTATAGGGCCCTTTCTATAACTCGGCCTCTTCCTGTTGCCCCAAACGTTGCCTATTTACATACAGACGTAGTGGTCCTGGGACACTGGCATCAGGCAGAGCAAGGCTGGACTACTGCTTCCTTCTGTTACAAACCCTGGGGCTGGGACTAGCTGCTTAACCTCTGCTGACCTCTTCTAATTGAAAAGTTGAAAATAATTACAGTTTCTTGCCAGAAAGTCATTGTAAGGGGGAAGAAACCCAAGAGAAAATGACATAATGTGCAAAGCATGGCGTCTGGGACACTGTTCTGCTCGGCCATTTCTGGTTATAATTACAGATGTTATATGAGTCTTGGTGTAGGCTCTCAAGGCCTGCTGGGCTTACCTCTGTCATAATACTGTTTATCATGGTGGGCTATGTTGTTTCTCATCTACCTTCCTTTCCAGATCACAAATCTGCTGTGATCACTTCCAGATCACAAATCTGCTGTGATCACACGCTATGAGCTTTACGCAGGATCTAACAGTGCCCGCCAGTGGATTGGTTTATTTACAGGAAGATAAGCTTGTACTGATCTGGAATTTATTTGTTCCTGTGTGTTGCTAGTTTTTCTTTCTGCCATTTTAACCAGGCTGACTCTATGTGAAGACTCGTATATTTTTTAATAATTCCTTCAGCCTTGAGGCACTGCTTTGTATCTAGTAAGGATTCAGGAAATTCAGCTCAGGATCGATTATCCAGGCCCCTAGGGTGAGAGCTGAATCTGTCCGTCTAGATGCTGCTCTCCACAGGGGCTCCCATGGCTGGAGAGCCATGCAAATGCATAGAGGGCCACAGCTGGAAACTCACAACTGGATTTTACAATCAAAGGCTCACAGCCAGGAGGGATAAAGGCAAATTCTGGGTCTCAAGCTAGCATTTTAAAATAATCCTATGATGCCACAGGCACACATGTTTCAAAGTAAGTTAGGGGAGATACTTACTTTCTTACATTTTGTTTCTTTACAAGCAAGTTTCTGACTATCTCATCACAGCCCAATATGGAGTTCCAAGCAATAGGAATGAAAAGCGAAGACTAGAAACAAGAGACTACAAAGGAAGGCACCGTGGTCCTTGGGGATGGACTGCAGTAGCCAGAGACAGAGGGAGTACAGATGGCCCAGAGGTCTTAGTCTGGATGACATGCTGGATGGGGAAGTTAGGGAACTTGTACATCAATGTCATTTTAAGGGGAAAGTGTTACATTTGAGGTGATGGTGACCTTGGTGATTATAGCTAGAAACTACTAACAGATATTTGATGATTATAAATTGTTCCCAATCCCATCCTAAACCCTCTCCTAATCCCACATCAGCTACTCCACAGGCTAACAACCAGCACAGACTGTTCATCAGAGAAACTTAACAATCAGCAATCAGGTGTGTGTGTGTGTGTGTGTGTGTGTGTGTGCGCACGTGGCACTGAGGATTGAACTCAGTTTTAATATCTCTGAGCTACACTTCAGTCTTATTTTTTATTCTTTATTTTGAAACAGGTTCTCACTAAGTTGCAGAGAGCCTCACTAAGTAGCTGAGGCTGGCCATGAACCTGGGATCCTCCTGTTTCAGCCTCTCAAGTACTGGGAGTACAAGCATGTGCCACCTTACTTGGCTATAATCAGGCTTTTTTTTTTTTTTTTTTTTTTTGCAGGTCTGGGGATGGAACACAGAGGGTCATTCGACCTCCAAGCTTCACCCTCTGCCCTGTTTTTTATTCTTTATTTTGAAACAGAGTCTCATTAAGTTGTGAAGGGCCTAAGTAGCTGAGGCTGTCCGTGAACCACAATCCTCTGGTCTGAGCCTCCTGAATGCTGGGATTACTAATGTGCACCACCATGCCCAGCATAATCAGGCATTTTTAAGATAACTTTTGATAAGGCCCTGAGAGATAACTGCAGGTGTCATGCAGTGCCCTGCTAGACTCTGGTGGCCAAAATGATCAGTGATCGATGGGTGTCACATCACTGCAAATGCAGCTCACTGCCCTGGTTGTGGAGTCATCCCCAGGGATGCTCACTGGAGGTGGGAACTGGGGATGGTCCAGGTCGGGGAAAGCCAAGAGGAGCAATGGTGTGTCCCCTACCTGTTGATTGTGTGGCTCGAGACAAGGTACTCTTCCTTCTCAGAGCTTCAGAGTTTTGTTTGATGGAATAAGAGCCTGGGCTAGATGACCACACAAATCTGTTCTAGCTCTACTACTTCACAGGGTATCTATTGCAGGAAACTAGTTTTAAAATTCAGGATTTATAAGGTGGGAAAAGGAATGTTGAAGATGAAAATGGTTCTAAATCTGTAGAGCATAAAGAGTACACTTAGGGACAAAACACATTTTTTTTTTTTATCAAATGGTATAGGTGGGACCTTGAGTGTCCCTCCAAGACCCATATGTAAAGGCTTAGTCCCAGGGTGGTGCTACTGAAAGATGGTGGAATCTTTAAGAGGTGCGGCTTATGGGAGGCTTTAGGCCACTGCAGTATGTCCTTGGATCATGGGACCTCTGCCTCCTCTTCCCTCTCTTTTGCTTCCTGGCCATGAGCTGAGCAGATCTGTTCTGCGACATGCTCCTGCCATGATGTGCTGCCTGGCCACAGGCCCAGCACAGTAAGGCCAACCACACGGACTGGAACCTCCAGAACTGGGCCAAAATAATCCTTTTATATTTACAAGTTGATTATCTCATGTATTTTCTGTAGTGACAGAAAGATGACTAACACATCAAAACACTGAGAAAAGTACTGCTGGCCTCCTGACCCTCTGTTCTGCACTTCCCCTCCTGTCTTTTTCTCTGCTCTAACCTGTGCTGCTCAGGGAAAACAGAAGGCAACTGTCTTGGGACCAGTAATGCCACTATACAGCCACGCTGGAAACAGAGCTCAGAAGGTCTAACAGAGCTCAGATCAAAGACCCACAGGTATTTTGGGGAAGTATACATCATTAACCTTTTAAGATTAATAAAAAGCAAAGACCATGATTTAACTCCAGCATTATCCTGGGCCAAAAATCCTTCTGTTGAGAGTATGGTGATAATTTTCTAATTGTTCTTCCTGATTCTAGTTTCTTCTTTTTATTACCCATCTTATGAATAGACTGCAAATTAATCTTCCTAGTGCATAGATTTGACCCCTAACTAAAATCCACCCAGGATTCTTCTCTGTCTATGGTCATTCAAAGCCCCTGGCATTCAAGATATCTATTCAACATAAACTAACCCCTTCATTTTTATTATTTCTTTGACCCAAGCAATTGTTCTTGTGCCCTGTCCCCTGTACGGAGTGCCACACTCAAGTCCTGGCGATCCTTCCTCGACCCACACACCTGACAGGACTCTTCCTTTCTGAAGGGCCACCGAGGCCCCTCTGCTTTGCATCACTGGCTGCAGCATGCCTGGCAGTCAGTACGTGCTCTGGTCAGTATGGTTTGGATCTGGAATGGCCTCCACAGCCTCACATGTCCCTGGTACAGCAGTGTCCAGAGGTTGGGCTCTGGGGAAGTGAGTGGATCATGAGCCTCTGACCTCAGGGGCGGATTATTCCACTGGAAGCAGAATAGACTACTGGGAGTGGGATGTACTTGGAGGAAACAGGCCACTGGGGGAGCGTCTTGGATGGGTTTTCTCTCTGAACCCTTCCTCTCTCTGCTTCTCTGCTGCCATGAGCTGTGCAGCTGCCCTCCCCAGTGCGCTCCTGCTATGGAACTCTCCCACATCTCAGGTCCTCAGAAATTGAGCTGGCTGACCATGGACTCAGACCTTTGCAACCATGAACCGAGATAGACCTTTTTTCCTCTAAGTTTTCTTGCTAGATATTTTGATCTAGCAACACAACGCCGACTAACACAAGAAGCAAAATGCCTGAGTTGAATTCTCACTCTGCTACTGACTGTGATGCTTGGTTCAGTAGATGACACTTGCGTGTCATCTTTAAAATGGGGCAACAAGCTGGGCATGGGGTGGTGCACGCTCGCTCGTAATCCCAGCATTTGGGAGGCTGAGACAGGAGGATCATGGTTCGTGGCCAGTCTCAGCTACTTAAGAAGTTCCAACTCAGTGAGACTCTTTCAAAATAAAACAACAACAACAACAACAAAATAGGACTTGGGGTGTAGCTTGGAGGTAGAATGTCTCTGGGACACGTTCCATGTTCAATTCCTAGTACTGCAAAAAAAAAAAAAATGGGGCAACAACTGTATCTATCTCATAGTTATTTCATTAAATGACTAATCTCCTTTAGTAGGCAGAATTTAATTAACTCATTTGTTTCTCCACAATGCCACAAATTTAGTTGATGGCCGTCAATCCTGCTGAATGAATGAATGGCTACATGATGACAGTCCAGCTGGGACCACAGAATGTGTTCTCTTTAAAGCTAGACATGGAGGGATGGACAGTCCACAGGCACTTGGTCTCACCAGTGATCGGCTTACTGCAGACCCTGTGTCTGTGCAGTCTTTGCTCATGATCTGCCTCTACTCGCCTCCCAAGCCACCTCGCTGGCCCACTTGTGCTGTAGAATGCCGTGTCCTCTCGTGCCTTTTGGCCTCAGTTTCTGCTCTTCCCTGTGCTGGGATGGCCTTCTGTTTCAGTGAGCTAAGGTCTTTGGTCTTTGGTCCAGGCTCAGTTCCTCTTTTCTCTGTTTGTCTTGGCCCTTAGAGGCATTTCCTTAGGGTGCCTGCAGCTTTGTTCATTTGTGACTTAACAAGCATTCTACATATGCATTTTGTTGATTTTTAAAAGTTGATCCCCCCATTTTAGCCTCTTTAGAACTGTGCTGCATATCACAGTTGACATGTTAGTTTCTTTCTTAAAGTTAATGAAATACTGGTGCATCTTACAATCTGAGCTATCTTAGAATAAATAAAATAGAAATACTTGTACTATTTTGCCTGTATATACCTTATCTTTCCGAAGTGACTGTATGTTTTTAAATCAAAGGCATATCTCATTATTATTTTTAATAAAAAAAGATGTGCTTTGGAGCTGGACAAAGTGGTATACACCTGTCGTGCTGTACTTGGGAGGCTGAGAGGATTACAGGTTTGGGGATAGACTCAGCAACTTAGGGAAATAGTGTTTAAAAATAAAAACAATACATAAAAAGGGTGGGGGTGTAACTCAGAGAGAGGATACCCTTGGGTTCAATCTTCAGTACTAAGGGGAGGAGGTGTACTTTAACTTAATTAAAACGATATGCTTCTTTTACTTTCTACATTGTCTAACCTGATATTCTCCATGCCTGTAGAGCCTCAGAAAATGTCTGCGGATGATCATGGCAGTAAGATCAATTGGTTCTCCCCCTCTTCCAAGCTCTCCCAGCTCAATCTGGGGTGGTGAAGAGGGATTCTCTACCAAGCCATGATCCAGAAGAGGCTATGTCTCTCTCAACCAATAGCTAGGATGGCGCAGGTCAGTTTGTGAAGTATTCCGCTAGACCTTTCTTCTTACTTCTAAGGGTCAGTAGCATCATTCTCTCCATTTTCCCATTCCCCCACTACTAGAAAGTTCACTGCTTCTAAGAAATGCAAAGGGTTTTTTTTCCTGTGGAACCTCAACCACAGCTTTGGAGGGTCCTGACCAACCCTTTCCATTGAGGAGCAGCAGAGGGGCTGGCCCAGGGCCTCTGCAAATTGGGGCCTAACTCAAAGGAGAGGCTCCAGGCAAAGTTCGACTTCCTGGCTGGTGCTCTAACCTTGAATTGCTTCTTTAGAATCTGAAGAGGCCAATTCACTGCTCTGAGCCAGTGTGTTGATAGCAACAAGAGGATTAAGGTCTCCCAGGCAGGAGGGCTGACTGTGAGGGTCATCTGCATGCCCCTTGACTGAACCCACTGCCAGAATTCATCAGCAGTAGCTCTCTATTGATGTCAAGGCTTTACATATGCAGGAAACAGCTCACTGTCCCAGAGAGGCTGGGCCTCTTGATCCGGAGTTTGTGAGAGATTATAGGTGGTGGCCCCATTTTTCTAGGACTCCACTACAATTGGCTAGAATTTAGAGTTACCTGGGCAAGGGAGGATGCCTGTGGGAGAGGAATGGTGTATCTTTTTACAAACCTCTAATTTTTGAGATTTAGAAAGTTATGTGACAATATGCTTTCAACCATTCACTCGCTTAACATATATTTACTAAGCACCTACTGCAGATGAAGTGCTATGCTTGGTGCTGTCTAAAATATGGTCTTTAGAACAGATTACGGTCTAGTGAGAAAGACAGATAATAGAGATTCTTAGCATAAGTTGGTAAATGTTGTTAGAGAAGATAAGCACAGGGTATTAAGAACACAGAAGAGGTTTCAGCTTTGGAAGAAGGGCATAGACAGCTTCCCTGAGGACGTGTTTAACAGGATTCAGAGTTAGAGAGTTTACAAAAGGAATGGTGTATGGAGAGACTCGGAGGCATAAGGACTGTGGCGGGTTCAGGGTCCTATGGAAAGCTTTGCACAGCCGTAGCCCAGGGCACCTAGAAGAGGAAGCCAGAGGAGGAAGCACTTTTAGGTTGGGTCTAAGTTGATCAAGAGGCTCCTCCTCTCCAAAGATGCCTCCTGGGATCAGCCTTCAGGAGTGACTGAGACTGAAGCTGACAAGGTCAGGGCTCCACACACAGAAACAGACAATGATGCTTTTTAGAAAGACCTAGAACATTTCTACATGAGTTTTCTCTGGTGCATTCCCCCCCAGGCTTAGGGTCAGGAGTCTGAGAGGGGGACTGTTAAAGGGAGTTTCCCTGCATGAGGAAACCAGGTTATACAAATAGGCTTCCAGTCTTGGTCAGGAACACCATTCTACAGTGGTTGACATAGCCTTAATGTCTTGGGCCTGCTTAGTAGCTATCAGGCAAAACTACCAAATTTCCTTGTGTGAGCAGCATTTCTGGCCAAGCAGCTGGAACATTACTAGAACAAACTGGTATCTGCGTTTCTGCACCTGCCCTGCCCTTGGTAGATGGGCGGCAGTCCAGTGAAGTGGGCTTGCATTTTGGTTCTGCCACCTAGGGACTAAGCAACTTAAATGGCTTAACCTCCTGGATCCTGAGCTTCTGTTCTGTAAAAAGTGAGACTTGTCATAGTGTGGTTGTTAGTAACAAATGGAATTTATGTTTACACTACAAAGAGGTTTGTTGCCTTGCTCAATGCCTGGTACCTAGCAGATGCTCAGTAAATGGCAGCTGTATTTAAAGCATGGCCAGCTATTTGTGTGTCGCTTTGAAGCTCTCAAGTACCTTCTTACTTTATTTAGGAGTCTCATTTATTCCTAACAATAAGTCTATGAGACAATCAAGCGGGGTCCCCATTTTACAACCAAGAACCAAGAGTAGATTCCAGGGGACTTCCACGGTGCAGGAAGCCAAAGGAAAGCCGATTCACTTCACAGATGAGGCGAGGTGCCTTGCACAAACACATGCCCCAAATGCCCATGGCTGAGTGGATAACTTGCTGACAAGTGTGAGCAGATACGGCAAGCCTAGGAGTGTTAGATGTGGGTAGCTGAGAACTCTGGGGGTCATCATGGAGGGATGGACAATGAAAAGGGTGTGTTCAGCTAGAAATAAGAGTGAAAGTCTCTAAACAGGAAAGAAACAATATAGTCTTGGAGGAGGATAATTCCTGCAGCTGTGGTGGGATGTCCTGGAGATCAGTTAAATTTCATCCAGCCAGCTGGCCTTGAGAAAGCTAGAAGCCAGGAGAGAGGCCATACCAACAGAACCTGACTGACTTGTGATGAGCTGGGCCATGACAGAGGGTGGGAACAGAAGGGGAAGAGGAAATGTCTGTCCTAAGTTTTCTCCCTGCTGGTCACTAGCCTCATTCATTTTTATGGTCAGTGGGAAATGTGACCACCTCTGTCTTATAGAGAAGGAAACTGAGGTTTGCAGACATTAAATCACTTGATTGTGGTCCTTAAACTAGTAAGTGATGAAGACTGGGGTTTGAAGCCAGTTCCTGCTAGAGGACTCTGTCTCTCTGATGAAGGGAAGGAGCCTGTGAGCCCAGGCTTGAGATTGTGGACAGTGATCAGAATCTGGGAAAGTGGACCTCTCCAAGGAGGAAGAGTTTTTTGTTTTATTTAGGGTTTTTGTTTGGTTCATACATTATCTAAACAAACAAAAAATTTGTATGCAAGTGGGGCGGTACCCAAGTAGTGATATCCTACTACAGTTGGAGGGAGATCAATGAGGAGAGGGAAGGACAGGGAAGGGGGAATATTAAGAAGCCCTTGGCAAGGGGCTCACACCTGGAACCCCAGTGCTTAGAAGGCTGAAATAGGAAGATTGCAGGTTTGAAGCAAGCCAGTGAAGCTCTCAGCAAACTAGTGAGACCCTGTTTCTGAATAAGAAATAAAATAGGGCTGGGGAATGTAGTTCAGAGGTAGAATGCCTCTGGGTTCAATTCCCAGTACTACCAACACACACACACACACAGATGGGTAAGCAGCAGGTGTCTGAGAGGTGGGAGCAGATAAGTTCCTTTAGGAGTGAAGCACAAGGGGGCAGAGGACTGAGGAGACCCGTGGCTAATGGCAGTGGGACAACGGAAAAGGCAGGAGGACAGGCCCCACCTACGCACACAGATGGTCGCACACACATGGTGCCCCGAGTTCAGATGCTTCCCAGTCCTGGCTGAGACAATTCTCTTCCTGTTCTACTCTTGAAACGGACTCATGTTCGAAAGCACAACCCAAGTGTCCACAACCCCCGCTAGGATTCCAGCTCTTGCTCATCTTAGTAAACCCCACAGTGCTTAGAAAAATGTTTGGCACATAATAGATGCTAAATGAATATTTGTTGAGTTGAACTGAACAAGAGACAGAGAAAAACTATTTGGGGATGGCAGTTAATTATTCTTTCTGTGCTGTATCTTCTTCATTTGTACAATGGAGTAATCATGGTGAGGATTAAATGAGATAGGCAGGGAAAGCAGTTAGTGCAGCACTTGGGATGTGCTTGTAACCAACTGGTAATTATTACCACTAGCTGGAAGCAACCAGGAAAAGAGTATAATAGAAGCTGAAGGTGAAGAATTTCAGGAAACATGCTCAACAATTCTGAGACCCTTTGTGTATCAGAGTTGGTCTCTCTCTCTCTCTACACACACACATCCATGTATGTATACACGTCAAAGAAGGATGATAAGCAAAAAATAAACTCCTCTACTAATAGCTTAAGTCATCTGGATCCCCTCCTCCCAGAATATAGGAGAGATTCCTCGTAATTTAAATCTTGTCCTACAGTGGATAGTTGAAATGACCTTCATGACCAGTTCTATGATTTTAACATCAGAATTGATGGGAATTTTTATTTCCAGCTGGGTAACAGGCCCACCTGTATGCTTTGCAGTCCATTGGCACCTCTAAGTAAAAGTGTTTACCCACAGTTTGGTGGCTGCTTTGGGAGGGAAATGTGGTATCCAAGGATCCTAGAACCAGCAAGCATCACATTGTCCACCCTATCACAGACAGAAATCTCTGCTCCCTGACACAAAATACTCTCTGTGATAAAACAAAGCGGCTGTGTGGCAGGCCTGCCCAACAGAGAATTCTCTCTTCCGCCAGAGACCTGAGGCGGTTTGAGGATACAGAACAAAGGCCTGGCATCTGGAAACATGATTGTGTGAAAGGGCCCCGGATTTGCAATGACCCACAGCTCCCTTCAGCGCAGCATCCCCCTCCCGTCGGCAACTTTCTCCTCACCTTTGGGCTGGGTGTGCACCCAAAGCCTGGAGCTTAGCGGTTAGAAAGGACTCCGAGCCTCCTAGCTGGAGCTGGGGCCCAGCTCACTTGGGACTCGGTGTCCCTGGAGGCCAGGACCAGGGGACCCTTGCTGCCTGCCCCTCTTCTGCCCTCGGTGGTCCAGTCCTCCTACCACTGAGAAGGGCAAGGCCAGACCTTTGCCTTCCCTCCAAAGCCCAACCGACCTCGGGCTCCACTCTCCTCCCCGCGCTCCCCTCCCCCACCCCACCCCCTTTCAGGGCATAAGGGACCTTTTCTATTTGCAGAGCCTAAAGAAGCCGGTTGCCAAGGTGACAGGAGCCGGAACAGCAGGGAGCTGCCATGGGGGAGGGGCTTTGCCCCCAAACAGCTGTCAGTGGGAGCAGTCCCAGCTGGGACCTGAGACTGGCCTCTCTGGGAGGAAACACCCCCAGGAGAACGCATTCCTCCCGCCCCCCCCCACCCCTTTCTCCACTGGCTACTTTCCTGGGGGCAGCGCCAGCCGCTCAAAAAATGCTCCAATAAATGAAACACGCGCCCTTGTGCGCGGGCGTCCCTCACACATGCTCTTCTTTCCCGCCCCCGCTTGGGCTCTCCCTAGGTCCATTCACTGTGGGCTGGCTGGGCAGGGGGCCAGAAGTCACCTCCGCCTTGGGAACTGTGGACCCCAGACAGGTGCTGCTCCAGGCTGCCCCCCATCAGGCGTAAGAAAGATTTCAGTCTTTTTGTTCCAGAGGCCCTAGAGGATCTGCCAGTGCTAAGCTTCCCCCAGCTGCCTCCCATTTGGGAGGTGGACTTGGGGGAGTGGAACCAAGGCCTTACAGGGGAGAAAGGAAGAATAGGGCGGGAGGTGGGAGGCAGGGACAATGCAAAGCCCACTGCTCTCTGCCTCTGGGGAGAGGGTCTTTGTAGTACTCAGCTCACAGCTGCTCCTTAGAAAGGGCCCTGGGCCCTGGTCTCTGGGCCACATTACAGGCTCAAACTGTTAGTCAGGCCACTCCTAGGCCCCTACCCCAAGCCTGTCACTCACTGGTGTTTACGGGGCTCTGCAGGAGAGAGCCCTACCAGGCCTGCACACTCCAGCAGTCTCAGAGCCCAGGTTCTACAGACGGTCTATCTCAGAAACCCCAGGATTTTTAAGTTTTGGGTCAGGAACAGGAAACACCAATGAGGCCCCAAATATTTAAGAACTGAAGAGGGGGGGCAGCCTGGCTTGAAGCTTAGGACACAAGCTGATGCCAGCAGATGTGCAGTCTGGCCCAGGGCTGCCATGCTGCACTTAGATGATCTTCAGGGCCGAGTACAGTAAGTCTTGGGGAAACTCCCTGAGCCTCAGTTTTCTCATCTGTTAGTGGATTAAAACACCTAACTTACAGGGTTCTTTTGAAGGTTTGAAGAAGTGGTCATAAAATGTATGTGCATAAAATGCCTCATACATTATCTAGCATGTGATGGACTTTGCCCAAGTACTGGTCTTTCTAGCTAGGTTCCTGAGACCTCAGAGAGGCCCAGCTAACTCACCAAGAACAGGTCTGTGGGGAGCCATTGAGGCTTTCCCCTAGATTAGTGTCTCTGACTCAGCTGACTCTCCTTCACCCTGAGTCAACAAGGTTTGGGGAGAAGATCAGATGGTGATGGCACGAGAGTACTGATTAACCTATCTGTAATATATGTGTTTTGTATTGGTCTGTATTGTATTCTGGTGGTGGTAGCATGAGGATGTTGATTGACCTGTGACTGTGTAAATACCTCTGGAAAAACAAACCCAGCGTCAGCGCAATAGAGAATACTGACCCAGTAGTTGTCAACCAGTACGAAATACTGACCCAAGAACAGGGGTCGGCCAGTAGAGATAGTAGGCTGGCGGCTCCCCCACGTTAAAATAAATTAAATATTCTGAGATCAAATTCTTAGAGATAAGTTCTTCATCCTCACGCCTCTCTTCAGAACCCATACTTTAGCTGGCTGGCTCCAGCACAGTTCCTTCTTTTTAATAGTCCTTAGGATTTGGGGGGGGGGCTGGCTTAGATTTATAGAACAGCACTATTTTGGTCTGGGTGGGCACAGGGCTCTCAGGAAGTCCTGGGTCCTGGTGTTGCTCTGGGGTCCTGTGGGTTGACTGAGGTGCGGCTTTGGGGTCCTAGCTTTAGCCTGAGCCGATAGCAAGATACTGTAAAATCCCTTAGTTTTTACCCTTCTGAGCCTCATTTTCTCTTTATACCAAAGGAAGAGGTTGGACCAGTCTCTGGAGAAAGCAATGCCAGACAGTGAGAAGCACTTGGAACCATAGGGCCTCTGCCGGGAGGAGCCTCCCTCCGCTCAACGGGGACCACCGGGAGGCAGCCACTGACCCTGCATCCAGGTGATTTCTGAAACCTCAAAGAAGTAAATAAGTGATTTTGGCTGTTTTTTCCCCTCCCAAATCAGCGTCATAAACTCTGTGTGTGCTTCCCTCTGTCTGTCCGGATGCCTTTCCCTGCTCTGCTGGGTCATGGCTCCTACCTCAGGCTGCAGGTGCCATCTCCTCGAGAGACAGCATCCATGAGCCACAGTGCCTGGCAGCAAGCTGACCATCTGTGCTCGGCTGTAACTGCAACAGGATTATGAAACGGAGTGAGTATATTTATATAGCTGGCTCCCTCCTTTTGACTGGCACTCCCTTAGGTAATCATACAATCTGGGACTACAGGCTGTGCACTCGCCTATTATTTCAGAGACTCGAGAAGCTGCAGCAGGAGGATTTGAAGTTTGAGGCCAGCCTGGGCAGATTAGCTAGACCCTGTCTCAAAGTAAAAAAATAAAAAGGGCTGGAGATGTAATTTAGTAGTAGACTGCCCCTGAGTTCAATCCCTAGTGTACACACACAGACACACACACACACACATACACACACACAGGGGTGCAGGGGAAATCATACTTTGACCATTTTGGTCTTAATCTAGTGACAAACATATAGTAGGTTATCAAGGGAAACCCCCCCCCCCACACACACACACACGGGTAAGACTGAATTGTAAACTGCCTGGAGGAGAACAGAGGGTTGTTAGTTTTCTCAGTGATATGATCAGCATGAGTCTCTATTTAATACCAAGCCATATGGTTCACCACTGTATTTATTTCTGTGGTCTAAAGCTAGGTCTTGTTCCTTAGACTGATGAATCTGGCTTCTAGAGCTTTTGGCAGATTTTCCCAGTAAAGATTGCCTATAATAGGCAGCAGGGCTGGGAAAGTTTAGCCAGCAGGGAAAGGAGTCTAGCCAGGGAATACTGATTCATTCCCTTCGCAGAATTTGCTAGATTTTTTTTTTTAAATCTTCTAGATTTATTCTCAAGCATCACCATCGGAGGCTCCATCTCCTCCGTTTCTATGGTGCTCAGAGCTTGCAGTGTGCCACAGATATGTCACACTGCTTTCTGTCTGTGCGTCTCTCGACCTGGACTGCTTCCTTGATCTCACTGGTCTCTGCACACCCAGAGCTGGGAACGTGACTGGTGAGTATTAGTCAACAAATGTCAGTTGGATGATGAGAAAATAAATTCCCCCGTCCCCATCTCTCCGCATGGTTCCTGAATGTCTTTTTCCATGGGCCTTAGGAATGTCAAAGCAGTCCACTGCTGACCTCCTATTGGTCCGGGTTAAGAGATGCTTGTGTACCCCAAGACCCATTGTGAGGGAGAACTCCTTTAGTCCTACTTACTTGGCTTCCTTCTAGAAGTTAGGCTAGAAGCGCGAATGGGATCAGGAGCTGATAAAACACCCTGAGACTGGGAGAGGGAGAGACGCGTGGCTGGTATCTTAGTGTGTCCATGGAAAAAATGAAGGTGTGAAAGATTCCTGACTACAGTCTGGATTCCTTCTCCCAGGAGCCCTTACCTGGTGCAATGAGGGGGTGGGCAGCCACGGCGGGAACTGTCCGTCCAAGCCCGGCCCGGCCTTCCAAGCTCCCTGGCAAGCCGCAGCTGCCTTCTCCTTTCTTGAGCGGCTCCATCACACTGTCGGTTATGCTGGGCCTGGCACCTGCAGGGGAACCTTGAGCAGCGTTTCTACCCTGTGATGGGTTAGGCAGAGGCTGGCTACCAGGTGTGGGTTTCAGGGCCAAGCTGGGCAGGACAGGCTGAGTGGGGGTAGGGCCCGAGGCTGCTGCAGCTGGTGTCTGCTGGGTTCGGAGGGTCAGGTTCTGTACCTGGAAAAGAGGGGTCTATGGAAGTCCAGAGAATGTGGGTAGGACCAGTGCCAACATCCAACTGATAGGCAGCATTAGGGATAGATCCAGGAATGGCTGGATAGGATAGTGGTTATAAAATCAGAGGGAGAGAGAGAATGACTTAGGGGCTCAAAGAGGAACCAGGAGCAGGTGGAACTCTAAAAAAGGGCTCCACCTTTTTTCTCAAGAGACTGGATCTGCCAGCCAAAGGAACTAAATTCCGAGCAGTGACTGCTGCCTAGGTTGGGGTAGGGAGGGCCAAAGGAACTAAATTCCGAGCAGTGACTGCTGCCTAGGTTGGGGTAGGGAGGCCAGCCTTTCTCCCTCCATGTAGCCCCTTTCAATCTCCGAACTACCAGGGTTGGATGCATACCACTCAAAAACAATTCCCAGATACAGCAGAGCATGGGGCTTCCCATACTGGAAAAGACCAGGGCAAAAGTGCAGTTTAAGCAAGGCCACTAGGCAAAGGATTATCTCGTCCTCAAAATGAGGTTAGCTTGTGGCCTGAGACAGCCTGTCCCTGGCGCCCTCTGCTGGACACATGGAGGCTGTGCCAAATTTTGATAGCCTTGCTTGGGGAGTTCCCATTCTGGGGATGGGGTGGGGAGGGAGATGGGAGTGAGAAGTTCTCCCTTCCCAGCTGCCACGTGATCTTCAGGACCACAGCAGCATCCACGTGCTGCCAGTGGAAGGCAAGAACCCAGGGCTCACCCCTGTCCCCTCTTCGGTGCCGCTGGCCTGGTTCCTAGCAGTCTGGCACTTGGAACCCCAGCAGCAACAACAACACAAGCTATCCTGGGCTTGTGTGAGGCAGCAAAGCCCCTTTTAGCTATATTCGAGAGGGGCTGAGGCCGTCTGGACAGGACTGGAGAGCGAATCTGGGAGCACTGGGTGCCCAGACTCCACCTGATCCTAGAAGAGCCCCGCTGTTGTGACGACTCAGAGCTCCTCCAGGGCTGCCCATCCCCAGCATCCTGCCCCTCTGCAGTGCTGCCCACCCCCTGCCCTCCCATACACACGGGATCCTCACCTGGGCGGGGGTGGGGGGCCGGGCGGGGGAGCCAGTGCCGAGCTCAGGCTGCACAGTAGCGACGGTGGCCGTGGGCGTGAAGATGAGCTGAGGGGACAAAGGAACAGTGCCGCCTAGGCTCCTAGCTACCTGCACCAGGTTACCTGGCTGGGCCTGGAATCACAGGAAACGAGGTGCCTTTTACCTGCCCAATGTGGGCTCAGCCATCGGGCAGAACAGTTTAGCCAAGAAGCAGACATGGGGATGGCTAGGGAAATAGAAATGGGGTGGGGCACAAGATCACCTGGAAGCCTCGAGGTTGTAGTGTGCTGCCCCCTGCCGGGCAGGGACAGAATGGGCAAGAGCCACTGTGGGGCATTGGAGCCCTGGGGGCCCATCTTGGGGGGCTCATCCTGGGAGGCCATCCTGAGGCCCATCCTTGGGGGCCCATCCTGGGATGTTATCCTGGGGGGCTTATCTTGGGGGCCCATCCTGGGGGCTTATCCTTGTGAGGGTCATCCTGGGGGACCCATCCTGGGGGTCATCCTGGGGTCCCATCCTGGGAGGTTATCCTGGGGGGCTTATCTTGGGGGCCCATCCTGGGGGCTTATCCTTGGGAGGGTCATCCTGGGGGCTTATCCTGGGGGCCATCCTGGGGGGGCCTATACTGGGGGCTCATACTGGAGGCCATCCTGGAAACTTATCCTGGGGGGCTTATCCTGGGGGCCCACCCTGGTGACAGTGTTGCCAGGACACCTGAGTCACTGTCCCCCCCTCAGCATCCTGGTGAGTAGGAACAGTGGGCAGGTGCCAAAGGACCATCTTCCAGGGCTAAGCCACACATAGCCCCAGGGCTGAGTCACAACAGGACTTTCCTCTCGAAGGGATCAACTCAGATGTATACTTTTGGTTATTTTCTGGTCATATTTGGAGTCGGGGCCCAGGGGCAGCAATAGCAGAGGAAGTGGGTGTCATAGGGCTGTACTGGTATCTGGGCCTGGTCTGGAGGCACCTCCACCTCAGTGTGATCTAGTTCTGTATGGGTGTGATGAGCTGGTGCCTGGCAGCTTCTCCTATCTCTCTGTGAAGTGTCTGGGCTTGCTCCTCTGTACATGAATGTTCTGCTGGGAGGGGGGCAGCAGACAGGCATCATGACCCCAGTGGGTCTAGTAAAGTGAAGATGAGGGCAGGTTTTGGGGCACTGTTGTGTGGCTGTCAGTCGGCGGGGGAAGTGCAAGTCTATTTCACGTTGTGTGCCTAAGATGCACTGCCCAGGAATGAGGATGCTCCTCAAATGATCAACAAAGAGCCAAGAATAAGAGGGTGGGCGCGAGCACAGAGAGGTTCCACGCGTCAAGTTTTGTCCACAAGAGCAAAGGAGGGGCAGGACTGTACAGATTTCAGGAAGGTGTGTCAAGTGCTGCAGGGAGAGCTTTTCAGCGTGGGAGACAGGAGAATTAATCTTGGGATGGAACTCCACACAGGTACGTGTTGTTTCCTCCTGGGGAGAATGCCGCCACTGGCCCAGGAAATCCTTCTGAATCCTAGAAACCTGTTAGGCTCCTAGGGACTTCTGGGCCCCCAAGGGACAGGTGCAAAGGACACACTCCACACATGCTGGTGATAGCTGGTGTATTCAGCCCCAAAAGCTTGCCAGGCCCTGATTAGAATGGGGGTGGTGGCACAGCTTGTACTCCCAGCACTTGGGAAGCTGAGACAGGATTGTAGGTTCGTGGTCAGCCTCAGCTACTTAGTAAGGCTCTCTGCAGCAGCCTCGGCTTTGCCCTGGGCCACAATGTCTGTTGGCCCTGGAGCTAGGACTGCCATTTTTGTAGAGCACCTGGGTGTCTACCTGTCTTCTCATCTTACAGTCTGAGTGTTGAAGACCATCTGGGCATGGAACCCTGCACTGTCCACCTTAATTAGTTCTGAGGAACAGTTTCTGGTAAGAAGGAGACCATGTTCCTCTCTGGGAGGACAGGGAAGGGAGGCATTGCAGGGACTTCATCTCAGCCTGGAATCCCACCCTTCCTGAGTCATGAAGCCACACTACATTCCCACTTGGCCTTCCAGGCCCGCCGCCTTTATTCCATCCCCTTCCTCCTGCCCCATCCCCCCGCCCCCATGCTTTCTCCCCCCTCTCTAGTCTCCCAGCTCCCAACTTCTCTGCCTGTGTCCTCATCCTTCCCCCCACCCAGAGCCGCAGGCCGGCTGTGAACTCACCATCTGCGCCCTGAGATACATCTGCGCTTGGCTAGCGGTCAGGGCTGGAGAGGATGTGTTGCCCAAGAGCACGGCCTGCTGCGCAAGGCCTGAGGCCGTGGTGGAGTTGACACTCTGAGCTCTGTTGATGAGCTGGGCTGCTGCTGGGGAGGCTGCCAGATTGATCTGATGAGAGAGAGAGAAGAGGAGAGAAGAGGAGAGGAGAGGAGAGGGAGAGATGTGTAGTAGGAACTGGAGGCCCTGGATCAACTACATCCTCCCACCCATTTCTCGCCCCCACCCCTCTGTTCCTTGTCTTATCCAGCCTCCTCTAGGACCATCTCTGGTTCTTAGGCTGGGGAGCATCCCTCAGCGCTGCACCATCTCTGGCCTAGGTGCAGAAGAACAAGGAGGAGCTAGCCACAGAGTCAACACTGGAAAGATGGCAGGGCATTCATCTACGGGTTAGAGGCATGCATTCTTTTTTTCCTGGCAAGAGCAACAGACTTCAGCCGCGATGCTGTAGGGCTAAGGGTTCCTACAACCAGGTCCCATAACTCCTGAGCATCTTTGGTAGAGAAAAAGGAGCTAGTCCAGAGTTGTGGATGTGGCCTGTGGGTCCTCAGCCCTACTCACCGAAGACGACTGTGCTGGGGCCTGAGCAGACACATTGCTGCTGGAAGCACTCCCTTGTCTGTTGGCCACCAGGCTTGCCTGAAAAAGAACATGCTCCTGTTAGTGGTCACCCAGTGCCCCACCTAGCGGTCATTCTCGGGCCTGCATCCTCCAGGGAGCATCCTGGACAGGCTTAGGAGCCATCAACATAGCCTTACGGGCTGCGCTGAGGAGCACTCGGCCCACTTCCCATTCTCTCCAGTCCCCAACCTAGGCACCCCACAACTCAGGCACCATGCCGAGTTTGGTGCACACTGTCTGGAGGTCCATCGTGCCCCTCCCCTTGGCCAGCTTTTTGTCATCCTTTAAGCATCATTTCTGCGGGGGGGTATGGGGGGTTAAACCCAAGGACGTTCTACATCCAAGCTACACCCCTAGCCCTATTTTTAACTTTTTATTTTGAAACAGAGTCTCTCTCCTAAGTTGCTGAGGCTGGCCTCGAATCTGTGATCTCCCTGTTTCAGCCTCCCAAGTACGGGGATTACAAGTTGTGCCAGCCACCATGCTGGGCTCAAGCATCAGCTTTGATGTTACCCAGAGGAGAGGTCCTCCCTGGCCACCCAAGGTAAGGCCATCCCCTTGTCTTTCAGTCAGTGCAATTTATTCCTCTCTGTGGTAGTGCTCATCAGAACTGAAATACTTAAATAGTTTATTTCCTCATCTATTTTGGGACCTGTTTACTTGCTATCTCCTTACTTGAAGCTCTAAGTCGGGTCTTTGGTGAAATCAGCACCTGATGAGACCTTTGCAGATAGCAGTTGGGTAAAATATTTCATCAAATGAGTATAGAATGAATGAATGGCTTCTCCCTGCCACAGGGAGGAGAGAACGACGCCAGACAAGCAAGCTGGCACGCCCTCTGGTGCACTCTCCTTGGAGACAGGCCCCTTCCCCAGCAGCGAGGGGACATGGGTAAGAGTGGCTCTCCCTCCCAGAGCTCCTCCCCTGGGCCAGCCTGGTGAGAGTCCCAGCCAGTCCACCCACTAACTGTGTGACCTTGGGCTGAGTGCTGCACCCATGGAAAGCAGTGTCTGCCCTGCAAGGGCTCAGCAAGGACTAGCACGAGGGCGCAGGGGCACGGGCATTGCCTGTGTCCTGGTCCTCTGGTGGCTCGCTGCCACAGTGCTCACCTGTTGCACGGCTGCCAGGCTCTGGAGCTGGGCACTGCTGAGGTGCTGCTGCTGCAGGGCCGCTGTCTGCAGCATGAGGTGCTGCTGCTGGGCCGCGTACATCTGCTGCAGGTACTGAGCTGCCGTGCTGGGCTGCCGGTGCAAGGCCTGCTGGATCACCTGGTACGGGGGCAAAGGAGAGAGCTGCAGTGTCAGCTGCTCGCACCCGGGAAGTGCTTCTTTGACAGCCATGGCTGGTTAAGCCAGTTGGCCTCAACTGCTGGGAGGAGGACCCAAGACCTTCACCATCACCGTCATCCATCACTCCTTTCTGGGTGGTATCCTGGCAGCGCACTGAGTCGCACAGCACACTGCTGCACCCTCCTGCTCCCAGGATGCAGGACAGGGCAGCCTTCCCTGCCAGGCTGGCTGGGCACTCCCCTCCCGCACTGAGCAGCCCCAGGAGAGGCGGAGTGAGGAAAGGGCTAGGAAGAAGAGCCCAGCACAGGCCTGTTCCAGGCTCAGCAATGGCTGCCCAAGCTCAGACTTCTGCAAGGGCAGCTGCCACAGCTCCCAGAAAGTCCTGCCAACCCGAGAAGGTGGCCTTGGCTTGGGGAGGATGCTGGCCACAGGGAGGGCACACTCCCCGCTCCTTCTTCCCTCCCTGGCCTTTTTGTCCTTCGCTCCCTCTTTTTCACTAACTCCCACCCTCTGGACTTACTACTTGTTCCCTCCTACCTGACTGGCCGAGCAGTCTCTAGAAAATGATAAGAAGACATTCTTTGATCCCTCCACTCCCGGAACAAAAAAAACTCTGTAGCCCTAAGGCCCCCATCTTCTCAGGAGGCCCAGGGACGTTTCTGCACCCGTCTGCCGTCCCTTCCTAGCTGATGCCCTGCACTGGCCCTGGCCAGGCTCCGGCCCACTTCCTGCCCTTAGCTCTGAGGCATCCCTGGCCACAGGGCTGCTCCTGACCCCAGACTTGGCTCTGCTCACAAGATCTCCCCAATCAGGTTCCTAGTGGCTCCGATTTGGGGTGCTGTGTGGACAGGTTGGTTCTACAGATCCTCAGTGGCTCTTGTGTCTCCCCGACTCTCCCCAACACATGGAGATGTTTCTCTGATCCCACTCTCCTTCATCATGCTCTCTTTTTTGACATCTTCTTTGTATGAACTCCATGTTTAAACCCATTTCCTTGCTCTCATTTCTCTACTTAAGCTTGTCCACTTTCCTTGGCCTCCTGGAAGTGACCTCCTCAGCAGGTTCCAGTGAATGGGGTCAGGAGGAGCTGGTGCTTCTGCCTGGGGTGGTATCAAATATCCCACTGGCCAGGGCAGAACCTCAGCCTCTTTTGCCTTAAGTTCTGATGAGCCATAGGAGGCAGACAGACGTACTCTAAGGGGAGATGCTGGCACCCAAAGTCAAACGCTCATGCACGAAGTGGCTGGTGAAGAGGCTGGTGGGTGGGGGGGGGAGGAGCATGGTTTGATTAAGTGTGAGGCAGAGAGAAGTGGGGAGGGACAGTTCAGAGTCTCTGATGGTGTCATCTTATTTTTTATTTTTTGTGGTACTGGGGATTGAACCCAGGGGCATTCTACGTCTAAGCTACAGCCCCAGCCCTATTTTTTAACTCTATTTTGAAACAGGGTCTCAATAAGTTGCAGAGGGCCTCACTAAGTAGCTAAGGCTAGCCATGAGCCTGTGATCCTCCTGTCTCAGCCTCCCAAGCCCTGGGATTACAAGTGTGTGCCACCATCCTTGGCTTGACTGTATCTTCTTTATCCAGCTTTCTCAGGCTGGCTGATGACTATCTCCTGTGGCTTTTCCCCACTCCCTTCTCTGGGCCTAGGGCCAAGGCAGGATGAGGTCATTCCTCTAGTATATCTAAACTGTAATAGAAAACTTACTCAGAGTAAATATTTCTCAGCTGTGGTCTCTTTTCTGCCCATATTATCTAGGAACCTCAAACATTTGTGATTAAGGACGTAGGTTTGGGGTGAGATGGAGGATCGATATTTTGGTCTTTATCTGAATGGCTTTGGACAACTTACTGCCTTCTTAAAGCCTCCATTTTATCAATTGTAGAACTCTGCCTAGTAACAACCATCCCTGTAGCTGGAGAAGAAGATAAATATGCACGTGCTTAGCACACAGAAGTGCCGGACACAAAGAAGATGGCACTGCAAAGCTGGAAGGGCATTTTGGAACAGTGTATAATCACCTGGAAAGCCTTATGGATGACATTTTGTGAACTTCGGGGAAGAAGAAAAGCTTCAAAGACAAAGGACTGTGTGGGGATTCTTTTTGTTCCTGTCTTTGAAAATCGTATTTGTTCCTTACAGGGCAATGGTCATTCAAAGAATATGCGTGGGTCATGGCCAAGCAGTCCGCAGTCATTTTTAGTTCCTCATCTTTACTTGTCTGCCCTTTACATTTTTACATTTCCATTCTCCCAAATACCACTCTGGGATACACACTACCAGGTAAGAAAGGGAGTTTTATGATCTGCTGTGTCCCTTTATCCAAATGTCTTTGACTAGACCCATCTTCCCCTCTAACTATACACAAATATGCATCCACTAACCTCCCTTGGCCCCTCCCGAGTCAGCCAGGTCATTCCACCAGGCCATGCCAACACCCCCTCCTTGCGAAGCAGGTAGATGACTAAGGAATACGATTGCTGGATCAATTAGAGTCTCACCTGCACGGTCTGTCGGTCAGGAATCCCACTGTACACAGAAATATGGGGCCCGGCGGGACGGCCACCACCACTGCTGCTGCTGCTGCTGTTGCAGCCATTGCTGCTGCTGGCCCCACTGGCACTGCTCGTGACGCTGCTGCTGCCGGATGTATGTGGGACTGGCAGCTCATTCTCCATGACCGACAGGGTGGCACAGTCAGGGCGCTCAGGCGGCAGAAGAGCAGGTGGATGCTAAGAGAGAAGAGGCAGGAGTGGAATGTTTAGCACCCTTATTCAGGAATGCACATGTTGTTGGCCATCTATATTCTGGGGTTCTGCAACCTGAATTCAGCCAAACTTGGATGGAAAATATCGGGGGCGGGGAATTATGTCTGTACTGAACATGCACAAACTGTTTTTCTTATTACTTTTCCCTAAGTAGTGCAATATAACAATTTATATAGAATTTACATTGTATTAGGAGCATATGTGATTTTGAGATGATTTAGAGTACATGGGAGGATTGTGTAAATTATATGCAAATACTATGCCATTTTATCAAAGGGATTTGATCATCTACAGATTTTTTTTTTTTTTTTTTTTGGTGGCACTGGGGTTCCTGGAAACCCTTCTACCTCCGGGCTATGCTCCCAGACCTATTTTTATACTTTTTTATTTGGAAACAGGGTCTCTCAAGCCAGCACAGCTGGCTTCGAACCTGCGCGATCCTCCTATCTCCGCCTCCCAAGCTCAGGGATTACAATCGTGCGCCACCACGCCCAGCTTCATCTACAGATTTTGGTGTCCTGGGGAGTCCTGGGACCAGTCCTCTGTGGATACCAAAGTATGACTGTATGCACATCAATTTCCAAACAGCCTATCAGGAGGCCATTTATGAACTGAGGTTTTGAGACACACTTCCCACCAGAAAGACAGGGCCAGGCTTGGTTCATAAGGTGAGATTTAAAATCAGATCTGCCTGATTCTAAAGTCTAAAGTTCCTTCTGCCAGAGGAGGTAAAGCTAACAAAGGAGGCTGATTTCCTGTCCACTTTTCCTGGCAGTTATCTTAGGGACCATCTCTCACCATCAATGTCTTCGTTTTTGTGATGGAGAAATTTAACATCAGAGAACCTGTTCACACGCCAACAATGAACAAAGTAGGATTAAACGTTTAGAGAGAACAAAATGAGAGAGGCAAATAAGGAGGTAATAAAATAAAATGAAGTGTTGATTTTGTTTTTTTTTTTTTTCAGAGACAGAAGAGCTTTAAATAAGTCTTTAGTCTTTGTTTTCCTGAGACTCTAATGTTGAGCAGAGTACCACCTTGAGTGAATTGGTTAAAATCTCAGGTTTGGAATTAGAAAGTTGGATGTGAGTCCTGGCTCTTCCACTTTCTAGCTGGGAAACCTTGGCAAGTCACCCTGATCTGACCTTCTGTTTCTTAACCTGTCAAGTATGAGAGTCTTTGGACTATTGTGAATAGAGAAAAGTGATAAAAGTGCTCGGCAGGGTGCCAAGCACCTCCTGAGTGCTCCAAAAGTACCAGCTGTTGTTGTGGTTATTAATATTGTCCCCCGTCTGGTTCCCACTGTCTGGTTCCAACAGATCAGGCCTCTCCCATGATGGAAATGGCAGAATGTCTAGGAACCTCCTGTCCTAGGCAGTAAGAAATGGCAGAAACGTCTTCAGGGACCATCCTGTGGTCTAGATAACACAACTGGGAACTGCACCTTTCCCTGAGAATGGCGAGGGTGTGAGGAAGAAGGAAAGGGTGATGGGAGGCGCTCCCAGAGCTGAACACAAATTTTTCTTTTTCTCTTTCATGCTATTCCCCTAACCCTCATTTATACAAAAGCTTTTCCTTCTACATGTATAAACAACATGTCTCCCCATCATAGACATTCAATGCCGATTTAATAAAGAAAATGTAAATGTTCACATTAATGAAGACATCGATTAGTGCAAAGAATTGAAGCAGTCACTAGTGTCCTGTTGTCTCCCCAGTGCTGCCTAACTTGGGGGCTCACCTTCCTCAAGCTGTTTTCTGCACTAGGTGGGTGTCACTGCTAAAAGGCAGTGAAGTGTAAGGTCAGAGAACCCCAGCATTCCCACGTGGCAGGCAGCACACTGCCCTTGGCTTCTAGGATGGTGCATCAGTCTTCAGGCTGCTCATGATGGGTGCTTTTAGGCTGAGGTTTTCCCGAAAGTTTGAGTGTTCTTTCTGCCATAGGGCCCTGCTCTGCACTGTGTTGGGGCCTCATTATCCTTAACTTACTCATTAAGGATACGTAAGATAACGAGGACACTGCAAAGTCAACGTGGACCTCCCGTGCTCTGTGCTGTGGAAATCCATCCCACTGTCCCGCTGTTCCTGCTGCAGGAAAATGATAGAAGGCATAATTCTGACTTTGTAGAAACTGGAAAATTAGTTGTCAGGAGGAGGCTCAACTGTGATTTTAAGGATCACTGAGCAATAAATCAGTAAGTGAAAGCTCCGTCCAAATGTGGAATACCGCTTAGAATCCCAAGGTCCGTCTCAGTTCAAAGCCTCACCTCCCTCCCCCAGATGCTGAGCAGCATTGGGTTTCAGTTCTTGCTTTCCATGCCACTCCAGGAAATCCCAACTGAAGTACTTAAAGAAATATGATAGGAAAACAGGGCAGCAGCCACAGCAAATTAAGAGGATAGGGTATCCGTGTCTTGGATGATAAGCCTCAGCTCTATTTTTTTTTTTTCATTTGAGTTATCTAGGGACAATTGTGGACAATGTTTTTTGTTTTTTGTTTTTTTTGGTACTGGGGATGCAACCCAGGGGGGCATTCTACCTCTGAGCTACATCCCCAGTCCTATTTTTTAGACTTTTCTATTTTTTTTGTTTTGGTAGTACTGAGGATGGAACCCAGAGGCTTTTACCTGAGGGCTATACTCCCAGACCTATTTTATATTTTATTTGGAAACAGAGTCTCACTAAGTAGCTGAGGCTGGCTTCGAACCTGCGCGATCCTCCTGTCTCAGTCTCCCAAGCGTGGGGATTACAAGTGTGCACCACCACGCCCAGCTGTCTTTTCTGTTTTTTGAAACAGGGTCTCACTGAGTTGCAAAGGGCCTCAGTAGATGAGGCTGTCCATGAACTGCGATCCTCTGTCTCTGTCTCCCAAATGATGGGATTACAAGCGTGGGCCACTATGCCCAGCTGGACAGTGTGTTTTTGGTCCTTGTTGCACTTCTGACTTCCCTCCATCTCTGTCCTGCTTCTGCCCAGCATGCCTGGCCTCCGCTCAGGCTCCTGCTCCCTCTCCTGTCCAGTCTCACTAGGTGCTGGCCCTGGCCCTCCCGCTTCTCACACCTGGGCTCACAATGACCTCCCTCTCCCCACTGGTCCATGGCTGCTTCCCTGCACTGTGCTGCGTGCGGACACCCATTCACCTGGCACAGTAGCCTGTTCCTTCCCATTGCCCCTCATGACTGCTCTTGCTGGTCGCCCCGCCCCCACTAATGGGCTCTCTCTCCTAATCTGACCTCTTTGCTTTC
Source organism: Muscardinus avellanarius (assembly GCF_963383645.1). Taxonomy (NCBI): domain Eukaryota; kingdom Metazoa; phylum Chordata; class Mammalia; order Rodentia; family Gliridae; genus Muscardinus; species Muscardinus avellanarius. Next base: position 27,085,872 of record NC_137788.1, read on the forward strand.
TGCAGCCCCCTCGTCCATGGCAGTCCCCGGCTGGCTCTGTGACCAGCTCCCTTGCTGCTCAGGCTCCAGCTGCATCTCCTCTCCGGATCTCTGCCCCACAGGCCTGATCAAGCACACCCGCTGCCTCTCACTGGGCCCACACCTCCTCGTCTTCCCCAGAGGGAGCATGCTTGCAGAGAGCGGTGTCTCAGTGGTGGGAGGGACAGACTCTGACTAGGACCCAGAGATTAACCACTGTTAAGCGCGAACTCACAATGTGTGCAACCATCACTGCTATCTGCTTCTGGAACTTTTCCATCACCCGAAACAGAAATTCTGTAGCCATGAAACATAAGTAACTACTGCCTAGGCCTTGGCAGCCTATACTTTCTGTTTCCATGAGTTTGCCTAGTCTAGATAGCTTATAGAAGTGGAACCATGTAATATCTGTCTTTTTGTGTCTGGCTTATTGAGCACAATGGTTTCAAGGTTCATTCATGTTGTGTCATATGCCATAATTTCACTGTTTATTTTTCAGTCCTGGGGAAACTGTAAAAAGTAGGGACATTCTACTTCCGAATTACACACCCAGCCCTATTTTTTATTCTTCATTTTGAAACAGGAGTTCACTAAGCTGCAGAAGCTTCGCTAAGTAGTTGAGGCTGCCCAGGAACCTGCCAAACTCCTGTCTCAGCCTCCCAAGTACTGGGATTACAAGTGCGCACCACCACGCCTGGCTTGACTGTTTTTTTTTTATGGTTGAATAATAGTCCTCTGTCAGTGTGTGTGTGTGTGTGTGTGTGTGTGCACGCGCACACATTTTGTTTATCCGTTCATCTGTTGATGGACATTGTTGTTCCCACCTTTTGGCTATGACCATTGTCAACAGCCACATTCACAGTTGCCTATTGTGAACAGCTAATGTTGCCATGTTGCGCCCTGGTTTTCAACTCTTTGGGGACATGAGTAGCAGTGAAATTGCTGGATCATTTGACGCTTCATGTTTGGGCATGTGAGTATCCAGCTGTCCATGCACCATTTATTGAATTGCCACTGTGAGTTCCTGGGCCCACACTGTTCCCCATAGCTGCTCAGTGTGTATGTGAACCCCCACATCTGATCCTGCCTGCCTTTCTTGCCCCATTTCCACACTACACTCCCACTGGGCTCAGCAGTATTCTAACGGACCTGAAGCCTGGGTTACTCCTGCAATTCCTGCCCTCTGAAACAGCTTCCTTCCATTTTTCGTTTAACCAGCTCCTCCAGTCTTCAACACAACTGGAGTCTCTCCCATGGAACACACACCGGAGGAGCCGGCCTTGCTTTGGGTCTGCACCTTTAAGGCAGCAGCTGGAGGGCTGCTCCCACAGCACCGCCCTCCTCTCTCACAGCACTCACTAAGTGCTATTACAAGACAGTGATTGGCTTGGGTCTGTCCTCCCCGCTGCACTCTGAGGCCCTGGAGAGTGGGGATCAGGTTCTCTTTTCCCACAAATACCTGGTCCGCACCCCACGCTTGTTACACAGTAGAACTATTTGAAGTGTACCACACTCCGCCCCTCTGTCACCTGGAAAGCTTAGATGTCCACCTCATCTGCAGAACTCTCTCCACTCAGCTTAAAAACACCTGTGTTTTTATTTACATACTGTCTATACTAGCAATGATGATTTATTGAATACTATTACTTGTAAAACACTACAGTAGATTCTTTATATATACTCTTGATCTCCCAGGAGGGTTATTGTTAATGTCTCAATTTTGTAAGTAAGAAGATTATCTAAGTAATTTACCTAAGGTCATTATAGAACTGGGATTCAAAACTAGGTGTGGCTCCAAAGCTACTATCCTCCCACTACAGGCTCTGCAAGTTCACCCAGATTCTCCTCGCCTTGAGCCATTATTTCAATGACACTGGGGAAGGCCCATGTCAGGGTATATTAGATTTTTAGAGCTGGAAAGGAATTGAGATCACTGAATTTAATCCCCTATTAATTAATATCCACCAAATATTTTATACTAGCCGAGTGTGACAGCACATGCCTATATTCCCAATACTTAGGCAATTGAGACAAGAAGATCACAGGTTCAAGACCAGCTTCGGCAATATAGTGAGACTCTCAGTAACCTAGTGAGGCCCTCTTTCAAAACAAAAAGTAAAAAGGGCTGGGGGTGTAGCTCAGAGGTAGAATTTCCAGGGGTTCAATCCTCAGAGTGTCTCCTTTCTCCATCTCTCTCTCTCTCTCTCTCTCTCTCTCTCTCTCACACACACACACACACACACACACACTTTATACTTATAAAATTATCTTGCTCTATGATGTATTTATGAAGGATGATAGGCATATGTACCTATCAACCAGTTTAAGAAATTGAACATTATCATAATGTCTGTCATTTTTGTAAAAACGGAGGCCCAGCTGGGCATGGTAGTACACATCTGTAATCCCAGTACTTGAGAGGCTGAAACAGGAGGCTCACAGGTTCAAGGCTAGCCTCAGCAACTTAGCAAGATCTCCTCCCTTCCTTTCTTCCTTCCTTCTTCCCTTCCTTTTTTCAACTGGGGATGGAACCCAGGGTGTCCTACCTCCAAACCACACCCCAAGCCCTATTTTACTTTTTATTTTTATTTTGGTGGTACTGGGGGTAGAACCCAGGGGCTTTGTATCTCTGGGCTATACTCCCAGACCTATTTTTTTTTTTTTGGCGGTACTGGGGTTCCTGGAAGCCCTTCTACCTCCGGGCTACACTCCCAGACCTATTTTTACATTTTTATTTGGAAACAGGGTCTCCTAAGCCAGCGTGCGCGGCTGGCTTCGAACCTGCGCGATCCTCCTGTCTCTGCCTCCCAAGCGCGGGGATGACAAGCGTGCGCCCCCACGCCCGGCTCTCCCAGCCCTATTTTATATTTTATTTGGAATCAGGGCCTAAGTTGCTGAGAGCCTCACTAAGTAGCTGAGGTTGGCTTCGAACCTGTCTCTGCCTCCCAAGCGCAGGGATTACAAGCGTGCGCCACCACGCCCAGCCTTACTTTTTATTTCAAAGCTGGGTCTTGCTAAGTTGCTGAGGGTCTTGCTAGGTTGCTGAGGTTAGCCTCAAATCTGTAATCCTCCTATCTTAGCCTCCCAAGTACTGGTACTATAGGTATGTGCTACATGCCTGGCAAGACCCTGCTTCCACATTAAATAAAAGGGTTGGGGATATAGCTCAGAGGTAGAATGGCCCTGGGTTCAATCCTCAGTACCACAAACAAAACAAAAAGAAACAAAATCTGAGGCCCAGTTTTGGGGACAATAAGTGGCTCCCTCAAGATGGCATGGCTCCTCTGACTCCTCTGGTACCATGGAGGGCACCCGGAAGTCTGCTGGCCTCACAGTGGTGGGACTGAGCTACGTGGCTGGAGCTCGCCTTTAGGAGGAAGCAGAAGTGCAGGTTTTGCTAAATGTCAGGTTCTCACGGGACTCCTGGTGGCAGGAACTGCATTTGGATCAGAGCTGATAGTGTGGCCACCCTAGAAGCTTTGAGGCCTTTTTTCTGTAGTCCCACTGGGTGCACACAGCTTCTGTGCCTTCCTGCTCCCACCCTCCTGCCTCACAGCTCTGGGCTGGGGACGGAAGAGGTTTCTTGGCGTTGTGGTGAAGGTCTCTATGGACTCTCATTAGGTCCTGAAACCTGGGTCCCGCATTAGAGAAGCTGCATCCTTAGGCTTTCACAGTATCTGTTCCTTAAACATGTATCCACTCCTACTCAATTTCCCTTTAATTCTTATTCTTATTCCTTCCTTCTCTTACTGCTAATGAGTGCCTGATTTCTTCCCGGAGGCCACCCATCTCTTCCCTGTGGACTCCCACTGTGAACCACAGCCAAGTCCCACTAATGGCTAAAAGCCAGAACGAAGAAGTCTGTTTTTCTCTGAGTTCCAGCTCACTGTGTGGTTTCTGTGTAAGCCTGAGCTCTAAAGGGCTGTGATTCAGATTTCAGTCAATTCTTCCTTCCCAACCGCAAGGGACCACTTTGAGGCATGTGCTGACTGTAACTGGCTTCGATAGTGATCTTATTACAGGTCTCTGCCGCCCACAGGGCCTGAGACCAGCAGCTGGAGAAATATGGATGGTTCTGCCCTCCCAGGAGCCGCCAAGTCTAGGAAGCACTAGGCCTTTGTCCCCAGGGTCAGCAAAATCCATTTGCTGTGGATTACAGCTGTGACAGCCGTCCAGGGAAGCCGAGGGAAAGATACTAAAAACAGAGCTCTCCAAACCTTGGCTAAGCCGTGTAAGGCGGGGTAAGGTTTTCCTAAAGGAATCAGTGCTTGACAGGAAACGAGAGGTCTAGTCAGCCCAGAATGGCTGCTGCTGGGATTACCATGCATGTACGGCTTGCCTGTGCAGTCTGAAAAGATGGGGTGGAGGGGCTCCTCTTGGGTCACTATGCCTCAGAGGCAAAAGGCAGTAAGAGAAGAGGGCTCAACTCCCTAGACTTAGGGGAACTAAGAGAGACCTCTTTATACCTCAAATTGCTGCATGAACTGGAGGATCCTGATTTGTAACAGTGGACTGTGCCTCTGGCAGCGACCAGAAGTGGCTGATACACTGAAGTTCCTGAAAGAGGGGACTACAAGTTGGAGATCACTGGGATGGGGGAGAGTTACCAAACAGTTTCTTACCTGTGGAACATCCCCAAACACCTGCATATGGCAAGGGGAGAATGTTGGCAGTGCTCAGTCAGACCTTCTTGCTTCTCCCAGCCTCGCTGCCTGTTGCATGCCCACACTGCAACCAGTCACACTTGGTGTCTCGGGACCTTTGCTGGACCCTTCCCCAACTGGGCCACTCCTTTGCTCCTCCTTCCCATCTCCTGGACAGAATCTGGCCATCCTGTGCCAGTTGGCTGGTGCCTGTGCCACTGAGAGACTTCCCTTCTGTACCCAGCCTGGATGTGAGGCTGCCTTCTGACCTGCAGATATTTGCAGTGACTTATTTTAGATCCTTAATGCCTAACATAGTGCCTGGACAGCAATGTGAATAGTTGTTAAGTGAGGAATTAATAAAGCGGGTATATCTTGCCTTCTGATGAGGACCTCAGTAGACACTGAAGCACCCAGTGAAAACACTATGCCACCTAAGAGGCACCGTGATACTGTCTCTCAACAGCCACAAACACCTTTCCTCAGATTTGTCGTCCACTTCACTACTCTCAATAACCAGGGCCTAGCACATACAAATTTTGATTTGGAGAACAAGAAAGGGGGAAAATGAGAGGAAAGAGGAGTTGAGGTGATGGGTCTGGGCGTGTCTTGTGAAAGGCAGATGCAGGAGATCCTGGTCAGGGTTTCAGCATCCACTAGCTGGTAGTAATGTCAGTGCACCCAGAGATGACAACACCCTTCCTCTGTTTTCAGAGATGAACCAAAATATAGAGATACAACAAAGCATTTTGGAAACAGAAATTACACAAGTATGAAGTGTCATGACAGAGTTCAGAAAAAGGAAGAAAAGTGCTGGGAAAACAAGCAAACAGCACTAGGGCACCATACGTATGACTGCGACCTGCGCCAAGTTACTTAACTTCTTTATGCCGTTTTCCTCTTTTCAAAATGGACAGAAGAGCAGTACAGCATTGGTTTGTTTTAACGAGTAGGTGGCACATGCTTGTAATCCCCGCGCTTGGGAGATTGAGACAGGAGGATCACACAGGTTCAAAGCCAGCCTCAGCTACTTAGTGAAGCTCTCAGCAACTTAGTGAGACCCTGTTTCCAAACAAAATATAAAATAGGTCTGGGAGTATAGCCCAGAGGTAGAAAAGCCCCTGGATTCCATCCCCAGTACCACAAAAATAAATAAATAAATAAATAAATAAATAAATAAATAAATAGTAGGGTAAATAATGAACAACATAACATCTAGTACAGCTCAGGCATAGACCAGAAGATGCTTTCTTTTCTCTAGAACAAACCTGTAATTTCCTTCAAATTAGAGAAAAAATCTTATTTCTAATGAAAGTAAATTCTTTATTCTATGATCGCAGTCATTCCTGCTTGTTCTTTGTAAATCTATGCATTTTGGGATTTGTACACAGAAATCTCAGTACTATAATCTACAAAAGACTGCTTTAAAATCTATCCATACTATGGCTGGGTGTGGTGGTGGCTTGTAATCCTTGCGCTTGGGAGGTTGAGACAGGAGGATTGCATAGGTTCGAAGCCAGCCTCAGCTACTGAGTGAAGCTCTCATCAACTTAGTGAGACCCTGTTTCTAAATAAAATATAAAATAGGTCTGGGTATATAGCACGGAGGTAGAAAGCCTCTGGGTTCCACCCTCAGTACCACCAAGAAAAAAAAATCTATCTATACTATGCCAGGCATGGGGGTCCACTTGTATATTCCCAGTACTTGAGAGGCTGAGATAGGAGAATCACAGTTTCAAAGACAGACTCAGCAATGTGGTGAGACTGTCAGTAATCTAGTAAGACCCTGTTTCAAAATAAAAGATAAAAGGGGTTGGGGATATAGCTTAGAAGTAGAATGCCCCCGCGTTCAATCCCTAGTAACACCCCCCATCTATCCATACTAAATCCCTCCCTCCCTCCCTCTCTCCTCTCTCTCTCTTACACACACACACACACACACACACACACACACACACACACACACACCTACCACTACCACCACACACCTGCCATTTCTAGAGCTTGCCTTTTCTACCAACGTTGTGATTTGGATCCATAATGTTCCCCAAAAGCTCATGTGTTAGGCAATGTAGCAGTGTTCAGATATAAAGAAATTGGATCATGAGAACGCTGAGCTTATCAGTGGATTAATCCATTTGATTGATTAATAGTTTGAATGGACTCCTGAGAGGTGGTGAATGCTGTAGGCAGGTGAGGCATGGCTGGAAGAAGTAGGCGCCTGGAGGTGTGCCCTAGAAGGATTCATCTTGTCCCCAGCCTTCTCCTGTTTCTCTCTGCTTTCCAGATGCCCTGAGCTGACCAGCTCCCCTGTGACATGCTCTTGTGCCATGATCTTTCTGCCCTGTAGCCACATGACCAAGGATTGAATCTTCTGAAACTGTAAGCCAAAATAAATCTTTACTCCTCTAAGTTGTTCTTGTCAGGTATTTTAGTCACAGAGATGAAAAAACTGACTAACACACCTTTCAACTCAGTCTTGAAGTAGCTGGATGGCAGGCAATCCTGGGTAGGCTCATCTTTCTACTTCTGCTACTTCCTGACAAGTGTAATTAAGCAGAGCAGAGATCACAAAAAACAGCTTTAAAAATAATTGTTCAAAGGTTTAGAAATTGATCTGGAATTTTGTATGCATGTGTGTGGTACTAGGGATTGAACTAAGAGGCCTTTTGCCTTCCAGCTACACCCCCAGCTCTTTCCATTTTTTTTTTTTTGTTTTGTAACAGGGTCTAAGTTGCTGAGTCTCCCTGAACCTGCAACCTCCCGCCTCAGTCTCCCAAGTGCTGGGTTTGCAGGTGTGCACCACCATGCTGGGCTGGGCTGGAACTTTTGAGACGCTTTCTTTCTTCTTCTCCTCCTGTTGTGCCATCCCCTGGGCTGTGGCTCTGGCATCCCTGCAGGCAGGCATCCCCTGACATGTGCAACAGAGGAACTTGCTGACTTTTATGAAATGAGCATTATGAATACTGAAAAAGTAGGGGCTATGTTAGAACACCCCATCCTCCTGTGACCACTGGTGTGAGCCCCCAGAGCTCCTGCCAAGAGTGTGGTTTTAAGAGGAGATTAAGGCAACAACAGGCTTTGAACACACGGATATATTCTTAAGAGACAGGCTTCCAGGGATAGGTGGGGTGCCTCTTGTCACAAAGCCTTGCGTTTGGTATGTAAATAAGGAAGCCAGCATACTTGACTGGGACTGGTAAATAATTCTTGCCACTTACTGTGGGCTTGCTCAGGGATAGGAGATTTAATATGTATGGTCGCATTTATTTCTCACAGCAATCCCTAAATAGGTCTCTGATGCAGGGATTATCTCCTTATTTTCCCTGTGTGAGAAGCAAGGTTCATAGAGGGCCCAAAATTTATCAGCAACCACAGGACTGGAAAATGGTAGGTGTAGGATTTGAAACTAAGTTGCAAGTCCACACAGGAGAGGCAGAATTACTCACTGCAGGCTGTTCCCGACCATCAGTTCTTAGGCACTTGACTTGGTCTGGAAGCCAACTGCCTCACAAGTGTTGTCCCAAGCAGTAGGGTCACTCTAGGCCAATCTGTCAACTACAACTCTCCCAGGTGCAGCCTGGTACCCCAGAAATCACACATATAATAATAACTGGGGCATTTCTAATACTTACAGGCCTTTTCTGGTAATAAATATTTCTGCATATATTATCTATGCATAAGACTGCTAATATTAGCAGTGTTTGCTAAATCACTTCCAATCATTTAATTCAAAAGGAACATAAAACAAAAAATGCTTGCTCTGCAGTTCTTTGGAGAGAAGGGACAGAAGAAAGCCTTTCCTGAATGCTGAGCATGGTGCTTGGACAACCTGGCTTCTAAGAAAGGAAGAGCTGTGTAGTCAGAGAAAGCTGTTTTTTTTTTTCAATAAAGAATTAATTAATTAGCTGGGCATGGTGGCACATGCTTGTAATCCCAGCATTCAGGAAGCTGAGAAAGGAGGATCGCGGTTTGGGGACAGCCTCAGCTACTTAGCGAAAATTTTGAAACTCAATGAGACCTTGTTTCAAAATTTAAAAAACTAAAAAAAAAAAAAAAAAAATAGGGCTAAGGGTAGCTCGAAGGTAGAATTCCCTGGGTTCCATCATTCTCAGTACTGCAAAAAAAGAATTTATTTATTTATTTATTTATTCATTTATTTATTTATTTATTTTGGTGTGAGGTACTAGAGATTGAACTCAGGGGCATTCTACCTGTAAGCTATACCCCCAACTCTATTTTGTATTCTTTATTTTGAAACAGGGTCTCACTAAGTTGCAGAGGTAGCTGAGGCTGGCCATGAACCTGCGATCCTTCTGTCTCAGCCTCCCAAGTACTGGATTACAAGTGTGTGCCACCACGCCCAGCTGAGGAAGCTGTTTTGATTCCTGCTCTGCTCCAGGCTGGGAGGTTATAGACAGGTGACCTAGTCTGTGGGTCTCAGTTTCCTTATCTGTAAAACAGAGCTAATGACATTGGTCATTCAGTCATTGGGAAAAATAAGATAATGTGTGCAAAACACCTAGCACCATGTGTAGCACAGAATAGGTGTTCCATTCAAATTAGCCTCCCTTTGCCTGCTTCATCTTTCTCTCTCTTCCCTCCCTCCCTTCCTATCTTCCTTCCGTGCAGTATATCAGAATTAATCCAGGACCTCACAGCCCCAGCCCTTTTAATTTTTTATTTTAAGACAGGGTCTCCCTAAGTTGTCCAGGCTGGCCTTGAACCTATGATCCTTCTGCCTCAGCCTCCCAAGTAGCTGGGATTATAGGTGTGCACCACTATTCTTGGCTGGCTTCGTTTTTCTAGCCTTGCTTTTGAGCAATAATTACAGAGCAGGAAACGGGTTCTGAGAAGTAAAGTAACTTGCTCAAGATCAGCAAGCTACTAAGCAGTGTAGATAAGGATTGACTCTAGAGCTTGTTTCTAAATTGTAATATGGGAATGATCTGAATGTGAAGGGAAGACTCAAACATTTGGGCGTTTTTTTTGGTGGTACTGGGGATGGAACCCAGGGGCATTCTTTCTCTGAGCTACACCCCCAGCCCTATTTTTTATTTTCAAAATAAAGTTCTTTATTTTGAAACAGGGTCTCACTGAGTTGCAAAGGGCCTCACTAAGTAGCTGAGGCTGGCCACGAACCACGATCCTCCTGTCTCAGCTTCCCAAATGCTGGGATTACAAGTGTGCACTACCATGCCCGGCTTTTGGGCTTCTATCTTTGACAATGATTGAACATACTCTGTGTGTGTGTGTGTGTGTGTGTGTGTGTGTGTGTGTGTGTGTGTGTGTGTAGTACTGGGGATTGAACCCAGGGACATTCTACTTCTAAGCTATATCCCTTTTTTAGTTTTTGCTTTTGAAACAGCGTCTTCCTAGGTTGCTGAGTCTATCGTTACTTGCTGAAGGTGTCCTCGAACCTGTAACCCTCCTGTCTCAGCTTCCCAAGTACTAAGATTACAGGTGTGTGCCACCATGCCTGGCTGATTGAACATACTTTTAGTCCTGGCTTATACAGATATAAGCTTCCCACCAGAATCAAAAGTCTCCATTTTCAAATCCTAGGAATTTTCTTCCTAAGAAAATAAGAGAAAAAAGCTTAACTTCCAGGTAAAATTAGAAGAAATAATTACTAGAACACACACACACACACACACACACACACACACACACACACGTAAGCACATCCCATATAATCATGTGTGTTGGGAAGAGGGAGAAAGAGAGACTAGAAGCCAGCCAGCAGCTGCTATTGCTGGATTATATTCCTCACATGACTGCCAGCTCGGTGGCAAGCAGAGGCGCTTTAGAAATCCAGACAGTGCCGGGCGTGGTGGCGCACGCAGACCCAGCATTCGGAGGCAGAGACCAGAGGATCGCGGTTCGTGGACAGCCTCAGCTACTTAGCGAGGCTCTTTGCAAGTCAATGAGACTCTGCTTCAAAAAAATAAAAAGACTAAAAAAACAAATATAGGGCTGGGAGTGTAGCTTGGAGGTAGAATGCCCCTGGGTTCCATCCCCAGTACCAATAAATAAATAAATAAATAAATCCATACAGTAAGTGGATGTCTAATAAACATCTTTCTGGGAGTGTTTTTCATGTGATGATCTATTGTAAACTCTCAAGGTGTCTGGATTAGTACCAACTGCACATTATGCAGGTAAGAGGCACAGAACTCCAAAATTGAGCTTCCTTTATCCATTCTCTTCTTCTTCTTCTTCTTCTTCTTCTTCTTCTTCTTCTTCTTCTTCTTCTTCTTCTTCTTCTTCTTTTTTTTGGTGGTACTGGGGTTCCTGGAAGCCCTTCTACCTCCGGGCTACACTCCCAGACCTATTTTTTTTTAATATTTTTATTTGGAAACAGGGTCTCTTAAGCCAGTGTGGCTGGCTTTGAACCTGCGCAATCCTCCTGTCTCTGCCTCCCAAGCATGGGGATTACAAGCGTGCGCCATTGCGCCCGGCTATCCATTCACTTCTTCCATCCTCTTTGGAACAGTTTCCTTTGTAAGGCTGTCTCTGCTTGGCCTAACCCACCATTCAGAGGACTCAGCCAGGGCTGGAGGTGCAGCTCAGTGGCAGAGCGCTTGCCTAGCATGCATGAGGTCCTGATTTCACTCTCCAGCATCATGAAAGTTTAAGAAACTAGGTATGTACCGAGGACCTGGCCATTCCTAAGGGGCTTTCTCCTGCTCTGTTTCTGCCCTAGCAACTTCTCAGGGCAGCTGTTTCAATGCTTCAGAATCCCAAAGCCATTGCAGTGTTTCCCAGGCCCAGCTCTAGGGCCTTCTTATTCTCATTTGTCCCAAATAATAGCCTTTAATTGCTATTGGCACGCCTTCCTAGCAGAGATGCACTGCACATCTGTGGCCAGCTCCGCCTGCTGTGCCCACCAGCCCTTTGCTTCCTGTTGTATCTGCACGTCCTATTTCATTTCCTGCTCAGTGGTTTGCTTTCCTCTGTTAGCACACTACCAGCTTTTATATTCTTGCATCTCTAGTTTGTTTTCTATTACTTGCAGGGAAAACTAGCTCAATGGGTGGATTCCCCTCAACACTCCACCTTTCACAGTTGTGCAGAGCTTGGCCCAGCTTCTTCCTTCATGTTTATAAAATGTGGATACTAATGTTGGTAACTACAGTGAGCAAAGGAGGATGACAGGGTGGAAACTGTACGGAGAGAGACTGGAAAAAAGACGAACCCCTGGGCTGTTAAGAAGTGGAATGGGCTGCTTCTGTCAGTGGGCTGTCTGCTGAGCGGGCAACCCCATGACAGGTGTGACTTGCCTGACAGTGCCGCTGGGGCCTCTTCACCAGTAGCATATTATTCTGGTACTGTATTATTCCATGAGAAGCTTCTACTGGACATCAGAGATCCACTCAACATGTAAGCTTTTCATTTACTTTTAACTCTTCCACTTATGGATATTTTAAATGCTAATCTTATTTTTTAAGCTGGAGGGCAACTCTTAACTACTTTCATCATTTTAGTTACTAAGGCAAAGAGTGAATTCCATTAGTGTGAACCTTTTTTTTTTTTTGGTACTAGGGATTAAGCCTAGGGATATTCTACCTCTGAGCTATACTCTCAGCCTTGTTTTGTTTTGTTTTGAAACAGGGTCTAAGTTGCTGAGGGTCTTCTTAAGTTGCTGAGGCTGGCCTTGAACCTGAAAACCTCCTGTTCAGGCTCCTAAGTACTGAGATTACAGATGTGTACCACCACAACTGGGTAGTATGAACTTCTCAATGCTCTTCCTCCGCTTAAGGTAGAGGAAACCAGTTTCCACCTCATGGAAGGGGCAGCTATAAAGTGGCTAAGTAGGGAAGTTTTGGGTTCCGAGAACACTGATCAGCCTCCCAACCACCACTAGCTCCTCCATCATTTCCAGTTATTGACAACCATTATGTGTTTGGTACTGAACAGAAAACAAAAGTGATTCAGACAGTGACTCTATTCTTAGGTGTTAAATGTGTAAGAGGAGAAATAAGAAAAGTACATAATAAATACAGCAACAGTTAGAAAGTCTGTCTGTGAAGGGTCAGGGAGTGACATCATTTATGCTTTATAGACCGCACAGTCTCAACTGCATATTCTTTTTTGGTGCCTCCCCCTCACTTAAAATATAAATACTGTTTGTAGCTTGAGGGCTTTACCTTAACAGGCAGCGGGCTGGGTTTGGCCCCTGGACTCTAGTTTGCCCACCCTGCAAATATGATAAATTGTAAAGTAGTACCTTTCAGTTGAGTCAGTTAAAGTTTCATTTGGGCTAGGTCTTCAAAGGTGGATTTGATTGGTACTATGGAAATCAGGAAGGGGCATTCGAGGTGGAAGAAGATATTTTCTATTTTGTACCGTCCTGTTTTCTAAGAGCAGAGATTTTTCAGAGTTGTCAGTATCATCTGATAATTTATTAATAATGCAAATTTCTAGGCTCACAGTAGTTCTCAAACTTTGGCATACATTTTTCAATGGCTGCTGAATCCCATCCCCAGAGTTCCGATGCTGCTGGCCCAGGGACCACACTTTGAGAATCCTGTCTTGGAGGATGGGTCTCAGAGGTAGAATAGAGAATGCGTTCTATATTAATGTACAAGAAAGCTGGGGTGAAGAATTGAGAACTGAGAGTCAATGAAAGTCAAGGATGGAGACAGAAGAGGCTTCACAGAGTACCAGGCTCATTCCATTAGCACCTGTACTCAGAAGGGGGCACTGAGCCCGTGTAAGTGAGCCATGGCTTTCCCTCGCCAGGGCAGGAGCTCTGAGTCTTGATAGGCAGCCCCACTGGAGATAAGTCTTTCTCGGTGGGATGTGTGGTTGGGAGGATCTTCTCTTCTGAGTCTGGGTTATTGGGACTTACTCTGTCTTGCTTCTGAAACATTTGTGTATTTTTTTTTTTTTTTTACTACTCCTACAAAATGGTCCCCTCTGCATTATGCCTGGGACTATCTCCTTTGATCAGGCGAAAAAAAAAAAAAAAAAAAGGCAGTTCTTCTATTTTAGCATTTAAATCAAATGGCTTCTAAAAACTCAGATGTGGAGCTCAGAGAGGCTGAGTGGAGGAGGCGGAAGAAGGAAAGGCAAGCCAGAAAGAATACACAGAGGAATCTCAGAGGAGCCCATGGGCAACCCTACTCACACACGCATGCACGCACGAGGACTCATTAATCTGGCAGACAATGAATGGTAAAAGACAATTAGTTTGCCCGGGGTTGTAGCAAACCAGTGGAGTGTGCAGCATGAACTGGAGGTCTAGTTTAAGGGCAGGGTCATTGCTAAGGAACCATAAAGGAGGCTAGGACAAGGGAGGTAAGAGGTGGGCGAGCTACCTGGGGCCAGCACGCGGGCAGGGAAAGTGCTCAGGGTCTTCAAGCTATCCTGTACCCAGCGGAAGCATCCAGGTGTGGCTGTGCACGTGCCAGAGCTCTACATGCCATTATCCTTGACAGTCCTGAAATGAACCAGGTTCTTTGACTGTGTATGCATACATACCTGTACACACACACACACACACACACACACACACACACACACACACACGTCTTTTCATCTCCCTGCCAAGTCCAACCAGGCAGAGGGGCAGGCTGAGGACAGCCTGGCTGAATAGCTGGAGGACCACATGCCTGAACACAGGCGGAGTTATAACAGGCAGTTCTAAACTTGGGCTTGCGGGGCTCCCTTCCACGCTCTACGGCACACTCACGCTTGCCGCTTCACCGCATGCCTCCTTCACATGCATGTTCTCACGTTCTGCTCCTGGTGGGCGCTCTCCAGCCATGCGAGTGGATTCTTACCTGCCTCTGCCTGTACCATTTTCCAGACAATTCCACCACTCAGCCTCACTCCAGTCACCCCCACATATTAAGCACTGCCTTCTGCTTCTACAATCACCTCAAATGGCAAAGTTGCTTCCATAGCTTCTGTTCCTGCTGTCTGCAGGCCCCTGCCAGCTTTGTCATTCTTACAAGAAAAAAAAAAAAAAAGAAAAAAGGAAATGTACCGACATTGGAATGATTGAGTTAAAGAGCCCAACCCGAAGCAGTTTCCTACCGTGGGGTGCAGGTTTGTGGCTGTGGTGTTCCCGCCTTCAAGACCATCCCATTTATCTCTCTTTGTTCCACTCCCTCTCTCTTCCTGCACAACGCTGCAATCACACACATACTCTGGGTTGGAAAAAAAAAGAGGACAGCCTAATTTCCTGATGATTATGTTGTTACCTAGCAACAGCCAATCGGGGGCCAGGCTTTTTGTCTGCAGTATTTCATGCAAATAGTTTGGAGAAATTGCAGGGTAACACAGGCTGCTTAGTCTGTCTTCTCAGGGGACACATTACAGAATACAACCAACCCAAAAGGGGACTATTGAAGCCAGACACATGCTTCAGAGAGCAGGCCATCTGATCTTGCTTCCTCTCCCCTCTGCCTGGTACCCTCTTACAAAGATTGTGGGTACCACAGAGATATTCAGGGGGACCCAAAACTTGCAGAGAGCTCATCAGCAGTCATCCTTGTCCTGGATCTACGTATTGATGACCTAGGCCCAGAGGAACCTCAGACCTGCTGAAAGCCCCATTGCCTTCCCAGGAAGGCAAAGACTATTGCCTGTTCTGTACTTGTCTATAGAGGACTTGGAGGAGAATCCTCCTCAGCCCTCCCATTCAGAAAGGAGCATAAGCCTGATACGTCCACCCTGATTTATGAGTCTCATCTTTGCCCATGTTGGCCTATCTCACAGAACAGGGAAAACCTGCGACTTGTAACCTCATTCTTCCTGGAGCTAACAGACAAATCTTCACTTAAATGGTTGAACAATGAGAGGCCACACCACTTATAAAATCCCTTAAAGAGATTTCTTTTTCTCCTTCCAGTAAGTCCTGCGCATTTGATGTAAGACACTATCAGAAGCCACACACACTAACTCTCTGAAAGGCTCAGGGACCAGTTCAATCACATCTGGATGGTGCCATAAAAAGTAGATTTGAAAGGCGGCCTCCAAATCTGCCTCCTTAGAGGGAGAGGCCGGGCTTCAGAGGGCAGGATCTCATCTCAGTAGGTCTGGTTGTTTGTTTGTTTGTTGTTGTTGACTCAATACTCAGCAATCCAGAGCCAGTGGAGGCAAAAATCAACTGAACTGAATAGCTTTCTTCTTTTTCTTTCACTCTCTTCTCTTCTCTTCCTCTCCCTTTCTCTTTCTCTCACTTCTCTTCTTTCTTCTTATTGGTGCTGGGGATTGAACCCAGGGTGTTCTACCTCTGAGCTAGACCCCAGCCCTATTTTATTTTTTTATTTTGATATAGAGCCTCACTAAGGCTGAAGTTCTCGCTAAATTGTGGAGACTGGCCTCAAACCTTTGATCCTCCTGTTTCACTCTCCCAGGTGCTAGGAGGAGTCCAGGCATGTACCATCACTCCTGGCTGGACTTCACTGTTCTCTTAATATCAACTTTTTTTTTTTTTTGGTGGTACTGGGGTTCCTGGAAGCCCTTCTACCTCCGGGCTACATCCCCAGACCTATTTTATATTTTTAAATTTGGAAACAGGGTCTCTTAAGCCAGCGAGGCTGGCTCCGAACCAGCGCGATCCTCCTGTCTCTGCCTCCCAAGCGTGGGGATTACAAGCGTGCACCACCACGCACGGCCCGGCTTCTTAATATCAACTTTAAGCAGCAGTCTTGTAAAGGTCTGTTGTGGTGACCTGGGGACAACAAATAGACTGGCCCAAGTCAACACCAAGAATGAAAACTGGGCAAACGCTCTATCCTACTGTTTTTGTAGCATTTACGTATTTGTAAGATACCAGGTAATTATATCCAATAATTATAAGAAGGCACTAGCTCTTCAATTTCTAACATTCACAGATTCATAATCCAGAAATATATTATAGAACCAAAGAAAAACACTGTCAATCTGTCTTTGTTCAGAAAGGCAATTACACAGGGGCAACGTGGGGAGTAAAGAGCAGGTCTTTTGACTGTAAATTCTGCAGTCTGGTGTCTAAATAATCTTACAACACCCTGAAGACTTGGCAGCAGTAAAAACAAAGAAAAGGAATGACAACAGAAATCTCTCTCTCTCTCTCATTTTTTTTTTTTTTTGGTGGTACTGGGGGTGGAACCCAGGTGCTTTCCTATCTTCGGACTATACCCCCAGACCTAAATTTTTAAATTTTATTTGGAAACAGGGTCTCACTAAATTGCTGAGAGCCTCGCTAAGTAGCTGGGGCTGGCTTCGAACCTGTGCGATCCTCCTGTCTCAGCCTCCTAAGCGGGGTGTGTGGGGGGATTACAAGCATGCACCACCACGCCCAGCCAGAAATATCCTTTTAAAAATAAATAAAAATCTGGGCGTGGTGGCGCACACTTATAATCCCAGAGTTTGGGAGGCTGAGACAGGAGGATCGCACAGGTTCGAAGCCAGCCTCAGCTACTTAGCGAGGCTCTTGGAAACTTAGTGAGTCCCTGTTTCCAAATAAAAAATAAAATAGGTCTGGGAATGTAGTCCGGAGGTAGAAAGCCCCTGGGTTCTACCCCCAGTGCCACCAATAAATAAATAAATAAAAATAAACTTTTAGCATTATTATAAGTAAGTAAAAATCTCTTAACAGATGTGTGTGTGAGCTACCAGGGACTGGACCCAGGGGAATTCTACCTCTGAGTTATATCCCCAGCCCTTTTTTTTTTTTTTTTTTTTTTGTGGTACTGGGGTTCCTGGAAACCCTTCTACCTCCCGGCTACACTCCCAGACCTATTTTATACTTTTATTTGGAAACTGGGTCTTTTAAGCCAGTGAGGCTGGCTTCGACCCTGCGTGATCCTCCTGTCTCCACCTCCCAAGTGCAGGAATTACAAGCGTGTGCCACCACACCCAGCTTATTTTTTGTTTTGAAATAGGGTCTTCCTAGCTTGCTGAGACTCTTGCTAAATTGCTAAGGCTGGTTACAAACCTTTGTCCCTCTTGCCTTAGCCTTCCAAGTACTGGGATTACAGGTGTGTGCCACTGTGCCTGGCTGGGTTAAATGTTAGGCCTTTAGTGACTTACCCCCAGCTGCATGGTAGCCCCACCAGGTGAGTACGTCAGAAATATTCCTGAGCCCCACTCCTCACCAGTTAATAATACTTTTTTTTTGAGGAAAGGGCAGTATTTTTTTTAAAAAGCTTCCCACAAGTAGCACAGTTTTGGAAAATAATTTGGTGATTTCTTTAATTTAAAAAAATTTAACTGACACATAATAACTGCACATATTTATGGGGTGCAGCATAATATTTTGATACATGTATACAGTATACAATATGTAATGATAAAATCAGGGCGATTAACTCATCATTAACCTCAAATAGTCAAATTTCGCTGGGCGTGGTGGCGCACGCTTATAATCCCCGCGCTTGGGAGGCGGAAACAGGAGCATAGCGCAGGTTCAAAGCCAGCCGCGCTGGCTTAAGAGACCCTATTTCTAAAAATAAAAAGTATAAAATAGGTCTGGGAGTGTAGCCCAGAGGTAAAAGGGCTTCCAGAAACCCCAGTACCACAAAAAACAAAACAAAACAAAAAAACAGTCAAATTTCTCTCTGCTAGCTTTTGTTGTTTTATGGTACTGGGGATTGACCCCAGGGGCATTCTACCTCTGAGTTACACCTCCAACCCTATATTATTTTTTAGTTTGAAACGGGGTTTCACTACATTAGGGCCTCGCTAAGTTGCTAAGGCTGGCCGTGAACCTACAATGATCTTGTCTCAGCCTTCCAAGTACTAGGGTTATAGGCATATGCCATTATGCCTGCCTTGTTCTAGTTATTTTGAAATATACAATAAATTATTGAAAACTACAGTCTCCCTACTGTGCTATAGAATGCTAGAACTTAATCCTTCTAATTGCATTTTGTACTCATTAAACCTTCTCTCTGCCTCCTTACCATCTTTACCCATCTCTGGTAGCCAGTACTCTACTCTCTACTCTGTGATATATTCAACTTAATATATTCAACTTATTACGAAAACTAAATATTCACTTACTCTGTAATCCAGAAATTCCATTCTTAGGAATTTACTAAAGCAAAAATGAAAACACATTTCTATAAAAAGTCTTGTATATAATCCTAGCATTTGGGAGGCTGAGACTGGAAGATCTCAGTTCGCAGACAGCCTCAGCTACTTAGTGAGGCCCTCTGCAACTCAGTGAGACCCTGTTTCAGAATAAAGAATAAATAAAAAAATAGGGCTGGGAGTACAGCTCAGAGGTAGAATGCCCCTGGGTTCCATCCCCAGTACTGCAAAAAAAAAAAAGTCTTGTACAAATATGTTCATAGTAGTTTTATTAACAATAGATCAAAACCTATGTTTTACCCATACAAGGAAATACTACTCATCAATAAAAAGGAACAAACTATCAGTATACACAACAACATGGAAGACTCTCAAAAATACTATGGATGGTGAAATGAAAGAAACCACATGTGAAATGAAAGAAGACACACACACACACACACACACACACACACACACATTAAAGGCTATATAAGGGTTGTTTAATGGATATGAAAATACAGTTAGGAGGATTAACTGTTGATATCCTAGAGTGCAATAGGGTGACTATTATTAACAATAATTATATATTTCAAAATAGTTAAAAGAGAACTTTAAATGTCCTAACATAAATGATAAATGTCTGAAGTGATGGATATGCTACATGGAACCACAGGTTCCACTGATAAAAATTTTTATTTATTTATTTATTTATTTATTTATTTATTTATTTTTGGTGGTACTGGGGTTCCTGGAAGCCCTTCTTCTTCCGGGCTACACTCCCAGACCTACTTTATATTTTATTTGGAAACAGGGTCTCACTAAGTTGCTGAGAGCCTCACTAAGTAGCTGAGGCTGGCTTCAAACAAGCGATCCTCCCGGCTCAGCCTCCCAAGTGTGGGGATTACAAGCGTGCACCACCCCACCTGGCCATTGGTATGAATTTTCAAGAATAGGAAAAGTTGATATTTGGTGGAAAATAACAAAACCAGAGCATCAGATGCCTGTGGGATGCAGGGCGGGAGGGGCTACCAACGGCCACGAGGAAACTTCTGGGTGACAGTGACTTAGGGATTTTTATTGTATCAGTTGTGTGCATCTGTCAAAACTTACAGAATAGTGTTCTTCAAATTTATGTATTTCTTTTTTCTTCTTTTCTGTTTTTCTTTCTCCCTTTCTCTTTCCTTTCTTCCTCCCTCCCTCCCTCCTTGGCAGTATTAGGGATTGAATCCAGGGCATTCTACCTCTAAGCTACACGCCAGCCCTATTCTATATTTTATTTTGAAACAGGGTCTCCCTAAGTTGCTGAGGGCCTCCCTAAGTTGCTGAGGTTGGTCTTGAACCTGTGATCCTTCTGTCTCAGCCTCCCAAGTACTGGGATAGCAGGCATGGACCACTATGCCCGGCTCAGATTTATATATTTCATTGTACATAAATTTTACCTCAAAAGAAAAATAAACAAATATGCACACAGAAGTGTTTCAGGGTGAAGTACACTGATAGCCTGCAACTTTGAAATATAGTTTTAAAAAGATGGGACTGATGAGTGGATAGAAGAATGGATAGTTGGATAAATGTGTGATAAGGTAAGTCTGGTGAAATATGAGTTGTAGCATCTGGATGGGATACACCTATCCATGGATATGTTTAAATATTTTCATAAGAGCTCAATGTGGTGGTGCACACTTGTAATCCCAGCATTCGGGAGGCTAAGACAGGAGGATTGCAGTTCGCGGACAGCTTCAGACACTTACTGAGGCCCTTTGCAACTCAGTGAGACCCTGTTTCAAAATAAAGAATAAAAAATAGGGCTGGGGGTGTAGCTCAGAGGTAGAATGCCCCTGAGTTTCATCCCCAGTACTGCCAAAATATATATTATATAAAATAATATATTGTATATTTTATTTATATATAAATACATATTTCCATAAGAAAACTTTGGGAAAATCTCTTCAGGTGATTCCAATGAACAGATACTGAGATAAAAGGCAATTTTCAATTAGTTGAAAAGCACTAACACTGAAGCAGTAACACTATGGTCCTAAATCTCCAGAGATGATGCAGTCGCTCCCCACCATTTAAACTCAGGAATGCATGTGCAGATTGAAACAGGATTTCCCAGAGTTAGGCTGAACCTTATGGAGACACTATGGCTTATTTACACTGGAATTATATAGGACACACCATCTGACATATGGCCTCATACATGAAATCAGGACAGTGCTAAAAAAAATGTGGGCAATATGGTAGCTATACTGTTCTCTAGAATTAAAACCCTTCGAGCGAGCCTCTGTGGTGCGAGGGTAAAGTACTCACCAACGCTCAGCATATGGCGTAACGAGTGCCTATGCAGCCTCAGAGCCTCCTCTGGGGTTTGGACCTTTGGTCTTCTCGGGCTCTGCAATTCTCTCTAGCTCTGTTTTCCCACAAACCCACAGGGACAAGGCAGGACCAGGCCTCTGGAGAGGAGAAGCCTCTGTGGCGCCTCAGCAGATCTGAGTGGGCAGCTGATGGTAACGAGGTGGGGGCAGAGTGAGGGGCGGAGAGAAGGGGAAATAATGTAGTCAAGTGCACTGCGGAGGCCCCTAGTCCCTGAGCTGCCCATTTATTCTGCATAATTGCTTCATTTCCACTGGCGGTGCATCTCCAAATGAATTTCATTACTGGGGCCCTGGATATCATATTGATTACCAGTTTCATTGATCCCTATCTTGCTAATTAGCATATAAATTAGCCATTTGGGGGGAGGCATTAGGCAAAATTGAATTTTCTCCTTAATCTTCTTTCAGAAGGTAAATGAAAATAGATGTGGCCAGTTAAGGCACATGGCCTTCATCTGACACAGTCTGAGAGTTCACAGCCAAGGAGCCCTCTCAATGGGGGAGAGAGGCTCACAGAGGAAGCCTTCCCACCTCTAGCTGATGTCATTGCAGTTGAACCCCTTAAAAATATTCAGAAGATTGTGAAGCATGAGACAGATCTGCAAGTTGAGAGGTGTTTTCTTGTAGGGAGCACTGGAGCAGGGAGGTAGTGCCCCTCCCACAGACACAGGAGGAGGGCCCATGATATAGGGGTCCCTGCGCCTTCACTTCTAAAAATGGAATGGGAGATGTCTTCCCCTTGGCTTAGTGTTAAGCTGAGCAGCCTGTGGTGGAATGTACCGCTGTGTAAACACCAGATGGGTAATCCTGAGCCCGTTAACCTCCTAAGCCTCAGTTTCCTCCTCTGTATGATGGGGACAATCACAGCACCATCACACTAGGGAGCTATGAGGACCGAGAGAGAGGGAATGCACTGGAGTGTGGCACAGGTCCTGCACACTGGGGAGCCCACTGGACCTATACTTGGTGGCAGAGCCGCCAGGACCAGAGACCACCAGACCAGACGGATCTGAAGATCACAGAGGCCAGGCTCCCCAGAGGCAGCTACTCAGCTCTGAAGTAGACAGTACTCCACACTCCTAGGTGCTTAATCCCTGGGACAGGTCACAGCCTTGCTACTGAAGACATGGCCCCTGCAGCAGCAGGTTGAAAGTGTAGAAGCTAGGCCCCACCCAGTGGTTCCAGGAATGACGTGCACAGCACAGGGAGGCCTAAGCAGTGTTCAAGTGAGCTTCCTAGATTTTACACTGTGCGAGAAGGAAGGGACCTCGGTGACGGGCAAGTCAAAAGCCAAGGCCCAGAAAGCTCAGACAGCTGGCTGCCAGTGAGGTCACAGCTGTCCGGGGTGGCTCTAGTCTCTGGCCTCCTCAGGCTGTTTCTCCATCAGCTCCAGGGCTCTGCCCCCTTTCTTTGGGGCTGTCTCAGGGGTGTTGGTCTTGCCCCGGCCTTGGGATATGGCCACTCTGGGCTTTAAAAGAAGACTCTGTTCCTTTCTGGATGCTGCTGGGGGTTAGGAAGCCGGCTTACTCAGATGATCACAGTAGAAGATACTGATGCGGTGGGGAAGAGAACCCTGGATGACCCAGGGCCTGCTGACCTTTGAACCCATAATGCTTCCCATAAGGACACATGGCAAACTGCCAATGGCGACACCCACAGAGAGGGCAACTGGGTGGCCCATGGACTCAGCAGTAGGGAGGCAAAGTGGAAGAGAGGAGAGGTGTGCTTTTTACTGTTTACCCTTTGGTATCTCTTAAATTTGGTTTCCTGTTTATGTAAACCATTCAAGAAGTACTAAGTCAATAGTAATTTTCACAAGAATGCCTCAGATGGTAATTAAGCACAGTACCCCATCTGGCATCCATCTACTCAAGATTGCCCGTTTTCCCACTGTCCTCCTGAAACCTGAACTTCAAGCACTAAGAGAGGTTCTGGGCTATGGAGCAAGTCTACAGTCTGGTCTTGTGTCAGCACAGTGACCATGACCAAGACGCTTCCTCATTAGGATGTGACCTGCTTTGCAAAGCTTTAAATGGCATTAAGTAAGAATAAGCAGGATTTAAACCCCATCTCCTCTCACTGAAATCGCAGTGACAGGAAAGGCTAGACTGCCCTCTCATGAGCTTCCACCAGACTTAGAGTCACCAGTGAACACGAAGGCACTACCCGTATTACAGTGTGTAACGTAATGTCATCCTTGTCGAGTACATGGTACTTAATGTAGAGCTTAGCTGGGAGGATAGACTTTAAAACGTTTAGAATGGCTGCTCTGAGCTAGGCATAGTGGTGCACACCTATAATCCCAGTGCTTGGAAGTCTGAAATAGGAGGACTGCAACTTTGAGGCCAGCCTCAGTAGCTCAGTGAGACCCTGTTTTTAAATTAAAAATAAAAATGCTGGGGGGGGGTAATAGAATTTCCAGTACCAAAACACAAACAAACAAACCAAAAAAGTCAAAAAAACAAAGATAAGATTACCATAGACCTTGTTGGTGCTTTTATTTTCTAATGTGTCTCTATATTGTTTAATTATATGGGCTTCAACACCACTATATCCTTATAAAAAATACATGAAACATAAAACCCCAAGGAAAGATGCTCCCTCTCCTCTGGACAACGGTTCATGCAGAAGCTGGTGATGCAGGTCTGCCCACGGGCCATGGTGTCCAGGTACCTGCCTGCTGAACCAGGGGCTGGAGGCATTTTGGTCTCCTACATCCATATTCCAGTGAACCCAGGGACTATTTGGTATTTTTCAAAGTTAGAAAGCACACACAGCTGGGTGTGGTGGTGCACGCTTGTAATCCCCACGCTTGGGAGGTGGAGATAGGAGGATCGTGCAGGTTCGAAGCCAGCCGTGCTGGCTTAAGAGACCCTGTTTCCAAATAAAAAGTATAAAATAGGTCTGGGAGTGTAGCCCAGAGGTAGAAGGGCTTCCAGGAAATGCAGTACCACCAAAAAAAAAAAAAAAAAAAAAAAAGAAAAGAAAAGAAAGCACACACAGATGGAAGGCAGGCACCACATTCCTAGGATTATCTCTTAACAGTCAGTATAGGTGGCTAAAGACAGCACTCAGCCAAGATAGTGACCAGAAAGTATTCTTGGGGCACATCTGGTTGACCTTGACCGTCTCACTTAGAACTCCTTGGAGTGTAGGTGAGAGACATGGTTTTTGCCTTCATGAACTTTGATAGTACGGTAAGAACAATGGGAATATTTACAAGGAAAAATGAGAACAATTCTAACAGAAATGTACAAAATGCAACAAAGTAGTGTGAAGGGTGGGGGTAGCTGCCTTTGTCCTTCACTGCCAGCAGGATCAGGAGGAGGCGCTGCACCAGGCTAAAGTGCTGTTTCCTCATCTGTAAAAGGAAACAACATTCCTTGAAGAGAGGCTCTGAGGAATGGAGAGGAGGTGTGCCCAGCCTGTGGTAGTGCTCACACAGAGCAGGACCACCACAGGAAGATCTGCCCGTATTACTTTGAGCACAGAGCTCATAAGAGCCAGAAGTCCATATTATGGTCACATCATCATCATCATTGTCCCCACATAAAAAAGTTCCAAAAAGCCATACAGTTACAGGTGAATGGATACTGTTCTGGTTTGGATCTGGAATGGCCCCCATGTTGGAAGCACAGCCTCTGGCGCAGCGAGGTTCAGAGGTGAGGCTATGACCTCATCAGTGGATAATTCATTTGATAGATTAGTCCATTGATATCTGAATGGACGACTGGGAGGTGGAGCCTCATAGAGGAAGTAGGTCATGGGGGGTGCTCTGGAAGGATTTATCTTCTCACCAGCACCCTGTCCTTTCTAGTGCCATGAGCTAAGCAGCTTTCCTCTGTCACATCCTTCTACAAGGTATCTTTGTCTTGGAACCAGCTGACCATGGACTGAATCCTTTGAAACCATGAGCCAAAATAACCTTTCCTCAGCTGAGCATGGTGGCGCATGCTGGCAATCCCAGCTGTTGGGAGGCTGAGACAGGAGGACTACAATTTTGAGGCTAGCTTTGGCAACTTAGTGGGAATCTCAACAGCTTAGTGAGAGCCTGATTCAAAATAAAAATAAAAATGGCTTGGGAGGGGGTTAGCTCCAAGGTAGAATGTCCCTGGGTTCAATGACCACTATTTCCCCCTCCAAATAAAAACAACCACAAAAAACAAAAATAAAAACAAAAAACCCAATCCAACTAACACAGAATCCCAAAAGCTAAGTTCTTGTTTTCCTATTTTCCTGGGAGATGCCGCAGGAAGAAGCCAGGCTTTCTATTTGCTATGATCCAGCTATCATGCTTGCCACTGGGGAGATTCAAGCACCTGTTTAGCATTTGCTCAACTCTCCTGTTCTTTGGGCTCCACGTGATATTGACTCCCAATGGGTGGTCACTATCTCAGCACTGTGGCTCAGGTGGCTCTTTTGAGACTTTTATGTAAGACCCTGTGTCAGTCACTGAATTTGGCAAAGCAGCTGGTGCTACTGAAGCTGTTCAGAATGGGAGGGAATAAAGGAAAAGAAGTCGTAGACCTTGACCCCAAAAGGTTGTAGGTGGTAAAACTCAGGATATATTGAAGGAGAGGAGGGAACAGAAAACCTTAAAATATTTACAAAACATATCAAGTTGATGTAGCCAATTTATACTTATATCTAACTTCCACAGAGACTGTGTTTCTAAGAAGAAACTTGATATTATTTTTAAGGTAGCAAAGACTCAGAAATCAGCATGAAAATAATAAATAACTTAGTGGGAAAATAGGCAGGGGATATAAACAAGCAGTTCATCATTATTTGTAAAAATTATAAAAATAGACTGTAAAATGTTCTTTAAACATTACTTATAGTTAACTTTACTTTTTATAATCTTACTCATATTTAAAGATATAGAAATTAAAATAATTCTAAGATTAGTAAATATTCAGAAATTTGATAATATCCAAGGCTGATATAAGGTGGGTCATACATATTTTAAACTGCTGGGTAGGAATGTAATTTGGAATATCCTTTTTATTTTTATTTTTATTTTTTGTAAAATTAGGAATTGAACCTAGGGGCATTCTAACTCTGAGCTCCACCCCTATTTTTTTATTTTTTATGTTGAAACAGAGTCTCACTAAGTTGCAGAGGGCCTCACAAGTTGCTAAACCTGGTTGCAAACCTGCAATCCTCCTGTCTCAGCCTCCCAAGTAATGGGATTACAAGTGTGTGCCACCATACCCAGCGATGAACTATCCTTTTTAAAGGGCAATTAGGCAATACCATTTTTAGGCACTTAACCTTTGACATAACTCTGTTTATAGGAATTTATATCCAGGGATATACATCCCCCTTCTCAATATTTTAAGATATATGTACAAGGCTGTTCATCCCAGCATTACTTTCAGAGCAAAACTCTGGATCAAACTAAGTATTGTCAACAATGTAAGAGTGAAATCATAACAGTTAACATTTATTGCACGCTCACTATGTGGCAGACAGGTTCTACTGCTCTGCATGAATTATCTCATTTAATCTTCACATCAGTTCTATGATATAGGCATACTAGTTTGCCTACTTTATAAATGAAGAAAACAAGACTCACAGAGATGAAAACAGCTTGTCTATAGTCACTTAGCAGGTCGTAGGACAGAATCCTAAGATGGGCATTCTGGTTCCAGAGATGAGGCTCTGGAACACTGTTATACATACACATCAACGTGCTTGCACAAGTAACCACACACACTGTCCGTAAATAAAAAATAATTAGTTATAATTGTACATGTTGATGTGGAGAAATCTCTAAGTCACATTAGTAATTGTACAGATCTAGGTTGGAATAATGCACCTCAGACATCTGCCCTTGATGTTAATAAAAAAAAATATATCAATGAATCATCATATCATTCTCCACATTTAAAAATACTAAAGTAAAAACCTTAGGAAAACTGTCTGAAGATTAAAAGAATCCAGTCCAAATATAAAACATTTTGTAGCATAAAAATGACATTAATTTTGTTTGGGTGGCAGAGGGAGGGGTTGATAAATGTGAAATTTAAAAGTGAGTTTTCATAAATTAAATTATTTTCTTAGTATATGAAGGGAATGGGCATGGAAGAATGGGGGGAGGTCATAATAAAATTGATATTGAATATTGAAGGCCAAACCAAGGTCCTGATGTAAAGCGCAACTAAGACCACTGTGGGTCTGTTTGCAAAAAAAAAAAAAAAATTATTGACATGTTTCAATGGCCATGTGAATGATAGAGCAAAGCTACAGAAGGAGGGAGAGAGAACATGTATGGAGGTTCTATAGCAATACGAGCATAAGCTCATCTAGGTCTGGGCCCATCTGTAGAATGAGGAGTTAGTTAGGAGGAGCAACAGAGTGGAAGTGCATCTGTTTGAAATAGAAGTCACATCATAGCTCTTTGTGCAGCTGGTAGCTACCTGCCAAGTCTGTCCTCTCTCCATTCTGTCACAGCTGATTGCTAACACCTTTGTCTAGGCCCTCACCATGATGTAGTGGAGTTACTGCAAAAGCCTTCTAATAGGTTTCCCCTTTATCATGTCACTTCTCTAACTCATCATGCTCAGATCCACTAGTTTAATCTTTTTATAATACTAGCTTTACAGCTTACTCCCTTAAAGACCTTAATAGTAAACCTTTAGGAAATGATTCACACAACTCAGTGTGATAGTTGTAGCTCTCTTTCTGTCTCCACCCATCCAACACCCCTGTGCATTCATTCAACAAAGTACTGAGCATCCATTGTGTGTCAGGCACTGCTATTAATCAAAGGATTCAGTGGTGGACACGACAGACAAGGTCTCTCTCTTGTGGACTTTTCACTCTAGTTGGGGAGATAGAACATGAATATCAGGTGATAGTAAATGTTTTAGAGAAAAAGAAGAGCAGGGCTAAAGGTACGGGTGTGGGTGGTAATCGGAAAGGTTGCTTTATATAGGGTGGTCTCAGGGTAACTCTCTAATAAGGGTCATTTAAATAGAACCTTGAAATAAATGAGGGAGTGGACCATATAGCTCTCTGGAGGAAGCACATTCCAGGCAAAGACAGGACCTGTAGCAAAGGCCTTGAGATGGGAGCATGGTTCACATGTCAAAGAGTAGAAAGGTCCCAGGGAGGCGGAGATGGATTAGAGGAGTTGAGAGGGATACAATGAAGATTGTATCATGTAGACAGAGATTCTCAACTGAGGGCAGTTTCACACCGTAAGGGACATTTGTCAATGTCCAGAGTCATTTTGGGCTGTCATGGGTTGGGGTGTCATTGGAATCCAGTAGGTAGAAACTAAAATTTTGCTAAGCATTCTGTAATGCACAGGACAGCTACCCATAACAGAGAATTACCCAGCCACAATGTCAGCAGTGTTAAAGCTGAGAAACCTGGATGTAGGCCATCACAGGGACTTAACTTTTACTCTCTGTGTGACAGAAAGCTGTAGAAAGTTGTAAGTAAAGGGGTGTCAGGAGGACTTCCAGGAAGACGGCGACCGAGAAAAGCAGCATTTACGAGCCCTGCTAAAACTCGATCTCTATTGCCACAAAATCAGCGCTTTTCATAGCCAGAAAATGCCATCAGCAGAGAAATAAAAATGTAAACACAAGGGACAGAGAAAAAAAAAAAAAGACTAGAAGAACAACCAGAGACCAGAAATCAAACCCGCAATGCAGCAGTGGGGCCGTGCCGACACCATCTTCCCTCACAGCACCAGGATCCAGAGAGGAAAGGTAAACAAGGAGCTGAAGTGAGCAGCTGCGGATCATTTGGGTATAATTCAGCAGTTGTTTCAGTGCAAAGAACGTCTAAAACTCCCAGTGGTCAAGTTCATCATGCCTTCCAGGTACTCAGAACAGAGCTCAAAACCAGAAAAGAAATATGCCAGCCTCATGGCCGAGGTCATGGCAGCGGCGCCATATTGCCAGCAGCGGAAGCGAATTCACCATGCCCTCGACAGCTCCTGACTCAACACGCACAATAACCATGAGTGAAATTGCGGCTCCTAAAGGAGAAATCCCTGTACTGCACGCCCAGGGACTTTGATAATCTCCCTGGGTCTGAGATTTTGCAGTCCAACCCAGTGAAGGAGTAGCGGTGGCAGAGATACCACACCCTAGTTGCAGCTCCCCGTGGGAAAATGCCCAGCCTGGCACCCCGCACGGTCTTGCGCAGCCTCGATTAACTCCCTGGGTCAGAGACTTTACGATACAACCCAGTAAAGGAGTAGTGGTGACTGAGATTACCACAGACTCAAGATACAGAGCACCCTAAGTGAAGTCGTAGTGACCCAGGGAAGGCACAAAATTCTGAAATCATGGGAAAGAGGAACAACAATAGAGCAATGAATACCCACAACCCCATATTATCAGAACCTGATAACAAAGAAATTCAGAGATCTCCAGAAGATCAAATCAGGAATATAACTGTAGAAATAATACAGGACCTTCGAAAAGAATTTAGAGAGAGCCTAAAAGACATAAAGGATGCAATCATTGAGGTAAAGGCCTCATTTCAAAGTACAAACAACTGCCTAGACCACATGGAGAATAGAATCTTGCTCCTAGAAGAGGATCACTCCAAAAACAAATGCATAATTTATAACTTAGAAAAAAAATCAGACAGCAGGAATCTGACATTGAAGAAATATGGGCCCATTTTAAGAGAGCTAACCTAAGAATAATCAGAATAGAGGAGGGAAAAGAAGGTGAAACCAAAGGGATCAATAATCTCTTCAAAGAAGTAACAGCAGAAAATTTTCCAAGCATAGAGCAAGAGATTGATACACAGGTCCAGGAAACTTATAGAACTCCCTTTAGACAGGATCGGAGAAGAGGTTCCCCACGCCACATAATTGTCAAAATGACCAATGTGGAAGCCAAGCAGAGAATCTTAAAGGCAACAAAAACAAAAGGCCAAGTGATATTCAGAGGCAAACGAATTAGAATCACTCCAGACTTCCCAAACCAAGTCATGAGAGCCAGAAGGGCTTGGAGTAACATATTCCAAACTCTGAAAGAAAACAACTTCCAACCAAAAATTTCCTACCCAGCGAAACTTTCTATCAAATTAGATGGGGAAACGAGAAGCTTCCATGACAAACAGAAACTGAAGGAATTTATGTCTTCAAAACCAGCGCTAGAGCCGGGCGTGGTGGCGCATGCTTGTAATCCCCATGCTTGGGAGGCGGAGATAGGAGGATCGCGCTGGTTCTGAGCCAGCCTTGCTGGTTTAAGAGACCCTGTTTCCAAATTAAAAAAAATATAAAAATAGGTCTGGGAGTGTAGCCCGGCGGTAGAAGGGCTTCCAGGAACCCCAGTACCACCAACAAACAAACAAACAAACAAACAAACAAAACAAAACAAAAAAACCAGTGCTAGAGAAAATACTTAAAGAGATTAACTACAAAGAAGAAATAGGTAATACACACCAGAACCAGACAAACAAGATTTTCCATCCAACAGACAACTAAGATTGGTTATCTTTGGAGATTCATAATTTATTTTAGTCTTTTACCTATTTCTAAATTGTATTGTTTGCTTTTATTGTTGCTAATTTTTAGGATTTCTATTTGGAATATTAATATTCCTTCAGATATAGCATTTGGAAATATTTAATCCCATTCTATCAGTAACGTTTAACTCTGTTTACATTGTCTTTGGATGTACAACATTTTTTTATTTTTTAGGAAGTTTGTTTGTTTACCCTTTTGTTGCCTGTGCCTTTGAAATCATATCCAAGAAATCACTGCCAATTTCAATGTTGTGAAGTTTTATGACCTAGATTTTCTTCTAAAAGTTTATAGTCTTAAGATTTATATTTAGGTCTTTTATCTATTTTGAGTTAATATTTGTATATGGTGTTAGTTAATTAATGTAATTCATGTAATTATTATTTTTCAATAATATTTGGTGAAAAGATTATTATTTCCTTCACCAAATGTTCTTGGAAACTTTGTCAAAAATAACTTGACCATATATGGAAGAATTTATTTCTAGGCTTTTAATTTTACTCCACTGGTTTATATATCTGCCTTTATAGCAGTACTACACTGTTTCAATTATTGTAGCTTTATAAGGTTTGAAATCAGAAAATGCACATCTTCTAGCTTTGTTCTTTTTCAAGATTGTTTTGGGTATTTAGAGTTCATATTTCATGTTAGGATAGATTTTTTCTGAAAAATAAATAAACATATGATACTTTCATCTTAAAAAAAGAAAAAAATATCCTCTGGTAAAAAAGAAAGCAAAAAGAAATATTGAAATGTTATCTCTAAATCATCAAAAGCTTGATATCAGATAAATGAATCTGTTATGTGAGATTATCATTGTTAATTTTGGATAAATTGCTATAATACGAGATGTTAACCACTAAGCCAAGCATAGGAAGGAGGAATGGGGAGGGAATGGGATGGGGATTGGGTAGGGGCTAACTGGGTGATGTGTGCACGTATGTCTACAAAAGTTTTTTTTATCCCATTATGATGTATGAATACAGTGTACCAATAAACAAAGAGGGTGTCAGTCATCACTCTTACCACTGTGACCCGAACACCTGGCATTTCAAAACTTAGAGGAGGAAGAAGTTTATTTTCTCATGTATCTGGAGATTTCAGTACATCTTCCACTGGCATCCAAGCAGGAGCCAGGGCTACAGGTCCTCAGGGCATCACAGTGGGTCAGAGAGACCCACTACAGCTAGGCAGGATGGGACACACACTCTGTATAGCCCCCCAGCACCTGTGCTGCAGCAGCCAGCTCGCAGGGACACACCTCCAGTCCTGCTCCACCTTTGAACATGGCTGTCTTCAGCATATGAAGTATGGGGGACATTTTAAATCCAAACCACAGCAGGTTGCCGGGCATGGTGGCGCACGCTTGTAATGCTTGGGAGGCAGATACGGGAGGATTGTGCATGTTCGAAGTCAGCTGCGCTGCCTTAAGAGACCCTGTTTCCAAATAAAAATAGAAAATAGGTCTGGGAGTGTAGCCCGGAGGTAGAAGGGTTTCCAGGAACCCCACTAATCCCAGTACCACACACACACACACACACACAAAAAAAAAAACCCCATAGCAGGTGACATTTTCTAACTTACATTTTTAAAGTATAACTCCGATCACTATATAGAGAACAGACTGTAGTGGGGAAGGACTAAGGCAGAGACTTATTAGGAGGCTTTTGCAACCATTTAGGCAAGAAGTAATGGTAATCTAAAGGCGCTGTGGTAGAGCTAATAGAAAACGGTGCAATTCTGGATGTCTTTTCAAGGTTTAGCTAGTAGGATTAGCTGATTTCATCAAAATGAACTATAATCCCTTAGCATCTGTATTTTACCACCTACATAGCTATATGCCAAACCCACTCCTGTTATTGTTCTTACTATCCCTAGCACCCTGCCCTGGCCTGCCCTTCTTAACTGGACAGGCTATTCAGTCTGGATTTCAGGATTTCAATTAAGAGTCTTCCTTAACCAAAGGAGCCATCTCTTCTTGAAAGGACCTAAAGCTTTTTGGTCTTTCCCAATTTAACCTTCAATATTCTTTTCACATATATGATGAGATGTCATACTTTATGATGAAAAAGGACTGACCCCCCTGCTGTCACCACTTAAGTAACAATATAATGGAAGTCCTAGCCATCAAAGCAGGGCAAGAAAAATAATTCAAATTTATAAGGTAACAGTACAGGGAGAAAAAAACAAAAACTGTCATGACTTGTAGTTTATATAATTGTATATAGAGAAGATCTGATTGAATATACAGTTTAATGATTAGAATTACCAAGAGTCTTGTAAATTTCTGGCTAAAAAATCAATGTGTGAGCCAGCCATGGTGGTGCAGGCTTGTAATCCTAGTACTTGGGAAGCTGAGACAGGAGGATTGCCAGGTTTGCGGACAGCTGCGGCAAGTAGGAAGATGCTCATCAACCTATAGAGACCCTGTTTCCAAATAAGAAATAAAATTGTTCTGGAGTGTATCTAGGAGGTAGAATGCTTCTGGGTTCAATTTCCAGTAAAATCACACACACACACACACACACACACACACACACACACACACACACACACCAATGTGTGTAGAAATACGTAGCCAGGCATGGTGGTGCACACTTGTAATCCCAGTACTTGGGAGGCTGAGACAGGTGAATAGCAGGTTCATGGCCAGCCTCAGAAAGTAGTGAGACTCTTGTCAACCTAGTGAGACCATGTTTCAAAGTAAAAATAAAATCAAGCTGGGGGTGTAGCTTGAAGGTGGAATGCCCCTGGGTTCAATTGCCAGTTTGTGGTGTGTGGTATGGTGGTGTGTTGGTGTGTGTGTGTGTGTGTGTGTGTGTGTGTGTGTGTGTGTGTGTGTACATATTACACACTAGCAATAAAGAATTAAAGTGAAAAATTTTAAACTATACTGTTTATGCCAGGTGTGGCTTGTAATCCCTAAATTTGGGAGGCTGGGATAGGAGAATCACAGGTTTGAGGCCAGCCTCAGCAACTTAGCAAGGCTCTCAGCAACTTACTGAGACCCTGTTTCCAAATAAAACATAAAATAGGTCTAGGGGTGTGGCTCAGAGGTAGAAGGCCCTGCCTGGGTTTAATTCCTAGTGTTCATAATATACTGTTCATTATAGCAACTATTCTGTTTATAATAGCCAAAAAGCATAAAGTGTCCAGGAATAGAACAAAAATGAAGATGGTACTTATATAGTAAATTATAAGAATTTAGTAAAAAACATTTAAAAATACCTGAATAAATGGAGAAATATACTATGTTCATGGTTTGAGAAACATCATATTATAAAGATGGTATTTATTCTTAAATCAATCTCTAGCTTAGGTATAATCCCCTAAGTTTTAAAAAAGAAACTTAAGCTGATTCTAAAATTTATATGGAAATGCAAAAGGCCATGAATGGGGAAATCACTCTTGAAGCAACAATGTCAGGAGAATCTCGAATACTCAGCTTTATTTATTAAGAAAGTTTAATGTTGGCATGGGGACAGAAACCATTCTTGACCTCCAACTGTTAACATATCCTCCATATTTAGTGATCTTATACTGGTTGTTTGAAACTGGTCATGGTAGAAGTATTTATACCACAGAAATCAGCAAGCACCACAAATCAGGGCTTTGTTCTACAGGACAGGAGTGGGAAGAACTGCTTGCTAAACATTGCTTGCATAACACTTAATGGAAGCAAAGAGAGATCCCCAAATATTTACCTACAATCTCATGTATTCAACACAAATCTCTGAGATAACTTTGGGCAAAAGAAGCAAAACTTAGAATTATAAAAGTCTAATTTCATTTATACAGGGTTCAAAACCAGTTGTAAAAAACAGTATATTGTAAAAATGACTGTATATTGTTTAGGGAAGTAGTCATATGTGATCTGGGTAGAAGAAGAAGGTAGATACAACCAAGAAGGGAGAAAGGGTATCTTCTTCTTTTTTTTGGTGGTACTGGGGTTCCTGGAAACCCTTCTACCTCTGGGCTACACTCCCAGACCTAATATATATATATAATATATAATTTGGAAACAGGGTCTCTTAAGCCAGCGAGGCTGGCTTCGAACCTGTGCGATCCTCCTGTCTCCACCTCCCAAGTGCAGGGATTTCAAGCGTGCACCACCACGCCCAGCTAAGAAAGGGTATCTTCTAAGGTTCTATTTCCTAATTTGGGTGCTAAGTAAATGTTGTTCATGTTATTCTTCAAATACTACATATACATTACATATTCTTCTGCATAATTATATATTTCATGTTAAAAAAAAAAGCATCTACCCCATGCAAAGATACTGTGGGCACTAAACTAAGGTGGACTCAGGTTCTATTTTCACTCTGCTAAAATTACTTTCACTGAGGTCAAAGATTTCAATGTCACAAAAGCTAATAAACATTATCAATTCTCATTTTTCTTGCTGTCTCAGCAACATGCAATACTGCTGACAATTTTTATCCTTGAAATAGCATCTTGCCTTGGCTTTCATGAAACCATATGCTCCTGAACATTCCTTCTCAATCCTGTATACTAGTGTCTAAGCATCACACACATCACACACTGGGGTTACGTAAGGTTCATCCCTGGAAGCTCATTCTTTCAAACTCTCTTCTCTCTAGATATTTACATCCATGCCTATGGCTTCAATTACCATCCATGCATCCAAGATTTAGACCTTTCTTCTGAACTCCAGGTAGATGAATCCCATTATCTTGTCAACATCTTTACATTGATGTTCAAAGCAATTACCCTTTAACCTGTTAAAAATTAAAGTCATGATGATTTCCCTTCAGAATGGTTCTTCTAAGTATTCTCTCTCAGGAAATGGCATTACCATTCTTCTTTGACAATCCAGGAAAACAAAGAGCCTTTACTTTTCTCTCTATAGAATGAAAGCATTCACTCTCTTTTTCTTCCTAGGAAAGGGTTGAAAGCTGGGTGTGTTGGTGCATGCTTGTAATTCCAGCACCTGGGAGGCTGAGACAGGATTGTGGTTTGTGGACAGCCTCAGCTACTTAGTGAGGCCCTTTGCAACTCAGTGAGACCCTGTTTCAAAATAAAGAATAAAAATAGGGCTGGGGGTGTAGCTCAGAGGTAGAATGCCCTTTGGTTCCATCCAAAGTACTGCACCAAAACCAAACCAAACCAAACAAACAAAAAACTAGGAAAGGGTTGAAAATAAAGTCTATTTTGGTGATAACTCTAAGAAGGAATAAAATCTTCCAAAAATACATCATCTGGCAAGTTAGGTTTTTCTACATAAAGTGAGCTCAATAAAGTTAGTTTCTTTCCCTCTAATTAGAGTTTTTTCCAAAACACAACAACAATACTATGCAATTAAAATATTTTCCTCTTGCCTTTTAATCCCTTTCTGCACATTTTCTTGTCTCTTCTTTCCACTACATTTTTACAAACAATAAGTTCTTAGTTTCTAACTTTTCTTCATTTTGTTTCTACTTTTTCCTTACTTCCCTCAGCCCAATTCTCCATGATGAAAGCAAAATATAGTATTTCAGCCAACATATATTTGAGAACCTCTTAATGTGTACTCTGGGATAGAGTGACGAACAAGATAAGGTTCCTGATGTGTTTTATATCTGACATGGAACAAATAAAAAGTCAGACAGTAATATGAGCTAATTAGGGAATTAAAATTGAATGATGTGATAAGAAATAACTGGGTAGTTGTTTTAGATGGTTTGTCAGGAAAGGCCTTTCTGTGAAGTTATATTTAAAACTGGGATCAAATTATGAAGAGACAGTCATTGTATCCCTTTGTACCTGGCATGTCTGGTGGCTGCACAGACAGGACCGTGGTGCAGAATGAGAGGGATGTGGGGTCAGGTCACACACGGTTCTAACCTATGGCAAGAAGCTGGAGTTCATTCTTTAGAAATGTATTCTCAGTATGCGTAGAATCTGTAGTGATGTGCCCTTCTTCAGTTCTGCTGTTGGTTATGTGTGTCTTTTTTTTCTTGATCAGTCTTTATTAGTACAGATCTTATTAGTCTTTTTTAAAAATTAACTTTATCTCTATAGAGCCCCTCTCCAACTTTTTCTATTTCATTAATTTGTTCTTTTTTTTTTTTTTTTTTTTTTTTTTGCAGTACTGGGGATGGAACCCAGGGGGATTCTACCACTGAGTGACACCCCCAGCCCTAGGTTTTGTCTTTTTTTTTTTAATTTTTGAAACAGGGTCTCACTGAGTTGCGAAGGACGGGATGCTGGGATTACAAGTGTGTTTCGCCACGTCTGGCTTCATTTTTGTTCTTGCCTTTAGTATTCCTTTGCTTTTACTTTCTCAGAGTTTAATTTGCTGTTTCCCCCCTAACTTTCTGAGATAGATGTATTTTAAGGTATAAAGCTCTTTCTAAGCTCAGCTTTATGTATATCCCAGAGAATTTTATAATATAAATTAGAATATATTCTTGACTGAATGGTAATGGGTCAATATAGAATTGACTGCTTACTTTTTTTTCTTTTCTTTTTTTCTTTTGGTGGTACTGGGGGTGGAACCCAGAGGCTTTCTACCTCCGGGCTATACCCCCAGACCTATTTTTTTAATATTTTATTTGGAAACAGGGTCTCACTAAGTTGCTGAGAGCCTCACTAAGTAGCTGAGGCTGGCTTCGAACCTGCGTGATCATCCTGTCTCAGCCTCCTAAGCGCGGGGATTACAAGCGTGCGCCACCATGCCCGGCGACTGCTTACTTTTCAAATATTTGTTCATATATTTGATTTGACCTTCCAGGCACCTTTTTCTGACTCAATGCTAACATAATTACATTGTGTGTGTGATTTTAATCCTGGGAAAATTGTTGAGATTAATTCTACAATCTAGTATAAGATTAACTTTTAGAAATGTTCCATGCATGCTTGAAAATATGTCTTTAATGTTCCTTTTGCAGTAACCATTTGGGATCAATTTTCTTTCCGCTTATGGGAAAAGAATATGTGACTTCAAAACCAACTGAGGCACTGTGACACTGTTCTACCCTTCTGCAGAGCTTCTGCTAGTCACTTGGTGATCTCATGAAAATTAAAACACAGTCCCTTCTAAAGGCAGATGCTGGCCTACTGGCACATAACTTCTGCAAGTGGCAGAAACCTTGTGGAAATCAGAAAAAAGTACCCCTTTTCTGGGTAGAAACAGCTCAAATCCAGGCACAGGTCCTGACAATTGGAGTGAGTACTAGATTTTGATTCTACCCACCTTCTTGGCAGGAGGCCCTGTACAACAAAAAATCTGCAGGAAAGATTATGGCAGTCTTGGCTTCCATTGTTGCTATCAAGAAGGTAGCCTGCAGTTTACTTGCTGCTACTTGGAAGGTATTTAAATAGGTGTCTTTGGTTATCTGCTGTTACCATCATGGCTTTAAGTGTTCGTTTCTTTTAGTTTACCAGCGTGGGATCCATTCATTAGGCTTCCTGAATCTATAGATTGGTATTTTTATATCACTTACAAAAAATTCTCAGTCACTATCTCTTCAAATGTGCCTATTCCAATTGCTCACCTTTTGGGATTCTGGGTAAAGGCATTGTTAATAGGTGTTCTCACTTTATCCTCTATGTCTCTTACCTTATCTTGCATATAGTATATAATTTTATCTGCTCTGTTGCATTCTGAATATTTTTTAAAGACTCCTAGTTTTGTCCTCCATTATATATGACCTGCTGGCAAATATGTCCAATGAGTTAATTTGGGTTGTTATATTTTCTAGTTTTAGAAGTTATTTTTAGTTCTTTATTTTGAACTGATTATAATGCTATTTATTTATTTATTTATGTACTGGAGATTGAACCCAGGGACATTCTACCTCTGAGCTACACTCCTATCCCTTTTTATTTTGAAACAGGGTCTCATTAAATTGCAGAGGCTGACCTTGAACCTGAGATCCTCCTGTCTCAGTCTCCCAAGTACTGGGATTACAGGTGTGTGCCACCATACCTGTTTTAATACTTTTTATAGATTCTTGTTTTTGCAGGTATTTTCAAGTTCATTTAAACATATACTTAAACATAGCATAGTTATTTGTAGTTTGTCTAATAATCACAATAACTGAAATTTCAGTGGGACTCTTTATGTTGTCTATTGTTTCTGTTAGTTATTATTCAGGGCAGATTGTTATTTTATAGAACTGATTATATATGACTTTAGGTAATTATTATTATTATTATTATTATTATTATTATTATTTGTGTGGGGGGGTACTGGGGATTGAACCCAGGGACATTTTGCCTCTGAGCTCCAACCACAGCCCTAGTTTTTATTTTTTATTTTGAAACAGGGTCTCACTAAATTGTGAAAGCCCTTGCTAAATTGCTGAGGCTGGCCACAATCTTGCGACCCTCCTGTCTCAGCCTCTCAACACTGGGATGACAAGATGGGATTACAAGTGTGTGCCACCATCCCCAGCTAATTGTGTACTTCTTGACCATGGTTAGACTGAAGGCTTAGCTCTATATGGTCCCTCTTAAGGAGAGAAAAGGCTTTCCCAGCTTTCCTCACCTGGGCTAGGCTCTCCACCTGGATTCCTGTCTTCCTTCTCCTAAGAGATTACCAAATGCTGAGGACAGACTCAGCAACTTAACGAGACACTGTTTAAAAAAAAAATAGAAAGGGTTGAGAGTGTAGCTCATCCCTGGGTTCAAGTCCCAGTACCACATGTGCATGCCTGGGCACATACACATACCACACAACACACACAGACTTTCTAATGCATTTAGTGCTGACAGAGTTTAGAGAAATACAAGAGCCATAGTATTTTATACAGCTTTTGACATAGTAATTCAATGTTTATGAATTTGCCTTCAAAATAATCATAGGGATGGTAGTGTGTACCTGCAGCTACTAGGGAGGCTAAGGCAGGAAGATCACTTGTGTCTAGAAATTTAAGACTGGTCTGTGCAACACTTTAAGACTCCCATCTTAAAAAAAAAAAAAAGAGGCATGGGTGTTCACAAAGATTTAGCTATCTGGATGATCATTAGAAAAAGGGAAATAAGGCCGGGCATGGTGGCGCACGCTTGTAATCCCCGCGCTTGGGAGGCAGAGACAGGAGGATAGCGCAGGTTCGAAGCAAGCCGCATGCGCTGGCTTAGGAGACCCTGTTTCCAAATAAAAATGTAAAAATAGGTCTGGGAGTGTAGCCCGGAGGTAGAAGGGCTTCCAGAAACCCCAGTACCACCAAAAAAAAAAAAAAAAGGGAAATAAAATATTTTAAAGTCCCATAGCTGGGCATGGTGGCACATGCCTGTAATTATAGTACTTGAGACAGGAGACTGTAGGTTCAAGGCCAATCTCAGCAATTTAGGGAGACTGTTTCAAAATAAGTAATAAAGTAAGGCTAGGAGGTAGAATGAATCTTTGTTCAAGGCCTAGTATAAAAAAATCATAAAAATCTCAATCATTGGAGATTAGTGATTGTACATTCATAATACATCATGATATTTAATGACATCAGAATGTTCCTAATAAGGTGACAAAAGCATCTCTGAAAGAGTACAAGGCAATTTTTTTAATTAAAAAAAGTGTATATGAAGCTGAGAGTGGTGGCACACACTTGTAATCCCAGTACTTGGGAGGCTGAGACAGGAGGATTGTGTGGTTCGAAGCCAGGCTCTGCTACTTAGTGAGGCTCTCAGCAACTTAGTGAGACCCTATTTCCAAACAAAATATAAAATAGGTCTGGGAATGTAGCCTGGAGGTAGAAGGCCCCTGGGTTCGATCCTTAGTACACACACACACACACACACACACACACACGTGTATATATGTACTCATGAAATTAAAAACCTAGAAGTATAGAAAACAAAATGTTAACAGCATTACTTTGTGGTGCTTCGATTTCTTGGCTTTGCTTACTCCTCCCTGAAACTTTTATAATAAAAGTAAATTAGATATAAAAAGAAAAAAGCCAGCATAAATTATTAAAAAATAGACGCTGGGTGTAGTAGTGCATACCTAAAATCCTAGTTCTTGGGAAGCTGAGACAGGAGATCACAGGTTTGAGGCCAGCTTCAGTAACTTAGTAAGATCCTATTTCAATGTAAAAAAATAAAGAGGGGCAGGGGTATAGCTCAGAGGTAGAATGCCCTTGGATCCAATGCCCACTACACATACACACAAAAAAGTAGAGTTACTTTACATCTAATGCATATGATTGGCTAACCTCAGACTAGCCCTTTCCAGATCCAATCCATCCATCTATCACTGATTAGCAAGTTTATCTTCTCCTAATTCCATTTTTTGTCCCAACTGGCCCATACACAGAGCTTTAGCCACCCAGAATTAAGAATAGCGACATAGAAAAATCAGTCCTTAAATTTATCTGGAATAACAAAAAGCCCAGAATAGCCAAGGTAGTTCTCAGCAACAAAAACCACGCAGGAGGAATCACAATACCTGACTTTAAACTATACTACAAAGCCATTGTAATAAAAACAGCATGGTACTGGCAAAAGAACAGATATATAGACCAATGGAGCAGAATAGAAGACCCAGAAACAAGTCCACACACTTTCAGCCAATTGATTTTTGACAAAGAGGCCAAAAACATACACTGGAAAAAAGATAGCCTCTTCAACAAATGGTGTTGGCAAAACTGGTTAACCATATGCAGAAAATTGGATGTTAATCCCACTTTTTCACCCTGTACAAAAGTCAACTCACGATGGATCAAAGACTTGGAAATTAAACCAGAGACTTTGAAGCTCCTTGAAGAGGGCATAGGTCCAACACTACAACACCTAGGCACAGACAAACATTTCCTCAACAAGACCCCAAAGGCACAACAAATTAAAAGGAGAATCAATACATGGGATTGCATGAAACTGAAGAGCTTCTGTTCAGCAAAGGAAACTATCAAGAATCTCAGTCGAGAGCCAACAGAATGGGAGAAGATTTTTGCCACCTACACCACTGATAGAGGACTAATATCTAGAATATACAGAGAACTCAAGAAACTCAACACTAAGAAAACAAAGCATCCAATAACAAAATGGGCAAATGAACTAAATAGACACTTCACAAAAGAAGAAATGGCCAATAAATGCATGAAAAAATGCTCAACATCACTGGCAATCAGAGAGATGCAAATCAAAACTACCCTGAGATTTCACCTAACTCCAACTAGAATGGCCACCATTCAAAACACAAACAACAACAGATGCTGGCGAGGATGTGGAGAAGTGGGAACTCTAAGACATTGTTGGTGGGATTGCAAATTAGTGCAACCACTTTGGAAAACAGTATGGAGAATCTTCAGAAGAATGGGAACAAATCTACCATTTGATCCAGCAATACCACTGTTGGGTATCTACCCAAAAGAAAAGAAACCAAACTACCAAACTAATGCATGTGTATCTATGTTCATAGCTGCACAATTCACCATAGCCAAACTATGGAACCAGCCAAGATGTCCATCAACAGATGAATGGATTACAAAACTGTGGGATAGGTACACAATGGAATTTTACTCAGCCATCAAAAAAAACTCAACTACATCATTTTCAGGGAAATGGATGGAACTGGAGGTCATTATGCTAAGTGAGATTAGTCAGTCACAAAAAATAAGAAATCAGATGCTTTCCCTAATATGTGAGAGATAGGGAGAAAAGAGGAGCAAACAAGACAACCTAAAGAAGGAGAAATGAGGGGGGAAGAGGAAAATCTCTAAAGCTCACAATGTACTTAAACATATCGAAGTCAATCACTAAGCCAAGCAAGGGAGGGAGGGACGGGGAGGGAATGGGGTGGGATTTGGATAGGGGTTAAATCAGCGATGAGTACATGTTTGTACACACAAGTTTTTTTTACCCCAATAAGTTGTATGAATATAATGCACCAATAAAAAAAATTAAAAAAAAAAGAATAGCATTCATCCATGAGCAGGTCAGTGGCTCATACTATATAGTTATCAACTGAACTGATTGTTAAGATTCAGAAATTTATCCACTTAATGGTAACATAATGTCAAATACTTCAAATGTGATTGTTTTCTACCAAATAATTGCAATTTTAAACTATCCCTACTGTATATTATCTTTCACGCCCAAATTAAGTAAAAATTATTTTAAAGACTGCCTAAAGGGAAACTATTGCTATAATAACTTCATATCATTACACATATATACTGGAAGATGTGTTGTATATTTCTTAGTTTTGTATAGTGCTGGTCAAAGAGGCCTAATTGCTTCTGCTGCTTTCACATAAAAAAAAAAAAAAATCAACTCTGCCCTCCTCTTTCACAGAGAAAAACAAATGCCTGGAATGAGCTGGAATTTCTAGGAAAGCATACCAGCTGGATCTGCACTAAGCCCTGTGGGATCCTGCACTGCTGTCATTTTTAGTATGACTTGCTCTTCCCTGCTGATTGGTGCAATTCCTCATCTCCTGCCTCTGCTGGCTCTGTCTCTCCTCGGAGGAGACTGTCTTTGTGAATGACTCTCGGGAGCACGTG
The DNA here is from genome assembly GCF_963383645.1 of Muscardinus avellanarius. Taxonomy (NCBI): domain Eukaryota; kingdom Metazoa; phylum Chordata; class Mammalia; order Rodentia; family Gliridae; genus Muscardinus; species Muscardinus avellanarius. Next base: position 27,128,869 of record NC_137788.1, read on the forward strand.
CAGGAGAAGCTCAGAGCCTTACTCCATGGGAACCGAGAGACAGAGCTAAAGAATGGGCTGAGAATAGCAACTGAATGGACCGGGTCATGTCGCTTCTGGAAACTGAAAAGGCCACTCCTGTAAGGGAGTCCACGTGAGCACCTCCTGGGCCCGGACTCCGCAGGCGTGTGCAGAGCACAGCGCGCAGCGCGGCCCACACAGGAGAAGAGCAGCGTGCGGCCAGGGCGCTCTCAGCCACACTTCCTATTCAGTCTGCTTGATTGAATTCTATTTGTACAAAGGCTTTAATGAAGCAACAGGCTTTAACAGGCTGTGCCTTTAGGGATCAAGGGTTATGCAAATAAAAACCTAATGGAAAACTCAATCAGCTGATTTTTGTCCCCCTTGGTGCCATTTCCTTTTGTAGGGCTGGTTCTGGCAACAGGGGACAGATTCTCACTTACTATATGTAAACACTGATTTTAAAATGCTCTCTGTAGAAAAATAGCAGTCATTATGGTAAAACAGGCCTAGTAATTCCTAGTAACAAACAACAAAAATTCCTTTCTGTAATGAGAATGAAGTTGGGCGTGGTGGTGCACATATGTGATCCCACTACTTGGGAGGCTGAGGCAGGAGGGTCACGGACTCGAGGTCAGCTGCAGCTAAAACTTAGTGAGGCTCTCACAACTTAAAAGACCTTGTTTCAAAGTTAAAAAAAATAAGATAAAATAAAGCTGGAGGTGTAGCTCAGAGGTAGAAGCCTCTGGGTTCAATCCCTAGTAATACACACACACACACACACACACACACACACACACACACACACACGAACATCGTATTATGGTGTCACAGTTGACTAGCGAGCATGATAAATCCCTGAGGACCGACTACAGCAGTCCTTGTTTTGTTTATCACCCAATAAAGAGCCAAGCTTTATTCACCCGAACGCTCTGCTTATTATGATTGCTACTCTTAACATTTCTAAATGTAGAGTGAATTACATCTCAACAATTATGTATTAGGTAGGCAGCTTTATTACTCAGTATGTTAATTTCTTTAAGAAGGAAGATCTCAAAAGAATTAAGATTATTTTTTCTGTAAATTATGAGAGAAAAGTAAATGATCAGGAAGGTACTATAAATAATATATTCTGTGTACTGGTTTATATTTCACCTAAATATATTTAAATCATTATTTAGGAAGTCTCAATATAATCATTTGTCTTTCTCCCAAAAGGTGTATTACTGTTGATTATTATGTCTGTAACATTTGTCTTTATAATTAAGAGATAACTAGAAAATAGCCTAGAGACTTTGATATTGCCAGTTCCCAACAAGTATACAAAAGTAATGGGCTATTTTCTGTTTTCTTTCTTCTACATTAAGAAAAAGTTTAACAGTTGAAATATCAATCAATATAAATCATATATTAATAAAGAAGGTAAATATATAATTATCCTCATAAAGAAAATCATTTGAAAAAATTCAATATCCAGCCATCATAACAGCTCTATGCAAACTGGAAATAGAAGAAAACATTCTCAACTTCATAAAGCTCATGTAACAAAAACCTACAGCTAACATGTTTCTTTAGTGAAAAACTGACTACTTTCTCCCTAATACTGGGAATAGCAATTCAATTGTTCATTCAACATTATGTTGGAGGTGCTGGCTAACACAATAAGGTGGGTAAAAAGGCATAAAAATGGTGGGTAAAAATGGCAATGAGGAGGGTAAAACAAAATGGAAAGGAAGAAATAAAACTGTCTTCATTTGCAGACCACATAACTGAATTTGTAGAAAAGCCTAAGGAACTTACTAAAAACCTATGAACTAATGTGAATTTACCAAGGTCACAGACTATACAGACACAAAGAGGTTAAGTAACATGCCAAAGTTACAATTAAAATTAGCAATTGGAAAAGTCAGAATTCAAGTCTAGTCAATCTGGCCCTGGAGACTTGCTCTTAACTAATACTTAGATGGTAAATTAAAAATCAAGGTTTTACTACTCATAATAGCCAAGGTATGGAGTCAACCAAGGTGTCAACTGGCAGATAGGTGTATAAAGAAAATGTATATACACACAATGGAGTATTATTGAGCCTAAAAAGTGAAATTATGTCATTTGTGGCAAAACTGGTGGAACTGAAGGTCATTATGTTAAGCAAAATAAGTCAGGGACAGAAAGACAAACACCCTATGTTCTCACTCATGTAAAAGCTAAACAAGTTGATCTCAAGAGAAGGAGAGAAGAACAGGGATTACTAGAGGTAGGAAGGGTGTGTGTGTGTGTGAAGGGTGGATAGAGAGAGGCTGGATAATGGATGCTAATAGACTTCCAGGAGGAATAAGTTCTAGTGTTCTACAACACTAGTTTTTGATGGTACTGGAGGTGGAACCCAGGGGCTTTTCTACCTCAGGGCTATACTCCCAGACCTATTTTATATCTTATTTGGAAACAGGGTCTCACTAAGTTGCTGAGAGCCTCACTAAGTAGCTGAGGCTGGCTTTAAACCTGTGTGAACCTCCTGTTTCAGCCTTCCAAGCGTGGGGATTACAAGCGTGAGCCACCACACCTGGCTTATTGTGTATTTTATAAAGAACTAGAAGAGAGAAGTTTTATAATTAGCCTCAGTTATTTTCAGTGTGGTCATCAAGGACACGTAGAAAAATATTAATTCTGGTGTCAGACAGTCAGTAGTTAGTAGAGGCCGCCAGTTTAAACACTGTTGGCATATAATTTGTCTGACCTTTGCATTGTGCTTTTGACCTTTATCTCAATGGTTCTTAGTGTTTTACTCTTTGTTTGAATGTTTGGATGAGGCATCAAAATAAACATTTAAACATCAAAGACTACTAAAGAATTTGTGTGTGTGTGTGTGGGGGGGGTTCTGGGTTCCTGGAAGCCCTTCTACCTCCAGGCTATACTCCCAGACCTATTTTATTTTATTTTATTTTTTATTTTATTGGTGCATTGTAATCATATATCACATTGGAATATAAGACTTGAGAGGATATACAAGCACACATCATCCAATTAGCCCTCATCCAGCGCCCATCCCATTCCTTCCCCCTCCCTCGATCCCATGCTTGTTTGGTGATTAACTTTGACACATCTGTTTATGTACCTCCTGCATTTTAAAGAGGCTCCATCCTCCCCTATTCCATACCCTCTGATTGGTCACCTTAGTTGCTTCGCTATATGGCCCTTTCTATAGCTCGACCGCTTCCTGTTGCCCCTTTCCTCCTAGTTTTTGCTGATTAGGGGAAGCATCTGATTTTTATTTTCTGCGATATTTCTCTGTGCGTGCTGCGTTGCAAGTACCGATCCCACTCTTGATGGCCCCAGTAGTGGCCTGGCTACCTGGTGGACTGATCCAGACCTCGATGGCTCAAGCAGTGGCTTTGCCTCATGGGAGGCCCCGATTCTGGTCTCGTTGGCCCTGACACCGGCCTAACCCCTCAGCTGGCTCTGATCCTGGCCTTGCTGGCCCCAGCACTGTCCTAGCCTCAAGGCAGGCTCCGATACCGGCCTTGGCGGCCTCAGTAGCAGCCTTGCCTCACGGAAGGCTCCGATATCGGCTGCTCCCAGACCTATTTTATACTTTTTAAATTTGGAAACAGGGTCTCTTAAGCCAGTGCGGCTGGCTTCGAACCTGCGCGATCCTCCTGTCTCGGCCTCCCAAGCGCAGGGATTACAAGTGTGCGCCACCACACCCGGCCTACTGACAAAGAATTTAACAGAGAGTAAGAAAAGAAAAAGGATTACAGCTAAGATTCAGTGACTAGTTATAGTTCTGAGCACCAGGGATCCTTAGCAAATTGTCTGGGCTGTCTCAGACCTCTTCTGAAATTCCTTTGCAAGCCCCTAAAATTCTACAATGAATATATATCTAATATGATAGATAGCCATGTGGGAAAGAGCTGGATCTCCCCTAAAACCTACTGATTTATCTAGATATATGGGTTGCTTTAAATAGAGACCTATTTTTTAACTATTCAAAAGTCATGTTTTAGCCAGGCACAGTGGTGCACACTTGTAATCCCAGCATTCAGGAGGCTGAGACAGGAGGATACTGCCCTTCATGGCCAGCCTCAGCTACTTAGTGAGGTCCTTTGCAACTCAGTGAGACCCTGTTTCAAAATAAAGAATAAAAAAATAGGGCGGGGGATATAGCTTGGAGGTAGAATGCCCCTGGGTTCCATCCCCAGTACCACAAAAAAAAAGTCTTGTTTTTGTTTGTGTTTGCAGTACTGGGGGTTGAACCCAAGGACATTTTATTTTCAGCTATACCCTAGGCCCTAAATTTTACTCTTTATTTTGGAACAGGGTCTCATTAAGTTGTGGAGGGCCTCATTAAGTAGCTGAGGCTGGCTGCAAACCTGTGATCCTCCTGTCTCAGCTTCCCAAGTATTGGGATTATAAGTATGTACCACCACACCAGAAAATGTCATTTTTTTTTTTTTTAAGGTACTGGGGATGGAACCCAGGAGCATTGTACTTCCGAGCTACAGCCCTATTTTTTAGTCTTTTTATTTTTGAAACAGGGTCTCACTGAGTTGTGAAGGGCCTTGCTAACTGCAACCATCCAGTCTCAGCCTCCCGAATGCTGGGATTACAAGTGTGTACCACCATGCCTGGTAAAAACATGTTTTAAGTGAGAGTTTTTTAAAAGAAAGAAATCTGGTAAAGTCCATAGAAAGTGACTGAGACTTCCACTTAGAAGGTGGAGAAGCAGGGACCCTTTTGCCATAAACAACTGAGAAACTGGACAAAGTTTAAAAAGCAATGCTTTCCAGATATTAGCTGTCAGACAACACAGACCTGTGATCTTTGAGAAAAAGAAGCAAAGTGAACCTTATGAGCGTCTCACTCGCCACTTTGAAGGCAGCTCCAGGATACAGTGCAGGAAGAGGTCCAGACAGCCCAGTGCTGCCCCTGGCTCGAGGAGGGCAAGAAGAAAGATCCAGGAGGGCAAAGTGGCTTGAATTTGTGGGGCTGAGAACTTGAGTGAAGGGCTGGGGAGGGAGGGGAGAGGGCTGGGGAACAAGAAAGAGAGAAACATTCTGGCTAAGTACCGATCTGTGCATGCACGAGACAAAACTACTCAAGACTATGTGAAAGAAAGGGGCAGAATAATCCCCAGTGTTCACACATGACTGCAAACAGTTTATATTCAGGTACTTTAACTTCATTCCAAAACAAAAACCAAAACTAATTAAAGGAACAACAATTATAGCAACCAAGAATATAAAATTCATAATGCCTAGTGTCCAATAAAAAATTAAAAGACATGAAAAGAAACTAAAGATAAGACCCTTAATCAGTAGAAAAATAAATAAAAACATACCCAAAATTGACATGGATAAAAGAACTAGCACCTAAGGTATTAAGTATCATTAAGAAATACATTTCACATGTTCAAGAAGTAGACAAAAATGAGAACGTGGGGATAAGAGAGAAGAAAAATGAAAAAAATCTTTTAGTGACAAAAATACAATATCTGAAATGAAAAAATAGACTGGATGATATTAACAACAGATTAGAAACTCCAGGAAAAAAAACAGTGAACTTGAAGACACAGCTTTAGAAATTATCCAAAATGAAGCCCAGAAGGCTGAATACAAAGGAGCAGGGCATCAGTGACCTATGGGACAACACCAGCCAATGTAATAATGTTCATGGAACTGGGGTTCCGGGGGAAAAGAGGCCTGGGGGAAGGGACATTTTTTAAATATTGAAATACCAAAAAATTCCCAAGTTTGATAAAAATTACTAGTTCGCAGATTCAAGAAGGCTAAATCCAAGGAGAATAAATATAAAGAAAATGACTTCAATGAACATCATAATCAAATCATTAAGGCGATTAAAAGGAAATGTTAAAAGTAGCTGGAGAAAAAAAAAGATATTATGGAGGACCCAAGATAAGAACTACAGCAGATTTCTTATCATAAGCTATGCAGACTAAAGGCAATGGATAAACATCTTTAAATTACTAGAATTCAGACAAACAAACAAAACCAAACTGTCAACCTAGAATTCTTTCCCCAGTAACTGTCTCTCAAAAAGAAGACAAAATGGAATTTTTCCGACAGATAAACATGGAGACAGTTAATTCTAGCAGAACTGCACCAAATTGATAAAAGGAATTTCTTGAGGTAAAAAGAAAGTGATAACAGAAACACGAAAGAATAAACAGTGTATCTCCTAGCCTGGTGATACATGCCTGCAATCCCAGTACTTAGAGGCTGAGGTGGAGGACTGCTGGTTCAAAGCCAGTCTCAGTAACTTGGTGAAATCCTCAGCAATGAAGTGAGACTCTGTTTCAAAACAAAAAATTAAAAAGGCTGGATATGTAGCTTGGAGGCAGAGTGCCCAACTGGTACTGGTTTAACCCCACCAAAAAAATAAATAAATAAATAGAGAGAGCCTGAAACAGTAACTATGTGGGTAATATAAAAGTCATTATCTCATTTTTAAAAATCTTTGGAAATAATTATTTAGTGCACAAACAATAGCATATTAAATAAAAATGACAATTGTAGACAGGTGAAAATGAAAGTATATATTTTTAAAGTTCATCTCACATACACAAAGTGATATAAATCAGAGATATGAATTATAAATATGGAACTACTGAGCAAAGATAAAACATAGACATAGAGGCAATCTGTTAGTTTGCTTTCTGTTACTGTAACAATTATTTGAGACAATCAACTTACAGAGATAAATTTTTTATTTTGGTACACAGTATAGGAAGGCTCAGTCCATGATCAACTGTCCTCATTGTTTTGAGTTTATGGCAGCATAGCACGGTGGGGGCATGTGGTGGAGGAGGGAAGTGAGCCAGATGGAGAGACAGTAGAAGAGACTGAGGTTCCATAATCCCTCTGAGGTGCATCCTCAGTGACCCACGACCTCCCATGAGGCCCCATCTTGTCAAGGTCCCACCACCTACCAAGAGCATCATGCTGGGGAACAGCCTTTAACACATGGGCCTTTGGGGGACATTTCAGATCCAAAATATCACAGCCAATGAACCAATAATAAAGATAAAATAGAGTTATAAATAAGCAACTCAAGCAATCCAAAATAAGGGGACAAAGAGAGACACACACACACACACACACACACACACACACACACACACACACACGACACAAAAAACACATGGGGCAAATGGAAAAGTAAGACCATCAATTTAAAGCTAGACATACAAAAGTATAATACATATAATTATTTATGAACATTTCAATTAGAAGGCAAAAATTGTCATATTGTATTAAAAATGAATATATATTCTTTATAAAAAACTCACTTTAAATATAAAGACATATATAGGTTAAAAGTAAAGTGGAGAAAATACACCTTGCAAAAAATAACCATGCTGGAATGACTATAGCAATACTGGACAAAATAAACTGCAGAACAAGGAAGAAGAAAGGCAGTTTTGCCAGGTGTGGTGGCGCATGCTTGTAATCCCAGCATTTGGGAGGCTGAGACAGGAGGATTTAGGTTTGCAACAACCAGCCTCAGCTAAAACTTAGTGAGGCCCTTTGCAACTCAGTGAGACCCTGTTTTAAAATAAAGAATAAAAAAATTAGGTCTGTGGGTAGAGCTCAGATGTAGAATGCCACTGGGTTCCACCTCCAGTACTGCAAAAAGAAAAAAGAAAAGTAAAAGGAAAGGTAGTTTTATAACTATAGAGGGATCAATTAGTTGAGAGAAAAAGAAGGCAATTTTATAATGATAGAGGGATCAATTAATGAAGAAAGCACCTAATTCCAAATTTGTATGGATCTGGCAACAGAGTTTTACAACACCCAAAGCAAGAACTGATAGAATTTAAAGGAGCAAAATATAAATTACAATTATAGTTGGAAATATTAATACTTTTCTCTTAGTAATAGGCCAACTAGATATAAAAATTAACAAATATATAAAAGACTTGAGCCGGCTGTGGTGGTGCATGCTTGTAATCCCAGTACTTGGGAGGCTGAGACTTCAAGATTGCAAGTTTGTAGCTGGCCTCTGCTATTTTATTAAAAAAGCAAATAATAAAAAAATATGGCTGGGGGTGTAGCTTGGAGGTAGAATGCCTCTGGGTTCAATCCCCAGTATAGGGAAGAGAGAGACAGGGAGGGAGAGAAGGAGAGGGAGAGGGAGAGGGAGAGGGAGAGGGAGAGAGAGACTAAAATACCTAATTTAGTACTATTTTATTCTTTCTTAGAAGAAATGTCTCAATCTTGAGGAGCTAGAAAAGAACAAATGAAATGCAAAGCAAGCATAAGGAAAGCAGTAATTAAGATGAGAGATGAAATTAATGAACTAGTAAGCAGGAAAATGAGAGATCAATGAAACGAAATGCTGGTTTTTTTTAAAGATCAATAAAATTGATAAACTTCTAGCTAGAGTACCAGAAAAAGAAGAAGATACAAATGATCAATAGTAGGAATGAAAGAAATCCTACAGCAGACATTAAAAGGATAATAATGCAATGCTGTGACTTCCTTCCTTCCTTCCTTCCTTCCTTCCTTCTTTCCTTCCTTCCTTCCTTCCTTTCTTTCTTAATTGGTACTGGGGATTGAACCCAGGGGTATTCTACCTCTGAGCTACACCTCCAGCCCTATTTCTTTCCATCCATCCATCCATCCATCCATCCATCCATCCATCCATCCCTCCCTCCCTCCCTCCCTCCCTCCCTCCCTCTTGTGGTACTGAGGCTAGAACCAAGGGACCTTCTACCTCTAGGCTATACCCCAGACCTATTTTATATATTATTTGAAAACAGTATCTCACTAAGTTGCTGAGAGTGTCACTAGGTTGCTGAGGTTGGCTACAAACCTGTGATCCTCCTGTCTCAGCCCCCCAAGTACTCGGATTACAATTGTTCACCACCATGCCTGGTTTTATTCTTTATTTTGAGTCAGGACCTTACTAAGTTGCTGAGGTGGGCCGCAAACCTATGGTCCTCCTGTCTCAGCCTCCCAAGTCCTACTATGTGAAGTACTTTATACCAATAAGTTAAAACAACTTAGGTAAAATGGACATATTCCTGGGAAAGATACAAATCATCTGAGCTCATGTTAGAAGGTACAGATCATTTGAATAGCCCTATATCTATTAAAGAACCCCAATTTTTTATTTCAAACCTTCCCACAAGGACAACTCCAGGTCCAGAGGCCTAGATGGCTTTCCTGGTAAATTCTACTAATATTAAAGATATAATATGAACTATTATATGAGCCCTTCCAAAAACAGAATATTATATGAACTTTTCCAGAAAATGGAAAAAGAAATTCATACATACTCATTCCACGAGGGTATCTGATATCAGATACCCTGATATCAAGGAGATAGTAAAGATCAAGCATAATGGAGGAAGACAGACACAGTGAACACAGCCAATAACCAGGGGCTCCTGAGGCCGTCGCACTGTCCTGGAACACCTCCCACGCACAATGCTCTGTGTGGCACAGTGCTTCACGGCATGGAGGGGGAGCCAGACTGCCTGGGTTCTGGTCCCAGCCCCACTACTTAACAACTGCATGACTTTAGCCAAGTTTCTAACCTGTGTTTTAAACTTTCCATCTGTAAATGGAACTAGCAATAGAACTCCTCTCATCTAGTTGTAATAAAGATTATGTAAATAAATACATTTCAAATCCTTATACCAGAGCCTGGCATCTGGTGGGCAGTACAATATTTTCCCCCAATTGAACCAAGCAGTACAGTGACCATTCTCATTGTATTAGTGCCCTGTTGCTACCATAACAAGTTACTACAAATTTAGTGGCTTAAAACAACAGAAATTTATTCTTTCAATATTAGCTTAATTGGGCCCAAATTAATAGGGTCAGTAGGGCTGTGCTCCCTCTCTAGGGAGGGCTTAGGAGCGCTCAGGAAGGCCTTAGCTCCTTGACTTTCAGGTTCTGATAGTAGCCAGCATTCCTTTGCTTGAAGCTACATCACTCCAGTCTCTGCCTCTATGGTTCAGTTGCTTCCTCCTCATCTGGGTCTCCCTCTGCCTCTCTCTCATAGAGACACTTGGGATTGGATTGAGGGCCTACCCAGATATCCCAGGTAATTGCCCCATGTCAAGATCTTTAACCTAATTACATGGGCAAAGATCCTTTTTTTTCTTTATAAGGTAACATTTGCAGAGTCCAGGGATTAGGACCCTATATAGCTGGGAAGTCATTATTCAGCCTACTGGCTCATCACTAGGGTTAGTGATTTAGAGTAGAAGTCACAACATAAGCAACTTTTTAAAAACAGATAATCAGCTATCTCTCTAATAAGCCTATTAGCACATGGTAACCTTATATTTACTTATCTCCATTCACTTGGAGATAGGTCCAAGACTGTAAGCATAGCACTGACAATGAACTATAACACCTCTCCAGGGCTAACAGGAAAACTCAAATCTATAAAATTAGGACATTCATCACAAAGTTTGGGGGAGGTGGAGCATTCTGAAAAACATACTGGTCTTTTTGTGACTCAAATAAAACAGCTTTTTTGTGTGTGTGGTACTGGGCATTGAACTCAGGGGTGTTCTACCTCCAAGCTACACCCCTAGCCCTTTTTTTTTTATTCTTTATTTTGAAACAGGATCTCACTAAGTTGTGGAGGACTCACTAAGTAGCTGAGGCTGGCCGCGAACCTGTGATCCTCCTGTCTCAGTCTCCCATGTAATGGGATTACAAGTGTGTGCCACCACGCCCAGCTAATAAAACAGCTTTTTAAAAGCACTGCAAGAATCAAAGAAATTGGAGGCAACTAGATTTGATAACAGCAGTTACGACTGACATATCTCACAGATGCCACAGCATGACAGTCAGCATACACAGTGCTCATAAATAATTAATAAACACTTATTTATTTAAATTTTTTTTTGTGTTTGGTACTGGGTATTGAACCCAGGGGCATACTCCAAGCTACACTTCCAGCCCCGTTTTTTTATTTTTTATTTTAGAGGGTCTAAGTTGCAAAGGGCCTCACCAAGTAGCAGAGGCTGTCCTTGAACCTGCGATCTTCTTGTCTCAGCCTCCCAAGTACTGGAACTACAAGCATGCACCGCCACACCTGGTTTTTTATTTTGAAAGAGAGTTTTGATAAATTGCTGAGGGCCTAAGTTGCTAAGGCTAGAACCCATGATCCTCCTTTCTCAGCCTTCTAAATACTGGGATTACAAGAGCGTGCCACCACATCCAGCTAATACTACTACTTCTAATATAACCCCATCTCCTCTTTAGGGAGAAATAGTTTTTTTGTCTTCAACTTCTTTTATTTCAGGAACAGGGATTTTATTCCCTTGGGAATTGTGGTGTCATGAGCAAAAGGTACCGCACAAAAAAAAATCAAGGAAAGCATCACAGTCCAGAATTCCAGGATGTATATCTGTGAGCAAACAAGGTATGAAGAATTAAGAGAGGATTTTGTAAAGGACAAGAAGAAAGGCCCAGAGCTTAATGTATAAGTAAGAGGGCTGACATATAGTACTTGAGGTTTGGGGGAAGAAAGAGAAAATATTAAGAATATAAGTAGTAAAGTCCAAAAAAGGGATGTAATCGGTTCATTCTCTATAGACATTTACAATTTTTCAGATCCTGCTGCGTTTTCATAGTGGGGTTCCTTGTGGCCAGCCAAGTCACACATGCACATAACATGATCTGATCAGCCCTAAAGGAATTTACTAAATGATTAGAACTTCGTACTTGGTGAGATGAAGGCTGAGAGGAAGGAGTTATGACAGGGACAGTAAAATCAGAAAAAATGTGGGCATGGTCAACACAACCTCTATGTTTCAAACTTTCCATTTAGAAATGGAAATAATGATAGGACTCCCCTCATATAGTTATTATGAAGATTATATGGGTAAATACATTTTAAATACTTTTTCCCCGGCCTGGCACTTGGGAAGCACTACACGTTCATTTGCTGAAGTCTTTTCCATGCTATCTTAGTTGGCTGGCACATACTCAAGCACTAGTACTGGGCCTGGGATGAAACACAGGACCGAGAGGGACAGCTGGAAACTCAGAGGTTTGTGTTTAGGACAAAGCATTGCAGGCAACTCTTGGACACAGCAGTGTGCCATTTCTCTCAGTATTTACAGCAGTTAGCCTAGTACCCGGCATGCCATTGAGAAGTCAGGGTTGAATAAGTATTCATTGCTAATAGTAAAAATACTAGCTAGCAGTAGATGAAATTTTGAATTAAAGGTTCCTTTTCTTTTTTTTTCTTCTTTTCAGCACTAGGAACTGAGCCCAGGAGCATTCTGCTCTGAGCTATACCCCCAGCCTGATGTTTTATTTTTTATTTGGAAACAGGGTCTCACTAAGTTGCAGAGGGCCTAAGTAACTGAGGCTGGCTGTGAACCTGTGATGCTCCTGTCTCAGCCTCTCCAGTACTGGGATTCCAGGCATGTACCACCATGCCCAGCTTAAGGTTCCCTTCTAACTGCATGATTCTGTGCAAACCACCCTCAACACTGCTGGTGCAATCTTTCTAAAAAGCAATTCTTATCCTGATATTCTTGAAGTGCTTTAATAGCTCTATGGCCTCTGCCATAAAGTCCAAATTTTTTAGCTTGGTAAACTAGGCCTTGGTGATATGAGGCCTCTTTTCAGTGGTTACCCTGCTCAGTTGTGCTATAGTCCTGTCTGTCTATTGGGTCATCTGGAGTACCCCACATAGGCTTTATCACCTGTAGATATCCCCCCTGAGCACACAATGCTTCTTATCTGCCTGTGAAGTTCCCCCTTATCCCTCAACCATCATCTCAAATGTCACTTTCTCCAGACAAGTTTTCATAACATTTCTAAGCAGAGTTAAATGATCCTTCCTCTCAGCTATTAAAACCCCTTGTCCCTACTCCTAATATAGCACTAATTACAATACAAGAATTAATGTTTTTATATCAATTTTTCTTTAGATACCTATGGATTGGGTTCTATTTATCTTTGCATCCCCAGATGTGGTAACAGGGTAAGGAAACTTTAAAAATGCTTGTTGGCCAAGTATGGTAGTGCATGCCTGTAATCCCAGTACTTGTGAGGCGGAGACAGGAGGATTGAAGGTTCAAGGCCAGCCTCAGCAACGTAGCAAGGCCCTCTGCAATTTAGCAAGACTCTAGTTTCAAAATAAAAATTAAAATAGGGCTGGGAGGTGTAGCTCAGAGGTAGAATGCCCCTGGGTTCATTCTCTAGTGTCTGTCTCTGTCTCTTTCTCACAAATACACGCACGTGCACACACATACGTGTGTGTGCTGCTTACTGAATAAAACTCAGTGAGGGATGGGTAAATCCATCTGTAATTAAAAGATTTTCTTGTGGTTGGCAGCTGTAATACTTCCCTCCAATTGTCCCTTGCTGTCACAATCAGAGACAGAATTTGGGGCCGGATGTACTATAGGCCTGACCCAACATGATCATTCCTTAAATTATTCCCAACCATTTTCCCTATTCATTTGTCCTTTGAGAAAGCAATTTCATTTTAATGTGTCTTTTGTGGAGTAATTTCTATTTCAGAATGCTCCAAAACCCATATTCTCCCCTCTTACTTTAATTCTCACTTTCTTTCTCTCTCACTAAGTGAAATTGAAAATTTCAATGCTATATTAAGGATGAGAATAATGAGCCCAAACTTAATGTACAAATCTGGAGGAAGTCATTATATGTCTAGACATCTCAACCTGCTTGTCCTTTAAATGGAATCAACTCTGCTCTCTGGGAGGTCACAGAAAAGAGTAAAAGGTAAAATTTACAAAGTGCTCTTTATGTATCTCACATGTATTAACCTATCTAATTCTATGATTCTTTGAGGGAGGAGCTAGGATGATTCCCTTTATACACAAGAAGACAGGAGCACAGGGTGAGATTTGAAGAGTGAAGTTCATTGTTAAAGAAGGCAGAGGCAAGGCTGGGCGTGGTGGCACATGCTTGTAATCCAAGTACTTGGGAGGCTGAGACAAAAGGATTGGGATTTGCAGCCAGCCTCAGCTACTTAGTGAGACTCTGCAACTTAGTGAGACCCTGTTTCAAAATAAAGTGAGGGTGTAGTTTGAAGGTAGAATGTCCCTGGGTTTAATCCCCCAGCACCGGGGGGGGGGGGGATGGTAGAGGCAGAGCCAGGTGTGTTGGCACATGCCTGTAATTCCAGGATTTGGGAGGCTGAGAAAGGAGGATTACAGGTTCTAGGACAGCCTCAGCAAGTTAGTGAGATGCTCATCAACCTAGCAAGACCCTATTGCAAAACAAAAATAAAGCCGGGCATGGTGGCGCACGCTTGTAATCCCCGTGCTTGGGAGGCAGAGACAGGAGGATTGCGTAGGTTCGAAGCCAGTCGCGCGCGCTGGCTTAGGAGACCCTGTTTCCAAATAAAAATGTTAAAATAGGTCTGGGAGTGTAGCCCGGAGGTAGAAGGGCTTCCAGGAACCCCAGTACCACCAAAAAAAAAAAAAAAAAAGAGGTCTGGGGGTGTAGTTCAGAGGTAGAATGCCCTTGGGTTCAATCCCCAGTACCATGAAAAGAAAGGAAGAAAGGAAGAAAGAAAGAAAACAGTGGCAGAGGCAAGGTTAGAATCTAAGCTTCTGACTTTGTTATCCCTGAATCTAACTATCACCCCTTCTTGCCTACAGCAAGCCAGTGACAGGCACTATGCACTGAACAAAACCATAAGACATGAAATACTTAAAATGGTGCCTGAGAAATAAAAGATATTTTAAAAATATTAAAAAAACAAAACCATAAGATACCGAAATGTAAATGGGCTTTAAAATTGTATTTTTTGAAACAAATGCAAGCCTTAGCTATAACACAAAATAAAAATGAGAAAAAGAGACAAAAAAGAGACACTGGATAGCAGTCTTCAGATAGGGGGCAAGGGTGCTATATTTCAATCACATCTTACAGCCAAGATTTTAGGACCTCAAACCATCCATCATTTATGGATAAAATAGGGAGAGTCTCCTGTGATTTCAGCCATCAAGGAGATGGATTTGTCCTTCACTGGTAATATATCTACAATAAAGATGACATCGTCACTAGACGAACATCTGCCTTGGGGTAAAACTTTATGGATCAATGGGCTAGGATTTTTTTAGGAGGGATAACTGAAGAATAAAAATATAATAAAATACATGCTGGGTTTTTCTACAGAAACCAAATTTTATTTTTTAAAAAAGCATTATTTAATGAAGTTCATATTATCTTCTTCTGTATAGAAAAATAATTTAAAGCTTTAAGCATAATATATTATCTTCAAGTTGTTATCAACCTCTTATATTCCCTTCAGGGCAATGGATCTTAGAAAGTAATGAATAAATAATTGTTGGATACATAATACTATTTCAGAGATGGATTTACAGAAAATCTGCATTTTCAGGTGGTTCCTTATGATAGTCATCATTTGCCCCGGAGAACCCTACAACTCTGGAGAACTTACTCCTCCGGTCTAAAAGTCTCAATCCCCATTTATCTGCATCCATGGTTTCTCCATCTTCTTCCCTCCTCCGAATGAACACAGAAAGATCAGGTTACATTGCTTCTTAGGGACTGTATAAATTCCTGTGAGGTTCTCTCTCTGTCAGGAAAAGTTGCCTTGGCAACCATATTTACACACTCACTCATTTCCCTCCCCTCATTTGACTCACTGGTTGGTATAAAAATGAATTTGCACTGAGTTGCTGAAGCTTACAAGTCAATCAGTCTAATAGAATCACAAAACTGTAGAACGCGGATTCTACTCAAAACTTTCTTCTAAAGAACTTGTTCACTTTCTTTAGAAAGCTGAATGTAATTCTCTTTGGTTCAAATATTTTTAAATACTTTTAATATATATGTTGAATGTTTCTTGTTAGAGGTAGAAAAAAGAATATTCTCCCAAGGGCATTTGGCCAATATTAGTTAGGAAGAACAAGAGGAAAAAAAAGATACCTTAGTTCTGAGTAAGAAAGGGAGCTATGATAAAGCACTGGAGAGAAGAGCCAAGGACCAAGACAAGTGTAGGCCATATGATATGATGAACCAGGCCTAAGGTTCTGGGTGATCCACGGTCAGCACCTGGATAACAGGAATGGGGCGTGAGTTATCAAGTATGGAGTTCCAGTAATTCATCCACCAAGTATTTCTTACATAGCAACTAGTGCTTGGTGTTGGAAGTATAGCAATGAATAAGTCAGACACGGACCTTGCCTTCATAAAATTTAAGGTCAAATACTTGAACAGTGATTCAGTGTTGACTTTGAAACTATATGATTTCACATAAGAGCCAGAATTTGTTTCAGAGTACGCATTGATTTACAGATCAAGACAAAGTCAAGAAGTTTTCACAGGTCAAACAGTCTTTGACATAACTTCATACTTTTTACCTTCAACAACAATGATACAAGAGGCTATTGATGGGAAGAGGAAGAAAGGTTGTATTTATTCGAGGGCACAAGGTTGGATACTTTGCAGTACACCTCCTGTTTTCTAAAGAGTAGAGTGAAAGCACAAAAGATAGGAATTATTATTTTTTTATTTTTTGCAGTACTGGGGATGGAATCCACATCCCCAGCCCTATTTTTTTAGTCTTTTATTTTTCAGGCAGGGTCTTACTGAATTGCAAAGGGCCTAAGTAGCTGAGTCTGTCCACGAACTGCAATCCTCCGGTCTCTGACTCCGAAATGCTGGGATTACAAGCGAGTGCCACCACTAGCAGCTGGTTAACCTTCTTTTTTTTTTTTTTTTTTTCGGGTCTGGACATGGAACCCAGGAGCATTCGACCTCCAAGCTATACCCTCTGCCCTATTTTTTTATTCTTTGAGACAGGGTCTCACTAAGTTGCAGAGGGCCTCGCTAAGTAGCTGAGGCTACTCTCACTAAGTAGCTGAAGCTGTCCGCGAACTATGATCCTCCAGTCTCAGCCTTCCAAATGCTGGGATTACAAGCATGCGCCACCACGCCTGGCTCTGGCTAGCCTTTTTTAAAATGAGGAGTTTTCAAAGAACTGTTCTTCGCCAATTTCAGTTTCAGTAGGTTGAAAAGTTCCACAAACAAACAAATATGGCTGACTATAAAAGGAACAGAAAGGAACTTGTATTTTATTTACATTGGGAGTAAAACAGCATCAGGACTGTAATTCTATCTAAAACAGCCCCGAAACCCAGTGGATGAGTTTACGGAAGTCATTCAGAACAAACGATTCCTGCCTCTTCAGTCTCCTCATACACTGGCTGGGCATCTGTGTACAGTTCAAAACACCTCCCTTTGCCCTCCCTACTGCCAGCCCCAAGGAGTCCAAGATGAGAGAAACACAGGAGAGTGTAGCTGTGAACACACAGAGCGCTTACCTGGCCAAGATAAAGGCAAAAGCGCGACGTGCTTTCCCAGCCTCACACGCGCAGATAGCAGACACCTTCAGCCAGAACTGGTACACGCTTCGAGGGGCCCAGTGCAAAATGGCAATGCAGGGCCCTTTGTTTAATTATGAAAACCTTAAGCCAGCACAACAGGGCATTAAGCCCAGCCATGGGTCCCCTCTGAGGACAGGGTCCTGGGAGGCTGCCTGGGTTGTGGGCCCGTGATGCCCTGCCTCCAGAGGGAGGGAAGCACGTCCTTTAGCTTTAATGTTAGGGCTGGATCCTAGCCCCATCTTTGCCATTCATTAGCTACATGATCTTAGGCAATTTATTTCACCTCTCCATGTTCCCAAGTGGCTGTGGGCTTAGAATCCAGCATCGTGAGCATTAAATGGAACAAGCAGAATGTAAACAAAGTTCTTAGCACAATACCTAGCACACAGTAAGTGCTCAATAAATGGTAGCTATACTAACAGTGTTCAGTGCAGTGTACAAGTAGTCATTAGAACAGTGAATTTAAGAAATGAACTGCTAGCTGGGCGTGGTGGTACACACTTGTAATGTCAGCATTCAGGAGGCAGAGACCTGAGGATCATGGTTCCTGGACAGCCTCAGCTACTTAGTAAGGCCCTTTGCAACTCAGTGAGACCCTGCTTCAAAAATAAAAAAGACTAAAAAATAGGGGGTTTAGCTCGGAGGTAGAATGCCCTGGATTCTATCCCTGGCACCACAAAAATAAATAAATAAATAAATAAATAAATAAATAAATAAATAATTTAAAAAAAGAAATGAATTGCTGAATTGCTATTAAGGATATGAAAGAAAGAGAATATATAATATTTTAGAACAAAATAATGAAGCAGGTAGAGTAGGGGAAACTGAAAATTTCTGTTAAGACTTCACTGCTTTCTCTGGCCACTTTCTATTTCTTCCTTTCACTGCCAAACACACAGAGTGACCTACAGACTGTCTCCATTTCTTATCTGCACCTCATGCTGCAGTCCTCCTGTACTTGGCTTTTAATATCCCCATGCTCCCCTGCCCTCCCATTAAATTGAAGCTATCGCTGTCATAAAGTTACTTTGATCTCCTGTTTCCTAAATATAATGGACATTCCCTACGCTTTCTGTGTGATTTTGTACTGCTGACAAACTTCTCCAGCTTGAAACCCTTCCTCCTCTTGACTCATGACACTAAAATCTCATGGTCAACAGCATGTTAATGGCAATGTGTCTATTAGGAACACAACAATGGTGGTGAACAAGATCCATGCATTTGATGAATATATTCTTTCTCCTCTCTGATATTCCTTGTTTTCTACCATGATGACTCCATTTCTTTCCCCTACTCTTAAATGTGGCTAATTTTCAAGCTTTAGTCCTTGGTCCTCCATACTTCTATTTCTATGCTATTATCACTGGTGAATCCAGCTAACCAAAGGGCTTCAGCCATACCTTCTCTCCATAAAACCCCCTGACTTCTCTCTTTTGAACACTAGTTCCCTAATTCCAAACACTTATGGGACCTGACCACTGGGAAGTTCCAGTATTCTCTTCTCAAGATATTTAGCTTCTTTTCTTCTCCCTACTTTTGCTAACCCTCCACCCAGGCCCAAGACTATATTTGATGCTACTTTATCTCCTGCTCTCCTCATCCAATCAGTTGCTGTCTTGTTAGTTTTCCCCTTACTATTAGGCCAATCTCTTATCATTGTGTCACCCCAATTCAACTCCTTATTCCCTCTCAACCACACCCTTCAAATAACCTGGTAACTAGTTGTAGAATTCCTTCTTGTCCTGCTAAAGTTTGTTCTCTTTGTTACTGTTGAGAAAATTCTTAAAATATTTTAATAACCCCCCACTTTCCTAACCAAAATTCTTCCACTTTTTTGTCATCTACAAGATAAAGTCCTAACTTCCCAGTTTGGCATCCAGTGCCTGCTACCATATAGTTTTAACCAATTCTTACACCTTACAACTTTTATACTTAAAACTGATATTGCCAATTAGGTTAAGGTCATTAATTGACACCTGAAACTTTCTCCTCTATCTCTAACCAATGTTTTATGGACATTATTCTTCTGCTCTGAAAATTCTGTCTACTTTCCTTCCAAAATAATTCACCATGGCTCTTAAAAAACTTTCCTTGGTAATTATAGTCCATAATAACCTTATCCTTTTTTTAAACTGAAGTCCTAAAAAGATCCAGAACTATTCTTTTTTTTTTCCCTTGGAGGGGGGTGAAACTGAGGATTAAACCCTGGGCCTCACATATGCTAGGCAAGTGTTCTACCACTGATCTGCAGTCCCAGCCCTTAACCTTTATATTTTGAAACAGGGTCTAAGTTGCCCAGTCCAGCCTCATACTTGCCATCCTTCTCCCTAAAAGCTGGGATTGTGGGTGTGTGCCACTATGCCTGGCATGAGGATCTTTTTCTTTTTCAACTCATCTTAAACAATGTGCTGAATTAATGCTCTATATTTGCAGTTTTATTGATTCCTGACAACTATATGAGTAGGTGGCATTATTACTTACAGATAAAGAAACTGTAGTCAAATAATGTCACAGGGCAAGTAAGTGGTAGAACTGGAATACAAATCAATGTTAATCTGAGACTAACCCTTGTTATACCACCTCTCTCATTTTCCTCTCTCTTCTAAAGCACAAACGCAGCACAGTAATTTGCACACAAGCAGGTGTTCAGTCAATTTGTTGATTGAGAAGACTGCTTTAATACTACCCATGATTTTCTTCCACTTACAGAATTGTCAATCTTAGCCGAGCCCAGGTTACCTTCTTTACACAGCTTAATCTGTAATATAGTTCAAAACATATTTGCCAAAAAACTCACCAAAATTAATTTTAACAATAAATTTTGGTTTAAGTTAAGCTACAAGGAACTTATTTGATTCAAACATTAGGGGGGCTCTGGGGATGAAGCCATCTTGCTACTTCAGGGGCCATCCGTGCTCTACTTCTAAATGACCAGGAGGTAAAAAAAAAGGCCTCTAGTTGGTGGATTATGAGGTGAAATGGATATTTATTGTTCTGGAGATAGATGCTAAGGCAGAGGGACAGGATTTTTTTTGTTCTTCCGCTAGCTAAGATCTCAGTTAAAAAAAAAAAAAAAACTACGAAAGGGAATCACAGGTAGAAATGGGTGGAGAAGAGGACAGTGGTGAGGGAGAGAAAACAGAAGAAGGAGGCGCTGGCAATGGGCCTTCGAGGAGATAGCACTGTTCTTTTCTGCGCAGAGGCTTAAAGTCGTCAGATCCACCGCTGCTCTACACAGCTGGAACCACAGGGGGGATGGTGGTGCCATCATATGTGTAGGATATGGTCTGTTTTGAACTGCGTGTCCTGAGCACAGTCCAGTCCTCTCCTACTCCAGATCTTTCCAGCTTCCGAGCTTACTACTCATTTCCCAAGGTCTCAGAGACCTGACAGTCAGCACTGCTTCCCTGGAAGTGACCTGCGTTACCCTCTTTTTGTCTGGCTTAGCGCTGTTGGGTTGCTCCCTCTACTGTCAAACATCATGCCCATTTTTCACCTTCTACTTTAGCACTACTGTACCCCCTTTTCACTTCTACTTGTTGAACTCTTAGTTGGAAATACATGGGTGACAAGGACCAGGAGCAGGCTCAGAAATTAGCACAACCACTATGGAGATCAGTATGGAGGCTAGGAATAAAACCATCATATGGCCAGCTTATACCACACTTCTCAGTGTCTTTTCAAAGAAATTAAAGTCAGACAAGAATACTATAGTGATAGATGCGTATCCATGTTTATAGCAGCACAATTCACAATAGCCAAATTATGAAGCCAACCTAGGCGTCCATCAACAGATGACTGAATAACAAAAATGTGATATACAACAGAATAGAATCTTGCTTGGCCATAAAGAACAAAATGTCATTTGCAGGAAAATGGATGGAACTAGAGAATTTACTGCTAAGTGAGATCGGCCAGTCTGGGAAAGCCAATGGTCCAATGTTCTCTCCTATGTGAAAGCTAGAGAAAAAAAATAGGATAATTGAGAAGATGATAGATAACTGAGGAGAGACCAGTAGGATATGAGAGGGGATCGGAAGAGGAAGGTGGGGAGGGGAAAAGGAAGAACTGGTGGACGAAGCAGCTCAAATTATGCTATGCCCATTTATGAAAGGATCACTACCAATCTCTTTGTGACATATAGGATGGGGCCTGACGGGAAACACACCAAGTCCCAAGTGCATATTTGTTTGTTTGACTTTGAACCTCACTAAGATGTATAATTACAATGAACCAGCCGGGCGTGATGGCGCACACTTGTAAATACAGCATTTGGGAGGCTGAGACAGGCAGCCTCAGCTACTTAGTGAGGCCCTTTGCAACTTAGTGAGACCCTGTTTCAAAATAAAGAATAAAAATTAGGGCTGGGGATGTAGCTCTGATGTAGAATGCCCCTGGGTCCCATCCCCAGTACTGCCCCCCCCAAATCATTAACAACAACAACAACAACAACAACAACATGATGAAAGGAAAATATGGGGAGGGGGGGAGGAACACTACTGGAAAACTTCAATAGAAATGAGAAATTCCAGGTAGCTTTTGGAAAGTTATGTGAGAGAGACAGGAAAAAAGTCACAATTGCAATACAAAGCCATTCCCTAGAGGTACTATTCTAAGTGGCTGCGTTCTCTGTTCCCTCTGGTTGTCCTTCCTGTCCTTTCAATCTTCCTCTCAAGGCAAACTCCTATTCATCCTTCAACACCTTGCTTAAATGGGTTCTTTCCTGATCTTCTGCACATTTAATTGTTTCTTCAGTGCACCCACAGCTCTTTATACACATATCTATTATACTGTTATCACTCTTCTGAACACTGTCTTCTCTCCCACTACTTCAAGGACTAATTAGCTTATTCATCACTGCACCCCTAAAACATAGTGGAGTGCTTGGCATATACTAAGTGTTTGTGATAAAAGACATAGAAAGCAACATAGTAGTGCAATTTGCGCTGCGTTTGCAAAAATCAATTCGGTTCCTGGTACTTTTCATGGGCAGCCACGATTTCCCTTTATGTTGAAGAAACGACTTTGGAATCATAAAGGAAACTCTACTGATATTGCTAGTACATTAGTAGGTTTTTCATCCCCCACGGGCGTTAAAAACATTGTCTTTCCACACAAAAACTCCCAGGGCAAGCTTAATATTAGTGGCACATCTCCCATCCTCCCATTTCTATTGCAGTGAAAGCTAAATTACACCGTGAGCCTAAAGCTGCCACCAGTCTAGTGAACTGGGGGAGGGGGATAATTAAAAGACCACACTTCTCTAGCCGATCCAGGGGGAGGGGGTGGAGAGGAAGATAGATTTAAACCTTGCCTTATAAGAAATTGTGGGAAACTCACGTAAAACAGCTGCTTCCTCTGTACATGACAGACCCGATCCAGGTGTCCAGCAGTGACCTTTTCCCTTGGGCGTCAGGCCATCACCCAGCACAGAACACAGAGGGTAATGCCTTTCTTGGGCATCCTTCCTTCTCATACTTGGGCCCTGCCTTTTCCTTAAGGGGGCTGTCTTCTCTTCCCCAGTGTCCCCCACACTAATCTTGCCTTCTTCCCGCAGCACCCCCCGCCCCAGGCTCGACTCGGGGTCACAGCGCCGGAGGGAGCGGGGCTGTCAGGCCGCGGCTGAGGCCCCCGGAGCCCCGCACTCCCGGGGACCGCGGAGGAGGCACAGGCCGCTCAAGGCCACCGGCTGGGCGGCGGGCCTCTGCGCCCGGCCGGCTCCCCGCCCCGAAAGCGCGCGAGTGCGGGGCCTCAGCCGGTTCCCCGCAGCCTCCCGCGAGCCCCGGCCCCGGAGCTCGCCGCAGCCCTCATCGCGGCTGGTCCCGGCCGGCGCGCCGCGGTCAGCCGGGCGCCGCCGCGACGGCTCGGTGCCGCGATCCCGGTCAGGCCGTCCGCCGCCGGCGCCGGTGCCCACGGCGATGCCCCGCCCCGCGCGGCCCGGCCGCCCGCCCGCCGGCGCCGTGACAGCTGGGCGCCCAAAGGGTTAAGCCGGCAGCGCGGCGCCGGGTGTCCCGGCGCGCCGCCGGCCGCCGCGAGCCGGCCCCAGCGCGCACGCGCCCGCCGTTACCTGCGGTCGCCGTCGCGCTCCTCCTCCACCTGGCCGCTCTCTCCCGGGGGCCGCCCCTCAGCCCGCCCCCTCGGCTCGGCGCCGCGCACCCTGCCGGCTACTCGGACGCGGCCCGGGGAGGAGGGGCGTGGGGGCGATTACCATATATTAGCATACCGGCGTGCGTCACGTGGCCTCCCTAGCCAATGGTCACTCTTGGAAGGCGGGGATTGGGCTGGACACGCCCCGGGGCTGCTCCCGGGCTGAACCGGTGGTCATGGCAACGGCTGCGCGGGCGGGGGAGCCGGGAGGCCTTGGAGTCTGGTGGCCCTGGGGAGCATCTCTCTACCTGTATTGGGTGGGGTGGCGACACCGCGTACCTCTCCCCCATGGCGTGTGGAGAGGGGCCGAAATGGGCTCAGCCAGGGAAATTGAGATTCAGCAAACACTTACTGAGTACTTAACCACGTGCCCAACACTTTTCTGCAGAATAGGATTCTCGGGGTAATCCTGTGATGTCTATACTCTTACTCTCGCTTGATAGCAGGGAAAGTGGAGGTTCAGAGAGGACAGTTCACTGAAGTCACACAACCACACTAAACGGCAAAAAATAAAGCTCTCAGCCGGTTTCTGGATTCAGGCCCAGGACTCTCCTGAGTTATTTTCTCCAGCAGGGGTCCCCCAACACCTCCTCACAGTTCTAGGCAGCAGAAGCGATTGAGAAAACCCTCATATAAAAGCTGTTCAGTTCCTTACTGTTTCCTTACAATGACCTCTGAGGTCAGCAAGCAGAACAGATTGTCCCAGTTTATGGATGAGGGGAAATGAGGCTCAGAGAAGTGGTGAGACCTGCATTAGGTCAAAGAGCTATTAAGAACTAATGTTTAATTTCTATAATTTGTATATGCTCAAACTGATTCCTTTGGAAACTTTTATACTCATTCCTCTCAACACAGTGGTATAGCTAGGATCATTTTACAAACTGAGAAACCGAAGCTTTGGCAAGTTAAGCAATTACCCAGGGTTAAACACGGCTAATAAGCAGACTTAGAGTTCAAATCCAGGTCTGTCTGGCTTCAAAGGTAGTCTCATGGGGTCTCATTGTATCAGGCTCATGCAATTTAGGCTTGAGCATAGAACCCCTTTCTCTAATAGAACTTTCTCTCAAAATATGACCCTATTATCTCTTAATCTTACAGCAAACACATCATGACAAATGGCGTGTCACACATGGTAAGGTCACACAGGCTACATATTAAAAGAGAAAAGTCATCAGGTTGAAAGGTATGCTTTAGAATTTGTCTCTCCATTTTAATTTAAATGCAGGGCAGCCTAAAACCATAATTTTGTATATAGATGTGTTTAGCTCAATGGTTCTTTATTATTATTATTATTATTATTATTATTATTATTAATACTGAAGATGGAACCCAGGGGCATTCTACCTCCAAGCTACACCTCCAGCCCTATTTTTTATTCTTTATTTTGAAACAGGGTCTCACTGAGTTGCAAAGAGCCTCATTAAGTAGCTAAGGCTGTCTGTGAACCTGGATCCTCCTGTCTCAGCCTCCCAAATGCTAGGATTACAGGCATGAGCCACCTCGCCCGGCTCAGTGGTTCTTTAAAATACTATATATGAATTACCGTATGGGACTCCATGCCTCAAATATGTGAAACTATGTGGGCATTTTAAGGAATTATCAAAGGTAATTTTGATGATGTATACATTTCACACCTTACTAGATTGACTTAAAACCTAGTTTCTTTCTAGGCTGTGACTATTTGGTGCACAGATATAGAGGCAGATGTTTTTAGGCTAAAATCCTGCCTTG
Organism: Muscardinus avellanarius; assembly: GCF_963383645.1. NCBI lineage: Eukaryota > Metazoa > Chordata > Mammalia > Rodentia > Gliridae > Muscardinus > Muscardinus avellanarius. Next base: position 27,154,133 of record NC_137788.1, read on the forward strand.
ACCACTCATCAGCTGTGTGAACTTGGGCAAGCTGTATAATCTCTCTGTGCCTCAGGTATTTTGTTTGTAAAATGAAACAGGGACATTTGAGATAAGAATTTCATGGATTAATGTATATAAAAAAAAACATTTAGTCCAGGCCCTGGCCCAGAGATAAACCTCCATAATTGCTAGCTATTTCTATTATGGTCTCAGGAGCTTTGCTCTGTACACACAACCCACCTGTGCAGGATCTCTCAAGGTTTCCTAGCTGGCTTTGGGATTCTGAAGCTGCCTCCCATCCCTCGTGGCGCATTAAACATTCTGTTGTGCCCAGTGACGGCTTGTTATCTCTCCGAATGACATTCTGTCTTCTTAGGACCATAAATTATTCCTGGACTCAAAGGAGCTGGTTTCTCTTGAACATCTCCTAGCACCAAATTACCGGAGTGCTTCCTTGCAGAATGGGATCCTGACAAACAGTGCAGCCATAAGTCAGGCTCCTTGCAACACTTTTATGAGCGCCTTAATGAGGGAGATGAGCTGTCGTCAGGAACTTGTCCCGTCTTTCCTGGCCGCAGGAAATGAGCTCTTTGTGCTCAAAGGGTTTCCAAAGCTCAGGCGCGAAGAGTTTTCAGGAAGTGGGCCAGGAATAAGAAGCTGTTGACTCAGAGTCCTAGGGCTAAACAGCCCCCATCCCGCCATTCACCCTGTGGGGTCAAATGACTCATGGTCATATGGCTAAATAGCACCAAAGGGTGGCTTATGTGTGGGGGTGCTAATTCTCCCTTGTTCCCCACTATGTGCATTCTGACCCTCCCCCAAGATATTGCAGTACAGAACAGAGGTTGAGAGTGGGCTCTCCAGCTGAAGAGCCAGATGTGAATCCTGCTTCTGCAACTCAGCTATCTGTGTGATGTTAGGAAAGCTGGCTAGCCTCTTTCTGTCTCCGTTTCCACATCTATAACATGAGACTCGTAACAGTGACCATCTTATAAAGTCTTGTTAGGATTGAATGAGTTATAAAGTTGAGCGCTTTATAACATCCTATAGCAAGAATTAGAGATAAAACTGGGTGTGGTGGTATGTGCTTGTAATCCCAGTACTTGGGAGGCTGAGACAGGAGGATTGCAGTTTGTGGACAGCCTCAGCTACTTAGTGAAGCTCTCTGCAACTTAGTGAGACCTTGTTTCAAAACAAAGAATAAAAAATAGGGCTGGGAGTATAGCTCAGAGATAGAATGCCCCTGGGTTCCATCCCCAGTGCCAAAAAAAAAAAAAAAGAATTAGAGATATGATTGGTGACTAATAAAAAACATAAATTTAATAAAATGTAGTTTCTGTAGTGGCAACTACTGCTATAAGTGGAGTGACCGAGGCTCTCTCCCAAACATCTGCTGCCCCCAACCCCATTTGACTGGCATATAAATGTTGCCCAGGACTAGGCAGAACGTGGGCTAAGTTGCTTTATGTCTCTGAGCTTCAATTCCATTCTTTGTAAGATAAGAAAAGCTTCCTCACAGAGCTGTTGTGAACATTCAGTCAGATGGTGTCTGGCAGGAGGTGAGGAGGGCCTGAATGGGACAAAGGTCTTGCTTGATCTAAATTGTCCTCCTATTTTACTAAACCATTTTTGGGGAATAGCTTGCTCTCCCATAATAAAAATAACATGTGCTGAGCACTCACCCTGACCCTCTCCTGTCTGCATTATCTTTTTTTATCCTCCCACTAAGCCTAAGGCCCCAGAGATTAAGGCACTTGTCCAAGATCTCAGTAGTCAGTGGCAGAGGCAGGATTCCAGCCAGAACTCTCAGACTCCTAAGCCCGTGATGAGAACCCATCATGCTGCCTACTGGCCTCCAACTTCACCTTGGCTCTAGGAACCCAGGGAATATGTGTTATATTTTCTTAGTATTCTTTCCTCATCCATCTGCTTTCTCCTGTACGTGGCACAGTAAGTAGGTGCTCCATATATATTTACTGAATGAGTGAGAATAAATGACTGTGATATCCTCTTAGAGTGGTGAACACTAAGGTGACGCTGGTGAATAAAGAAGCAGCTGGCAATCCTCCTCCCCACCCCAGCATCCTCTTCCTGCTACATGATCACGTGCAAGGCCTCCCTCCCTCCTTTCCCCATGTGGGACTCAGCCTTCTTGGTTTCAGAGATCTGCAGTAGACACAATAATGACTCATCTTCAGTGTATATTTAGAGAGAAGTCAGGGCCACTGGAGCTCTCTAGGGCTCTGTTAATATTAATTGGGGTGATTTCCAAATAATGGCCTTGGATTGGTTGGTTAGCTTCCTAGGGCTGCCATGACGAAATACCACGAACTGGATGGCTTAAAACAGCACACATTGATCCTCCCACAGCACAGGAGGCCAGAAGTCTGACATCATGGTGTCATCAGGGATGATTCCTTCTTAGGCCCTGGAGGAAGAATCTGTCCCATGTGTCCTTCCTAAGCTTCTAGTGATTTCTGGCAATCCATGGCATTTCTTGGTTTGCAGATGTGTTGCTCCATTCTCTGCCTCTGTTGTCACATGGTGGTCTCCCTGTGTCCAAATTTCCTTCATCTTGTAATAACATATAAGTCCCTGTTTTAGAGGGTACCCTAATCCAATAAGACCACATCTTACTTGATGACATTTCAAGAACTGTATTTCCAAATAAGGTCACATTCCCAGGTACTGGAGGCTAGAACTTGAATATATCTTTTGGAGGACACATTTCAACCCACAACAATACAGTTGGAGTACAGTGGAGGAAGAGGAAGAAAATGAAAGAGGGGAGTGAAAAGAAAGGGGAAGTGATCTGGTCTGGGAGGGGCCGATTGCACTGACTGGATGGAATATGAGCAGGAGCCCCTCAGGATGGGACCAGCCTTCTTCTTCTCGGACAATTCTATCCTTTCCCAAAGAGGCCTCTAGCTCACAGACTTACAATATGAAAAAAGGAAAGGATTTCAAGGTTTGTTCATTCACTCCACAAGCATTTATCAAACAGTCTTTGAGGACCTGGGCATTGAGAGAGAAGAGACATGGTCTGAGTTGTTTAAGGTCACACATCAAGTTAGAGTATAACCAGGAAGAGAATGGGCACCCCGAGCCCCCGTCTGGAGCTCTTTTGATGCCTCCTAGAAAGACACCCCCGTGGGCCTGAAACTCTGGAATGCAGACATATCAAAGTTGTTTTTCTTTTTTCTTTTCTCTTCTCTCTTCTTTCTTTCTTTCCTTCTTTCTTTTTTTTTCTTTTTTCTTTTTTTTTTTTTTTGCAGTACTGGGGATGGAACCCAGGGGCATTGTACCTCTAAGCTACACCCCAGCCCTATTTTTTAGTCTTTTTAAATTTTTGAAACAGGGTCTCACTGAGTTGCGAAGGGCCTTGCTAAGTAGCTGAGGCTGTCTGTGAACCACAATCCTCCGGTCTCAGCCTCCCGAATGCTGGGATTGCAAGCTTGTGCCACCACGCCCAGCCAGATCTAAGTTTTTAGCAACTGTATTCTGTGTCGTTGTCAACTTCCCATGCTTCCATCTGCTGATCCAATACTTGAAGGACTCTGGAGCCTTGGACAAAGCTAGAAGTATTTGCAAATGCAATGTAGCAGCATTTCTTCTCTTTGGGACAGTTAATTGCCTCATCTTAGAAATGTCAACTCTGAATACAACAGCAAAATTGGAGGAATTCCTTGGAGACAGAGAATGACTGATTCATCTTTTTTTTTTTTTGCCCCCAGTGTTAATCTAGTAGCTATCATGGAATCTTCCCTCAAAGAGCATTCCTTCAATGAATGAAAGCACTTATTGCTTAGGGCTATTTATATCTTACGATTTTTACATCTCATGCCCACTGACAAGGTTTAATTGGTTTAAGATACCTAGATACCTAGACTCCACTCTCAGAGTCACCCAGTTCTCTTAACAGGTATATTCCATTTATTACTACATAGTTAGAAGAGATGATGTTTTGATCCTGATAGTGGTGGCTGATAAGAATATTGTCTTGCCTCAATTATTGTCCTGCCTGGAGCTGTCATGATGCGAGATATCAGCCTGGAGTAGTGAGGCAGAAAGCTGGGGCAGGCTGAGGTCAGAGAGGGTGTCAAGCCGGCAGGAATTGTCAGATCAGAGTAGGGGTGAGAAGGAGGTCAGACTGGAGATCAAAGTCCAGGAACTAGGGCAGGTAGAGTCAGCCCTGACTCTTCCTGACTCTTTGGAGGAATAGGGGCCTACTGGCTCAAACCCCCTGGGAAGATGTCTCATAGGCAGGATCTCTGAGCAGACCTTCTGCTCAAGGGTCCCCAGAGGGTTCTTTGTAATTGATCGGAACTTAAGTTTCCCCTTCATAAAGGAGAAAAAAAAATCAGTCAACATAATTCAGCAGATCTTATGTTCATGTAATCAGATAAACTTTAAAATCATGGAAACGGCATCATTTGTCCTCATCCCATATCCCTAGACTTACTACTGATTTTTATAGTACTGGAGATTGAACCAAGGGATGCTCTACCACTGAGCTACATCCCCGGCCCTTTTTCAAAATTTCATTTCAACACAGGGTTTTGCCAAGTTGCTAAGGCTGGCCTCAGCCTCCTGGGTAGCTGAAATTATAGGAAGGTGCCATCATGCTCAGACACTTAATGATGATTTTTAGATTGACATTTTAAAGATCTAATTCTAGTTGTTTACCAGACTCATCTGTTAAGTTTTAAAGGTACAGATGAATATGGTTTGGATGCACAGAGATGAAAAGATCAGGTTATGAGGACTCTGACCTCAGCAGTGGATTATAACCCACTTGACGTGTTAATCACTTGAGTGGACTTACTGGGGGGGTGAAAACAACAGGGAGGTGGGGCATGGCTGGTGGCTGGAGGAAGAAGGTCATTGAGGGTGTAGCCTTGGGGACTATGTCTCACCCTGGCTCTGTCCTCATTCACTCCACTTCTCCTCTGCCAGCTCATGGCAGAGTGAGTGAGGACAGGACCAGGCCCTACCACACCCTTCTGCCATGTTGTTTCTGCATTGAAGACAGCTGATCATGGACTGACCTCTAAAACCATGAGCCAAAATAAAATTTTCTTCCTGTTCTTCTCAAGTTGACTAGCACACAGGCTGTCTGAGTCCACTCCCAGATTCTCTACATCTAAGGTGTTGGCTGAGGGCTTGAGAGGCAGTGTGATATGGTAGTTGAGTGTGAAGACTCTGGAGCCAGGCTTCTTAGATTGGTAATGGTTCTGCCACCAGCCCAGTGAACTTGGCCGAATTCCTGTGCCTTAGCAATTTATCTGAAGAAGAGAAAAATAATACTCTGCTCATTGATTTTATGTGAGGAATAACGATTTAATAAATGCAAAGTCTTAGAATACTAACTGCTCAATAAATGTTACTCCCAGTGGCTTTCTTTCTTTCTTTCTTTCTTTCTTTCTTTCTTTCTTTCTTTCTTTCTCTTTTTTCCCAAGCTCTACAAGAGATTTGGAATCACAGTTCTTTGTTCATCTACTTATTCATTCGTTTGTTTCTTTACTCTAAGTACCACGTATTTCTACCTGCCAGGACTCTTGTTAGACACAAGCAATCCTCCCCCTTCCTACAGCCTTCCCTACAGCCCTGCAGGGAAGCTAGTATTAGAAGTACTGTTCCACTGGCTGCCTTCAGCTTTCCGAACCCTCGCTGGATTCTGAGGCTCTGGGCTTTACCTCTAGTGTCCTGTAGGCACAGTGGGCTTCATTTCAGAACCCTGAAGTGGAGCAAAATGGAAAGCACATAGGAGTCATTTGGACCTGTGTTCTATTTTCTATATAAGTGACATTAGACTAGTCACATGTCTACTGCCTGTGCAGTATCTCTAAAAGTGACCTTGCCCCTCCTGCATCTACAGAGCTAGGAAAAGAATAGCTCAGTATACCTGTGATTCTACCCTTTGCCCAGACCACAGATAACAGGCCAGGGTGGGCACCTGACCCACACTAAGCCAATGATACCCTGTCTCCAGCCCCTGAGGCCTTTCTGCCTGACTCCTGCTGCTCTCTTGAATGGATATGGTATACATGCAAGAGCTTTTGGCCGTGGACATTTCCGCCATGCATTCTGGGAAGAAGAAAGCCTGTCAGTATGCAGAGAGAAAGAAAAGTAAAGCCAATACGCAGATTTCTCAGGGGACTAAGGTTCCAGATTGCTTCCCTATCCTGGGGCCCAGCACCATCTGCAGCCTCGAGTCTTGTGACACACGACACATTCTTTATCCTTATAGTGATCCCTCTTTGTGTGTAAGTCAGATGTAGTGGGCACCACTTGTTTTTACCCGGTGCCTGGAGGGACCCCAATGGAATGTCCTCCCAGGCTCAAGATGTCTATTTCCCAAACACTGCTCAGTTGCAAATTCAAAGGTCCTGATCTGGAGTCTTGAGACAGAAAAGCCCCATCTCAGCTCTGGTGTCTCTGCCCCTACTTTAAATGAGCTTTTGGGTCAGAGAACTTTAAAAATACAAGTGGTTCTGGGTGTGGTGCTGCATGCCTATAATTCAAGTACATGGGAGGCTGAGACCAGTTTTGCGACCAGTGTTCAAAATAAAAGAAATAAAATAGGGATGGAGTGTAGCTTAGAAGTAGAATGCCCCTGGGGGTTCAATCCCTAGTGACATATCACACACACACACACACACACACACACACACACACACGCACACGCACACGCACACGCACACACACGCACACATGCTCTCAGAAAGAGCTTGGGGTCTTGGGCGCCAGCTGGATGCCTTGCTGAGGTTTCACGGGAGGGATCCTTATTTCTAACATTCCTCAGTTAAAGAGGACTCTCCCATGAACCACGGCCTCTCCTGCCACTGCTGTCCCAGGGCTGCTCCGATCCTTCATGCTCACAGTTCCCGAGGCATTGCCACCCTTTCTGTCTTGAGGTGGACTTTCCCCCACACACCTGCAATTGGTGGTGAGGACGCTTCTGTGTCGTTTGGGGGTTGGGGCTGTTGAAGTGGGGACCAGGAAGGTAGAGTGAAGCTGTTTGGGTCCTAGTATTATTGAAGCCTCCAGGACTCCCTGTGCTGTGGGCCTGTCTCTCCTGCGTGCTGTGGAGCTGATGTGAGCCACCTCCTTTGACACCTCTTTTGCTCAGTTAGGTATCTGTTCCTCTATTTTATAGAGGGGGCTGACATTTAGCTGGTTTGTACGGTTATAGCCTTGAGCGCTTATTAACTTAGTGAAATAGTTTCTTTTTGATGGCTGCTCCAAACTTCCAGAGTGCCCTGCTCAGTCCTCTAGGACTCCCTTAGTATCTCAGCCTGGATCACCCAGACCTCTGCACCTTCCACCCCGTGGCCCAGCAAGGACCTTAAGGAAACGTCTCTGGAGTCCAGGCTTGGATATTTGGCATGCTTTCCAGATGCTCCTGTTCCTGCCTTACTTGTCAGAGGCTTTAAACACCCTTCTTGTTTACAGATCAGGTTTAGAGACATTAAATATCTTCACACATTCTTTTACTCAGTCATTCATTTATTGAACACGTTTTTGAGTGGCAGCTGTATGTCAGTCCTCAGCTAAGTGCTGATGATACAGTACTGAACAAAACTAACATGAGGAGTTCAGATTGTTACATAGACAGGTGAAAAATTATGAATTAAGTAGATAAATATATACAGAGTAAGCATCCCTAATCTAAAAAATCCAGCCAGGCATGGAGGCACACACTTGTAATCCCAGTATACTTGGGAGGCTGAGATAGGAGGATCGCAGGTTCATGGCCAGCCTCAGCTACTTAGTGAGGCCCTCCGCAACTTAGTGAGACCCTATTTCAAAATAAAGAATAAAAAATAGAGCTGGAGGTGTAGTTTGGAGGTAAAATGCCCCTGGGTTCCACCCCCTGTACTGAAAAAATACCCCAAATATCCAAAATCTAAAATGCTCCCAAATCCAGATGCTCAAAAAAGTGGAAAAGTTCACACTTAATCTCATGTGACCACTTGCAGTAAAAAATCAGGTACAAGCCCAGTTGTTGTGGTGTACACGTGTAATCCCTGTACTTAGGGGGCTGAGACAGGAGGATCAAAGGTTCGAGGATAGCCTCAGCAAGTAGCAAGGCTCTCATCAACCTAGTGAGACTCTGTTTCAAAATAAAATAAAAAAATAGGGCTGGGGGAATAGCTCTGAGGTAGAATGCCTCTGAGTTCAATCCCAAGTAACACACACACACACACACACACACACACACACACACACACACACACAGAGGCACAGTAGAAATATTGTATAAAACAACCTTCAGGCTGTACATGAAACATAAATGAATTTCATGTTTAGACTTGGATCTCATCCTTAAGCTATTCATTACATGCTATACACAAGTATTCCACCTCCACCCCCATTCGAAGTCTGAACACTTTTGATCCCAAGCATTTCAAACAAGGGATACTCAAGCTGTACCATTAAACTCTGACTACTGCTACAAAGGGAAAGGCTGGCGTGGTGTGAGCAGGAGTCATGCAGAGACTTGCTTTAGGTCTCTGAAGGGCTCAAGAGAAGAGCTGTTGAGGAGCAGGGGCCCAGCACTCATGAAGAATACGGCATCAGGTCAACATGACCAAGGCCATCCAGCTGAGAAGGGCCAGGGCTGGGATCTGGGCCTGGGTCTGTCTGACTCTGAAGTCTGTGTTCTTTTTCCCTCCTGGATTGCTTTGCCTCTGCTCAGTCAACCATCTTTCCTACATCCTTGGGTATGAACCTCAGATCTCTTGCAAATCACTGTTGTCCTGTCTATACTGTGAAACAATGTCCCTGTAATCTAGGGCACAGCCAGGGGCCTCCTGTCACTGCCACAAGTACATCTGTCACCATAGTGAGCCATCCAATCTCAAGAGGTACAGAAGCACATCAGAAAAGCTGCATAAGGAGAGTCTCCTACAAGATAACCGTGTGGTAGGGGCAGGGGAAGAGCTTTCCCTCCCTGAATACACACAGTGCCTCCCTCTGCTGACAGTTTTGCCCTCTGGATCCTCTGAAGTCAGCTGTACGCACGATCCTGATGCAACTCTCCTATCCCCGGTCAGAGCTGAGTAGCCCAAGAGTGATGGACACCCAGCTTCAGGCAGGCAATCTACAGACAAGAAAGAGACAAGAGCAAAAAAGCTACCTTCGTGAATTTGCAAAAGAGAGGGATGCTTGCAGAGCAGAAAGTGAGGAAGCCAGTCAGGACTGAGAGAGAAGCAGTAGAAACATCAAGGATACCCAGCCCAGCTGCGGTAGACACTGGTAACTGCCTCCCAGTATCCACCATTCTCAGTGCTGACACACACTGAGCTGCCTCTTGGTGGGTGAAGGATGTGGGAGGGACAGAAACCAGATCCTGAGTGCTGGCCAATTTCCATGGTGTAAATACTCTCCCCAAGGCTGATGTCAATGAACGCAGCATCCTCAGGGAAAACTCGTGCCACTAGCTTTCATGAGTCTCTCTCTGTGATTCAGCTCTGAAACACCACTAAATTATCTCCCCCTTGGTTTCAGCAGTAGGAGGCCACTCGGAAATTCATCAGGGCAGGTGGCTACCTGGCTGGGAACTATGTTTTCTGGCCTCTTTGTATTAGAAATGATCATATAAGTAAAATCCGGTCAATGGGTAGTGAGCAGAAATGATGTGGACAACTTCCCCATCACATCCTTAAAAGGATCCCCAGTTGCCCCTACTTTCTATCTTTTCTCCTTTCTGTGGGCTGTGGTTTAGATGAGGCTAATACGACGGGGCAGCAGGAGCACTGAGCTAGGAAAGGCCTGGATCTTTGGGCCACCTCCTGGAGCAGAGTTGCCTGGTGACCCTGGGCCTCCTACTTCTGTGCTATTTATTTATTTATTTATTTATTTATTTATTTATTTATTTATTTATTTATTTATTTTTCCTTTTGGTGCTGGGGATTGAACACAGGGGCATTCTACCATTGAGCTACACCCCCAGCCCTGTATTATTTTTTAAATTTTGAAACAGCATTTCACTAAGTTGTGGAGGGCCTAAGTTGCCAAGGCTGGCTTCCAACCTGTGATCCTCCTGTTTCAGATTCTCAAATACTAGGATTATAGGCTTGTACCTTTTGTGCTAATTCATAAGAGAGATTTGTATTTGCTCTCTCTCTCTCTCTCTTTCTCTCTCTCTCTCTCTCTCTCTCTCTCTCCCTCTCTCCCCCTCTCTCCCTCTCCCTCTCTCCCTCTCTCCCCCTCTCCCCCTCTCCCCCTCTCCCCCTCTCCCCCTCTCCTTCCCTCTCTCTCCTTGGTGTATTGGGGATTGAACCCCCATGGACATTCTACCTCTGAGCTACAATCTCAAATGATGTCAATAGCTAACAACAACAAATGACCACTGCAGGTCATTTAAGTTTCTCCTCAACAGGTCTTCATATTTTAGATCCCAGATTAAAGCAGCTGCCCTATTATCACTCTGGAGAAAGAAGGAAAAATGGGATGTGTGAACCTTGCAGTGGTTCCTAAAGCTTCTGCTGGGATGTGGCATATGCCATTTCTGTTCATGTTCCATTGGCCAAAGAAAACCAATCGCCTAGGCTGATACCTAAGGGCCAGAGAGACATACCCCTCCCACAAAGAGGCACTTTGAGTCTTGTTGCAAGCGTCTTTCTGGGTAATCCTTTTCCCAAGAATCCAGTAAATCATCAAGAATTATATTATCTACTGCAAGAGCCTAAACTGAAAAACATTATGTTAGGACAGGTGCTACTATCATTGCAATTTCACAGACGAGGAAACAGAAGTTTAGAGAACCACACACTCATATGGTTTTACATGTCCTTGTAGGAACTGGAAATTTCCGAGTTCACTTCAGTTTTTCTGTTCTGGGTCAAGTTATTATTAAAAATGTTGTGGACAGTCTAGAATACCCTATGCCTTTTGGTGCCTATTTTTTTTGAAGCCAAGCTCAAGAGTCTGTAAAGAACTGACTTTAAGTTCAGCATGTAGACTGAACTTCATGGCTGTGGACCATGAAGTTAGGAGGTTTGGAGGCTGGTCCTGGGGATCTGCCACTAAACCCCTGTCCAAAATCATAAAGTTGTTTAACTTCTCTGAGTCCCAGTTGTCTATACCTGGAAGGGTTCAGTGCCTGCAGCCAGTAAGGTCTTTTCTGGTTCTGTCTTAGCCCATTTTCTGTTGCTACAATAGGATACTTTATAAGCTGGGTATTGTGGCCCACACTTGCATTCGGGAGGGAGGCTGAGACAGGAGGATCATAGTTCGAGGACAGCTTCAGCTACTTAGTAAGGCCCTTTGCAACTCAGTGAGACCTTGTTTCAAAATAAAGAATAGAAAATAGGGCTGGGGGTGTATCTTGGAGGTAGAATGCTCCTGGATTCCATCCCCAGTACCGCAAAAAAAAACCCACAAAAAAACAAAAACACAAACAAACAAAAATGAATAGAGGTTTATTTAGCTCACAGTCCTGAAAACCAGGAAGTCCAAAAACATGGCTCCGATACCTGTCCAGTATCTGGTGAGGCCTTCTTGCGGCATCATGGCATGGTAGAGGGCATCACATGGGGGAGGGGGACAGTGTGCCTGCTTGGTCTCTCTTCCTCTTCGTATAAAGCCACCAATGCCAACTCTCATGTCTTAATCCAATCCTAATTACTTTTTTTTTTAACTAGAGGTTGAACCCAGAGGCAGCCTATCTCTATTTTATACCCCAGTCCCATTGTATTTTATATTTTGAAACAGGGTCTTGCTAAGTTGCTGAGGGACCTCACTAAGCTGATGAGGCTGGCCTCGAAACACTGATTCTCTTGCATCAGTCTACCAAGTACTGTGACTACAGGTGAGCACCACTGTGCCTGGCCAATCCTAATTGCTTTCTAAAGGCCTCACTGCCAAATGCCATTATCCATATGATTTTGTGGATTAAGATTTCAACACATGAACTTTTGAGGGACACGGTCAAACCATAGCAGGCTCTAAGAAGCTAGTATCTAATTTCACTATTCCCATTGAAACTTTAGAAGGCCTATTCTTTTTTTTTTTAAACTCCCTCAAAAGACAGTCTTGATAGTCGCCCGTCTCTGTTCATGAGTTTATCCATTCAAACATTCAGTCAAAAGTAGATGGCAGACCCTGCTGTAGGCACTGGGGCTACAGGAATGAATGGGATCCAGTCCTTTGTTTACAGAGTCCACAGTCTATTGGAGGAAAAACACAGATGGATATGGGTAGACTTGAAAGTGTTCTACTTTCAGAACAGGGTGGTCAGGGCTATAAAGGAGATGTGCAAAGAAGCTATGTCACACCAAGAGGAAGCAGCTTCCTCAGCCTCGGTGTGATGCTCATGGGGGAGGGAGATCCAGGGACAGGAGCAGGCAGAGGGGTGAACACGATGAATTCAGGCCGGGAACTGTGAGATGTAGGAGGAGGTGTCCAGCAGGCCAGTGAACAGCTGGGACTGAGGCTGGAAGGAGGTGTAGCTTTAGGATGTGGGTTTGGGGATATTTGCAAACAAATGATCATAGAAGCTGTGGGAACAAATGAGATTGGGATTTTTTTCTTTCATTCACTGTTCCTGGATGTTGGGCCAGGATTAGGGCCCTGAGCTCCCAAAAGCTTGACTGTACAGGGTGGCCCCACATGGCAATATTCCCCAGGGAGGATCCTGCAGGGGGTTGGTATAAGCTGGGCGTGCCAGCGTACAAGTCGGCCCTGATGGAACAAACGTGCGGCACCAATTCCATTTTATGGCCTTGTCTGATGCTGGAACACGTAGAGAGGGCACCAGGTCATCCTCGGTGCAACAGGGACATAAATCAGACAGCACCCTGCTTCCTGAGGCCCCAGCCAAGGAAGATGGGACCTGTCCAGATTAACTGGGATCAATTACAGGCCATTTTTCTGCTTGCCTGAGTCACTACCACAGACTTTTCAGCCTGGCTCCAGGAGACCCTGCAGAGAAGCAGCTCTCAGACTGTGTCTGTGACGAGAGGCAGAGCTCTACTCTGGACAGGGTGAAGGGGACACAGCTAAGTAAAGAGGATCAACATAATGATAGTTAAACAAAAACATTAATTTAATGCAGTGGCCAGGAACAGGCCATTAATTCATGATTTCATTACTCCACTGGGGTTTCTCCTACATTATCCAAACTCCCTCTTGTACCCTGGTTACTCCCTAGCTTCCACAGAGAAAGAAGACCTTGAGCCTCCTCTTTCTGTGACTGGCTAATCTCACTTAACATAATATTCTCCAGGTCTATCCATTTTCCTGCAAATGACATATTTTTGTTCTTCTTTATAGCTGAGTAGAATTCCATTGTGTGTATAGACCATAATTTTATAATCCATTCATCTGTTGATGGATACCGAGGTTGGTTTTTATAATTTTGCAATTGTGAATTGTGTTCCTACAAACTTTGATATCACTTGGATAGCAAACTTGGTATCACTATAGTATTCTGATTTCAGTCCCTTTGGAAAGATACCCAGATACCCAGGAGTGGTACAGCTGGATCCTGGGGTGGATCCATTCTGTTTTTTGAGGAAATTTCACACAGATCTCCATAGCAGTTGCTTTAATTTGCAACCCACCTACAATGTCCATTATTTCATTTTAACTTCATAGTAACTTTCTGGGGTAGGCTCTATTGTTGACCTCATTTTTTAGATAGGGAAACTAAGGCTTGGGGAGGTTGAGTGACTTACACGGAGCCACCCACTTAGGAAGTGGTGCAGCCCCAAATTCAAACCCCAGTCTGTCTGCACCTAGAGGCTGGATTCTAAAAAATGACAAAATATACAACAGGCCTAGACAAAATTTTTTTGGCATCAAGTAGGTTTAGATTCAAATCCTGGCTTTGCCACTTCCTGTCTATGTGATCTGAAGCAAGGTACTGAGTTTCGGAAGCCTTCGTTTTCTCCAAAATGGGGAAAGCAGAACCTACCTTGTGGCACTTTACAAAGATTAAGAATAATATATACAAATGGAGCACAGCGGCATGTATTTGGGAAGCTGAGACAGGAGGATTGCAGATTTGAGGCCAGCTTAGGCAACTTAGCAAGATCCTGTTTCAAAATAAAAAATAAAGAGCCGGGCATGGTGGTGCACGCTTGTAATCCCCATGCTTGGGAGGCCAGAAGGATCGCACAGGTTCGAAGCCAGCCTCAGCTACTTAGTGAGGCTCTCAGCAACTTAGTGAGACCCTGTTTCCAAATAAAATATAAAATATAAAATAGATCTGGAAGTATAGCCCGAAGGTACAAAGCCCCTGGGTTCCACACCCAGTACCACACACACAAAAAAGGAAGGTCATAGCTCAGAGATAGAATGCTCCTGGGTTCAATCGTCATTACTAAATAAAAAAATATGTAAATCATCATCATCACCCTTGTCCTTGTCTCTTATTTATTTATTTTTTACTGCAGTCTGTAGGTGGAAGAGCACACGCAAAGGCCCATAAGCATGAGAGGTACAGCGTGTTTGGATCCCTGAAAGGGATTTGGTGTGGCTGAGTCTGAAGGAGGGGTAAAGTACCCCTTCAGAATTGAGAGGAAAAAGGTAGACAGGCTGGATCATGCAAGCTGGCTTTGTAAATCATCTTAAGGACTTAGGGCTTTATTCTGAGATGAGTTGGGAGCCACTAAAAAATTTAATCCAGGTAGGGTCACAGCTGACTTTGCGGGTCCTTTGTGCTGCAGGCCTGTCTCGTTGTTAGTTTTGGTTTCCCTGGGACTTTGGCTTGTAACTTCGCCCACGGTGGTTTCACTGGCTTCCATTACATTATGAACTTTCAGTCTTAAATCCTTTTGATAAGTGGCTCATTATTTGCTTTCTGTAGTTCAAAGTCTAACTGGCCAAAGCTCACCTTCTCATGCAGCCCAAGTCTTGGTGAGGGGACAATTCACACCTGAATAAAATTCAGATCCTGTGAGGTCAAAAGAAAGAATGGATAGTTGCTGGGATGACACTCAGTAGTGACCACTGTGCTACACAGGTAATTATTTAATCTCAAGTTGTGATAAGTGCTTTGAAGAAGTACAGTGTCGTCCCCGCAGCATTAGATAGCTAAGTGCAGTAGGAAAGTCCAGTAAGATGAGGAAAAAGAATGTATGACAGATTTGGCATTAAAGTTCCCATGATGCTGAAGGGAAGGAGTCACATCATAGTGGGTTGAGGATGAGAACTGAGGTTATGGAGTTATACATATAAAGCCACACTTTTTAGTAACTTGGGAGAAGAAGGGAAAGAAAGAGGCAAAAATAGCCAATAGTAGAATGAAGGTACAAAGAGAGGGGTGGGTTCTTTCTTTCTTTCTTTCTTTCTTTCTTTCTTTCTTTCTTTCTTTCTTTCTGTCTTAGGGATTGAACCTGGGGCCTTGTTTCACCATATAGACCCAAACACTGGACATACAAAATTTAGAGAAATAGAAGATTTTATTTGCTCATAGTTCTGGCAATTCCAGTCCATGTTAGGCCAGGTTGCAGCTGCAGAGTTCAGGCCATGGTGGAAGGGAAGCCAGCATCAGTTCATGGTGGTAGGCATCAGAGAGACAGGGTGAGAAAGGAAGCAGGGGAGGTGCTGCAGCAACCAGCCTGGGGAAAAGACACGGGCCCAGGCCGTGTCCCCAGGAATTCATCTCCTCCAGCTATGCCCCATCTCTGAACATGAGATGCTGAGGGACATTTAAATTCTAAGCCGTAAGAAGCTTTGTGCTACCACTAGTCACACCCCTCCTTTCTTTTCTTTTGAACTTTGAGAACATTTAAGGCAAAGAGGAATGTTTTAGTGAAGGAGAGTTTAAAGATGTGGGAAAGAGAGGAGTTAGCGCCCTGTCCTAGACAGAGGCATCTCTCAGGGGAGACAGGAAGGGATTGCGCACAAAGATGCAGAGAGAAGCCTTGAACAGAGAGAGAAACATGTCCTCTGAGATGAGATGAAGGCAGTGAGGATGGGTGGGAAGGTGGTTTTGTGGATACAGGTTAGGGAAGGGAATCAAACCATCCCCGCCCAAGACCTTCTTTCTCTTAATGAATCAGAAGGGAGGGGTTCCTGGTGCAGAAAGGGTATACGGCTAAACAGGAAGTGAAGGAATCTCTGTGCACACAGAAGGATTTAGGTTCAGGGTCACATGGCTTTGACTCTTCTATGAGAACAGAGTATTCTGAAGCCAGCTCAATCTAGCTGAGAGACAAAGTACGGGGTGTCTTATAAATCCAAAGGCAAGGGGGCATCTGAGCCTCAGGAAGAGCCTGGTTTCAAGGAGCTGGATGGCCCCATTCTCTCAGTGATAGGCTGGTCCATGGCATAACTTAGAGGCATGCAGGGGGATAAAGATAGATTTCACTGGGGATTCAGGAATTCTAGAATGCTGAAAGGGAACTGAGTTCCAGCACTGTCTCAGGTGTTGAATTGAATTATCAACATCAAAACTGCATCTGGATCTAAATCGTGTTATGATTTTTTTCTATAGCCATAGCTGGTGAAGCATGGGGGATATCTGGGTAGTTCTTACTGGGGAATGTAACTCTCAGGGTCCTATTAGATCACAGTTGACATGCTCACTCTGGGTCATTTGAGAGAAGTTTATTGAACTTTTGCAAAGGCGTGGACAGGATTTAGGGAAACCAAGAAGAGAGTGCAGAGCCTGGAGCTAGTAACAGCAAAGTTTCAGACCACCCCTCGATCTGAAGGTCTGAAGAAGAGTACCTACTCCACTTTCCCCCTCTTCTGGGCCTCTAATCTTCTTCTAGGGCTCCTACTGGCTACACCCGATAGGAAGAGAGAAAACAAGAGAGATCACTGATATGATTCCTACAGGTCAGCCAGCGGGTGTCTAGAGCACTTTGGAAAAAGGTGGAGCGTGAGTTTGCAGCAGGGTGTGTGTGCAAATGGAAGAACCCAGGAAGCTTATAGCAGATTCCTTCTTGCACACACATACCACAGACATGGTATCTGTAACTGAATATCTGACCATTCTCTGTGCTGTTAACAGGAGAGCCTTCCCTCCAAGAGTAAAATGGCTTTCTAATAGGGAGAAATATTTTCATTCTGATTTACAAGGAAGATGAAGAAGAAGCTTCTGAGAAAAGAACTTGGAACTATGTCCACGATTTGGGGGTTGGGTAGAAACAAGTATGTCGGGAACGCTGGGAGAGAAGGGGAAAGTTACAGGGAAAAACTGGATACCAAGCATGGTAGGCAGAATGAGGCCACCAATGATGTCCACACCCTCATCCCTGAAGCTTGTGACCCCATTACTTTTCGTGACAGGTGGCACTTTGCAGATGTGATTTAAGGTAAGGATTTTGTGATGGAGAGATTACTGGATTAACTAAGTGGGCTCCAAGTCATCACAAGAGGTCTTGTAAGAAGGAGGTAGGAGGATTAGAGTCAGACAAGGAGATATGAGGATGAAGCAGAGATCAGACTGGTGTGGGGCCACAACCCAAAGAAGCATGAAGCCTCTAGAAACCAGAAAAGACAAGGAAATAATTCTCCTCCTAGACTCCCCAGAAAAAGTTCAGCCCTCTGGTCCATTTTATTTATTTATTTATTTATTTATTTATTTATTTATTTATTTATTTATTTATTTGTATGTGTGTGGTATTGGGAATTTTATCCAGGGGCAATCTATATTTTCAGTCTTTAAAATAACTTAGTTTTGGGCTGGGTTGTAGCTTAGTGTCAAAGCACTTACCTGTCAAGTGTACTGGCCTGAGTTAGATCCCCAGCCCCAAAAGACAAATAAAATAAAATAACTTAATTTTGAAATAGAGTCTCACTAAATTGCTGAGACTGGCCTGGAACCTGTGATCCTTGTGCCTCAATCTCCCAAGTACTGAGATTACAGGTATGTGCCACTACACCAGGCTTTCTGGCCCATTTTAGAATTTTGACCTCCAGGCATGTTTGGTATTACATCTTTACAGTCTCAAGCCTCTAACTTTGGGATAACTTATGACAGCAGCAACAGGAAACTCATACATGTAGTTATTAGAATAGTCTCTTAAACACACCAGGAGCTCAGTCAATAGCAGCTGAGGGATTGAAGGTGCCTGGTATGAAGAATGGGACTCATCTCAGGGGCTCAGGGGAGTCTTGGCTCTGGCTCCAGCATCCGCATGCCGTCTCTCCAAGTAATGTGCTACCCCAGGACTCAAGCACCTTGCTGTGGCTCCCAGCTAAGGATGCAGAAGTGAGCCAATGGAGGTCTGCTTCTCTGTCCTCTTTGGAATAAGAGTCAAGGCCCAGGACCAGGGGCACAAGTGTTGATCCAAGAGGGGTGGCAGACAGCAGTCTGGTCAAGAGGCAGGCCTGGGACACACAGGGCACCTCAAATACTTATCCACGTGGTGTGCTGGCATGCTGCCAAAGGCAGGGTGCAGGAGGAGCACGGGCAGCAGTCTTGACCGGCCCAGCAATGCTGGAAGCCCCTAAGACATGGGGGGGGGCAGAGCAGCCTTGTGAGGGGCCAAGCTCTGCAGTTACCTGGGCTGTGGTGGGCAGAACTGAGCCAGCAAAATGACACGATGTGATTACTCGTATGATACCGTGGCCTCATTGTTATGAACGAGGTCTGTGTAACACAAACAGAAGGAACCAGTACAAAGATAAGCTGGAGTCCTAACCCCTAGTCCCTCAAAATGTGACCTTTAAAGATAGGGTCTTTATCAGCAAGGCGTGGTGGCGCACACTTGTAATCCCAGTACTTGGGGGGTGAGATAGGAGGATCGCTGTTTGTGGATAGCCTCAGCTACTTAGTCAGGCCTTCTGCAACTTAGTGTGATCTTGTTTCAAAATAAGGAGTAAAAAATAGGGCTGAGGGTATAGCTTGGAGGTGGAATACCCCTGGGTTCCATCCCTAGTACCGAAAAAAAAAAAAATAGGGTCTTTATTTGAAGTAATGGAGTTGAAGTGAAATCATTACTGGTGTCTTAAAAAGGGGGACATTTGGACATAGAGAAAGACTGCAGAGAGGGAAGGTGACATGAAGAGACACAGGAAATGATGGCCACCAGCCAAAGAGAGGGGCTTGGTGTTAATCCTCAGTGCATAGTCCTCAGAAGGAACTAACCCTGCTGATGCCTTGAATCTCAGACTTCCAGCCTCCAGAGCTGGACCAGACCTTCCTGTTGTCAAAGCTTGTGGTCCTTTGCGACAGCAGCCTTAGCCAATGAGTACAGAGCCATCCCCTCCTGTTCTGCCTCCTACTGCCATGCATCACCTAGTGGGCTCTGAGAACTGCCGGACTTGGACTTGGGGGGCGTGTGAAAGACCAGTCGCTGGTGGAGCAGCAGGAAGCAGCAACTGTGCCTGCTGAGCCTGGCAGGGAGTAGGGCGCACCGCTGCCCGGGTCCCCAGCAGCATGGCTGCAGGCATCCTCAGACAGCAGCTGTGCCCGGCAGGAGCAGCTGTGTGAAGCCAGGCTGGGAAGGAGGGACATGCTCTGCAGAGGAGTGTGGAGGGACCCTGAGGTCAGCAAAACGACAGGGCTGCTGTGGGAAAGGACTTATTTATTTATTTATTTATTTATTTATTTATTTATTTTAGCATAAATGAGATGTGCCCTGGGACCAATAAAACTTGGTGGGGACACTTTATAGGGGCTGGAGACCATGCGATCACTCAAGATCACATTCACAAACTCACACAGATTGTCACAACTCCCTCCTCTTCTGCAGCAGCCTCCGAGTCTCCGAGGCCCCCCTCCACTCCTCTCTCTCATCTTCTAGGACTTTATTGTTCAAAGCCATTGTGCTCTGCCTACTTCTGGGAAACGGCTCCAGACCTTCAGTCTCTAGGGAAGAGGGGAAAGCAGCTCTTGCCACAAGAAGGTTTGGGAATGTGCCTGAGAACAGATTGGGAGAAGTAGCCTCACTGCATACAGTGGGGGCCGGGAAGACGAGGCAGTTCAGACGGAAGGAACAGTGTGGACAAAAAGCAGAGACATAGTTAGGTAAAGCAATTTGGAGAAGTTCTATGGCTTTAGTGTTGCAGGATGGGAGAGCTTAACATTATCACAGCACCTCAGCCCTTGCACACATGGAGAACATAGGAGGTTTATTTAGAGAAGTGAATGATGAGTCAGGCCATGAAAAGATCAGAAAGGGCCACACTTCAGGGGAAAGCATCTGGGACAGGCCATTCTGGGGGTGGAAAGGCAGCCTGGGGCAATGAGGTCATGTTCTAGAGATGGGATCTGGAGCGGTCCCTTTCTGGGAAAGGACTGTGGCGTGGAATGTCCCACGTGTTGGGTTCTGGACACCTCTTTGTATTTGGAGTGATACTTTGGTGAGCCTGTGTTGTTTCTCCTCCCCTGTCCACAGGGGAGGGGCCACAGTGAGTGAGGCTCTGCGGGAAAACTTATCATAATCAGACGATTCCATCTGCTGATATCTAGCTAGCTACCCAACAGTAGTAAGGGATTCATGAGAGGGCCTGACAGAAGGCTGGGTTTGAGAGGAGGCTCGGAGTCACATTGTGAGTGCTAGGTGTCCTGTGGTGCAGGGAGACTCAGAGCATGGCCTGAGATGACATCCTCCTCTGGAAGACTTTTGAATGGAGTTGCTGCACGAGGAGCTTGGGAGGTCTACTGCTTATGGGTCCACTTCTGTAGATGGCCTGCTGGAGTACAAAAGGCATTATTCACAGCTTTCCAGAGTTCCAGCTCTCTCTGGATGCATGCTAGACCCATCCAAAGCAACAACGTTCCTTTTGCTCACAAGCTTGCAACTTGGGCAGGGACAGCTCTTCCCTGCTCCATTGGGCGTTAACTGGGACAGCTGGAATCTTCCAAAGGCTCTGTCACTCACGAATCTGGAGGTAGATGCTGGGACCTTAGCTGGGGCTGATCTGGAACCTACATGTGGCCCCTCCTTATGGCCAAGGCATCTTCAGAGCATCGTGGCTGGGTGCCCAAGGAGTGTCGTCTGAATGAGAGTCAAGAGGAAGCCTGGCTACCTTAGCCTTGGCAGTCTTGCCGCACCATTTCTGTCCTATTGTGTTCATTAGCTGGTCACTAAGGTCTGCTCATATGCAAAAGCAGAGAAATTAAAACCATTGTTTTGTTGGGCAGAGCGTTAAAAAAAAAAAAAAAAAAAGCATAGACGTGATTAAAACCACCATGCCCTGGGAAGTAGGCCTGATTATCTCTACATCCCAAAGAAGTTGTGGGACTTGCCAAGGTCACACGTGGCCACCAAGAGACAGAAGGAGGTCTGCAGGCATGTGTACACACAGAGCACTCTGCACATGCAGGCACATGGCACATACACAGCAAGTGCCTTTGTCAGGTCGTCCATAGCCCATGGTGCTAGGACGGTGGGGTAGGTCACAGACAGGCCAAAGAAAGTGCCTGCAGGAGCGTGGGAGACCAAAGGCCTATTGGAAAAACTTGTAAGAGAGCAGTGACTGCTCTGAGAAGAGCTGAGTGGCAACAGGCTGACCGAGAGTGCCTCCGTCCCTCAGGGGCCTCCTCTCCCTCCGTGTTTGTTCAGTGGTGGCCAGCTGGACCAGTGTCAGGTATCCTTTCCACAGTCCTCAGTTCCCCGTTCAGAGAGGGTTTATATGTTAAGCCCCAGGAGCAGCGACCTCACCAGCTCTGTCTTGCTTTGTCTGCTTGCACAGCCCCCATCCCAAGGAGTAGCTCTCCTGGTGCACGTGCAAGAAGAGAGTAGCTTTTTACTGTACTGGGGATGGAACCCAGGGGCATTCTACCTCCAAGCTACATCCCTAGCCATCTTTTAATTCTTTATTTTATTTTTTGTGGTACTGGGGATGGAACCCAGGGACCTTCTACCTCCAGGCTATACCCATAGACCTATTTTATATTTTATTTGGAAACAGGGTCTCACTAAGTTGCTGAGAGCCTCACTAAGCTGCCGAGGCTGGTTTCCAACCTGCAATCCTCCTGTCTCAGCCTCCCAAGTACTAGGATTACAAGCATGGGCCACCATGACGGTTGAGAAAGTAGCTTTTTAAAGATAACACTGGCTTGCCCTAGTTCCCAGGGTGCCTGAGAGAAAGCCAGGGGTCTTCAGGATACTGTGTGTCAGCCCTGTCCGCCCAGGATGCTCTCATTGTTCCCTTAGTTCAGCCAGGTTTTGGGGAGCAGCAAGGGGGCATCCAGGGACACGGCATTGCATTGCCCCTCTCCTCTAGGGATGCTATGGCCTCCTTTGCCTAGCACTTGACATTGTGGAGCACCACAGTTGCATCCGTAATAGTCATTTTAAGCTTCACACTTCCAAAGTTGGACTCCTAATCTCCCCAGACGTGTTCTCTTGCAGCCTTGACTTCTCTTTCCCTCACGTCCCACATCCAACTCATCAGCCAGTGCTGACAGTTCTATCTTCAAAATATGCCTGGAATAACCATGTCCTAACTCCATAACCTAACCCTAACCTCCTTAGTCTCTCAACCCGAGTCAAGCCAACAGCATCGTCCGTGGAATAATTGCACTAGTCCACCGCTTCTCTCTCTCTGCTCCTGTCCTCTCTTTCCCACCACCCCTGTCCACACTAACACCCCCAATGACCCTTTTCTAGTATAAATCAGACTGTGTCACTTTTCTTCTCAACACCTTGGAACAACACTGATTTTCATGCAGAGTAAAAGCTAAAGTCCTCACGATCTTCACAGTTCCCACCCTAAGCTGTCTGCAGCCCCGCCCCCAGCCCCCCAAGGCTTCTCTGGCCTAATCTTCTACCACTATTTGGTCTCATTCGGCTTCAGCCATTCTGGCCTCCTGGATTTTTTTTTTTTTAAAGAAAAGGCCAGGCACACTCCCCACTCAGGGCCTTTGTGCTCGCTGTGTCTACTGTTAGAGAGCTGCATGGCTTTCTCTCTGTTCTTCAGGCTTTTGCTGAAATGCAGCCTTGTTAGTGAGGTCTTCCTGGATCACGCTACTGAGAATTGCATCTCTAAGCAATTTTAAATTGGGCTTTAAAATCTGGTATTTTGTTGCATGCCTACAATCCTAGTACTTAGGGGGCTGAGACAAGAGCATTGCAGGTTTGAGACCAGCCTTAGCCACACAGCAAGAACCTTAACAATTTAGCGAGACTCTGTTTTGAAATAAAATAAAAAGGGGTGGGGGTGCAGTTCATAGGTAGAATACCCCCAGATTCAATCCCCAGTACCAAAAATGGAGAGAGAGAGAGAGAGAGAGAGAGAGAGAGAGAGAGAGAGAAGGAAGAAGAAGAAGAAGAAGAAGAAGAAGAAGAAGAAGAAGAAGAAGAAGAAGAAGAAGAAGGAAGAAGAAGAAGAAGAAGAAGAAGAAGAAGAAGAAGAAGAAGAAGAAGGAGAAGAAGGAGAAGAAGGAGAAGAAGAGAAAAGAAGAGAAAAGAGAAGAGAAGAGGAAAGAAGAGAAGAGAAAGGGCCCAAATGCAATTCTATCCCGATCCTTGTTTTCCTTCATTTGCTGTAATTTTTTCATTGTTTTAATTTTCTCCACAGAAATCAGGATTTTTGTTACAGGTTCACTTAAAAAATTGTCAGCTTTCTTTCGTTAGAATCCAGCTCGACAATCTCAGGGTCTTCCTGTGTTTTGTTCAGGGCGTATCCCCCACCACTTAGGACAGTGCCTAGTGCATACCAGGCTCTCTTCTGCTGGACAAACACAGGAAAAGCCCAACTGTACTCTCGATTTCTCCTTACATTTCTGCAAGCTCTGGTGCGTGTGTGCTTTGCTGCTCTAGTGATATGGCTTTTATTATTTCAATATGGGCCTCTTTAATCTCACTTAATGATTTGGCCTTAAATTCTATCTTGTTTTTGTATTATTATGATTACCAAGTTATGGTCTTTGTATTGTTGGAAAGACTTCAAAGTGATTCTTTTGGGGTCTTAGGTTCAAAGTCATGTTATCTACTGAGAAAATAGGATGGGAAAACAGAACCTCCCAAAAGCCTGGGAGAATTGTTTTGTCTCAGACAAAAGACCCTAAAGTGGTGGCCCATATGCAAAGCCATCAGTTTTGTAGCATGGACTCATGGTTATTGAATGCACACACACACACACACACACACACACACACCTACAAAGCCCCATTATCCCCAAACACAGAAATGAAACCCCCCACAGATGAGTAGTGCTTTTCTTCTTGTGGGGCTTGAATGTATGTGTGTTCTATCTCCAAGCAACACCCTCAGCCCTTTTTATTTTGAAACAGGGTCTTGCTAAGTCACTAAGGGTCTCGTTGAGTTGCTGAGGCTGGCCTCGAACCTACGATCCACCTGTCTCAGCCTCCCAAGTTCTGGGATTACAGACCTGCACCACCATGCCTGGCTCCAGTGATTTTAAGTGTGTTGGGGCTGGTTTACATTTTTCAAAGCTCACACTCAGTTCTGTGTGGAGAATAGGTTGTGTGTGGGGGGAGCAGGAATGAAAGCAGAGATACACAGGAGACCACTCTTGTGGTCCTGGCAAGAGGTGATGGCCACATGCTCTAAGAGCCAGAGATGGAGATGGGGAGGAGAGGGCCTATTCAGGAAGGGGTCTGGTGTCACAGTGACTGCTGGGGATGAACAAAGAAAGTTATCAGGAGCAATGCTCAGGTTTGCACATAGAACAACTAGGTGGATGGATGGTGCTGTGCTAGGTACTAAAACTTCACGTAGGACACAAACACTGGGAGGCAGAAGGGTGGGGAGGGCGCAGTGGGGCCAGGAATCCAGTGCTTGTTTTGGCTAAATCTGAATTGCTTATTTTGTCCTTCCAGTGAAGATGATGAATAGACAGCCGGAGTCTGGAGCTCAGGGAGAGAGCAGAGCTGATGATCAAGATCTGGAAATCTTAAGCAAATAGTATTTAAAGTTCTCAAGACTGGATGAGGTCACTTAAGGAGAGAAGGTGTGAGAATTCACTTATGTTGGAGAGAAGAAGAGAGGGAGCAGCAGCAGGGAGAGGACGGTTCTGAGGCGGCCCAGGCCAGACCAAGGGCCCAGCGGGGCAGGAGAGCCCGTGAGTGACAGCGACAGGGAACTGGCAGATCCTGTTAGGCGCCGCGGAGACTCTTAGCAAGGGGACCTGGTGAGAGACCTGATTTCCTGAGGTCTTGCAGGTTGAGGCTTCAATGGTTGCAGCTTGTGCATTTAATGGAGCTATGGCTTGCAGCCAGGAGAACCAAGAGGACATCTAGATCACTCCTCTTTTCCTGGGTTAGTTTTCCCTACCTACTATGAGATAGGACCTCTGTCTCTTTGGTCTCTTGTGCCCCGTGCCCAGCTCTGAATAGCTGTATTCTGAAAGAGGGGGTAGAGCAAATAGCCCCAGACCTTGCATGCTGTCTGAAAATGGAGACCAGTTGAATAATAAAAATCTGCCGGTCAGAAGGAAAGGAGATTTTGCGAGGCCAGGACAGACGACTCCCCGAGCCCGCCTCGCTGTCCATTTTGGAGGATGGAAGATTGGTGTGGTTTGCCTCTTCCCTGAGTGGGAGGACATTTTCTTTCTCTCCCAAGAGCTGTGTAGGAGCCCCTCCCCCCAAGCAGCCTCACGATATAGACAGGGAACCACACGGAGAGGATTTCTCAGAAGACCCCGCCAAGAAAAGAATATGCTGGCATCTACCCTCTGGGCTCCACCGCGGATCCTCGGGATGCTTATGACCTTGTGTGGAGGGTGTCAACACCTGCAGACAGCAGAGCAGGGACCTGGAGGTGGCATTGGGTGGGTGAGGACAAGCCGGACAGACGAGGAAGGGGCAGAGTTTCTGCACTCTCCAAAGCTGGCCTGGGCTTGAGTTCAGCCTGGTGTTTCCTTGGGAGAGGTGGCAGTTGCCAGTCAAGAGACATCGAAGCAGAGAGGACTGTTCAGGAGAGAGAAAAAGTTGGAACAGAGATGAAAGAGAGAGAAAACAAGACAAAACGACCCACTGGTGTGTCTCTGATGTGCACCCACTCTGGTGTCAGTCCTTCAATGAACACAGCTGGTTCAGGCTCCTGGAAGATGTTCTCTCCCTCCAACTGATTCTGCCTGGGCAGTTGATTCCTGTTTCTGGACACGAAACGAACTTCACCAGGCAGGCAACCTCAACTCAGCCCACGCTTGACCTGGGCGCTTTCACTTCCCCAAGGGGCAGCTGCTGCTGGTGCAGATCTGCAGAGAGCTCTGCTCTGGAGGTTCCACCTCGGCTGTGTTCCCATTTGTTCTGCAAATCCATGAACATATCTCCTCATTCTGCTTCTCCTTGTGATGTCTGAAAGGTCAGGAAACACGGTCATCCTTTACCTGAGGCTGTCTGGGCGACTGCTCCTGAGAACCCCAAAGCCTCCAAGGAAATAACAACAAAGGACCTTGTGTCAAACCCCACTCGTCCGCTGGAAACCTGAATGAGGAAGCAATCACCAAGACTTGCTCTCCTTCTGCAAGGAGGAAACCAACTTCCCCGTGGACCGTGGCAGGTCACTGGCCTTCCTTGGGCAGCGGTTGTTCATTTGGAGAGGTGGGAGAGGAGTGGGCCACATACACACAAAAACTAGGTTGTTACGATTAAGAGAACACAACATGGTGCAGAGTATGTTCTCAACAAATGTTAGTTATTGTTATGAGAAAAAGGCATTCTGGGTAGCCCCTGAAAGGGGGGATTCTGGGAAATAAGACATAGAACTAGAAGTTATATTATTTAAAATGCTTATTAGGATGTCTGGCATTGTATTAGTCAGGGCTCACGAGGGTAGCAGAACTCAGAGTGGTAAGAGGGGATTTATGCAATCAGCTTATAGTCCAAAGCAGTGTTGTCCCAAGTGGCTGTCTGCACGTGGAGAGCTGGAGCACCCAGCCGCTGGTCCAGGGGTCCAAGAGTGGGGATCTCAAATAGGAGCCACTGATAATGCAGTCCCAGTTCAAGATGGAAAAGCCAGGAAACTCTGGAGAAATGGTGGTAAGAGACCAATTTGAAAGGCTTAAGGCTGATATGCCAGCCGAGAGCAGGTGTGCCTCTCTCAGGAAGAACCATGCATACATTCACACAGCTTTCTCCATTTCATCCAGGTCCTGCACCCATCAGAACCGTGCCGCCCACATTCAGGGAAAGACTCCCCTTCAATCTGCTCTGACATAAAAACATCTCACCGAAGCACCCAGAGTCACATGATCCAGTGAAGGTGGCAATCCAGATTAACTGTCGCAGCCACACAGGAAGGTGTACAAAAATTGCAGTTTCAAGCCGGGCATGGTGGCGCATGTTTGTAATCTCTGCGCTTGGGAGGCTGAGGCAGGAGGATCGTGGTTCGCAGACAGCCTCAGCTACTTAGTGAGGCCCTTTGCAACTCAGTGAGACCCTGTTTCAAAATAAAGAATAAGAGCCGGATGTGGTGGTGCACGCTTGTAATCCCCGCGCTTGGGAGGCAGAGACAGGAGGATCGCACAGGTTCGAAGCCAGCCGCGCGCGCGCTGGCTTAGGAGACCCTGTTTCCAAATAAAAATGTAAAAATAGGTCTGGGAGTGTAGCCCGGAGGTAGAAGGGCTTCCAGGAACCCCAGTACCACCAAAAAAAAAAAAAAAAAAGAAAAAAAAAAGAATAAGAGCCGGGCATGGTGGTACACGCTGTAAGCCCAGTACTTGGGAGGCTGAGACAGGAGGATCACGCAGGTTTCAAAGCCAGCCTCAGCTACTTAGTGAGGCTCTCAACAACTTAGTTATACCCTGTTTCCAAATAAAGTATAAAATAGGTCTGGGAGTATAGCCCGGAGGCAGAAAAGCCCCTGGGTTCCACTCTCAGTACCACACACACACACACACACACACACACACACATGAATAAAAAATAAGGCTGGAGTGTAGTTCTGAGGTGGAATACCCCTGGGTTTCATTTCCAGTACCACACACGCAAAAAAAAAAAAAAAAAAAAAAAAAAAGCAGTTTTATGGAAAATATTTAGTGTTAGGAAAAGAACTCAGAACTCCAGGGAACACAGTCAAATAAAAACCATTGGTGGAGTTGTGGTACTTCTTGTTATTTGGAATTCTAAGGATGGCTGGCAGTTTGTCCCAAGCAGGGATTATATTTTCAGAGCGCTTGACAACTGAGGCAAGGATGATCCATGGGATTTGTCAGAAGCCTGTGCCCGGGAGGCCAGGAGGACCCAGGGGGCTTGGGGAGCACTGAGTGTAAGGAGGAGGAGGTGGTGGAGGCAGGGACCACAGAGACTGCAAGGAGTGACGAGCCTCTGAGCTTAGAGAGAGATGAATGAACACAGAGAGGAAGAGAGAGACCCCTCCAGGAAGTGATCCTGGGGTCAATGCAATTATATTTATTTTCATTGCGTTTCATTTCTAATTTTATTTATTCACAAAGCTATTTTTTTTAGGTTCCCTTTCTGCTCAGACAACATGAGAATTGATGACTGCAGCCTCCTTCACAAACCCTTGCAGTACCTCCCGGAGGGATGGTGAGACCCCTGTCCTCCAGATCCCTTCACACAGGGGGACCGAGGGGTGAGAGGGCTGGCCTTTAAGAGCTTCAGTTTCCATGGTTGGGGTGGAGGCCGCTCGTCAGCACCATCACACTGTCCCACCCGGGGCCTGACCACCCTGGTCTCAGTTTTACCACCTTCCTGCCTGCTGCTTGGTCCTGGAAAATCTCTATTTTCTCTCTGCATCTTGATTTCTCCATCTGAAAAGAAAAAACATTGGGGTAGGTGAACTCAGAGGGCCTTTCTGGCTCAGACAGTCTGTGAGTCTCAGACCTCTGAAGGACAGCTGGGGAAAGGAAAGAGACATGGAAAGGAATCCCAAAGATTCCTATATCTTTTCCTCTCTTTTCCTCTTCCCTTCCTATCTCTTTTCCTCTCTCCCTCTCTTCCTCTTCCTTCTCTCTCTCCTCCCACCAATGGGTTCAGAGGTAGAATGCATTCTACCTCCAAACTACACCCCTAGCCCTATTTTATTTTTTGTTTTGAAACAGAGTCTTGCTAGGTTGCTTAATTTCCTATCAAACTCTGTCTTCTCCTTTACCCACCCTGTGTGGGGAAATTAGGGCAAAACAAGTTAATCCCCTGGCAGCCACACAAAGGGAAACCAAGGCAACCCCATTCTAGGATTTCCTTCCTTTCTACCTCATTGCAAATCCCACTCTTTTCACTTTAAAATAAATAGAAGCCAGATGGGCAGTCACCAGAAGGGTAAAGTTGACAGTTTCACATTCATTACTTATAGGCTCTGGATTGTGTTACAGGGAGGGATACAGTTAGACATGGCTCCCAGCATCACAGTGGATTTTAATAATTCCTCTACCTCCCCTCCCCATCCCTCCTCTCTCATCTCCTCTCCTCTCCTCTCTTCTCCTTCTTTCTCATTTCTTTCCTTCCCTTCCTATCTCTTTTCCTCTCTTCCTCTCTTCCTCTTCCTTCTTTCTCTCCCCCCACCAGTGGGTTCAGAGGTAGAATCCATTCTACATCCAAACTACACCCCTAGCCCTATTTTAGTTTTTGTTTTGAAACAGAGTCTTGCTGGTTGCTTAAAATCTCACTAAGTTGCTGAGTCTGGTCTCAACCTGCAATCCTTCTGTCTCAGTCTCCCAAGTACTGGGATTACAGGCAGGTACCACGATGCTTGGTTTTACATTCCTGTGAGTATCCCTCTCTCACTAGGCTGTGGGCTCCCAAAGGCTCCCCACAGACAGGGACATGCTAATAGAAGGCCGAGGTGACACTTTTGCCATTCCTAACTTAGAACCAATTGAGAAATGTGCCAAAAACATGCCCTGAAATATGGCAAAAGCTGATACTGGGTGCTATGACTTAGAGCCACATTGGCTTTCATATATATATATGGATTTGAACTAGTGAACCCCAGAACTATTTGTAGCCATCTAGTTAAAGACAGGAAATATGTCAATTTCTTCATGTGTGCTCTATGCTTATAAAACCTGGGCCAGGAGGAGACAGATTAAAATGTGTCCTCTTAAAGGCAAAGGAAAGAGGAAGGTACCCATGGCCTTCCCCAAACACATCATTAATGTGAGGTCCTACTTCCTCTCTGAGGAGGGGCGAAGGCAAGCCAGGAGCATTATGGTGATAGAGGTTCCATCTCATGAAAGAAAACATCAGGACTGAGCAGATAGCATCCCTAACCACACAGTTCTGGGCAGGTATTATCAAGGCAATACCTTTCATCCAGGGTGGTAGTTATTTACCATCTTCTTGGCTACCCAGCATCTAAGTCCCTTTCTGTGTCTTTGATGGGGAGAAGGTTCACCCACCCATAGGGAGGTAGAACCTGCTTCTTGCCAGAGAAGATAGAAAGTGACAAGGCTGTTGTCTCGGCCTCCCTTGAGCTGTAGTGCAGACCCATAGACTAACATTCATCACGCAGATGCACCTAACGCTGACTTTAAATTGTAAGATATAACTTTATTTATTCATCGTGGTACTGTGGATTGGACCCAGGGCACTCTACCACTGAGATACACCCCTAGCCCTTTATTTATTTATTTATTTATTTATTTATTTATTTATTTATTTAATTTCATTTTGAGACAAGAAGCTCTCTAAGTTGACAAGGCTGGCCTCAAACTTGTGATCTTCTGTTACAACCTCCCAAGTACTAGAATTACAGGTGTGTGCCACTACACCTGGCTGTAAGAAACAATTTAAAAAATTAACAAAACAGGGACCAAGCAGAATCTCTCTTTGGTAATGGGGGAAGGAGGTAGCTATACCTGGCTTCTAGGCTAACAGCAGCTCCAGTCTAATTCCTGGGATTCCGTCAGGGAAAGCTGGCACCAGAAGCAGACGGTGGTCCCTCTGGATCAATTTTGCAGCACGACCTGGGCTCTTGTTCCTGACTGGGTGGCCACTGGGTTTGGTTCCCAGTATCCCTAAAGAGTCCATGAGCTAACCAAAATCCTTATTATGAGTTTTCTTTCTGCTTTAATTAGCCAGAATCAGATTCTGTTGCATATAATTAAACCCTGACTGGTGCAGAGGTTTATACAAAGAATGATTGCTGACAGACATTCAGGAAAGGGGAGGAAGGTCTGAGAATTAGTTGTTTGGGCCTGTTGGGACCAACTTTAAGCAAAGGGACTCTGACAGATCAAGCATACATGGATGAAATGGTCAATTAAATGAAAACTTCTAGGCACCTAGATTGAAGTGCCCATTAAAATCAAGGCTGTAAGATTGAGAGCGCATCTTATATACCAGTGTGAGTGGCACAGGGACTTCGATAACCATGAGGTGGAATGGTTGCTTCTAGCTACATGGTACACGCTCACATCCTAACTCTTTAAGTGTGCACCTAAAAGCTAAGGACCTTTTTTTTGTGTGTGCGTGGTACCAGGAATGGAACCCAGGGGCCTTCTACCTCTGGGTTATACTCCCAGACCTATTTTATATTTTATTTGAAAACAAGGTCTCACTGAATTGCTGGGAGCCTCACTAAGTAACTGAGGCTGACTTAGAATCTGCACAATCCTCCTTCCTCAGCCTCCCAAGTACTAGGATTACACACGTGCACCACCACGTCCAGCTAGGCTAAGGATCTTTTATATCTGTGATGGAAGCATCTCAAATTTCTCATAGAAACAGGAACAAAAAGAAGGGGTTGTATTACTGGAGCCCAGAGTCAACCAGTGAACGCCAGAATTATGACAGGCCTGTCCTGCAGGGTTTGGGGTGATGGGAAAGCTATCACTGCTATTGGAGGTGCCACCAAAGCAGAGAAGAAGGGGGAAAATATCCTGGTATCTCTCCTTCTCCTCCAACTTCAAACAGAGGTCATAAAATATAACATCAGGCACCAGTCTGCCTGTGATACAGGGGAGAGGAGGGGAAGGAAAGAATGGATATGAGGAACAGGAAAAGCATCTTCTTAGTCCAGAGATGCAGAACTCCAGCCAGATTCCAGTATGCCTGGAAGGCAACTACAAAGGCCAGCCTGTGAGGAGAGATGACAAGGAGCAAAGTGATGGTGACTTACGTTGACAAAATCTAGAGAATACATGTAGAAACAGACTGAGGGTGCTAGACCAAGGATGTTACAAAGACTTTAGATTGTACTGAATTCATTGAGTTAGGCGTGGTGGCACATGCCTGCAATCTCAGTACTTGGGAGGCTAAGGCAGGAGGATCACAGGCTCAAGGACAGCCTCAGCAAGTAGTGAGACTTTCCTCAACCTATCAAGACCCTATTTCAAAATAAAAAAATTATAAAGGGCTGGGGATGTAGCTCAGAGGTAGAATGATCCTGGGTTCAAGTCCCCAGTATCAAAAATTCACACACACACACACACACACACACACACACACACACACACACACACCTGTAAAACAAACCATTAAGGAGAAGGATCTAATTAAATGGTGATACAATGATTTCTCATTTCTTATAACTTAGAGCAAGTTTATATTTATCTAGACATAGATGCTTATCTTATATAACTGTTGTGCATACACAAAGATTAAAATATAAGAAGATATACTGATTGTGGTATCGGTATATTTTCCTTCTAATCCTTACAATTCTTCCCATTATAGTACTACTCTGAGTTCCTCCCACATTCTGTCTCCAACAAAGAATATTTGCCAGTGTTCTCTTTCCATGCCTTTTTACCTATACAATAGTATTTATTTCGAGGTGAAATTATAGTGTTGTATTTTGGAAGATATCAGAAAGACGACCTAAAATGAGGTTGGTACCAACAGCTCAATGTGATGGCAAAGTGAGCAGCTATGTCCAACTAAGCAAATGTGCAGGTACTAGGAATTATGACTATTGCCTGTTTGCCAGCAATATCAAGGTGCTCTTATTTGTGGGATATAGCCCTTTCTCAAAGATGTTAAAATTGAACAAAGGAGCATCTTAGAACTGATAAAATACATCCCCTGGAGGATCCAGCACCAGGTACCATCTTGGAAGCAGAGAGCAGCCCTCATCAGTCAACCAAACCTTATCTTGGGCTTCTTGGCCTCCAGACTGTGAAGAATAAATTTCTATTCATTAAAAAGTGTCCAGTCTATGATATCCTGTCATAGCAGTTATGAATAGACTAATCCAATGTCATGATACCTGAAAATATTTTTTCATAAACTTTTTATAGTTGCTCACAACGGGAGGGGTAGCTTATTTTTTAATTTATTTTATTTTTGCGGGTTTGGAGATGAAAGAACAAACCAAAGACATGCAGCAATACCAGCAACAGATAAGTACAAAATGTAATTTGAGTAAAAAAAATTTAAATCGAGAGCAAGGATTTATAAGTAAATGGAACAGAATATAGTCCAGAAACAGAACTAACCATATCTAGTCACCTGATTTACAAAGGACACCTGTTTAATTTTATGTATCTTCATTGAAGACAATGAAGATGCATCATAAGCCTAACTGTGAAAAGTAAACCAATAAATATATTAGGTGAGGACAAAATAATCTTCATTGTCTTAAAATAAGCAAAAAAAAAAAAAAAAAAAAAAAAGAAACCTTCCCAAATAGGCCACATGAATTACTAGCCAGGGGCATTTGACCTCTGAGTTACACCCTCTGCCCTATTTTTTACTCTTTATTTTGAAACAGGGCCTCACTAAGTAGCTGAGGCTGTCCGCGAACTGCAATCCCCTGGTCTCAGCCTCCCGAATGCTGGGATGACAAGCGTGCGCCACCACGCCGGGCTGGGAGGGGTAGTTTAATGTGAGTTAGTGCATAGCTGGGAAGTGAGAATCTTTACTTTTGTCACTGTTCCTTTTCCAACTTTTTGAGGTTGTTGTCTGGTTCACTAATTTTCAGTTTTTGCTGCTAGTTTTCTAACAGAGATATTTAAGGCTGAACATTTCCCCAGGACATTGTTTTAGCTTTTCCTCACAAGTTTTGCTATGTAGTATTTCGTTATTTTTCAATTAAAATATTTTATATTTTTTTAGATCTTTTCTTAGTCCATAGGTTATTCCAAATTATATGTATTATATTCCACTACTATGAATCCTTTGCTGAACATATGCATTGCACATTTCTTCTCGTTTGTGTGGCTTTTCACTTTCTTAGCCATTTCCTTTGATGAACACAGTTTTAAGCTGTCATTAAAACTTCATTTTAAAGAAGTTCAATTATAAAAAAGATTCTGGCTAGTAATTCATGTGGCCTATTTGGGAAGGTTTCTTTTTTTTGCTTATTTTAAGACAATGAAAATTATTTTGTCCTCACCTAATATATTTATTGGTTTACTTTTCACAGTTAGGCTTATGATGCATCTTCATTGTCTTCAATGAAGATACATAAAATTAAACAGGTGTCCTTTGTAAATCAGGTGACTAGATATGGTTAGTTCTGTTTCTGGACTATATTCTGTTCCATTTACTTATAAATCCTTGCTCTCGATTTAAATTTTTTTACTCAAATTACATTTTGTACTTATCTGTTGCTGGTATTGCTGCATGTCTTTGGTTTGTTCTTTCATCTCTACCTGTCCTTCTCCATCTTGCGCTGTGTTCCGGGAAGCTCCTTTCTCACAACAGAGAAGTGAGAGGCGGCCCCACTGTACCACGAGTGCCCTCCCTTCCCCTGACTCTTGGAGCCTCAGCTTCAAGCATTTCCTATTTGGTCCCACACTCCCATTAAGTTCCCCACAGTTCTACAGTCGGGAAGCATCGTGGTTCTTTAACCCTGCTCCTTGACCTCCTAGGCTCACTGGGGGATGTGTATCCAGCCACCACTGTGAGTATCGTGTGTGTGTGTGTGTGTGTGTGTGTGTGTGTGTGTGTGTGTGTGTGTGTGCAGAAATGCGTGCAAGAGAATAGGGGGAGGGCGGATGTAGGTTCCTCTCTGGAAAAGGGAGTATTGCTGAGAGGGGCTCTGACTCTACTTCTCCATGGACCAGGCTGCTGCTGAGATGGCTGGGCACTTGTTGCTGTATGGTCTGCTCCTGTCCCCTCCTCTGACCACAGGCTGGACAGTTCCCAACTGCCTAGTGACTGAAGGCTACAGGCTACCCCTGGCCTCTCGCTTCTTCTTGCCCTGCCTCTTGGACTCCAGGCTGACCAAAGTCGTTGCATGCTACATGGTGAACAACCTGACACGGACCTTGGAAGCTGTGCCTCAGGATGTGGAGGGGCTCTGTCTCTTTGGTTCAATACCTGTTCTACCCCAAGATGCCTTCTCCAACTTTCCCAGACTCCAGGTTTTGGGGCTGAGCCTGCATATCACCCAACTCCTGCCAGGAGCTCTCCGGGGCTTGGAGCGACTCCGGGAGATCTCCTTTATAACTCCTCCCTCAAGGGAATACCTCTTCTTACTCCCTGATGTCTTCAGTGACCTGATATCCCTTCAGCAACTCTATTTCTTGGGCCCCTGCCTGGAAAGGAACTCACATGTCCGATTGCCTCCCAGTCTACGACAGCTGGCTGTCAAATACAGTTGCCTTCGGGATGTGGGGCAGCTGGCTGACATCTTCCCAGATTTGGTGCACAGCAACTCCTCTGAGGATGCCTGGACCCTGGATGTGCTGAATTTGTCATTCAACGCAGACCTGAAGATGGCTAGTCCTGGGGCCCTCTGGGGCCTCAAACTGGGGACTCTGAATCTGGACCACACAAAATTGGAGGCTGCTGCAGTGGTGGGTCTGGGGCTGCAGAGGCTGGACACCCTGTCTATGAAGTTCACAGCCACAGTTGAGCTGCCTGCTGAAGCAGTTGCCCACTTTGAGCTGCAAACGCTGACTCTGGAGAATAATAAGATAGGACACATAGCTCTGGAAGTGCTGGCTTCCTGCCACAGCCTGAAGAGCTTGAGTCTTCAGGGCAGTGGCCTCACTGAGCTGCCATCAGGCTTCCTGGCTGCCATGCCCGGGCTTCAGAGACTGAACCTGGCCGGAAACCAACTGCAGAGTGTTATGCTGTGTGTAAATGAGACAGGAGATGGGTCAGGATTGTGGACCCTGAATCTGTCCAACAACGGGCTGCACACCCTGCTCCCAGCCACCTTCTCTTGTTTGCCCCACCTGCGGGAGCTGCTACTTCAGAGAAACAAGCTGGTGCGCTTGGATGGACAGATATTCCAGGGTCTTTGGAGGCTGGAGACCTTGAACTTGGATGGTAACCCACTGGTAGAGTTGGGTGAGGGCTGGTTGGCTCCTCTGCCTGCACTGACCACCCTAAACCTGCTAGATACCCGTACGGTGCTTAGCCCAACCTGGGGCTCGTGGGGCTTGTCAAGTCTGTGCAACTTGAGCCTGGGGCTCCCCTCTGTCCACACTGGGATAACACTGTCCCTGCCCACCAGGCTGATCAGCTTGGAACTTTGTGCCATCTCAGGCATGAAACACTGGGAGCTTTTTCCTGAAGTCTTTCCAGTCTTGCAGACACTGACTTTAGATGTCTGGGGACTACAGCTGAGGACCCAGAATATCTCCAGGATCTTCCCTGCCCTTCGTCAGCTCTCCCTGCTCGGCAATAGCTTGGAGGCCCTCTGTTCCCAGGACACCTCCAGCTTCTTCCTCTGGTACCTTCCCAGGCTCCAGTCCCTGATAGTACACAGAAATGGGCACAATCCCAGGCCCTGCCGCATCACTGGGCTGCCCAGCCTACAAGAGCTGAAACTAAAGACTCTGGGGTCCAGAGCCCAACCCCGCCTAGTGCTGCTCGAGGAGCTGGTGGGTGAGCTGCCCAGGCTTCAGGTGCTGGAGCTGGCCAACATGGGGTTGGAGACACTGTCCGCTGCTGCTTTCCAGGGCCTGGGCAGTCTCCAGGTCTTGGTAGTAGACTGGGAGAAGGGCCTTGTGCTGGACCCCAGCCTGCAGGAGCTCAGTCCCCAGATGCCCCAATACATGTTCATTCTAAGTTCTTCCTTGGCCTGCCAGTGCGCCAATGCATGGGTGGGGCCCTGGCTTGAGAGATTCTCTAGAACATACATGCACATACAAAAAACACAGCTGTGCCATGCAGAAGCTGGGGACCTCTCCAAGAAGCCGCTTTTCCCCTTTCTCCAGAGCCACTGCCCCCAGACCTTGGAGTTGGGACTCTTTTTGGGCAGCTCTGCCTTGCTTTTTCTGCTCATCCTCTTGCCCCTCCTGCAGGAAGCCAGGAATTCCTGGGTCCTTTATCTCCAGGCCTTGCTCAGGGTTTGGTTCCAGGGTCTGAGAGGTCGCAGGGATGAGGGGAAGGATTTCCTCTATGATGTATTCGTGTCCCACTGCAAGCAAGACCAGGGCTGGGTGGTGCGGGAGTTGCTGCCAGCTCTGGAGGGCTGCCCTCCAGATGGCCAGGGCCTCCGTCTCTGTCTCCCTGAGCGTGACTTTGAGCCAGGCAAGGACGTGGCGGACAATGTGGCAGACAGCATGGCAAGCAGCAGGGTCACGCTCTGTGTGCTGAGTCTCCGGGCCCTGCGCACACCCCGCTGCCGCCTGGAGCTCCACCTGGCCACGTCCCTCCTGCTGGCTGCCTCTCGACCACCATTGCTGCTGCTGGTCTTTCTGGAGCCCATCTCCCGCCACCAGCTCCCCCGCTACCATAGACTAGCCAGGCTGCTCCGCCGAGGAGACTACTACCTGTGGCTTGAAGAAGAGGAAAAAAGGGCTGGCTTCCAGGCTTGGCTGAGGAGTAGGCTGGGCAGCCCGGGTTAGGGTAGAGGGTGTGGGTGTGTGTTGGGGCAGAGGGCAGCAAGCCAACCTGGCAGGGAGATGATGGGGGTGTGTGGTTTTAAAAGGGGTGCTGCAGGCACAGCAGGGTTAGGGTTAGGGTATGGGCAACACAGGCTTTGGGAGGATGAAGGAGGAAATGTGGGAGGTGGCAGTTGGCCATGAGGTCTGTGATGTGATCTCCAAACTCTCAGTAAATAAGTCTGTGAAGTTCTTGGCACGATTGAACTTTTTTAATTTTTAATTTTTTTAATGGAAATTCACCTGAGGCAGAAGGTAAGGGGCCAGAGTTGCAGAGACTGTAGCGCAGAGGAAATGAGGTTGAGGATTCATGAAGTGAAAGAGGTTCTAAGCTCTGGGCTGGCCTAAACCGTGGAACCTGGGAGCAGGCCAAGATGGAGCAGCTCATCAAGGGGCAAAGGTCCTCCTCTGCCATCTGGGGTTACAGAGGGGTTTGGCAGTTGAGGACCAAAAAGCTGGGATGCTGTTCAGGAAGCCACGGACTGATTGCCTGTTTCCAGCGAAAACTTGAAGGCAAGTTCATGTCTATGGTCTTCTTGAGCGTCACAGAAACATGGTCACTTATAGCTCCCCAAATACCACATGGCTTAGCCTGTGGGCCTTTGCATGTACTGCTTCTAAATTGATGGACACCTTTCTCCTGGAGACCTTGGGAGTGTTATTTACGATTCAGCTTGGCCATTACTTCCTCTGGAAGCCTTCACTGACTTCCTGGTCTGGGCAGGCTGTTGCCTCTGGGCTCTCTTACTGTTTTATACTTCCCTGTCTCAAAGGACTGCCACAGATCTGGGAGCCCAGAGCAGAGATCCTCAAAGTGGAGTATACGAGATGACCCATTGGGGCTTGGAAAGAAATATGTTTCTCTGTATTTTCTTTTAATTTCACCTTATTCTGAAGCTAGACAACTTTCCTTTTTTGGTATTAGGGATTAAAACCAGGAACATTTTACTTCCAAGTGACAAACTCAGCCATATTTTTATTTTTTATTTTAAAATAGGGTCTCACTTGCCGGGTGTGGTGGTGCACGCTTGTAATCCCAGTACTTGGGAGGCTGAGACAGGAGGATCGCACAGGTTCGAAGCCAGCCTCAGCTACTTAGTGAGGTTCTCAGCAATTTAGTGAGACCCTGTTTCCAAATAAAGTATAAAATAGGTCTGGGAGTGTAGCCCAGAGGTAGAAAAGCCCCTGGGTTTCACCCCCAGTAGCACACACAAAAAAAGAAAGAAATAGGGTCTCACTGAGTTGCTGAGGGCCTTGATAAGTTGCTGAGGCTGCCCTCGAACCTGTGCTACTTCTGTCTCAGCCTCCACAACACTGGGATTACAGGCGTGCAGCACCATGCCTGGCTAAGACAGCCTGCTTTTTAACCAGGTGGCTTTAGTATGTTACTTAACCTCTTTGCACCTCGATTTCCTATTCTATAATATGGGATAGCATTATATTCTCAAAGGATTTCATGAGGATTAAATGAGTTAATGTCTGAATCACTGAGAGTAGGACCTACTAATGCATTAGAAATGTTCAATAAAATGATTCACGCACATTATTTATAAGTAAACACATATATTTTGAAAGTGTGTGTTCCAAAATGTTTTACACATAAGGAGTGCTTCTTGGGGGTGTTTGGGGACTGGGCTGTGGAAGAAGGAACCAGGCTAGTTTGATCCATCTCTGCATTCTTGGAGCACAGTAACTGACCCAGCTGGGAAGGAGTTCTGTTAGGAAACCACATACACAGAATGCTTGCAAGCCAAATTCTGCTGGATGCTGAGAGATTCTCAAGGTCTGGTTCAGACTCTATTGCTTATTTCCATATGACACTGAAATGAACGGGGCCCCTGGCCTTTGTGGGGACTTCTTAGTTTCCCTCTTCTGTAAAATGTCAGGCTTTAATTTAAACAAAGGCTAAGGGAAACTGTAGTCGGATTCCAGGTTGGATTTAGGGTGAGGGGCGCCCTCTTGTGTCTTAATGGTGTATTTCTCTTTCTGAACACTTTCACCTTCCTGGCGGTGCAAGTCCTTACCTGACCTGGCAAAGTTGCCTTTCCAGCTCCAGATCCTGCAATCTCTCAAATGTCTCCAGCCCACCCAGTGCTCCATAATGCTGCTCTATGTACCCCCAGCCCCTCCTTCTGCCTGTGGTCTTTTCCTTACAAAGTGTCAGACAGGAGCATCTTTGGAGTGACATGTCAAAGGGTTCAAACATACCGCTCTTCTGATCATTAGATAACCTCCCCATTCCCTCTTTTTATTTTACTTTATTTTAGTTTTTGAGGTACTGGGGATGGAACCCAGGATCATTCTACCTCCAAGCTACACCCCCAGGCATATATATATATATATATATATATATATATGTATATGGTACTGGGGTTCCTGGAAGCCCTTGAACCCCTCTGGGCTACACTCCCAGACCTATTTATATTTTTATTTGGAAACAGGGTCTCCTAAGCCAGCCCGCAGGGCTGACTTCGAACCTGTGCGATCCTCCTGTCTCTGCCTCCCAAGCGCCCGGCTCCCAGGCCTATATTTTGAAACAGGGTTTCACTGAGTTGCAAAGGGCCTCACTAAGTAGCTGAGGCTGTCTGCGAACCTGGATCCTATCTCAGCCTCCCAAATGCTGGGATTACGAGTGTGTGCCACCACGCCGGTCCACTCTCTTTTTAAATTGGGGATTTAAACGGTACCAACTCCATAGGGTTGTTGTCAGACTTCAGCAACCATGAGTGTTAATAGGTTGCTTTTACATTTACTGAGTAAAACCACAGGAGATGTTACTATAAGTAAGTTGGAACATGATTCACAGAGGAGAAGGAATTTGAACTGGGTCCTTAAAACTAAGATAGAATCGCCTAATTTAACACTAGCCAACATGTCAATGAGCTAATGTTAGGTGCTGTCAACTTGCTCAATGTCTCGTAGGCAGTAGCTGGTGGTTATTAAAGTCTGTGTGGCACACATGTGCCAACCTCTTTACATACTTTCTCCTATTAGGAAGATATCATTATTAGTACTCCCACTTTCCAGATGAGGACACTGAGGCATGAGGAGGATAAGCAGTACGCCCAAGGTTTCGTGACTTGTGAGTGGCAAGGTGTGCATCCTGCTTTGAAGGGGAGAAGTCTGAGCTGCAAGCAGCAGGACTTCAGAGACGCCGCTTTGCCAACATCACTTCATTTAAACACAGAATACCCTGCAATGCAGGCTCTATTACCTACATTGTACAGGAAACAACAAAAACACACCTCCAAGTCTGAAGACTACAGCAATGCAGTAATTTGTTCAAATTGCACAGCTAGGATGTAGCTGAGTTCCTATGTCTGACTACAAAACTTCTACTCTTAGAGCCGGGCATGGTGGCGCAAGCTTGTAATCAGCATTTGGAAGGCTGAAACAGGAGGATCGCGGTTCGCAGACAGCCTCGGCTACTTAGGCCCTTTGCAACTCAGTGAGACCCTGTTTCGAAAAATAAAATTAAAAAAATAGGGCTGGGGGTGTAGCTTGGAGGTAGAATGCCTCTGGGTTCCATCCCCAGTACCACAAAAACAAAACAAAACAACAAAAAACCCACTCTCAACCCCATATTATATTTCTTGTTTTTTCCCTTTTCTTTTTGCGGTACTGGGATGGAACCTAAGGGTATTGTACCTCTGAGCTACCCCCTCAGCTCTTTTTTTTTTTTTTTTTTTTTTAGTATTCTTATTTTTTGAAACAGGTTCTCACTGAGTTGTGAAGGGCCTTTCGAAGGGCCTCGATAAGTAGCTGAGGCTGTTCACGAACCGCGACCCTCAGGTCTAAGGCTCCCGAATGGTGGGGTTACACGCGTGCGCCACCACGCCCAGCTCCGTATTAGATTTCTCACTCCTCAAACTATTTACAATGGTACAAAGCTACTACGTTTTATATTAAGATTCCATAATAATGCTTAACATGATTCGACACCTAACAAAACGCGAAGCGCTGTACAGACTGCTTTACATAATAATGATTAACATTTGTTGTGCATTATTAGGACACGGGTCCTGAGCTAATCTTTCTAGACGTATTCTCTCATTGACGCTTATAAATTCGGCGTGAAGGATGCTATTATTGTCTTCATTTCGCAGGTGAAGAAGTTCAAAATTCAACCCAAGTCACGCAACTTAGCCATGAGTTGGAAACTGAAACCTACAACTTTCTCCTGCTCACAAGTCTGGTCATCTCTAGTTATTCTCTTTCCATAATTCATATTATTTATGGTTTGAGCTTTTCTGGCTCCTTCAACAGGCCACGCCTCCCGTGCCCGCCCACTAGGCGGTGCCGTTAGCATGGAGCCAACGGAAAGGGTCGGGATCACAGCAGGTCCCGCCCCCAGACGTTGAACGTGTGCCGATTTGTTCCAGTGAGAAGGTGACACATTTATTGGCTGATGACCTCTGACAGGCTGTAAACGGAGGGCGCCCTCACCGGCGCTAGCGCGGTGCCTTCTGGGAGTTGTAGTCCATGACGTTCCAGTTCTGGGGTGGCGCCGTCGGAACTCCGCGTCCCAGCATTCCCCGCGTGATCCCAGGAGCACTTCCGCCCTGTTGTGAAGTGGGTGTCTCGGTGGGTGAGTCCGGGTGGCGGGGCGGGGGCAGCTGAGGCTCAGGCACTGGGCTGGCGGCTTAGGAGGTGGTGGTGTCACTGGGGGCCCGGGAAGGTGAGAAGGGAGAAGAAAGCGTATAGTTGCTGGCGGAGGTTGAGGCGCGTCAGAGGATGCCGCGTCCTGAGATGGGACGGGTCCTAAAGGGGTCGGGGATGGGGAGGGTGCCGGAGGGTCCTGGGAGGGACGCTCTTAGAAACGTCTGTAGGTGAGGCGGCTGAGAGAGGTTTTGGAGGTGGGAGAGTCCCCTAAGGGTCCGGAGGTCACAGAGGGAAGGACAGAGGGCACGGGGCCCCTGGCAAGAAGTGAAGATAAGAAGGCCTGAGCTGGCACCTTGACCTTACAAGTAGTGTTTCATTCTCCACCTACCGGTCTAGAATAAACATACACATTTGCCATCGTCTATTGGATGTTACCCTAGAGTCTAGTGGGTGGGACAGGCTATTGTGTCCTGCCCCAAACCTGCGCATCTTTTCTTCTTATGCCTTCGGGATGTGAAGGGCACCATCATCCACTTTACTCGCCTACCTACTTAACTTGACCCGCCGATTCCTCTGGTGTTCTCTCTCGCCCACGGATCTTCAGATCTTTCACTTTCCTTCTGTGTCTTGCATCTGCCCGTGTCAGGGTTTTTGCAGGAGCCTTTACTTTTCACTTCCCCAGCATGGACAAACACATGGCAGCTGGTGTGATTTATTTAACTCACAAATCTGATTACACTCTGTCCTGTTTAAAAACGGTCACTGGCCCTCATCACACGTTGAATTAAATCCAAACATCTTAGCCTGATATTCTAGACACTTCCTAAACTCCCTTTGCAGTCTAATCTTCGGGTACACCACACTAGGAGAGCTGTCAAGATTTTCCCACTTCTTGGGTAGGTCATTTGGTTTTCTACCATTAGATACTGTTCTCTCTGCTTAGAATATTAGCACCTCCCATTCCCAATTCTCTGTCAACACAACCACTTTTTCTTCAAGAAACAACTTCAACTGTTACTTTATTCAGTTCCCATTAGCAGATTGTCACCTCTGATCCCCAGCTTCCATAACTCTTTTTACTATATTTACCACATTAATTAGTATAATTATCCGTGATTTTTTAAAAAAATGTGTCTCTTCTCCTAAACTGAGCATCTCCAGGACAGAAACAGTGTCTGAGTCATCTCAATTTCCCCGTTGTCCAGGCCAGAGCAGCAAACATTTGATGTAAATCACTAAATGCTTGGTGAATGTGTAAATAGAACCATCAGGCTAAGCTTTGTTATACTTGAAGGCTGCTGCTTCCCGTGGACGTGGATTTCTGGGAGCCTGAGCTTTAGTCTTCCCCGCCTGTCAGGGCTTATTCACTGCCCATGGGAATGTAAGCCAGATGTGAGCTGCCACTTTCCTCGCAGTCATGGCTGGTTGGTCACAGCACACTCTCACACGGGACTCACATTCCTCAGCATACAACTCTAGGCACCCACAGCCAGTTGATTGAAGTTGGTGCTTTAAGTAAAATCTACTTTCTGTGGTGTAAGCACTTAAGTATGAGATCAATGGCTGGTTGGTCACAGCACACTCTCACACGGGACTCACATTCCTCAGCATACAACTCTAGGCACCCACAGCCAGTTGATTGAAGTTGGTGCTTTAAGTAAAATCTACTTTCTGTGGTGTAAGCACTTAAGTATGAGATCAGCCTGTGTCAAGCCCTGGCTTGGATCATTAACCTAAAGGGCAGGCAAGGCAGCCTTTGGGAGATCCCAGTTTCTTCTGTTTGGAGGTCACAGACTAGAGTTGGCCTCTCCCCTGGGCCTGGAGAAAGTCTTCCTTCCCATCCTGTTGTTCAGTAGGTGGGCTCCTCATGTCTGCCTCCATACTCACTGTCTCAGGAGCCAGCATGCTTCTCAGCTTTCCTCTGTCTGTGAAGGGATCCTGATTTTGATGGCTGTCAGTACCTTTGCCTCATTGCTTGGGGGAGTCTGTTCCTTTTCTAGATCTTCCTGGACGTTGGAAGAGACCTTTGACGTCATTTACCTGAAAGGTGGCAAAGTGGTAGTCCCCTGAATGAAGTCCACCCTCATGCTCTATTTAATCCTCATGGTGTTTGAAACAGTTTTGAGTTGGATGTCAATATTTAAAAATTCAGAGTTCTCACTTGTCTTGGAAAAATTGTTAGGTTTGGGAACACTCTGGGTCTATGTTAGTCACAGTGCCCACACAGTTCAGTTCACTCACTCACTCATTTGCATTGCCAGTCCCCCGTAGCCATTAAAACTCAGCCACTCATTCTGGTTTTCCTGCCTCCGTGCTCTGCCTTCATCATACTAATTAGGCAGCTGGGGGTAGCTGCTGAGTGTGGCCAGGCTGTAAGCTGCATCCTAGACGGGCAGTTGCAGGAGCTCCTTGACCTGCCTGAAGTCATATATAGTTAAGAAGTGGCAGGAATGAATCTAGAACCCCAGTCTGTTCATTCCTGCCTTTATGTTCTGTCCCCTCCCCGGTACCATATTCTCAGGAGTGTGAATGACTAGCAGACAGAGGAGGCTATGTGTGATTAAAAGTGATCCGAAGAAATGGATCTGAGCCTAGATGCTAACTCTGCCATTTGCTAGTTGTATAATGTTAAGCAAATCTTCTTTGTAGAAGCTCAGTTTTCCTATATGTAATTAAGGACATAGTGGAGTCCTACCTTATTGTATAATTACATTCTGAAGTCAGCACAGAAGGTGCAAGTCACA
Organism: Muscardinus avellanarius; assembly: GCF_963383645.1. NCBI lineage: Eukaryota > Metazoa > Chordata > Mammalia > Rodentia > Gliridae > Muscardinus > Muscardinus avellanarius. The sequence continues at coordinate 27,199,030 of NC_137788.1, forward strand.
TTTAGCTAAAAATCACAGCTTGAAAATCCTTTGGCAAGGAGCCATTTCAGAAGTCAGCAACCTGATTTTCAATAAGCTAACTAGCAATGCTGGGTTTTCTTGTGTGAACATTAGAGGAAAGAATTGGCTTGTGTTAGGGATTGTGCTGTATTAAAGATACGCCTCTCACACACAGGGAAGAAGCTCAAGGGAACTGAGTCCAGCTCTGGGAGTAGCACAGTTATGGGTACCATTACCATGTGCTCACTCTGGAACAGACACGGGGTGAATGGAACTAGCTATGCTATTTTAAATTGCTCTTTTCCTGGTATTTGTATGCTGTGGAAGTGACAGGTCAGGTGAAATACAGCTCAACACTAATGATCCTCTACTGGCTTGCCTGGGGGAGGGATATAAACACAGCATGTAGCAATGTTCCCAGCTCTCAGTAAGTGGCTACTCTTGGAGGTTGTCGATCCTAAGGAGGCCTGGATAGTTCTGGGAGTCCCTGGACTAGGGGAATGCCCTCATCCATTTCCTCTTGGTTATCTCAGTAGGAGTCACCCTGCTATTGCCTGTGTTGATCTCCCTCTCCCTACAATAGGCTGCTATCCATATTTGTCTAAGAGAGGAGTGGAGAAGGTTGCTATATGGATCTGGGGCTTTGTGAATTTCTTATTATTTTCCCTTTTTTTTTGGTACTAGGGATTGAACCCAGGAGTGTCTGTGCTATGCATCCTTCTCATCCCCTTTAAAAGTTTTCTTTTTTAAATTTTGAAACAGGGTCTCACCCTGTTGCTGAGGGTCTCACTAAATTACTGAGGCTGGCCCCAAACCTGTGTTCCTCTGGGCACATCCTCCCATGTACTGGGAACACCAGTCTTCTGATTTCTATTTGGAACTAACCTTTGGGAATTTCAAGTCTTCACAAAAGAGGACACCCATTATCTGAGCCTTTGGGCCTAGTGGGACTCCTAATTGCCTGTTTGTTGTAGTGTCCTTATTCAGGAGCACAGATGTCTTTGCTTGCTTATTTATTCTCACTAGACTGTAATTTGCATGAAGGCAGAGACTCTCTGTCCTGTGGTGGATCTCTAGCTTCAGTACAGTGCCGGGTACATACTGTGTTCATGTAAATGGCTGGTGAGTTAGACCTTGTGTGAAAGCTAAAGAAATGTGCTTAAAGTGGTACATCAGTAAAGTGAATACCGTTTTTTAAAAAGTTAATACTTTAGTTTTAAAATAAAGTACAACCCCTCCATAGCCAATTAGGGTGTGTGTGTGTGTGTGTGTGTGTGTGTGTGTGTGTATTTCTAGGAACCAAACTGAGGGCCTCGCACATGCTAGTCAAGTGCTTTACCACTGAACTACATCCCTAGCCCAGATTTACCTTTTTTTGTTGGTTTGTTTTGTGGTACTGGGGATGGAACCCAGGGGCTTTCTACCTCCAGGCTATACTCCAAGACCTATTTTATATTTTATTTGGAAACAGGGTCTCACTAAGTTGCTGAGAGCCTCACTAAGTAGCTGAGGCTGGCTTCGAACCTGTGCGATCCTCCTGTCTCAGCCTCCCAAGCGCGGGGATTACAAGTGTGCACCACCACGCCCGGCCAGATTTACCATTTTAATAAGAGGAAACTAAACTTTTTAATGGCCTTACTATTTATTAGATACTGAGTTGGGTGCTGTGAACACTGAATTGAGTAAGCTATGCATTGGCCCTAATAATACAGTCTACTGGGGCTGTCAGGCAACTATAGTAATATAGGATAATGTGTATTTTAGAGATATATGTACCATCCACTTTTCCTCTGGGAACAGAGGACGCTGGAGAACAGAGATTGGGATGGAGCACAAAAAGGGTATGCCAAGGAATTCTTGTCAAAGAAAGTGATATTTGGGCTGGTAACTGAAGGATGAGCAAGATATTACCAGGTATCCATGTCCATGAGTTATGCCTCCAGCCTCTTCCTAAGTATGTGGAGGTCTTTAAGTCAAGCCTTTGTTATTTATTTGTTTGTTTGTTTACTTATTTATTTTATCATGCTTGCCTTGTTTTAGTCTAGGCAGATGGCCTTTACTGAATGAGGAGTTCTGGGAGATGAGTAAGTTTGCAGGAGAATGTGATGAATTCAATTTTTGATCCATTGATTTTTTTCAGTGTCTAAGGGATACTCAAATGGACATGTTATGCAGATGTTTGGATGTTGAGGTCCAGAGGCCCAGAGATGGTCCTGGTTGGAGTTTTGAGAGTCATTAGTTTAGAGATGTTGAACAGTGCCAAATGAATGGGATGACCAAAGGGGAGTGCAGGATGAGAGAAAGGTTTTGCAAGGAGAATATCCTTAGAGGAACACCAAATTTTAAGGCTGAGAAGGAAGGGTTTTCTGGAGGGGGTAACATTTGCAGTCCAAATTCAAGGAAGGCTAGACTTTGGACATGTGTAGAGGGGAAAAAAGCCCATGTCAAGGCCAGGGTGTGGAGGCCAGGGTTACTGGGCTAGGCGTTGAGACCTCAGCACCAAAGGGTTTAACAGAGTAGGCCGGCTGCTGGCTTAGGTGCCAGATTGTGGCTTCACTGTCTGCCTATGGAAAAGGAGCATCTCTTAGTGTCCCTATGCCATGCAAGGTGTGGACAGCATGGGGGATGTAGGAATGGGATGCTCCTGGCTTCTCCGCTCACTCAATTCTTTCTCTTTCTGCCTTCACAGCCTTGGGGAACGGCCTCTCTCCCAGAGTCCCTTGAAGGAGGCACCGTAGATGCAGGAAGTCACTGGACAAGGACAGCCCAGCTGCTGTGAGGCATCCAGGCCAGATGATGGCTGTGGCCTTGGAATCTGAGGCCCGGGCTTCTCCTCTACCAGAGCCTGAAGACCTCCTGATTGTGAAACTGGAGGAGGACTCGTTGGGATCGGAATGCAACTCTGAGGAGAAGGACCGGGACCTTGTCCCTGGCCCTGAGGCCTCCCGCCAGCGTTTCAGGCAGTTCCAGTACAGGGATGCAGCTGGGCCCCATGAGGCCTTTAGCCAGCTCTGGGCTCTCTGTTGTCGTTGGCTGAGGCCAGAGGTCCGCCTCAAAGAACAGATCCTGGAGCTCCTGGTGCTGGAGCAGTTCCTGACTATCTTACCCAGGGAGGTGCAGAGCTGGGTACAGGCACGCCACCCTGAGAGCGGGGAGGAGGCGGTGGCCTTGGTGGAGGATTGGCACCGAGAAGCCCAGGTTGCGGGACAGCGGGTGAGGCAAATAGTCTGCTCTCTAAGAAGACGGGCAAGGCAGCAGGAGGTGATGAGGCTAATAATCGCCCAAAATCATAATAATTAACAATACCTGCTGAGCAGTTGACATTTACTTAGCACTGCTAGATAGCAGGTTCTGTTCTACTTGCTTTACATGTGTATTGATTCCCTTGGTCCTGTCAACAATTTAATGAAATAGATACTGTTGTCCTAATTTAGCCAATGAGGAAACAGAGGCAGAGAAAAGAGTTAATTTGTTCAGAGTGACATAGCTACTAGATGGTAGACTCAAGATTTGAACTTAGGTGGTCTGACTAAAATCTCCATCCCTCACCACCACTCCAGCTGCCTCCACTGCCATCTCACAAAATAGTTAATCCGCATCATATGTTTAATATAGCCTTTTTTCATGTGATCTCTTGAGATAATTTAGAGCAATAATGTAAGTAAACAAAAGTATTATTGACCCCATTTTATAGATTAAACTAAGGCCCCCAAAGTCAGATGAGTCACAAAGGTCGCTCTGAGTGAATCAGAGCCTAAATCCAGATCCGTAGGTTCCAAAGTTATTGTTTTTTTCTACTCCAGACAGATGCTTCATCTGCAAACCATGGGAATTAAAATACCTTTCAGTCATGAGGCTCAGATGGGGTATTTTGTGAGCACTCAGTGTGTGTTGGACACTGGTCTAAGCTTTTGTTAAGTGTCCCTCATCTAATTCACCCAGCAGTCCAATAAGGTAGGTACTGCTGTTGTAGCTGTTTTCTACTAAATGGGTGAACAGAAGAGAGGTAAGTTACTTGTCCATATTTATATAGCTTAAATGGTAGAGCTGAGAAAAGAGAAATGAAAGTATTGTGGATTTAACATTCACACTTTCAACAATTTACAGCAACCCTGAAGACCTATGACATAATATATAATTTTGTCATGATGCAAATTTTGATTGGTGCTTCAAAGCTGGTGTATATAGATTAGGTCCTTTGGTTGGCTGTTAGCTGAGCCACCCAGCCAGAACCCTCACCTGAACATAATCTTCACTACTTGTTACAGTCAGAAATTCTTATGATGTTAAATTAACCACATTTTGCTGGGGGAAGTTCTAGGACTGAGAACATATCTTTCAGATGGCAGAGGTTTTCTGTATACTTACAGTCTGTACAGATGTGAGATTAGGGGAAGGAAGGGTTTTCTTTTTGGATGCTTTTACAAAATAATTGAAGAGACGGAAAGAGTATTTAAAATTATCAAAGTATGAGAGAATGTGCCTTGTTTTAATATGCCCCTCATCCCACATATTATTTCTTTTAAAGAAACCAGCTATTTGTCTTAAGTGGCAGTGAAGAAACAAATGGAAGTCTTAGGACTTCAGAGCTGGAAGATGAAGAACTTGAGACCCAGAGATGAGAATTGACTCAAATCAAGGTCTTTTTGATTCTTCATCTGTAAAATGAGAGGGTTGGACTAGACCAAAGGTTCTCAAATTTTGCTCCTGTGAGCTGCCCAAAGGTTGAACTTCTAAAATTGAGAGAAAAATAAGGTAATGGAATCTTCTCTACTATGTATTTTTTTTCTGTGACTTTAATTTTTATTTTTTAACTTTTCTATTGCTCCTGAGTGCTCACAAACTTCAAAACAAATGGATACATAGCAAAGGAGCTTTTTTTTTTTTCTTTCTGGGCACATATGTTATAGTTTGTGATCTTATGTTGCAAAGTATGTGACTTAGTTGTACTCTAGGCAGGTAATTTTTTTCCAAGTCTTAATGGGTGAGACTTAATATTTGTTAAAGTAAACCATAATCTGAAAAAGGTTGGTGCCCGCAGGGCTAAATGGTCTCCCAGATATTTTCCTAAAATGAGCCCAGCTTTGCTACTATATGATCTTTAGCTTATTTGATCCATCATCACTATGTTGTAGAACCCCACTCTTCATTGGGTGCGTAAGTATTTTTAAAAAACAGACTTTATTTTGTAGAACTCGTTGCAAAACTGAGCAAAAGGTACCAAGTTCCCATATTCCCCCCGGCCCCTCTTTGGTCTCCCACGCTCTCAGAATCTCTGATTCCACCAGAGTGGGTCATTTGTTTCCATCATGCAGGTTATCCAATATGTGGGCGATAGGGTTCTTTATAATATTTCTCTGTTATCCTTCTCATGTTCGTGAGATCTGTAGTGAGGTCCTCTCATTCTGATACTAGTAATTTGTATCTTCTATTTTTATTTGCTTAGTCTGATCAGACACATTAGTGTTCCTGATGTTTTCAGAGAACCAACTTTTGGTTTTGTGCTTTTCTCTTTACTTCTTATTCTCAGTCTCATTAATTTCCACTCTGATTTTCAGTACTCATTTTCTTCTGCTCACTTTGGGGTTAATTTGCTTTTCTTTTTCTGTTTTCCTAAGGTGGAAGCTTAGATCGTTGATCTTTCCTTTTTTTCCTGATGTATTTATTGTATGCTACAAATTTTCCTCTAAGCACAGCTTTTGCTGCATTCCACAACTGTTTGTAAGTTGTATTTTCATTTGATTTAGTTCAAAATACTTTAAAATTCTTGAGGTTTTTTCCTTGATCCATGTATTATTTGGAGATATATATATATATATATATATATATATATATATATATATATAGTCTCTAATTATTAGGGGATTTCCTTTCTGTTACTGATTTCTAGTTTAATTCCCTTGTAGTCTGAGAACAAATGTTGTGTGATTCTGTTTTTTAAAATTTGTTAAGATGTGTTTTATGACTCCGAATGTTGTCTGTTTTGGCAAATAAATGTTTCATGTGAGCTTAAGAAGAATGTATATTCTGCTGTTTTTGGATAAAGTTCTTTATAGATATAGATCATATCTCTTTTGTTTTACCCCTCTTAGAGTGTGTCTTAGAGTGTGTCTTACCCTTACCTCTTAGAGTGTGTCTTACCTCTTAGAGTGTGTCTTACCCTTACCTCTTAGAGTGTGTCTTAGAGTGTGTCTTACCCTTACCTCTTAGAGTGTGTCTTACCCCTCTTAGAGTGCTGTTTAGTTCAATTATTCTTTACCAATTTTCTTTCTGCTACTTTTTCTCATTTCTAATAGAAGGGCTTTAAGGTCTCTGCCTACAATAGTGTTAATCTGTTTTTCTTACAGTTCTGTTAGTTTGGCCTCACATATTTCAATGGTCTGTTGTTAGGAGCATCCAGGAGTGAGTGTATCTATGTCCTTATGTATGTAAAGGATTTTGGTTTCTGTGTCACGCTACTCTTTATCCTTGATAACTTTACTTGCTCTGAAGTCCGCTATGTCTGAATTAATATAGCTTTCCTTACTTCCTTTACTTTGATTATCTTGGTATATCTCCCCCCCCCTTTGCTTTTTATATTTAAAGAAGATTTCTTGTAGACAACATATAGTTTAGTCTTGTATTTTGATGTGTTATAACAATCTCTGTCTTTTAAAACAATGACATTTAAAATGATTATTTACATAGTTAGGTTAATATTTTATTTTTATTTATTTTTTTTGTGTGGTACTAGAGATGGAATCTAGGGGCATTCTTCCTCTAGGCACCCTAGACCTATTTTAATTTTTATTTGGAAACAGGGTCTCATTAAGTTGCTGAGGCTGGCTTCCAACCTGTGATCCTCCTGTCTCAGCCTCCCAAGTACTGGGATTACAAGTGTATCAACATGTCCAGATAGGTTAATATTTTAAAAATTCATATCTGACTGGTTCTGATGCTTGTTCTGATATTTATTCTCTTTAGACTATATTTTTTGCCTTTTAGTGTGCTTTGTCCTTTTTTGTTACAAGGTGAACATGATATACTGGGTAAAAGGAACTATGGTAAATAGGCCTTTTATAACTTAGGGTAAATGTGGGGGTGGGGTGGAGACACATTGTGTAGTTTTATGATTAGGTCTCAGTCTTGTGTGGGGCCTGTCCTGGACTCTGAACTTCACCAGTGCTTTTCAGACCTCCCCAGACAAAGCAGATTAGATTAGAGCTGTAGTTGGGTGTTTCTTATCCCCCATGTGGAACAGTAGAGGGAGCTGGAGTTTGGTATTTCCTCTCTGAAAGTTAGGTTGGACTCTGATAAAATCGTTTTTCCTGAGGGCAGGCCTTGTTAAAAAGAATAAAGTAAAGTGGACATGGTGGCTCATGCCTTAATCCCAGTACTTGGGAGGCTGAAGCAGGAGAGTGGCAGGTTCCAGGACAGCTTCAGAAAGTAGTGAGACTCATCAACTTAGTGAAACCTGTTTCAAATAAAAAATAAATAGAGCTGCAGGTGTAGCTTGAGGTAGAATGCCTCTGGGTCAAAAAAGAAAAAAAAGAGAAACAGTACATTGGCGTATTTTGGAATGATTCTTCTTCCCTGCCTCCTGCCTCTGATTTTCATTCTGAGGACCTGGCAGAGGTTTTGGAGGTAAAACTCATAAAAGTATGCATTCCTCCTCAACCCCCATTGTTAGGTCTCCTGGGAGTGTGTGTGTGTGTGTGTGTGTGTGTTACTAGAGACTGACCCAGGGCATTCTACTTCTGAGCTACACCCTTGGTTCCATTTTATTTTTTTTAATTTGAAACTCACTAAGTTGCTGAGGCTGGCTTCGAACCACGTACTGGGATTAGAGGACTCTACCACCACATCTGGCCTCCTGGGGCTTTTAACTTGCAGAGCTGTCCTGATACTTCAGCAATTCATCAAGTTTTTTCTACCCTGGCACTGGTTCCTCCAGAGGTTTCTGCTTTGAGAAGTTGTGATTCTCCGAATCCACTGGCTTATTTTTTCCAATTTTGAGGGCAGTAGTGTGTCTTGTATCCTCACTTCTCTGAGAGGCCTAAGAAGAGTTGTTAATTTTTTTTAGTTTGTTCAGTTTATTACTGCCCTTAAGATGGAGCAGCAACTTCTAAGCTCCTTACTTGCTGGATGAAAACGAGGTCTGTCGTCCTGATCCTTTGCCTCGTCGTCGTCATTTGAATCTGCTTTTTTCTGTGTCATAGTTACTGTGCATGGAATCACAATCTTTGTTTAGGGATGGTAATTGTTGGAGAAGCTGGGGCTGAGAGCATAGATTGTGGAATCTAGGCACATCATTCCATTATAGATTATAATTACTTCAAAGACAAACAGCCTATTTGTGTGCTTATGAGTTTTTAATGTCACAAAATTTTACCTAATTTTTCTCTTAAGAAATGAAAAATATTTTGAACAGTGGCAGGATTGTGGAAACAGTTGTATAAGCCTCCCAGAATTGAACAAAATCATATCATTTGGTGACATAAATGCTGGTCTGTTTACTGAAGTCAGTCTGCTGGCTTTCATCTCATCACACTTGAAGGCCTCTTGGATCTCAAAAGAGCCTACTCACCCCTGGACCACAGTCACACTCAGAACAACATTCCCTGGCCCACGGAAGAGGGCCTTACTAACTGACGGTTGACTCTCTGTGTGTAGGAAGTGGAGCTGTGTGCAGAAGAAGCAAGGTCCTTGAAGGCAGTGCCAGAATCTCAGCCGGCTGGTGGCTGGCCTGAGGGACGGGCCCAGAGGCAGTGTGTGAGGAACTCATGCCCTGACCTTTCCAAGCATTTAGATGTCAAGGTGGCACCACAGCCCTTGACAGAGAACGGTGAGTACTAAGAACATGAGGACACCAGGGAGTGCAGCCTTTTCCCTCAAGTGAGAGGGTTGGGGGTAAGGAGGGACACGGGGAGGAGGGATATGCAGAATTCAAGGCAAGGGCCAGGATGGCGTCTGGGACACACTTACTGAAAAAGCTCTGTGAAGGGAGGGAGCGATGCCCACGTGCCACACTGCAGCCAGAGTCACGCAGCAGGCACAGGCTGGGAGTGGGGCGTCTGGGCATCATTGGCCTTCAGGGCTGGTGTCTCACACATGGCACACCACCCAAGGCAGCTTAGGAGCTCCATACCCTAGAAGGGAAGGATGGAAGGAAGGGGGAATCTGCACTGACCACTGGGGAGCCTCAGTTTGATCTGTGCATCATCTTGGGAAGGCTGGATCTCAGAGGGAGGTGGATTTCTGGGTACTAGAGCTTGGATTTCAGAGGCTTCTTTTTTTTCTCTCAGCTGTCCTCACTCCCCGAGTTCCTGCTGTCCCAAAGATGGGGAGTCTTGGAGATTGGGAGATGACTGCTGAGTCCCAAGTAAGCTGGCATTTGTTCTGTTTTTCTTGTTACTACTACTGCTGTGTTCCTTTCTTCATGACCTCCCTCCTGCAACAGGGTGTGAGGCACAGGGTGCCAGCCTTTGCCCCCGCTCCAGTCCACAGGGCTCTCCTTGGCCATGCCACTGTGCTGTGAGCAGTGCTGGCCCACACATCATACCCTGAATTCCTCTGATTTTCCTGGGGCCTGGTAGGCTTCCATTTTCAGAGATCAGTGATATTTGAGGTGCGTCTCTTGTGCATCTTACAGGAAGCCGTGGGCCCTGGCAAACCTGCTGAGAAAGCATTCTGCAAGGACCCCTCAGGAGATGACTGTGAGAACAGTGTGTGCCTAGGTAAGGAAAAACATGCCCTTCTCCAGGGCACAACAGGTGAGGTTTCTGGAGTGGAGGACACTCTCTGGGAACTGAGAATCATGGCTCTCTAGCTTCTGGGATTGCAGAGGTGGGAAGAAAACGTGCTCTTTGTAGCCAGTGCTGTGCGGCTACAAAGGGAGGGAGCCTGCCTGAATCGCAGCTGGCGGCAGAACTCGTAGAAGCTCGCCCTCTCGGTGCTCGTACGTTCACTTGGGTCAGGGGCTGGGCCCTGCAGTCTGATCTTTTCTACACCAAATGAGATCCGTATCTCAGGTCAGACACCAGTGAACCAATTGCTTGAGACCAATGCATTCAACCACAATGAGAAATAAGAATCAAAGGCTTCACAGCACCTGAGGCCTGGGTGAGCAGGGCAGACTCCTTTCTCCTTAGGCACAGCCGCATGGGAAGCCAAATAGTAGCAAGCCATTTCCTGGGCTCACTGCTTTGTTAAGGCTTGGGGCTGTTGGGACAATAGTCCTTTAAACATAGCTCTTTGAAATGATTAGAAATCCAGAGGAGGAAGTGCTCCAGCCACAGTGTAGATTGGCTCATCAATGTCCTAACGGGCCCACATCCTTTTTCTTTCTCTGCCATCCTCAGGATTATCTTCACATTAACGTTTTGTCTCATGGTCAAAAGAGAGGTGCTAGACAATGGAGATCACAAGTTTTCAAGCAGGAGAGAGACTTGTACCACACACAGACACACACCCACAGAGTCCTGTCCTCCAGCAATGGAATTCAGTCTGCCTGGGCCAAGCTAGGTCCTGTGCCCATCTGTGGACCAGTAATAGTTACTGATTTATATGATGTCTTTAACAACAACAAGAAAGCCAATGAATGGAGCAGACGGGTCATTTCCTGTGTCCGGTGAGGGTTGTGTTACTTCTAACTACATCTCCCCAACCCTGTAGACATTCTGAGGGATTGGCACGAGAATCTCTCATCAGACTCTCACAGGGAAAGGATATAAGTTTCAGGCAATTACTTCATTCAGCCAGTCATTCCTACTCAGTTACTTCTCTTCTTCCATTTTTATAACAGGAGTTCCTATTTCAAAACAAACTATTGCCTCCCAGAAAGAGAAAGGACTAGAATTTTTGGGTCTAAGCCCTATAAATTCTGGGAAAAAGAACACTGCTGATTATAGCATGGATAAAGAACAAGCAAAACCAACTCAGGTGTTGGCCTGGAGGGACTCAAGAGCCTGGGAGGAACACCCCCACTGGGATGTGGAGGACACGAAGGTGTCAGGTGTGCACTGGGGCTATGAGGAGACCAAGACCTTCCTGGCAATTTTGAGCGAGTCTCCTTTCTCTGAAAAGCTGCGGACTTGTCACCAGAACCGCCAGGTGTACCGGGCCATTGCAGAGCGGCTAAGGGCACGGGGCTTCCTGCGGACCCTGGAGCAGTGTCGCTACAGGGTCAAAAACCTTCTCCGGAATTATCGGAAAGCCAAGAGCAGCCACCCCCCGGGGACCTGCCCCTTCTACGAGGAGCTGGAGGCCCTGGTGAGGGCTCGCACCACCATCAGAGCGGCAGATGGTCCGGGAGAGGCTCTGGTGCTCCCTAAGCTGGGGGATAGTGATGCGGAGATGGATGAGCAGGAGGAAGGCGGCTGGGAGCCTGTGGAAACAGTGGAGGACTGTAATGGTGCTGGCCTGGCCACTGATGAGTCTTCCCCGGGGCCCAGGATGGCAGGGGGCCCAGCTGTGCTCCAGAGTCGTGTTGGTAAGAATGTGGGGTTTGACCAGATCCAGATTCCACCCTTCCCCAGCCAGGCTGTTCCTCTTGAGGCCAGAGCTCAGACTGCGAGTCCAGATTGATGCTGCTAGGGTAAGGTGCAGGTTCCTTGGGTCATCCTCAGACTCCCACTGTCTGCTGCCATCGCTCAGTCTCCTTGCTCAAGTTTTCTTTTTTCTTTTTCCTTTTCTTCAGTACTATGGATTGAACTCAGGGGCTTTCACCTCTGAGCTACATTCCCAATCCTTTTTTATAATTTTTTATTTTGAAACAAGGTCTCGCTAAGTTTCTGAGGCTGGCCTCAAACCTGTGATCCTCTCGTCTTAGCCTCCCAAGTACTGGATCACAGGTATGTACCACTACTACTGGCTTCTTGCTCAAGAAGTTTTCTTAGTTATAGAAGCAAACACTTCTAAAGTCTTCAGGGATTTTGAAGAGAGAATTCAGAATTTGCCGACTTGGATCACGATAATATGAGGATGATCATAGGTATCACATGAGTGATTCTAATTGTTATGTGTTTCTCTTAATGCATCAGAGCACATCAGCCTCTGAGTTCACAGGGAATAAATTTAGGCAAAGAAAGAAAGTGAAATGTTGAACAGATAGAGCAAAAGTCATGATAGTGTTGGACTTGAACCGTCAGTGTGTGGCAGACACACACCCAGTCATTGTAAAGGTGGAAACATTTGAGCGTGAGAGATGAAACATCTTATTTAGAGACACACAGAGGTAGGGGCAGAGCTGGTGGCTTCTGCCTGCTAGATTCATGTGGTTTTTCCTTCCCCCGCCTGGGCTGCAGAACTTACATGCAGAAGAGCTGAGACTAGACCACCTCCTTCTCATTTCTCTACAATGCAGGAAGGGACGTCTACATTTGGACTCAGTTGCAGGATTATTTGAAATCCATTTATGCTCTGATCTTTAGAGATTCTTGTCTTCCATGTTTTGTTAAAGGAGAATTCATAATGGAGGTAGTGAAGGTATGTATTGACTGGATTTAGGGAGAATCTTATGGATCCCAACTACCAGTCAGGTGAGGCCAAGGTTCCCCTGGTAAAATTGATATACTATGTCCACCTAAATTCTCTCCTTCAGTAAGACTCAAAATGTTAATAGGATCTCCTAGAAGGGGTGGGGCATGGTGCTCTGACGAACTTTCCTAGCATACCCTAAGAAGGAAAGGGTGTATTTCTGGGTACCTGGACAGTTTCTGAGGTGCCAGCGTTCTAGGTATTTAAAAGAGAATATGAGCCCAGTACTTGATGACCTAGGCAATTCTCCTTAAGTCTCATACCTCTGAACTCTTCACTTCTGACAGCAGGTGTGCACTGGGGCTACGAGGAGACCAAGGCCTTCCTAGCAATTCTCAGTGAGTCCCCATTCTCTGAAAAGCTTCGTACCTGCCACCAGAACAGCCAGGTATACCGGGCCATTGCCGAGCGGCTGTGTGCACTGGGCTTCCTGCGGACCCTGGAGCAGTGTCGCTACAGATTCAAAAACCTCCTTCGAAGCTACCGGAAAGCTAAGAGCAGCCACCCTCCAGGAACATGCCCCTTCTATGAGGAGCTGGACTCATTGATGAGGGCCAGGACCACAGTCAGGGCTGTGCAGACTGTCAGGGAGGCCAGAGATCTTGCTCGATCTGGGCAGCACATAACTGAGGCTGACGGCCAGGAGGCCTGGGGTGAGACGGCACTTGAAGATACCATCAGACTATCAAGCCCACATTCTAAAACTCCAGACACAGGTAAGCTGGAATCCCCAGATGTCCACAAAGTCTGCAGGCATGTAGAAAGTGGGCAGCCAGGCCCCATGTCTCTGAGCTAAAAGAATAGGACTGAATGGGAAAAGGATTTGTGTTTTGTCAGATTAGTGTCCCTGGTGTGGTGTGTCCCCACATGAGATAGTCAGTCTAGCTTTCACTGAGATACACTTGGACAGTTTCAGATCTGATTTAACCTTGTATGACACACTAGAAGAAGAGTGAAGGTATTCTTTATTGCATACTGAAGCAGGCAGGTTACGGGGGAGGCTGGGCAGCTCTTGGGCTGGCCCGCATGGCACCCTTACTGGAATCACTGTTCCAGATTTTGTTCTTTAGGCTTGCAGGTTTAGAAGTGCATTCATGCACCAAAATTTGATTGACTTTGTGTTGGTCACATGTACAGGTTGTGTGATAGAGATACAGATTCACAAGATACAAGAAACAGAATCATAAATAAACACTAAACAGTGAATGAGCCAAGCTGTATTTCTGTCCATTCTTTCAGATTTTCAGTTGAGGCATGAGGACGAAGACCGGATTTTAGAGCAGGACATCTTTGAACATTCGCCGGGGGTCATAACAAAATGCACCGCGGCATCTGCTTACCAGTCTGGTGACTGGGGGGACGACAGTGAAAATGAAAACGAAGGTGAAGGGGCCCGGGAAAACTCTGCTCAGGAACAGTGGGAAGAGTGCTCTTCTGAGGAGGACTTGGAAAAACTCATTGACCACCAAGGCCTGTACCTTGCAGAGAAACCCTACAAGTGTGACACATGTGTGAAAAGCTTCAGCCAGAGCTCCCACTTCATCGCCCACCAGCAGATCCACACAGGGGAGAAGCCCTGCAAATGCCTGGAATGTGGGAAAAGCTTTGGTGACCGGTGTAGCCTCAGCACCCATCAGAGAATTCACACAGCCGAAAAGCCCGATAAATGTGGGGAGTGTTGGAAAAGCTTCAACCAGAGTTCAAACCTTCTGAAACATCAGAGAATCCACTTGGGAGGAGTTCCTGATCAGTGTACTGAGCCTGCGGAGAGCTTTGGCCAGAGCTCAGCTCTCAGTGCTCATTGGAGGAATTCCACAGAGGAGGCGTCTCGGCAGCCGCAGAGCATCAGCGTGAACTTGAGCTCTCCTGGGCTGCACGGCACCCACTCAGAGGAGAAACTGTATCAGTGCTCAGAATGTGGGAGACGCTTTTCAAAGAGCTCTGCCCTCATCAGTCACCAAAGAATACACACGGGAGAGAGACCGTATGAATGTGCCGAGTGTGGGAAAAGCTTCAGTAAGAGCTCTACCCTTGCCAACCACCAGCGAACCCACACTGGGGAGAAGCCCTATAAGTGTGCAGACTGCGGGAAGTGTTTCAGTGAGCGTTCCAAACTCATCACACACCAGCGAGTGCACACAGGAGAGAAGCCCTACAAGTGCCTCGAGTGTGGGAAATTCTTCCGGGACCGTTCTAACCTCATCACCCATCAGAGGATCCACACGGGGGAGAAGCCCTATAAATGTAGAGTGTGTGGAAAGTGCTTCAACCAGAGCTCCAGTCTTATCATTCACCAGAGAATCCACACCGGGGAGAAACCCTACAAGTGCACGGAGTGTGGCAAAGACTTCAACAACAGCTCCCACTTTAGTGCCCACCGGAGAACCCATGCAGGAGGGAAAGCATCGTAGGAGACACCTCCTCCCCAGCGAAAGGGCAAGATTTATGTATACATCTCCCAAGATCTTAAGACATACACTAGAAGCCTCCCAGTTTTTAAGCTTGGTGTATACCCAGGGAAGTAACGTTGGTAAAAATCCAGGCAGTTCGGAAGTGAATTACAAATACTAAGGATCCAGAATTGAAGGCGCTTTGCTTCTCAAGTGTAATTTATTTGTCTCCTGTTAAAAACCTACACATAATCCTCAGGCTGTTCATATATTTGCTGTTGTGTAAGAACTTTATCTGTATTTGAGCCAGACTAGTAACTTAGGGGATTAGAGTTAAATTAGTGGCCCCGGGCAGTGATTCCAGACACTTGCTGTGCCTTCCGGCCATCCATATCCCCCTCTATGTGCACACACTCCACCCACAGTGTGGTTCTCACACGTGGCAGTTTGCAGTTGGAGCATACCCACACAGGAGAGCCGTGGTGAGAGAGGGATGTAACCAGGAATCACTGACGCAGAACGGTTCATTGTGAGCTCAGCAAGGAGGAGGAATGACGGACACCATCCCAGTCATGAGTGATAGCCAGAGCAGCTGGTATCTATTGAGCATTTGCTCTTTTGCTAAGCTCTATGATAAGCACTTCATAGACATCATCCTTAAGTCTCACTACCGTTCCAGATGATGGCTACTAGGATAGCTACTATAGGGCAATTTTATCCCCATTTGCCAGAGGAGAAAACTGAGGCTGGGGAAAGTTAGTAGCTTGCATCATCACACACCCGAAAATGGGAAAGTCAGGATTCAATCAGACCATGAGTC
Organism: Muscardinus avellanarius; assembly: GCF_963383645.1. Classification (NCBI taxonomy): domain Eukaryota; kingdom Metazoa; phylum Chordata; class Mammalia; order Rodentia; family Gliridae; genus Muscardinus; species Muscardinus avellanarius. The sequence goes on from NC_137788.1 coordinate 27,214,756, forward strand.
TCCAGAGTCTGAGGTGCTCCCAGTGCTCCACCAAGCTCCATTTCCCAGTAAGGCAGGTCACACAGGTGCCAGGGTCTCAAACTGATGCATTGAGCGAGGCCAAGCTGTTGCCAAAGCACTTTTCAGTAATGTGGGTGAGAGACACGGGTCGCTGAGATTATGATCACGAAGCCAGAGTGACATATCTTCTGGTGAGGGAGTGCTTCCAATGAGAAACATCACGTCAGCTCCATACTTGGCCGAGGAAGTAGGGTTAAAGTCTCCTTTCCTGGGGTAGGTCCTGCTGCTACTTGCACTCGACTGATCATGGGTAAACCTCTGGGGCCCTCCAGTGCTCACTCATCCCAGTGTGGGTGCCTCTTCAGCCTTCGTTTTGGTGTGGTGGAAGGCTTATTCTGATCCCCATGCCAAGACCGAGGTGGAAAGAGTTGATGTGTGGTCCTCCTCTGAGAGGCTTTGAACACAGCTCCACATTCCAGGTTATGGCACCATCTATCTCCTGAGCCCCTTGCCCCAGGCTTTCCCAAGGCTGCCCATTCAGACCTGCCTCTCATGATGATGTTTTCATTTGCATGTTGCCCTCCAAATTTCCTCCTTAGAAAGGTTTACATGTGTTGATCAAGGACTTTGGTCTCCATAGGATTTTTTTGTTGTTGTTTTTGGTGGTACTGGGGATAGAACCCAGGGGCTACACCCTGGGGATAGAACCCTGGGCTACACCCCCAACCTATTTTTTATATTTTATTTGGAAACAGGGTCTCACTAAGTTGCTGAGAGCCTCACTAAAGTAGCTGAGGCTGGCTTCGAACCTGTGCAATCCTCCTGTCTTAGCCTCCCAAGTACTGGGATTACAAGTGTGCGCCACCACGCCTGGCTCCATAGGATTTTTTTTTTTTTTCGGTACTGTGGATGGAACCCAGGGGCATTGTACCTCCAAGCTACAGCTGGGGGGTACATTGTACCTCCCAGCCCCGTTTTATTTATTTTTTTAGTCTTTTTAAATTTTGAGACAGGGTCTCACTGAGTTGCAAAAGGCCTTGCTAAGTAGCTGGGGCTTTCTATGAACCGTGATCCTCCGGTCTCAGCCTCCCGAATGCTGGGATTACAAGCGTGTGCCACCACACACCCGGCTGTCTCCATAGGATTTTAAAAGCTTTCTCCTCTCCTGACATCTGTCTGGGACACTGGATGCCATTTATACCTGGTTCTATCATGGCCTTGGGAACTTCCCAACAGATGATGGATGTGAGGAAGCCTTGTATTCAGGAAGTAGGTGAAGAGTTTTGCCACTCTGGCAGAATGAGTTCACTCTTTTTTATTTCTTTTTTTACGGGTCTGTGGATGGAACCCAGGGGTATTTGACCTCCGAGCTATACCTCCTGCCTTATTTTTTATTCTTTATTTTGAAACAGGGTCTCACTGAGTTGCAGAGGGCCTCACTAAATAGCTGAGGCTGTCTGCGAACCGCGATCCTCCAGTCTCAGCCTCCCGAATGCTGGGATTTCAAGCATGAGCGACCACACCCAGCTATGAGTTTACTCTTTAACCCTTTCCCCAGCTCCAGAACCTCCCTTCCCAAGAGCTGGACCAGCTGGGGTCACTATGTCAGCACCCTCCTGGTTTACCTTCCTGGGCTCACCATACCTCAGGCTCAGGAGTTGTGGGATGGGCCTTGGCTTGAAAGCAGCAGACATCAGTAACTGCATAAGATGATATGTGTAGCACATCACAAGGGCCAGAAGTGTCCTGGAGGAGGGACGGGAGGGCCAGAGCAAGACACCATGTGAAACAGCATGGGTCTGGGGACAGGTGGGGGCTAGAAGCTTTTTAGCACTATTGGGGTATAAAGTGGGGGATTGGTAAGGAATGGTGGGACCTGAGATTGGAGGGGTGCTGGAGCAGGGTCACGAAGGATCTCCTGTTTGAGTGGAGTTGGACACTAGGCTCAAGGTGACATGTTCAGATATGCATTGTTAAAATCTAGCAACTGATTGGAACTTGGCTAAGCTGCATTTAGGGACAGTGGGACATCATGGCAGTATTCTAGTTAAAAGGTGAGTGTCTGAACTAGAGTTGGGGTTCCACTGGGGAGGAGGGTTTCAGGGTTGAGAGGCAGACCCAAGGACAGCAGGGGAAAGCTGGAATGACTTGGGGTGACTGGATATAACATGCTTTACTTAGAACTGTGAACACAGGAGGAGATGCAGTTAGCACAGGAAGGTGGGTCATAAGTTACTCTGGGGCACTTTGAACTTGCAGTGTGTAATGGACCTCTGGGTACTGATGTGTACTTATGTCTGGGTCTGGAATTTAACAACAGGTTAGGCCGGGGGGGGGGGGACACAAAACTTGTGAGAAAGAGATTATGCTCAAAGTAACAAAAAGTACTGGGCCTAGTGCAGAACGTGAGAAGCATCAAAATGGGAGGCAAGATGGTCCTCAGAGAGATCTGGACCACTCTCCGCGCTCGCCCTGGATGTCTCGGGCACTACCTCCTCTGCTGCTGACCCCTGGGTTCTCAGGAGCCCTCACTGGGGCAGCCCCACTGAGCTGTGTGGAAGGCAGCCCTCCTGCCTGTCACTCTCCCTTCCCCTTGGGACTGTGTTAGTGTCTTCTGTTCCCAGCGAGGAGTTTGATGTTTATCTAACATTCCCTTACACCTTTTAAGTGGGTTCAGCCAGGGAGGCCAGGGCAGCATGGGCCTCAGAGCCCTGGAAGAAGCACTTTCAGGTGGTGTCCACGTTCAGGGCCTAGCCACCTCGCCCGAGCACTCCGGCATCTCTCAGCGAGTATTTGTTTCTTGAATAAACTGACATCTGGTTTTATACATCCTGCTCTTGGGAGGTAGATTCACTCTGCACAATGGTGGACAGCTCTTCAGTTTGCCTTGTCGCGGGTCACATCCCGGTTGTGGGAAACTGAAGCTATGAAAGCGGCCCTGGGAGGGAGGAGCTGCTTGGGAGGGAGGAGCTACGTGGGAGGGAGGAGCTGCCCAGGGAGGGAGGAGCTGCTAGGGAGGGAGGAGCTGCCCAGGGAGGGAGGAGCTGCCGTGGGAGGGAGGAGCTGCCCTGGGAGGAAGGAGCTGCCCGGGAGGGAGGAGCTGCCCGGGAGGGAGGAGCTGCCCTGGGAGGGAGGAGCTGCCCGGGAGGGAGGAGCTGCAAGGGAGGGAGGAGCTGCTAGGGAGGGAGGAGCTGCCCGGGAGGGAGGAGCTGCCCAGGGAGGGAGGAGCTGCCCGGGAGGGAGGAGCTGCCTGGGAGGGAGGAGCTGCAAGGGAGGGAGGAGCTGCTAGGGAGCTGCTAAGGGCGGGGTCAGCTCCCCTGATGGCTGTGGCTCCTTATTTTCCATACCCTTCACCCCAATAAGAGCATTGGCTCCTCCACAACGATGGACCAAGAGGTACCCAGAGGCACCTAAAGGCCCCCACTCCACAGCCTCATCAGGGGGTGGCAGACCCAAAGGTAGAGGCCAAGAAACCTGGGCCAGAGCTGCTTTCAATGCCCTAGTGTTTTCTTAAGCCTGGGCCCCAGCACCGAACTCAGCCCTGCTGTGGCCCTATAACCCCTCCCCTACAAAAATGTAGGGTGGGGACCCAGGGGCAGCCCTTCTCCCTGCCTCACCTTGTCCTGGGGCTCTGGGAGGCTTAGGACTGCAGAGAAGGGTTTCAACCGAGTCACTGGAGAGGAGTAGCTCGGGGTGAGGGATGCAGCGGCGTCTGCAGTGGACCGTTTGTGGCAGGTGCCTTGTCTCTGTGCCCCAGGTGCTGGCCAAGCCTTGCGTCTCTATTCCGTTTTTGTTGTTTGTTTTTTTGATTTTTGTTTGTTTTTGGTGGTATTAGGGTTCCTGGAAGCCCTTCTACCTCCGGGCTGCACTCCCAGACCTATTTTTATACTTTTTTATTTTTGGAAACAGTGTCTCTTAAACCAGAGTGGCTGGCTTTGAACCTGCGTGATCCTCCTGTCTCTGCCTGCCAAGCGCGGGGATTACAAGCGTGGGCCACCACGCCTGGCTCCATTCCTTTTTTTAAACCACTATGTAGAGGCTAAGGACTTCCAGATCTGCCTCCTGCTCAGGCTTCTCAGAGCCCACTGTCAGCCATCCAGCTGTACCTGGGAGACGCCAGAGCCCCTGTCTGCCTGTAGCCATCTTGGGCCTCTCCCCCCACCCACCTAGCATTTATGTGCACACTCAGCAGCTCACAAACAAGTCTCCTTTATACATTCCAGGGAAACCTTACACTCAGCCCACAGACACCTGCTGTCCCTCTGAGGGGCTTCTGGCTGCGCTGGGGCCCGGCGGCCTGAGCAGCCTCCTGAGCAGAGGCTGCACCTGAAGTCATGAGGGCCACTTGCATCCCTCTACCTCAGCCTTGGCCCCTCCTCCCTTTGGACCCCCCTCAGCCCCCACCCTCCCTCCCAACACTCCTAAGCCCCTGCTCCTCTCTGCTGCTAGGGTGAGTGCTGCCCACCCCAGGAGGACAGGGCAGGCTTTGCAGGAGTGCTGGGTCCCCCCTGGGCCCCACAACCAGGTGATGAACAGCTCCCTCAGTGTTCACACTCCCAACATCAGCATCATTAGCATGTCTAGCATTTTATTTTCTTGCAGTTTTGGCAAACCTTGAATTACCCTCAAAAGCTGGAGTTAGGAGGGTAGAGGTGCACTCCTTCCTCAATTCACGGCTCCTCCTTCACCCCAGCTGCAGCCCAGCAAGTTACCTCTGCTCCTCCTTTCCCACTGGCATCCGGTCCCTGTCAGGACCCCATCTGCTTGAAGGAGGAGGTAGAGAGAGCAGAAGACCCTCTCAGGGTGCAGCCAGTTCTCCCGCTCAGAGCCACCAGCATCTTTGGTTTAAGAGGCTGCTTGGTTAAGTCAAGACCTTCAGGACAGTGAGGGGCAGAACCAATTAAACACTTTTGTCTAAACACACTGAACAAGTGGACTAGGGATTTGCAAACCCCTTGATTTTCCACCCAGGGCACCGTTGCTGGCTCTCTTTGCTTATAACAATGATTCTGATCATGTCTGCCGTTACATACTTATTAAGTCACATTTATTTCTCACATTTTTTTATTGCAGGAAAATACTCCATAATTGTGCCACCTAGAGGGGGAGGGCCACAGAAAAGGAGGTTAGCAAAATGAGAATTTCTAAGACTGGTCCTGGAGCAGCATTTGGGTTCATCTGAGCCCAAGAAGGAGAGAAGTCACGGAGCAGGGATGGAGAGCTGTTGTCGCCATGTCTTGGGAGTCTCTGGAGCTATGGAACCACTCCTTTGGTGACAGGTGACACTAGTGACTCAGAGAGGAAGGGAGCCTCTCTCCCGCTCCCCATGGGACATGGTTTGGCCATGCCTTGGGGGAACTAATAGATTACAGAGTGGCTTCTGTATGTTTGCAGGCGGTAGAGACTAGAAGGTGCATCTTGGAGGCAGTGGTGAGAAATCTTTAAAAACACAGGGGCCAGGGCAGTAGAGGACATGGGTGGCAGATAGCACCTGATAGGGAAGGCGCTTGTGCATGGCCACATCAGAGATCCCCAACCCAACCTGCTTGTGATGTTTCCCAGAAATAGGTTAAGGAGATGAGGCTAGGCAGGCAGAGATCACTCCAAACTGGGCTGGTATGTCCTGAGGAAACAGACCATGGAGGTGCTCTCTAGGGACAATTTCTTGACCCACTGTTTCCTTATGGAAACCAGACATTTGAGATTGACTTGGGTTCCCTCTCAGTGACTGAAAAGAACATAAATATCTGGGCATGGTGGTGCACACCTGCAATCCAAGCCCTTGAGAGACTGAGGCCAGACTCAGCAACTTAGCAAGACCTCCAGCAACTTAGACCCTTTTTCAAAATAAAAATTAAAAAGGGCTAGGAGTATAGCTCAGAAGTAGAATGACCCTGGGTTCTATCCCAGCACCACACACACACACACACATATACACACGCAATGTGGGTTAAATTCTGGCTTCTAGGAGGCTCTGGGATTTTAGCACCAATTCTAAAAGCAGCTCAGGCCTTTCCAGTTTGCATTTGGTGCACCTGGCCACTTTATCTGGCTCTTTTTTTCTTTTCCCTGTCATTTATTATTTTCCCTTTCTTGCAGTAGTATGTACATCTCCTAAAGCTAGTTGAATTCTATCTTGGGATACAGTGGCCTGATTGATAAATTATATCAAACCACTACCAAAAAAAAAAAAAAAAAAAGAGAGAACTTGTTTTGGGTTCTCTTGGCATCTTCCTGGTTGCACCAAAAGAGTGGAGAAAAGACCCAGGGGAAATCATCAAGATATACTGTGGCTGTTGGGGAGGCTGGGCCTGGGGTCCATGATTCAGGAACTTCATGCTGGAGGAATGTCTTTCTTTCCCTATTCTCAGTGGTTCTTCAAACACAGGCGGGTGTACACAGCCTGAGGCATCATTGCCTCTTGCCCATAATAAATTGTTTCTCCTCCTCCTCTTCCTCTTTTTCAGTTCTTTCTTCTTCTTGTGGCACCAGGGATTGAACCCAGGAACGTTCTATTTTCAAGCTACACTCAGCTCTATTTTATTTGTATTTTTTTTAAATCTCAAAATAGCATCTTGCTAAGTTCCTGAGGGCCTTGCTAAGTTGCTGAGGCTGGTCTCGAACTTGTGATCCTCCTGTCTCAGTCTCCCGAGTACTGGGATTTCAGGCATGTGCCACTGTACCCGAATTGATTTTCTCTTCTTCATACATCTACTCTGATTATATCCTCAGGATTTCGGTGCTAGGGAACCCGAGGTATCTGGGACCCAATAACACAAGGTCAGTTATAGATAAGTAGAAAGCAAGGGGTTCCCAGAAGGCCAAATCTTACCCCCCAGGTTCGCTTCTCAGTTTGGGAATGGAGCTGACATGGTTTGTACTCGAGGAGGAGGGGGAGAGCTGGAGGGTCTACATGGGGATTCCTTTCTCTCCTTCCTCCACCCACTTTCCTTCTGGTAACCTCTAGATGACTTTGTAGCTCAAGGCTGAAGTTTCCTAATAAGCTCTCCTTCTTTTATCCTGTCGAGTGGGACTGAGGCAACTCGTTACCCTCAGATTTGGATTGTGAATTGGGAGACAGCGTGATGTTGCTGACTTTGCCACGGTTTCACTCAGAAGCCCTTGGTAGCCTGTTTCCTTTTGTGGGAGTCAGAATCTCAAGTATGGGTGGTAGCAGTGGTTGGTATGTGCTCATCCTGGGAGGAAGGGCTCACGTCCCCCCTTTTTTATTGGTGCACTATAGTCATACATCCTAATGGGGCACAAGATGGTAGAGGCACACGTGCACACATCACTCATTTAGCACGGCCCCTCTTTTATATCACTTCTTTCTAGAGGCTGCTACACTGAAGACAGGTTTCCTTTCTGGAACACAGGACAGAGGCTGCAGACTCCTCCTGTCCAAGCTCCTGCTGTTAATCATGGGTTGACCGCAAACCGTACATCATGGTTTGATCAAACAGCAAAGCCTAAAGGTTGAGTTACAATCCCTGATGGCTGGCCAGCCCATCCAGGCAGGAGCAAGAACTTATTGAGGCCCTTGCAAATTAGCAAGACCCTATTTCCAAATAAGACATAAAATCAGGTTGGGGATATAGCTCAGTGGTAGAGTGCTTCTGGGTTCAGTCCCTAGTGCCACAACAACAACAACAACAACAACAACAACAAAAAACCAAACAAACATAGAAGCAGAGAAGAGAATAGTGATTACTAGAGGCTGGAGTGTAACTGGGGAGATGTTGGTCAAACGGTATGAAATTTCAGCCAGGCGGAAGAGTAAGTTCAAGGGACCCACTTGATAACAAGGAACCGCATACTTGAAAATTGATTTCTCTGGTCGATTTTGTGTTCTTGCCACAGATAAATGATAAATATGTGAGGTAATGCATATGTCAGTGTGATTTAACTAGTCCATAATGTGCACATATTTAAAACATCGTATTATACACCATAAATATATACAGTTGCTACTTGTCAATTAAAGAAGAAAAACAATTTGCCAGAGAGATAAAACAATACATCTAAATAATGCTCCTAGGGAGATACAGTTAAGTTAGTGCATTCTATAAATTACTCAAAATATACTTCTTCTTTCATGATTATCCTACCAACTTCATAGGAAGGTATATTGGTTTCACTTTGTTTTCAATTTGCAAATTGAGTTCCATTCTTTCTTAAATAACAAGAACCAAAACATGAACTCTTCTGCTCTTAGCCTTTTTCATGTAATATTATATTTTGAAAGTCATATTAGTTCTTGGGAGTCTTTATTGTCCTTTTAATAGTTGTATAATGCTTCACTGTGGGTACTCTGGTCTGTGTAAGAAGTCTCCTGTAGATATATACTGAGGTTACTTTTAATCTTTTACTTTTATAAAAGTGCTGTAACATCGTGCACATGTTATTTCAAATTTGAGGAGGCATATCTTTAGAAAAAATTCCTATGTGGGAGATTGCTGGAACCAAGGGTAATTATGAAAATTTGTTACATATTATTAAATTATCCTCCAGGGGTTGTACTAACAGGGACCAAGAGTGGCAGTTTCCCCACATCTTTGTTGACAGTGTGTTGTTCAGCTTTTGGATTTTGGCTGATGTTATAGATGAGAAGTGGTATCTCCAGAGTGAAACTGACCACCTTTTATATATCTAAAGGTCACTGCTACCCATGATTCCATCCAATTCCAATTAAAATAACGATCATCAAGAATACAAACAATAATAAATGTTGGCAAGGATGTGGGAAATTGGAACTCTTATATACTGTTGGTCGGATTGTAAATTAGTACAACCACTACCGAGTTCAGTATGGAGGTTCCTCAAAAGAATAGGAATGGAGCCGGGCGTGGTGGCGCATGCTTGTAATCCCCGCACGCTTGGGAGGCTGAGACAGGAGGATTGCACAGGTTCGAAGCCAGCCTCAGCCACTTAGTGAGGCTCTCAGCAACTTAGTGAGACCCTATTTCCAAATAAAATATAAAAAAGGTCTGGGAGTGCAGATACCAGCTACAGCCATGCCCTCTCGGCATCTGCATTATTATTATTCATGCAGTCTATAGGCAGAATCTCAAAGTGAGAAATAGCCCCTAGAGAAGGTGTGGTCGCTGGCCGAAAGTACTCTCCACTTTTAGATATTCTTTCATAACTATTATTCTTTTAGTATTCTTTTAACTCTCCACATGAATTGCTCCGGTGGTGTAAGATCAGGACTGTGAGAGAAACTGAGTCCGTGGAAAATAAAATTTCTGGTAATTTGTCCAAACCTCTAAATGTCCTTGGCTTTGTTCAGATGGTAAAAGAACTTAGTTAGAGATTAGATGCAGTGGTAGCATTCCAGTCAGTAATTACAAACGCAGATTTCCTTTCAATCTTTGACCCTCAACCTAATCAATAACTAACCTAGAGGGGGAGGCGACCCGATGCCTCCATTTGCCTCTCTTTGTGATCCTGCCCAGATACGGGAAGACAAACGTTGGGTGTAACATCAAAGCAACCCAGTTTATGAGCAACTAATACTGCCCAATACAATGGAGCTGAAGGCTAGGAAGATTCTTGACCTTTACACCCAGTATGAGCCCTGCCCGAGATGGGAAAGGCGCCATGTGGCCAAGGAAAGGATATTGCAAAGGGTCTGAGACAGGAATATGGATTATTTATAAGATGAATAGGTTTCTAATAAGCCTATCGTTTTGGGAAAAGTGTTTCACAGCTAAGGAAGTATATCTGACAACTAAATCTAAAAACTACATGGTATTTTTGGTGTTTGTCTGCCAAACTGTGTTGTGAGTTTGCTTAAGCTTTCAGATTTTAGGAGGTAAGACGGCAACACCTGAGAAAACTCTATCACATCCACCTGAATCTCCACATCTCCCCACGCTTGCCATACGGACTGAGCCCAAAAGATGGAAAGTTCCAAGAAAGTTAAATAAGATTCTCCGAGAGGCCTCCAAGCCTTGGGCATGCCCGTTTCTTCTGGAAGATTGCCCTTTAGAACTGCTTGTCTGCAAGATCTGGGAGAAGATCCGGAGTTAATCCCTTGAAAGCCGAAAGCCCGGACTAGTTTTTTTTACCTTTGTTTACATGTTATTCACTATTGTTTTACAGTGATTGCATTCCCCTCCTTTTCTCTTATTATTAACTTTACTGGTGAAGGGTATAAATTTTTCAGGGTTCTTGTAATAAAGTGTCATTAGCTCAAAAAGCTCTTGTCCATATCAGATTCTTTCCAGAAAGCGGCACCAGTAGGGACTTAAGGAAATTTAGTTCCTAGAAGGGAAAGAATTGCTGCAGATAAGAGGCTGCAGTACGTCACCCTATCCTTCCCCATCTTTTCTGAGATTCTTGACCGCGAGTGGACTCGTGCCCCATTTGGACTGAGTTGGTTTAGGCATGGGAGTATAGCCCGGAGGTAGAAAGCCTCTGGGTTCCACCCCCAGTACCACACACAAAAAAAAGGAATAGGAATGGAGTCACCACATGACCCAGCTATACCATTCTTCAGCATCTTCCCAAAAGAATTAAAGTCAGAATACCATCGTGATACATGCGTACCCATGTTTATAGCAGCACAGTTCATAATAGCAGAATTATGGACCCAGCCTGGGAATTTGTCAACAGATGAGTGGGTAAAGAAAATATAAAAATGTGCTCTATGCACACAATGGAATTTTACTCAGTCATAAAGAAGAACAAAATCATGTCATTTGCATAAAAATGGATAGAACAAGAGAATATTATGCTAAGTGAGATCAACCAGTCTCAGAAAGTCAAGGGCCAGATGTATTCTCGCATATATGGAAGCTAGAGAAGAAATGTAAAACGAGAGGACTTCAGTTAAATGAGGAGAAAGGCCAATAGAATAGTGGAAGGGGATTGGGAGAGGGAGAGAAAGAGGAAAGGAACTGTTTAAATAAAGCTGTGTTGCGGGGTGTGGTGGCGCATGCTTGTAATCCCCGCGCTTGGGAGGCGGAGACAGGAGGATCGTTCAGGTTCAAAGCCAGCCTCGCTGGCTTAAGAGACCCTGTTTCCAAATAAAAATATAAAATAGGTCTGGGAGTGTAGCCCGGAGGTAGAAGTGTTTCCAGGAACCCCAGCACCACCAATAAATAAATAAATAAATAAATAAATAAATAAATAAAGAAGTTATGTTCATATATGAAGGTCTCACTACCAATCTTGCTCAATGTATGGGGAGAGAGGAAGGGGCCGTGGGGTGGGATGTGAAAGGAATCACACCAAGTGATGTGTGCGCGTGTGAATGTATCATTTTGGGTCTCACAATGTTGTATAATTACATCACCAATTAAAATGCACCAATTAAAGCATAAATATTATAAAGGTCTTTGCATCTATTTTATTTCATAATTTTAGACTATTTTTGCTCATGATGTTTTCAGTTTTTTCTTAGTTTTTAAGAGTTTTTTATGCATGAGAGATATTAGCATGAGTGTTTCATGTGTTGCCTCAAAAGAAAATAAATTCTCTAATATAATAATTTCCCTGTATTTTCATATTGGAAAATAAATCCCCTAGATCCTCAAATATTGGGTTGCAGAGTTTGACATATATTCATAAAAATTTCCTTGTGAGTGTTTTGATCAGGTCTTCTGTAATAGCCTTACTCTGATTTCCTTGATGTAGTGGTGAGTTAAGACTCTTAGTACTGGTGTGTTTCTATTTCTCTTTGCACCTACCAGTTTCTGCTTAATGAAGGCGGCTTCTCCTTCACTGGTGCATGGTTCTTAATTAATACGTTATATCTTCATTGTGACTTGTCTCCTTTAGTTCTAAAAAGCCTCCTTCTTGCCTTAATGTTTAGTGTCCTTGGGCCTGAATGCTCTCTTAACTGGTGGCAGGACGGGGCCCCGTTTTCCTGTTTTGCCCATGCCTGCGCCTGCCTTTGCTTTTAGCGAGTTCACACACTTGTTTTAGTTCTGCCTCTTGTTGCAGCAGAATTGAGTGTTGCTTTGTGAGCTAATCTGAGAACCTTTTAGATTGATGCATTAAACTTAATTACATGGAGGGGTATTGAGGCAGAACCCCTGGCTTTGTCCTTAAAATTACTTTTGGTGTAATCCCAGCATTCAGGAGGCTGAGACTGGAGGATTGCGGTTCACAGACAGCCCCAGCTACTTAGTGAGGCCCTTCGCAACTCAGTGAGACCCTGTTTCAAAAGTAAAGAATAAAAAATAGGGCAGGGGGTGTAGCTCGGAGGTCAAATGCCCCTGGGTTCCGTCCCCAGACCCGCAAAAAAAAATTACTTTTGAATAGAAGCAAAATAAAAAGAATAAAGCTTGTGTACAGTTTCCCTCAGACATAAGCAAGGCAGAGTCACCTTAGACAACTCAAGTACTACCCAGCATAGGCCCTCTCAAATATAAACAAAGTAGTAAGAAAAAGAAAAACAATATAATGATTAATAAAATGATTAATTTCTTGGTCAGCTTCTGTTATCATGCTTACGCTAGGAAACGCACATCTCATGCCTACTCCTCCCCTCCCAATATTAGGTGACTGAATGTATAAAAGAGCTTGTATGTTCATTGTTTGGGGCTCAGACCATTAGTAGTGAATAAAGTAATCTGCTTTCTTATCTATGGCCACTGTTTCTTATCTCTGAGGACCAGGTTTTTCTGCACCAATACAATGGCTACGTTTTCTTTCAGATCTGCCACATCATTCATTTTATGTTTGCTTTGTACATCGGTCATATTTGCTGGTTCTTTTCACAGTGTGATTTTTAGGGAATTTATAAATATGTATATTAGTATTTAGCAAAACTTCTCTTTTTATCCTAGTGATCACCTTTATTTATTGTGGTTCTAGGGCTTGAACTCAGGGGCACTCTACCACTGAACTACAGCTACACTCAGTCTTTTTCATTTTCTTTTCATTTTGAGATAAGGTCTCATTAAGTTCTTTTTTTACTACTCATTTTTTAAAAATAAAATTTGAAGATATGTGGATGTCTTACTCTGTTCATGGTAAAATAAGTGCATAGAATTTTCCCAGGCCAGCAATAATGTGTGATTCTATTGGGCGTGAGAGATGGCATGGCTTTGGTTGCTGTTTCAATGTCTTAGTTTGAGAGTATTGCTCTCTTTTGTCAGAATTCTTTTCATCTTTAATGCTGAATAGTTTTTCCTTATACATGCACATGCGTGCGCACACACACACACACACAAAAAAAATTTACTTATCTGTTCACCATTTGGGTTGCTTCTACTTTCTGGTAGAAGTGAAAATACACAGTGAAACATGCACATTGGCATACAAATATCTCCTTGTGACTCTACTCTCAATCCTTTTGGGAATTCCACTACTCAGTCCACTTTTATCCACTGGTAATTCTGGTTTTCACTTTTTGAGGAACCACCGTGCCGTTTTCCCTAGTGGCTATAGCAATTTACGTTCCCACTTACTAGAACACAAAGGCTCCAGTTCCTCTACATCCTTGCTGATACCCTTTTTTCCCCCTTTCTTTTGTATGCATCGTCCTGATGGGTGTGGGGTCGTATCTCATTGTGATTTCAATTTATATTTCCCTAATGATTAATGATGTTGAGTATCTTTTCATGTGATTGTTGACCATTTATATATTTTCTTTGGAAAAATAACTGTACAAGTATTTTGTGGGAGTTATCTATATAGTCTAGATATTTTCTATCTTTATGAATTCTGGATATCAACCCTTTATCAGATATATGATTTCCTTCTTCTGTGTAACAGACTGCCTGTCACTCTGTTGACAGGTTGTTTGGTGCACACTTTTTAATTCTGTTGCAATCCACTTTGTATCTATTTTGTTGCTGACATTTTTAGTGTCCTATGGAGATTATTGTGAAATCTGATGTTATGGAGCTTCCCCTCTATGTTTTCTTGTAAGAGTTTTATAGTTTTAGCTCTTATACTTTTTAATCTATTTTGAGTTAATCTATCTATTTTGAGTTAATCTGTTATTTTTTTGCTGGGAATTTTGAGCATACAGCAGAGGCAACATGGTGCAATTAAGAAGGGAAGTTCTACATTTCTGCTTTTGGGTTTTAGGCAAAATATACCTTTCTAGGCAGGCATAGTGGCACATGCCTGTAATCCCAATTTTGGGATGTTGAAATAGGAGGATCACAGGTTTGAGGCTAGCCTCAACGATGTAGTGAGATGCTGTTTCAAAATAAAATAGGGCTGCAGATGTAGATCAGAGGTAGAATGCCTCTGGGTTAGATTTCCAGCATTTCATGTATGTGTATGTGTGTGCGCGCGCGCGCGCGCGCACACACACACACACACACACACACACACACACACACACAATCTTTCCTCTGCTTTCCTTGCCCCTAGCCATGAAATAAACCATAAAAATGTAAGAAAACCAATGCAAAAATTTATATTTTATTTGAATTCAAAAAATTTAAAATTGCTTTCAAATTCAGGAAAGTATCATAATGCAGGACCCCGGTGGGGGAAGCCTCATATACAGAGACAGATAAATTAAATGTATATACTGCAGACAAGCCAAGAAGGTGTGTAGATTACATATTTACAGCACTTGATGTTTTCTGAAAACCATATTTATACATTTTATTACATTTACAAAAAAGGCTTCCACTAACCATTTACCTACAATAATGAAAAAAAATTTACACCTTTTTTCTTTCTTTTTTTGGTACTGTACAAACTTTGTATAATAAAAATATATCTCTGTACAAAAGATTTTTTTGTTTTAGTTTTACTTTTTTTTTTTTTGTCCTTGTGGGATGGTGGTGGTGGGTATGTGGTATGAATGATGAGCAGAGGGCTGAATGTGCCCTGATGCCTTCCCGGCCTCTGTAGGTGGAGAGAAAACGCCAGAGGTGGGAGTGGGTGCCGGGTGCCCGCTGGCCTGTGCTCCTTGGGACTTCTTCACAAGGAGACACCGGAGGGAGCGGAGGCAGCACTGGAGGAGTCCATGGGGTGTTGTGAGTGAGCAGGGGAAGAAGCAGCAGAGAGCTTCCTGCATTTGTTTCCAGGGATGAAAAGAGGTGAGTGGGTTGCGTGTCTAGGTTGGCCCTCTCCCACCTAGCTTGGGGGTGCTGTGTCCCAAGGGTGCAGGCTGGAGTGGGCTCCTGCTATTGTTGGCCTCCACCCCATCTGCTGAAAATTGAGACCTCTCACTTTACTGCATCCTAACACCAATGAGTTGGATCTCTTAACTCTTCAAGAACCAGGTGGCCCTGCCCCTCCACTCCTGCACATTTCAAGCTGTTATTTCAGTATGCCATAGGAGCATCCGGTGCTGGCAGTCACACTTGCATAGGGGTATATGCCCAGGAGGACCTTTCCAAGGACAGAAAAAGTGGCTCTAAATGCCATACTTTGATTCCTAACCTTAGGAGCTTCCCAACAAAGCTCATAAGAAATCCATTAATGACCCAAGAATAATAAAACTACCAAAATAAATCAAATGCACTCACAAGGAGCTGCAGAGTACGACTTTCTTTCATTCACTTTCCTTTGATCCAGGAGTGACCAGGTCTCTTGTCTGCTGTGGTCAGGGGCTTCGGGGAGTCCAGGGTCCCTCACCAACTCTGGGAGGCTAGGGGTACTAGGTCCCGGTCCTGATGCTTCCCAGGCAGAGAGAGCAGAACCCAGAGTGGACACAAGTGTCCCCTGCTGGTCTGCGGGACCGGCCACAGTGCTGTGGTAGAGATTCACCCACCCCTCCCTATCTGTGGCATCCCTTCTAAACTTGGATTATTGCCAGTGGGTGGAGCGGACTTTGGGGTCAGCGTGACTGGGGTTTGCATCCTGACTCCCTGCTTATCCTGTGGCTCATGTTCCTTAACCTTCCCAAGGCCTCTTTTTTTCTCATCTATAAAAATGGGAGCAACAAATCCTGTTCTGGTGGTGTTGTATAGACCAGAAATAACACATGTAAAATATTAGGCACAGAGAAGAACCCAGTACATGGTGGCCATGGTTTCTCGGGTGCAGGGTAGGCTTTCTCTACTGTCCCCTCCAGCACCTTCCTGTGGTCTTCAGACCTGCTGCCCCTTCTGGGTCACAGACAAGTCTTCTCTTTTCTTGATCAGCTGACAGCTGGATGTGACCTTGGGCTCCTGGCCAGAGTCACACTCTATCTTCTGGGGCTCATCCCTCTTTTCCAGTGCTGCCCAGGACCCTCATGACTTTTTAATTCACCGGGTTTAGAACTTAATGCAATTATGTTTGCAAAAATAAGGAAACTGATTACCAAATTATTTCGGAAGATTTTTTTCCCTGTCCTGGGGGTAACCCTTGTTGTCACTGTGTAGATAGGATTGTCCATCTGCAGACAGCTGGCTCCTGCATACTGACCCTTGGAACCTGTCCTACTAAATGCATTCTCTGCCCTCAAACATGGGACTGGAGGGGGCCATGATTGAGAGCTGACTGCATCTCTCCCTTCGTTTCTTCTGTGTTGGTGGGGAGCCCGGACGGGGCATCTCCCACGCCCACATCTCTTCTTTAAGCCTTTGTGTTCTCTTCTGTGGGGTGCAAATCAAGGAGAGGTGTATGTGTTTGTGTGTGCTCAGGCCGTACACACACGCACATCCACAGGTTGCTTTGCTATATTAAACCCACGGGCTTCCTTCCTCTGTCCGCAGCCCCTCTTTCTTGACTGCTCCAAGCCAGGGCACAGCGGGAGTCCTCTCCAGGGTGGCGGTGCAGATGGCGGCGAGGGCCCGAATCCCAGCGGTGGCAGACACAGGCGGAGAGACAGACGAAGATGGGCACTGGGCGCTGTGCTCGTGGGAGCGCCCGCCTGGCCCCGGGGGAGCTGGGAACAAGCGCAGTAGAGTTAGCAGCACAAGAAGGAAGGGCGCGGGGTGGGGGCGCAGGAGGAGGCAGGAGAGAAGAGGCAAAGCCGACAGAGCAGGGGAGAATGAAAAAGATTCATGGCTCCACCTTTACTCCGGTTTTTAATCTTCACTAACTGGGGGTGGGGCGTAGGTAGGACACAGACCCAGCTGAACATGGTTTTCCTATTCTGTGGTCTTTTTTTCCCCTTGTGGGTTAGCTTATCCAGCTGGCGATTGGATTCTCACCCAGCTCACTACTTCGTGGGTGATCTCGGTCAAGATCGTTAATTTTTATGCACCGTTTTCAGTTTTCTCATCTGCATCGGGGATCCCAATGGTAGCTATTTATCTCAGAGGTAAATGCGTGTGTGTGTGTGTGTGTGTGTGTGTGTGTGTGTGTGTCTCATTAGATCTGCGGGTGGCAGCCCAGGGCCCTGTAGTACACAGGAGCTCACTGTGCAGTCCTTCTTGTCAATCATCTGAGGTGTGGGCGTGTCTCCAGGTGGCGGGAGCCTGCGCATGCGCACACACCTGTGTCCCACTCCTGTGCCCACCTGCCCACCGCCCGCCGCTTCTCACCGGTTGCTGGAGGCGGGGCTCTCGGTGGCGGCAGGGCGGCAGCCGGGCCTGGGGGCTATACCGCGGTACACACTGTGCTGACTGTGAACTCCGCCTCGTTGGCCATGATGTCTGTGGGCTGGATGTTGCGGTCGTACATGGGGTTCTCAAATGTGGCCCGGACATTCGTGTTCTCGTGGCCCGCGTAGCCATTGAACGGAACTTTGGGTCTTCTCCTGGAAATAGAGAGTGACCTTAATGTAAACACACACACACACACACACACACACACACACACACACACACACTCAGGGCTCCAGGGGGAAGAAGACTGCAGACTCGAGGGGCTTTCTCTTCCTTGCAGATGGCTACCCTCTGCTAAGCAAAGGGGGCTGGGGATGGGTGGGGGATGGGCTGGCTTCCGCTGTTGCCCTCCGGTGCCTCCTCCCTCCCTAGGTACCTGTGCTTGTAGAGATAGAGCACAAAGCCCGCGATGATGAGGGCGATGAATGGCACCAGGATGGCGGCGGCCACGGAGCTGCTGTTGGAAGCAAAGTGGCGGCCGATGGACTCTGGGTCTGACTCCAGCAGCCTGAGGTCTGCAAAATCCCAAAGCACAGCTATCAAGTCACAGAGACACCCCCCGCGGCGGCCTGTCTCATCCACCACTCCAACCCACTGCCCACTATTGGGAGGTGCCACCCAGTCCCCCTGGGCTAGCAGAGGTCCCCTGCCAGAGCCCAGCTGCTGCCTTTCAAGCCCAGACATCCCTTGACAATCCATCCACAGAAGGACCTGAAGCCATGTCTCCAAACAAGACCTTAAAGGGATTTGGCCCTTTGGGAATCTCTACATCTTGCCCATAGAAGCTTTTATCAGAAGAAGCCACAATACAACACAGATGAGGTGGAGCCGCTGTGGTTGAAGTGGGGCTGGGCTGAGGCTACCCCTCCTTGAAGGGTCTCTCTCATCAGAGACTGCCAGAGCCCAGGGTGAGCAGGTCTGAACCCAGGCCCCTGAGAGTGCCCACCCAACTGAGGGCGTGGGGGAGCCGGAAGGAACAGGTGTGCGGCAGGGACAGGGAGTTGCTTGTGGACTCCAAACAGTTCATCTGGGGTCTGGCCCAGTGTGCCTGGTCGTGGGGCTGGGGAACTGTCTGCACCTGTTTGATGGGCTGCTGTGTGTGGGAGTGGACAGAGTCCCGACAACTCTGGAGAAGAGCAGTGGGGAGGGAAACACAGAGAGGCTGACTTCTGCTCAGAGCAGAGCTTTCTGGCCATTGGAGGGATGAGAAGATGGGATTGCCCCAGCAGACAGAGGCCACGGGGAACGAGGGCGTTAGTGTCCAGGGTACAGCCTGGTGCTCAAGCACCCATGACTGCCTCCTGCTTCCCCCTCCAGTGCTCCTGAGGAGCCAGGACCCCTCCTGCCTCAGTCAGAGGGTGCGGGTCAGGACCAGCCTCTGAAATGAGGACTCTTGGCCTGAACGACTTGGAGCCAAGAGGCCAGGAAGGCACAGAGGGGAGCGGCCTCCGTGGCACGCGGCTTCCTCATCTGTGAGAGAGGATGCAGCCCCCAGGACTGGGACAGGGAGGAGGCGTATCACAAACAGGAGCGGCCCTGGGCCACCTTCTGAGTACTGCAGGAGCCTAAGGCCCAGGCCCAGCAGGAAGCTGCGGCAGAGGCTGAGTGTGTCAGGCCTAGAGAGAGCTGGGCTTGTTTCTAGAGAGATGTCCTAGCTTTCACCAGAATCTCAGAGGTGTTCCAGATCCCCGAGGCCAAGAACCCTAGTGTCACATGCTGAACTTCTTCAGCCAGCGCCCCCACCCCAGGACATCACTTCCTTTCCACCACAAGCTCACACTTCCAGGGAACAAACGCGAGTTACCGAGTCTCTGAAAGCCAAACTGCCCAAAGCCTTGGCCCTTGACAGAGCCTTGGTAGATGAAGGTGCCTCCGGAGGACTCTGAGGAGACCTGTGGTGGGGTGGGGGGAGGAGAGAGCAAGATGGAAGGCATGCTAGAAGCTTCTAGAATGCCCGTTGCCTAGCCAGAGACACACTCATAGCTACTTGCTGCCAGACAGGCTGCTCCAACACACAGACACATGACTCTGCACACACCCAGGCATGTCCTCTGGGCTGGCCTCCCTGAGTCCCCTAAAACACACCGGTCTGTCTAACGGGTCCCTATCGTTAGCCTTTGTCATCGGCAGTGGCTCCAGATGGCCCGGGCCCCGCAGCTCTCTTCTGGTTTCGTCTGTGTCTTGCCCTGCCCGCTCCAGGTCCCAGCTGTCCTCTCACACCTGGAAGCCCTCCTGGCATGGTGGAATCTCTTGTTCCTGCTCAGGTTTTGGACTGCCACTATTGAAGTTGGCTGGTACTCGGATGCCCAAGAGGATCCGTAGATACTCTCTGGCACACCTGGGAACCCAGTGTAGGCGCCAGCCCCCACAGAGGTCACTTGGCTCTTCTAAAGGGTTTATGAAGCAAGTCACTCAGCCACAGTGCCCTGCTAGCTAGTCCTAACCCTCAGGAGGCACCGTGACCCTGCAGCTCTCTGCTGCCTCAGCCCACCGTGACCTCTTGCTCTTTTCCATCCTCCTCTGTCTAGATACAGCGACCCAAGGCAGGGAGGCCAAGACTTGGTAGGGGACACCAAGCTCAACTCTTCTACCTGGGACTGGCTTCCACCTTGAGAATGCTGGAGAATGTAATGCCTCTCCTAAAAGGGAATGCAAGGAAGTTCCATCCCTCCACTGTGTCCTGGTCTCTTAAGCTGTGCCAGATCACCCACAGTTCACACCCTCAAATGGGAATAGATAGTCAAGGTCATTTGGAATTCACCCTTTCCCAGTTCCCACCCACTTACACCCCTGACCGCTAACCCTTTGCTTCCTGCTCTAACAGCAGAACTTACTCCTCTCTCTGAGAGACCGGAGGCCCTCTGGACTCTGAGTCCTTAGGCTCTTACTGTGTTTTCCTTTGTCCATTTTATTACCGGACCAGGAATCCCTTGCTTCTAGATCTGGCCCCATGGAGAACCTCCTCCTACTTTCTATATTGATCCTAGGAGTTTCCACACCTTTCTGTCTTCCTCCTTCCTGCCAGTGATATGGGAACTGGGAATGGGGTGGGGTGCGGGAAGGTCAATTTGCTGAACTTACATGTCCATCTAAAGCCCAGTGATCATCTCTGAACTTATTCACGAAGATCTCCACAGGCCCTGTAATCTGGTAGACCTGCAGCAGGAGATGGAAATCTTCTTTCTTGTAATTTCCTGGGGAAAGAAAGTTTGGGGAGTACACTTGAAAGATGTACAAAACTGATAAACCAAATGCATGGGTATGTGGGCGAGAGGGCCTGGGGGAATTTCGTGGGTAGATGTTGGCGGGCGCCTCCTCTGCATACCTGTCAGGAGGGGAGTGTAGTGTTGTGTGTGAGTTAGTGTGGGCTGAGTGTGGGTACAGGCAAGAATGTGCATATGGATTACTGGGTGGAGACTGGTCCCGTTTACTCATGCACACGAGAGAAAGTGATTTTGTGTATTCGGATCTGCTTGTTAGCACATGGGCATGTTTATAATTCAGCAGGTGCAGGAAGGCTTGTATAGGGGGTATGTGAGAATGTTCATGAATAAATAATAGAGCAAATGCGTGCATGTGGCCGTGTGCATGTGTGTACGCATGACTGAGTGGGCGTGAGTCTATGTGGGCTGTGCATTAGCACGTGCGTTCATTTATCCAGCTAGCCAAGAAACACCTGCTTTCTAAGATAGTTTTTCTGATTTTTATAAAAATTGAAGATTGGGGAAACTTTAAAAAAATACAGAGATATATGAAGAAAGAAAAAAACTTCTGATCTCATTCATAAGCAATTACTACTGTTAACATTTTCATGTAAATATTTCCTGTTTTCTTTCTGTATATATATATATATATATATATATATATATATATATATATGAAATTATATATATATGAAGTGGAGTCAAGCCAAGTGTGGTGGAACAGGCCTGTAATTGCAGTACTTGGGAGGCTGAGATAGGAGAATTCCAAGTTCAAGGCCAGCCTCAGCAAAGAATGTAGTGAGACTGTTTCAAAATAAAAAATGAAAAAGACTAGGGGGTATATAGAATGCCCCTGAGTTCAATCTCCAGTGCCAAAAAAGGGAAGAAAATGGAGTCATATTTTAAATGTATTATAAGGAGTATTATCCCTGTAAGTTGGCATAATATTTTATCCAGCATATATACTCTAACTATAATACCTACCTTTTATTTGGGGGAAATTTTGTATTTCTAGCTTTTTGTAACACTAAGAACCCTCTAAAGAGAACATCCTTTTTTGTATGGATCAAACCCAAGGGCATTCTACCTCTGAGCTACATACCCAGCCCTTTTATTTTATTTTTTTGTTTCTGAAACAGGATCTTGCTAAGTTGCTTGAGTCTTGCTACATTGCTGGGGCTGTCTTTGACTGTACAATACTCTTGTCTCAGCCTCCCAAGTACTGGGGTTACAGGCAGGCACCACCATACCTGGCTGAGACATTGCCTATTCATAAATGTTGAACTCTCTCCGTGTCAATTTCTTGTGATAAAAATTATTAGAAATGTAATAAATGAGTCAAATCACTTTCAAGATCTTAATATGAATTGCCAAATTGTTTTCTAGAATGCTACTATTTTATACCTTGACTGTTACTGCTGAAATTGACCAGCACTCAGGTTTATCATGTTAGCTCAGCACTGAGTTTAATGGGATCAGTAGAAAATGACACCTTGTGGGGACTTCCGGGAAGATGGCGACCGAGAAAAGCGGGGCTTAAGAGCCCTGCTAACAACCAATCTCCATTACCACAAAACCAGCGCCTTTCATAGCCAGAAAACACCATCACCAGAAAAACAAAAAAACCACCAGGCTCCAGAGAGAAAGCAGACTGAGAACAGAGCTCAGGGCCACAGAGGAGACACACGCGCCCGAGGACGCGGCAGCAGTGCCATACTGCCGGCGGCAGCGGCGAACTCATCGGACGGCTACAGCAAGCCAAGGTGAGCCGCTGCGGAACAGCCAGGCAGGATCTTTCGGCGCAGAGAGGATTTAAAGCTCCCAGTGGCTGAGCTCAGCACATGCTGCAGGGATTCAGAGTGGAAATCAAAACCAGAGAAGAAAAAATACGCCAGCCTCATGGCCGAGGGCGTGGCTGCGGCGCCATATTGCCACCGGCGGCGGCAGCAGCAGTGAATTCGCCGAATCCAGTACAGCTACATCTGCGTACTCAAGAACAGTGAGTCAAATTGCGGGCCACAGAGGAGAAATCCCAGTACTGTACCTCACTGTACCCAGTGAGGGAGTGGTGGTGGCAGAGATATCACACCATAGGAGAACGTGCAACCTGGCACCCCCCATAGTTTAAAGCAGCCTCTATCAACTCCCTGGGTCGGAGACTCTGTGATAAAACCCAGTAAAGGAGTAGTGGGGTCTGAGATACTACTGACTCGAGATCCAGAACACCTTAAGTGAAGTCATAGTGACCCAAGGGAAGAACCCAGAGAAGGCACAAGCATCCGAAATCATGGGAAAGAGGAATAATACTGGAGCAATGAATACCGCCCACAACCCCACAACATCAGAACCCGATAAAACAGAAAATCAGAGATTTCTAGAAGATCAAATTAGGAAAATAACTGTAGAAATAATAGAGGTGCTTCGAAAAGAACTCAGAGAGAGCCAAAAAGAGATAAAAGATGCAATTAATGAAGTAAAGGCCTCAATTCAAAGCACAAACAACCGATTAGAACACATGGAGAACAGAATCTCGCTCTTAGAAGATGAGCAATCCAAAAATGAACGCATAGTTTCTAATCTAGAAAAAAATATCCGACAGCAGGAATCTGACATTGAAGAAATATGGGCCCATCTTAAGAGAGCTAACCTAAGAATAATTGGAATGGAGGAGGGAAAAGAAAGTGAAACCAAAGGGATCAACAATCTCTTCAAGGAAGTAACAGCAGAAAATTTTCCAAACATAGAGCAAGAGGTTGATACACAGGTCCAGGAAACTTATAGAACTCCCTTTAGACAGGATCGGAGAAGAGGATCCCCACGCCACATAATTGTCAAAATGACCAATGTGGAAGCCAAGCAGAGAATCTTAAAGGCAACAAAAACAAAGGGCCAAGTGACATTCAGAGGCAAACCAATTAGAATCACTCCAGACTTCCCAAACCAAGTCATGAGAGCCAGAAGGGCTTGGAGTAACATATTCCAAACTCTGAAAGAAAACAACTTCCAGCCAAAAATTTCCTACCCAGCAAAACTTTCTATCAAATTAGATGGAGAAATAAGAAGCTTCCATGACAAACAGAAACTGAAGGAATTTATGTCTTCAAAACCAGCGCTAGAGAAAATACTCAAAGAGATTAACTACATAGAAGAAATAGGTAACACTCACCAGAACCAGAGAAACAAGAATTTCCATCCAACAGACAACTAAGATTGGTTATCTGTGGAGATTCATTATTTATGTTAGTCTTTTACCTATCTCTAAATTGTATTGTTTGCATTTATTGTTGTTAATTTTTAGGATTTCTAGTTGGGATATTAATATACCTTCAGATATAGCATTTGGAAATATTTTATCCAATTCTATTAGTAACTGTTAACTCTGTTTACATTGTCTTTGGATATACAATATTTTTTTTTTATTTTTTAGGGAGTTTGTATATTCTTCTGTTGCCTGTGCCATTGAAATCATATCCAAGAAATCAATGCCAATTTCAATGTTGTGAGGTTTTATGACCCGGATTTTCTCCTAAAAGTTTATAGTCTTAAGATTTATATTTAGGTCTTTTATCTATTTTGAGTTAATACTTGTATGTGGGATTAGGTAAGGGTCCAATTTTATTCTCTTCCATGTAATTATTATTTTTCAACAATATTTAGTTAAAAGAATATTATTTCTACCACCAAATGTTCGTGGAAACCTTGTCAAAAATAACTTGACAATATAGGGAAGAATTTAGCTCTAGGCTTGTATTTAACTCCAATGGTTTATATATCTGCCTTTAGAACAGTACTACACTGTTTCAATTATTGTAGCTTTATATGGTTTGAAATCAGAAAATATATATCTGCTAGCTTTGTTCTTCTTCAAGATCGTTTTGGGTATCTAGAATTCATATTCCATATTAGGATAGATTTTTTTCTGAAAAATAAATATATGATAGTTTCACCAAAAAAACAGGAAAAAATATGCTCTGGTAAGAAAGAAAGCAAAAAGAAATATTGAAATGTTATCTTTAAATCATCAAAAGCTTGGCATCAGACAAATGAAACTGTTATGTGAGATTATCATTTTTAATTTTGGATATTGCTATAATACTAGATGTCAACCACTAAGCCAAGCATGGGAGGGAGGGATGGGGAGAGAATGGGGTGGGGATCGGGTAGGGACTGACTGGGCAATGTGTGCATGTATGTCTACAAAAGTTTGTATCCCACTATGATGTATGAATACAGTGCACCAATAAAATAAAATTAAAAAAAAAGAAAATGACACCTTGTGTTTCTTTTTAATTTTTCAATTAATCCTGGAAAAATATTTTGTTTACTGGCTGACTGTACTTGGACTTCTTGTATTTGGCCACTATATTTGGTTCAGTTCTAGGGGTAGCAGTTTCTCTTCTCTTTGTTTATATAAGAGTTCTTTACATATTCCAGTTAATGTCTGCCACTCAACCTTTTCATTAGTGTGGTCAAGATGAAGAGACAGCTTCACTTCCCCTGCCCACCAGACAAGTACCATCCTCACAGGAGCCCTTAAACCAGTCCTTGCAAAGGCTCCCGCCCCTCGCCTCTCCCACCCGCCTTGCTTTCGCGGACACGCCCTCCTCCTTACCAGCCAGGTGCAGCTCCACACCGCTGTGGTCAATCATAGTGGCGTTGACCTTGCTGATGCCAGCCTGGAAGCCAGTCACTCTGAGCATGGCCGGCTGCTTCTTCCCCTGGTACTCGTAGGCCCCTTTCCATAGGGAATTCTTGGCAAAGACATCCCCAGGAACTAGAGGGATTGAGAAGCAGACGTGAGAGGGACACGTGTGATTCCTGTGGGGACCCCCGATGACTGGTCCCAGCCCAGTCATGAGGTGTTTTCTCTAACGCCTAACTTGCGGGGGGAGTGGTGGAGTGCTCTGGGTCCCTTGTGAGCTTCCTGTGTCTCAGAGCAGATGGTAGAGAGAACAGAAACCACCATGCTGAAGAGATGTCTGTACTTCCAGTTTTACTGCAGTCCTATTCACAATAATCAAGTTGTGGAAACAACCAGAGTGCCCATCAAGAGATCAATGGATAAAGAAAACAAGGTATGTTTACACAATGGAATACTATTCAGCCTTTAAGAAGAAGGAAATCCAGCTGGGCGTGGGGCCACACACTGTCATCCCTGTACTTGGGAGGCTGAGACAGGAGGATCACAGGTTTAGAGCCAGCACACAAAAACTTAGCATGATCTAGTTTTATAAAAATAGGGCTGGGGGTTAAGTTCAAGGAAGAATTCTCCTGGGTTCAATTCCCAGTATCACATACACATTAAAAAAAAAAAAGAATAAAACTCTGTCACTTGTGACAACGTGGATAAACTTGGAGAACATTATGCTAAATAAAACGTCAGGGCAGAAAGACAAATGCTGCATGATGCCACCTGTGTGAGCAAGCGAAAGAAGTCCAACACCCAGGACTCGAGAGTGGAATGGCGTCTACCGGGGGCAGGGACGGGAGGGGCAGGACGGGAGGTTTGGGTCAAAGGGCACCAAGTTTCATCTGGACAGGAGGAATAAGTCTTAGAGATCCATTTTACAGCACTGTGACTGTAGTTAAGAGTAACATATTGCATATTTCAAAATTTCCCAAAGTGGAGATGTTAAATGTTCTCAAAAAATAACTAGGTGAGGTAATGGATATGTTAGCTAGTGTTATTATACTACAACACATACATATATCATAATTTAACATTGTACCCTGTTTATTATTTGTCAATTAAAAATGAAATATAAAAAAGAGAAAACTGGGAGAAAAAGAAAGGAGAAAAAGAAGAAGAGATAAAAGCAGGGAAGGGGTTAAAAGATGGAGAAAGGGAAGAAGAGGAGAAAAGCAACGTTGGTGTGGAGGAGAGGCCCAGTCAGACGGGCCTGGGTTCCGGCCTCAGCTCTGTCCCTTGCCTGCTGCTTGATCATGTGTAAGAGCCGTGACCCCCTCAGCTGTGTGGGCCACACCTGTAGCTCGGGAAGTGGGGGCCATCCCGCCCACCCCATCACGGACACCGTCGGACAGGACTCACTTAGCAATGCAAGCTACGTGCCATGGTGTTGAGCACATACCAGCACCGACTGAACAAGAGCTATGAAAGCTGCTCTCTATCCTGGTAATAATCGTCCGAGGCAAGAATTTTGATCACCTTTTTACCAAAAGGTACACTGAAGCTTAGAGAGCGAGGCTCGTTTGCCCAAGGACAGAGATGGTCGGTGAGCAAAACGACACTTGAGCTGAGCCGGTGGTGCCAGGTCCGGCCTTGTTTCCTGCACAATACACACGCGAGCGTGGTGCTCTAGTTTGGGTCTGGAGTGTCCCCCAAAGGCCCGTTTGTTAAAGGACTAGACCTCGTGTGGCACTGTTGGGAGTGGTAGACCTTTAAGAGGTGGGGCCTCCTGGGATTTCAGGCCCTGAGGGTGTATCCTTGAAGGGCTGCAGGACCCTTTCCCTTCCTCTTTCTTCTCTCTCTTTTGCACCTGACAGGTGGATGGGCTTCTTCCACTAGTGCTCTGGCCATGATGTGCTGCTTTGCCACAGGCCCTACCGCACTGGGCCGACCAACTGTGGACTTACCTCTAACACTGTAAGCTAAAAGAAGCCTTTTCTGCGCATCAGTGTATTATCTCAGTTACTTGTTACAGTGATGAGACTCTAACACATCGGTAAATGAAAGTAGAAGTTCAAAAGAGGATGTGAGAGTCTGTAATAATTTTGCCTCAATTAAGGCACACCTGTGGTTCTCTGTCCAGTTCCAAAGACACAAAACCTGTCTTAAAGAGGTCACCAGTTCCAGGAAGCTGCCAGGCAGCACCTGGGTCTGTGTGTCTGTATGACCACATGTGAGCCAGTCCTGTGGTGGGAGAGGCTATAGTCACCGGCAGTCCCAGAGCTAAGCTCTGGCTGTGTTTCTGGGAGGCCCTGGCTCTTTCTTCCACGTGGGGTTTCTGCCTCCTTCATCTTGTTGTCCTCCTGTCTGCCTGGCTTGGGAGGAAGGTGGAGAAAGCTATCTCAGTCTACAGTTACTTTCCAGGACCTCCCTCTGGGCACTCAGTAACTCGAGTGCATGATTCTGGCTCAGTGATGGACGTGCTTCCTGTTTCTTGAACCAATGATCTGTACATACCTGAGGCTTGAGTTAGGGGCGGCTCCCGGGCAGTGTTGATGGGTCGCCCACTGGGCCGGACCTCTGCTGGGGAAAGACAATGGAAGAAAACAGGGTCAGCCTCTGGTTTAGACTCTGTCTGACGTTAAGTCAATGGGTTCTCTGAAGTCTTGCTTTGAACTCATCTTGTAAATTTAGGAGGTGGGCTGCTTTGAAGGTCTGGTGATGTTATGGACCCATCTCAGATAATAGAATACAAAACATTACATAGAAAATCAATTACAGCAGTGATAGTTATTGAAACATTAAATAAAGCTTTAGGACATAGCCATATATGTGAGTATATATTATTGCATCACAGAACAGGATAACAGCGTCTATCATACTCTTGAAGTAGTCAGCAAGAAATGTAAATATAGAATTACCAAATGATCCAGCCATCCCACTACGGGGTATATGCCCAAAGGAATTGAAATCAGCATGCAGAAGAGATGTCTGCGCTGCCAAGATCACTACAGCATCCTTCATAGTAAACAAGATGTGGAATTAACCCACTTGTCCATCATCTATGTACGTATGCGCATGCGCACACGCGCATGCACACACACACACACACACACACACACACACACACACACACACATACTACTCAGCTTTTAAATAGAAGGAAATCCTGTCCTGAAAGCATGAGGACATATTAAATGAAATAAGCCAGGCACAGAAAGACAAGAACTGCACGAGCCCACTTATGTGTGGAATATAAAAAGTCAAACTTATAGGAACAGGGCTGGGGTTGGAGATGCTGGTCAAAGGGTATACGATTTCAGTTACACAGGAGGAATGAGTTCAAGATTTATTGCGTGTGATTGTGAATATAGTCAATATCAGTGTACTGATAAAGATACAGATTGTAAAGATAAAGATTGAAGATGGCTAAAAGAGTAGAATTGAAGTGTTCTTACCATAAAAAAAGACATTCATGTGAGGCAGTAGATATGTTAATTAGCTTGGTTTAGCAACTGCATAATGTACACGTACATCAAAACATCCTGCTGCACACCTACAAATATTTGTCAATTAAAAATAATTGGATTGAGTTGGGCGTGGTGGTGCACACTTGTAACCCCAGCATTCGGGAGGCTGAGACCGGAGATCACGGTTCAAGGACAGCCTCAGCTACTTAGTGAGGCCCTTTGCAACTCAATGAGACCCTGTTTCAAAATAAAGAATAAAAATAGGAGGCTGGGAGTGGTGGTGCCGGCTTGTAACCCCAGCATTTGGGAGGCTGAGACCGGAGGGATTACAGTTTGCAGACAGCCTCAGCTATTTAGTGAGGTGCTCCACAACTCAGTGAGACCCTGTTGCAAAATAAAGAATAAAAAAAAATAGGGCTGGGGGTGTAGCACAGAGGTAGAATGCTCCTGGGTTCCATCTCCAGTAACACACACACACACACACACACACACACACACACACACACACACACAAATAATTGGATTCAAAACTTGAATTCAAGATGCCACTTTACATCCACTTAGGATGGACAGTCACTAGTGACAGCAAGGATGGAGAGGAGCTGGAGCGCCGGTGTACTGCAGGTGGGAACACAAAACGGTGCAGCCACTTTGGAAAGCAGTGTGGCAGCTCCTCAAAATGTTACACGCAATGTTACCATTCTGCTCCTATTTTATACTTTATTTGTATAAAACAAAGCAAAATACAAATGAGATTCATATACCTGAACACGGATGCATCTTGAAAACGCTGAGCCAAATGAGATAAGCCAGACCCCAAAGGCCAAATATTGTCTAAATTCACAAACATGAAGTTGCCTATGAACAACAGGCAACTTCACAAAGATGGAGAGTAGAATAGGGGGTATCACGGATTAGGAGGAGAGATGGAAAGTTATTGTTTAGTAGGCACAGAGTTTCTGTTCAGGATGACGAAGAAGTTCTGGAAACGCGTAACGCTGATGGCTGTACGATCTCATGAGCTCACGACTGTACTACGTGTCACTGAACGGTGCACCTGACATTTTGTATTATGTACGTTTTGCTGCCACAAGAAGCAAATATGAAATGTATTTTTTTAAAAAGAACCCTGATATTACCACCTATGTGGAAGACACATAGAAATGATAAATGTTTGAAGAAATGGAGATGCTAGTCACTCGGATTTGATCATTAGACACCATCATGCTGTACCCTATAAATATGCACAAATGTGTCAATGAATTTTAAGATATTAATAATTAAAGATAAAAAACAAATAGCACTTTCTACAAATATAATGTCCAATTGTCCACACCAGGAAAATAAAACAATGCTATTAAGTTCTAACTCTAATGAAGGCTCTGAGGCTCTGACCCTGAAATCTTTCTTTGTGAGTTTTTTATTTTTGTGTGTGTGTGATACTGGGGATTGAACCTAGGGGCATTCTACCTCTGAGCTATACCCCTAGTTCTATTTTTTTAAAAAAAATCTGTTTGGAAACAAGGTCTCACTAGGTTGATGAGAGCCTCATTACTTGCTCAGGCTGCCCTCAACTGTCCTCAAACCTGCGATCCTTCTGTGTGAGCCTCCCTTCCTGGGATTACAGGCATGCGTCACCCTGCCTGGCTTTCTCTGTGTTTGAGGGGCAGGATGGCAAGGTAGTTAGGAGCATGACCCCTAAAGGTAGATTGTCAAAAGTTTAGATCTTTCCCTTTACCAGCTGGTGACCTTGGGGCACATTGCTTAACCTCTCTCTGTCCCAGTTTCCCCAGATATTAGACAGAGATAGGACCAGTACCTGTCTTGTAGTGATGGTAAGGACTGAGTGCATTAAGACACACAGGTACGTGTACTGAGGTCAGCATCTAGCGGAGCATGCAGGGCCAGCCCAGCACCAAACACATCCTTCACTTAAGACTGGACTCTGACATCCCGCATTCCAGGAAGCCTTCCCTGATTTCTGCCTTCCTGTAGGCCAGCCCATCCTCCTGCTCCCCAGCACTCAGTGCATGTCTGTGTTCCTCAAGGTGCATCTGATAACACATCTTGTCTTTGCAGCCAAGTATGAGCTCCTGTAGGGCAGGGCTGTGTCTTCCACTGCTTGATCATGAGCATAGAGGCATGGATGAAGAGGAGGGAGCAGGGATGATGATTGTTTGAGGAGATTGATATATTTGCCCAGATTTGAATATTAAATAATATATGTATTATATTAAATACATATTATATTAAATAATACATGTATTAAAATACCACGGGTATCTAAAAATATGGATAATATTTAGGCATTAGTTTTAAAAAAAGAACAAGAGAGAGAGAGGGAGGGTGGGGCATCTTGGTGGGCAGTGCTTTTGAGGGATATAAGATTTCAGGCGGGGGCAAGAGCCAGCTTTGTCCCTTTGAACGAGCCTAAGCGTGGGTACAAGGTGGTGACCCAGAGCTGGGACGGGTTAAGTTTGTGTCTCTTCAGGCTGCTCTGTGTGGCCTCAGGAGACAGAGACTCGAAGCAGGGCCCCTCCTGGGAGTCCCATTTCTCCCTCCCTCGCTGCTGCCAGCGTGGTGCCCCCTCTGGTCACTCACCCAGGCAGATGGGGGGCTTGCCCGTCCAGCTGCCATCTGCCCTGCAAGTGCGGTGCTCCGAGCCACCCTTGAGGGAGAAGCCGTCCTGGCAGGAGTAGATGAGCGTGTAGCCCATGGAGGGCAGGTCCAGTGCCCCAACGTTGGCATGGCTTGGTGTCTCTGGCTGCTTACAGTGGTGGGCTGGGAGAGAGGAAAGGCATTGTTAAACCTCAGGAGCTGGGGTCTTCAGGGGTCTTTCCTGTCATCCCCCTGTTTCCAGATGGAACCTCCCTTTCCTTCCTCTCCAGGCCCTTCATGCCCAGCACCACCCTTCCCAGTCTCCTCCCCCAACATCAAGGTTTCTGGGAATGACCAGGATGGATATCACGTGGCTGTTGGCTTGGCCAATGCTGGGGGAACCTAACCCTGCAGCCAGAGGGAAGGTGGAGTAAATCTCCTTGCAGCTAGTTTTAGCAGTTACTTGTGGAAGATTGGATTTAGATGTTCAGATGTTGAAGAAATCAAATAAGACTTGAAGTTTTTGATTACACATAAACAAGGGATAGGGTTTTTTTTTTTTTTTTTTTTTTTTTTTGCTAAGGGATAAAGATTGCCTTCAGTTTCTAGAAAGGCTTTTGTGTGGAAATGTGTTTATTGCCCAGGAGGTGAGCACTGCAGAGAGATCAATACTGGCTCCAATAGGAAGTTGTGAGCTCCCTGTCTTTCGCAGCATTCAAGCAGGTCCCAGGATGCCCAGCTGGGGCGGGAAGATGCAGAAGCCTGGGATCGGAGCGGAGGCTGCACTCACGGACGCAGTCAGGCGGGGTTCCACTCCAGGTCAGGTTGGGGAGGCAGGTCCTGGTGGTGGAGCCCTGAAGCAGGTAACCTTTCTGACAGCGGAAGAGAACTGTGCTTCCCACCTGTGGCAAGAACAGAAAGTCCCATCACTCCCCATCCAGCAACGCTCACACTCCAGGCACCTGACCACGTCCCATGACCCAACGCCTACCACGCGGTCACCTCGGCAGCCACACCAGGCTTCTCTGCCTGCTCGTTAACTTATTGAGCCTTTGTGACAGCTGATGTCAGGCCTCTACCATGGGGCCTCATCCAATCCCTGAGCCAGATGGGTGCTCTTAGAAGACTGTCATGGGCAGCATCCCAAGATCCTGGATCTGAGCTCTGTTTTCTAGATTTGCTCACAGAATGAAACGCTAAAACTTCCGACATCTAGAGGGATGACCACCATGCCTCAACTACCCTGGAATGTCGTGACCCTCACATGTGATGGTGGAATGGAGCCTCTCATACAATGTGATCAACCGCATAAAATTAAACAACCACTTGAGTGCGTGTCCTTTTTATTGGCAGAGTATGAATTCCCAAGGATGGGAGTCTTGTGTTCTTTACAGATGTGTCCCCTCCCTGCCACCTGGCTCCGGTGCTCCCTCTGCTCATTTGTGCTCTCCCTCTCCGCTCCTGTCTGACACGATGCCCCGCAGCCCCCAGCCCCACCTCTCCCTCTCCAACACCACAGACTGGGTTGCTCTACTTCGGGCTCAAGTGTCCACCATCCCTGTTGCCGCCTGGAGCAAATGTACATAGCATGAAACACTTTCATTTCCACCTCCTTCCTCTACCCCCAGCCCGTTTTCCTCTTAAGTTCCATCATTTGATCCAGCAAGTGGCAACTTTACCCATCTGGTTGTGTAAATCAAAGTCCTCAAGTCCCATTTGGTTCCTTCAACACCTCAATCCAGCCCATCACCAGGTCCTCTTAGTTCTATGGGGGATATTGCATGTACACTGCACACACAGGGTCCCACTGCTGTCTCCACTGTCGCGACGCTCACACAATGCCACCCTTATTTTTACTTTGGTCACGATGACAGCGTCCTACGTGTGTCTTAGTGCTTCTATTCTTAACCCTTCTGTTACTCATTCTCAACCCAGCAGCCTGAGTGGTATTTCAAACGATGAATCAGACTGAGCTGCCTTCAAGTGACATTTAGATTAAAATCCAAAATACATTGGCCTCAGGGCCCTGCAGGACCCGGCCCATGCCCTTCTCTTTGCCCAAAGTATTATGTGATATCTGATACATAGAAAAGGCTACATGGAACAGATAGAGATATGAGACGTAGTAATAAAATGGGCACTGTAAACAAGGCCACCGTGCAACTAAAGGCTCGAACACTAAGAGCATCACTGTCACAATCCAGGTCCCTGTTCCATCCCTCAGTTCCTCTCCGTGGAAGCCACCATCTTGAATTTCGTGTCTTTAACTTCCTTATCTTGTTAGCAAGCAATTCTGTCACGTGGGTGTACACATATCTGTAAACAATTTAGTGAGCCTTTATTGGTTTTAATCTGCATGCTGCCTTTGTCATTCATCAGTGTGTTTCTATGATTCATCCCTATCACATAAACTGTGGTTCATTTTTTCTACTTTTGTATAATAATCCATCCTGTGACTGTACCAGTTGTCCTTGTTCCATGGTAATATGTGCAAGAGTGTCTCTGGAGTAGAGTTTTCAGGAGTGGAACTTCTGGGCCACAGAGTACGTGAATATCCAACCTCATCAGCCAGGCCTCACAGGTTTCCAAGCTCTTTGACTCCATCTCCCCCGTCCCCGGGCCATGAATGTCAGCCAGCACTAACAACAGAACACTGGCCCTTCTCACCACGGGGCCACGGTTCAAATGTCACCTCCAGGAGGGCTCTCCCTAGTTACCCAGCCTAAAAGAGCAGCACACCCTGTTCAGGCCCTTCACAGCACCCTGTGTGGTGCTGCCTGGATGGGATCTTGCTTTTGTCCCCAGTCAGGCAGCTCTGCCATAGCAGCCCCTTCCTGCCTGTTCCCATCATGTGCGTCCCTGGCACCCAGGACAGCTCCTGCCCCGGCTCCTTTGCTGTGTGAGTACAGACTGAGGGAGGAAGCAGGGTCACATGACTAGGGCCTGGTCTGCCATTTCTAGGTCTGTCTTCAATACCTTCCTGGGCACATCTTGGGCTCTAGCTACCTGTCCTGTCTCAAGCAGCCTCCTGCCATCTGCTTCCTGTTCTCTGTTCAGAGTGTCTTGCTCTGGCTGTCCGAGATGTGCCCGGGGCCCCATCCTGACTGATGGCCCTCTGGCCAATGTGCCTCGTGTGAGGCCCTGCAGCCTCCCACTAGCCCTGTGAGCTTGGGTCTGTGGCTGGGGCGTGGGTACCTCAAGGACAGAAGGTCCACCTGTTTCACTCATTTCGGCATTTACAAACCCCAGTACTGCGGAAAGTGTTCGTGGCTCTACAGACGTCTTCTCGCCAATGGACTTGGCGCCTCCTGTTTCTGAAAGGGTGCTCCCCGGAGCACGACTCAACGGGCAGAGCGCTTCCTTTCTCCAGTTTCTGAGGTCTTGTTCTGCCTGTGCGCTATTCCCAGGACGGTCCCTGGGTCTCAGATGTTAACAGTGATAGGAAGGGACAGGAGGCAGAAAGGCCACATCTTGGCTGGTCTCATTACCTGGTAGCCCTGGGAGTTGTTCTGGATTCCAAACTGTGGCATGCCGGGGTCTGCACACATGGTCAGCGTGGGATCTGCATGGCCAAAACAGAGAAGCAGACCCCATGGTCACCCCGCTTTCCCACTTCCTCTCACTCTGACATACAGGCATAAGGAAAGAAAATGGAGCCACTGACTCATCCCCTACCAAAGGCCAGGAAGGGAGCCATCATCTTGGCCCCAGGGAAGGCTCCCCCAGTCGGGGTGCTCCGCCCCAGGTCCCCTCACCTATGCAGCTGGGCTGCGTGCCACTCCACGTCCCATCCGACTGGCAAAACCTCCGCGGAGACCCCACCAGCACCAGAGGAGGCTGGCAAGAGTAGGACACAGATGACCTGTAGGAGAAGCCTCGGTCCTCTCTTCTCCCACGGGGCGGTACGCCAGGATCTCCGCAGAACACAGCTGAAGAGACGGGAGAGAGGTGGGTCCAAGTTGCCTTCTAGAGCCGAGTCTTCCACCTGCCCCGGCCTGCCTTTGTTGTTGGCACCGTTTTTTCTCCAGGTTCTACCTGAACTGTGGTAACTGGGGCGCCATGATCAGTGCCTCTGCCTGCCTCCCGTGGCTGCTCTGAGCGCCTCCTTCCCACGCCCAGGGAGCTAACTAATTAGCATCCAAGTACATTTCAGGGAAGTTACAATGCTGAGATGGATGGGCGGGGGGGGGGGGGGGGGGGTGCGGCTCAGTGGTAGAGCGCAGGCTCGAGACCCTGGGCTCAATCCCCAGCATTCAGAGAAAGAGAGAGGGAGAGAGAGGGAGAGAGAGGGAGAGAGAGGGAGAGAGAGGGAGAGAGAGAGAGAGAGAGAGAGAGAGAGAGAGAGAGAGAGAGAGAGAGAAGAGAGAAGAGAGAAGAGGGAGAGGGGAGAGAGAGAGAAAGAAGAAGAAGAAGAAGAAGAAGAAGAAGAAGAAGAAGAAGAAGAAGAAGAAGAAGAAGAAGAAGGAGGAGGAGGAGGAGGAGGAGGAAGAGGAGGAGGAGGAGGAGGAGGAGGAGAAGGAGAAGGAGGAGAAGAGGGAGAAGAAGAAGGAGAAGGAGGAGGAAGAAGGAGGAAGAAGAAGAGAGGAAGGGGAGGGGAGGGGAGGAAAGAGGAGAGCTATTCCCCTCCTAATATTCATTCAGTTGTGTGTACACTTGTGCATGGCTGCAAACTCAATGTCCCTATGACTGCAGACCTTTGTACACTTAACATTGTCCTGCAAGCATCTTTTATGTTTATGACATTATCATCACTTACTGTCTACATGGTTTTACAAGGGGTGACTGGAATATAATTAAATGTTATCATAACCCTTATGTTAGGCATTTTCTTTTTTTTCTTTTTGCAGTTCTGGGGATGGAACCCAGGGTATACCCCCAGCCCTATTTTTCCTTCTTTATTTTGAAACAGGGTCTCACTGAGTTGCAAAGGGCCTCACTAAGTAGCGGAGGCTGTTTGCGAACTGTGATTCTCCTGTCTCAGCCTCTCAAATTCTGGAATTTTTTTTTTTTGGTGGTACTTGGGGTGGAACCCAGAGGCTTTCTACCTCTGGGATATACTCCCAGACCTATTTAATATCTTATTTGGAAACAGGGTCTCAATACGTTGCTGAGAGTTTCACTAAGTAGCTGAGGCTGGCTTTGATCCTCCTGTCTCAGCCTCCCAAGCGCGGGGATTACAAGCGTGCGCCACCACGCCTGGCTGGGATTTTCTATTATGACTTTACACATGACTTTTCTTTCCCATGTATTGTTTTCTTAGGATAATTTCTAGGAGTGGACTTATTATCTTCAAAGGTTTGAGCATGGTCTCAGCTCTGGATGTGAGTCAATGCAGTCCCCAATTCCCTCATGTCATGTTATCAGAGAGTATCATTAAAGATAATCCCAGCATTTGGGAGGCTGAGGCAGGAGGAACGCAGTTTGTGGACAGCCTCAGCTACTACTTAGTGAGGCCCTTTGCAACTCAGTGATACCCTGTTTCAAAATATATAATAAAAAAATAGGGCTGGGGATATAGCTCAGAGGTAGAATGGCCCTGGGTTCCATCCTCAGTACACAACAAAACAAAACAAAACAAATTCATTACCAAAGGAAAAGTGTACAATGAAATCACTCCAAGTATCACTGCATGCAATGGTGTGTCTGTGTGGGCATGTATATAGAATTGTGAGGTTCATAATCATATACAAATTAAAATGGAAACTGAACCTGTAGCCTAGTCCCTGAAAGCTGGGGAGTCTGGGCTGACCAATTAGTAGTCAGCTAAAAGCCGAGTTGATCAGGAGTCACCATATCCAGGAAGAGGCAATGGCCTCTGGCTTCTCCTTTGTATTTTTTTTTTTTTTTTTAGTGGTACCAGGGATGGAAGCCAGGGGCATTGTACCTCTGAACTACACCCCCAGTACTATTTTTTAGTATTTTTATTTTTTGAAACAGGGTCTCACTGAATTACAAAGGACCTCACTAAGTAGCTGAGGCTGTCTACAAACCGCAATCCTCTGGTCTCTGCCTCCGGAATGCTGGGATTACAAGTGTGTGCCACCACACCCGGATGCCCTTGTATTTTTTTTTTTTTAACATAGTACATTTTTTTTTCCTGCAATACTGAGGAGTGAACTCAGGGGCATTCAACCTCCAAGCTACATCTGCAGCCTTATTTTTAATTTTTTGTTTTGAAACAGAATCTCACTCAGTTGCAGAGGGCCTAAGTAGCTGAGGCTGGTTGGGAACCTGCAATCCTCCTATCTCAGCCTCCCAAGTACTGGGATTACTAGCATGTGCCACCACGCCCAGCTTACTTTTTCTTTTTTTAACAATGGGTATGCTGTGTGTGTGTGTGTGTGTGTGTGTGTGTGCATGTGCACTGGGCATAAAATCCAAGGCCTCACTTGTGCTAAGCATACACTCTACCACTAAGCTACAACCCTGTCCCCATAATTCATTGTTAAAGAACAAATCAACTGTTTATTAAGAGGAAAGAACAGTTGTTGACTCTACACCCAACTCTGAGAATCGCTACCTTTCAAGGTCTCCCTGGTGGTATGTAAAGGGCAGAGGTATTAGCCATGAACCAAGTGTCCATGTCCACTTTTGAGCTGCTGGCACTAATCTCTGCTGAAGTTCCTGAACTGAGACAGGATTCTAGAGGTATCCAAACAGTGTCATTACTATGTAAATAGGTTTCTGCAGAACTACATAAATGTCAGAAAGAAAAACAAAATAGGTTCTACTGTTTACTCAAACCATGGGCAAAGAGAAAGGCTCCTAGATACACAGGTGTATCAAGAGTAAGAGACCTGCTTGGCATGGTGGTACATGCCTATAATCCCAGGTCTTGGGGGGTCGAGACAGGATGATAACTGGTTTGAGGCCAGCCTCAATAATTTAGGTGACTTAGTGAGACTGCTTCAAATGAAAAATAAAAAGGGCTTGGGGGTTATCGCAGAGGCAGAACTCCTTGGATTCAATCCCTAGCAACACCACACACACACACACACACACACACACACACACACACACAGAGAGAGAGAGAGAGAGAGAGAGAGAGAGAGAGAGAGAGAGAGACAGAGAGAGAGAGAGAGAGAGAGAGAGAGACTTGAGGCTGGGGACACAGCTTAGTGGTAGAGCAGTTCCTTCTTAAGCACAAAGCTCTGGGTTTCACCCTTAGATCTACTTTCCCCTGACTCCCCAAAAATTGGTAAGGGGAGGAGATGTGCAGCCTGCTTCTCTGGGGACTTTGTAAAGGGTGGGCTCGGGTCTTGTCAAAATGCAGCTGGGCCAGGTGGAGAGCAATTAGTCCTTCACCTGAAAGCCACAGGCCTCCAGAAGTCTTTTCCATGCAGGGCCATATCCATGATCCATGGGGACAGGCATGTTTCTAGTCTTGACTGTCCCCAGATCTCTGGGTACTGTCCCAGCCAGAACAACTCATGGGTCCAGAATGCTTCCCTGCCTCTGGCTTCACTGCCTTCCGCTGTGACTCTGGACAGTGTCAGGACCCAGGGCTCATTAAGTCATTCTCCTTCTATCCCTTCAAGCTTCCTTCCCTCTTTAATAGCACCTTTGATAAAGCTCTTCCCTGATTCTGGGAGGCTAACTACTTACCCTAGGCTTCCCAGCAGCAAAGCTCTGAGGAGGGAAGGGAAGGGACTGTCAGAGAGGACACATCGGGGGCTCTGAGATCCACTTACGGAAGCACTGGGGCAGCTCTCCGACCCAGGATCCATTTCCTTCGCAGGTGAGCACTGCTGGCAGGGAGAGCTGGTACCCCTCCAGGCAGGCGTAAGTCACGCTCGAGCCCCACATGAAGTCAGACCCCACCACCTTCCCGTTGGGGATGAGCTGGGGCGGCTTGCACATGATAGCTGTGGGGAGACCAGAGCAGGCTGAGTTCCGCTGCTGTCCTGGGGAAACCAGCCCTGCCACCAGATCTGATACCACTGGCTACCCTGCACCAGCTGATAGTCTGGGCCAAGCAGACAGAAGCAAAAGGGCTTCCTCCTATTGTGGAAGTTTTGACCTTGTGGTTATAGGACCCTTCTCAAGTTGACAGCTTGTCCTCTCTTTGCCCAGCCCTCCCCTTGATGGTCACAGCCCAGGCCTTATCTTGGTACCTCCCCACTCCCTTCTGATGGGCGTTCAGGATTGGTCTTCATCTTGCCTACCCCCCACAAGACGTTAGGGCTCTGCCTTGTTACCCCGCCCTTCTACATGTTCCAAGGCCACGTCTCACTGGTCTTTCTTCCTTGGCCCTCTGTCCATACCTTCATCCCTCCCCTCTGTCCACATCTTCATCCCCCAGGCGCACCTTTGCAGACTGGCTTGGTACCATTCCACGTCCGGTCCTTGGTGCAGCTCAGCACGGACACCCGGTGTGACTCCATCATGTAGCCGGGGACACACTGGTATGTCACCGTTTTATTATACCTGAAGTCATTGCCCAGACGGAGGCCATTGGCTGGAATCCCAGGGTCACCACAGTTTATAACTAGGATAAAGGAGAGAGGGCACTGTTCACTCCCAGCCCAGAGCCCGTTTCTCCTCTGCATCCCCGTGCTCTCCCTGCCACTCCCTCCATATATCTGAGGGAGAGAAGAGTCAGACCTGGGATGCTCTGAGCCCTCATAGGTTCTTTGCTAAAGTCTGTGCAGTCAAATCTCCCTGCAGTGACCTCCTCACACCCACTGTTCTTACCCACACCATTCTTATGTACCCCAGCATCTTAGGCTATGAGGACCACTCTTCTTATTTAAGTCCACCCCACTAGAGGGTGTAACCACAGGCCTCTGCTTCCTAAATGAGGCTGGGACAGAAGGAAAAGGGATTTCTAGGTTGAAGAGCTTAAGATGTGTTAGTGGACCACATAAGACAATTTGCTGAGGTGCACCTTGTCTAATCTGCTCTTCTGCCCGGAGGCCTCTGCAGGTGGAACAGCCAGAAGCAGGGTCTTATATACAATGGATACACCTGTGTTATGGTTTCGAGTGAGGGCGGGTTTGGTGAGCTGTGGTCTCAGAACAAAAGTGAACTTCACGGGAGACGTGAGATGGGACGGGAGATCACAGACTGCACTTTGAAAAGGAGAATGCTGTCAGATTTGTTCTTTCCATTGGGGCCCCACAGTGACTGGCTTTCAAGGAAGAGGGTCCAGGTTACCCTTCAGAGCATTAAGAAAGGGAAGCTGTGAGGCTGTAGTGCTTAGGAGTCAAGTCAGGGAAAAGATGGGCCCAAGGAAGAGAAAAAAAAGTAAACAAGGCAGTGGAGAGGGGCAGCTCTCAAGTAGAAAGAGAATCAGGCTGAGACCTAGGGCTTTGCCCTAAAAGAAAAATGAAAGCCCAAGGAAATGGCCAGAGCCTGAAAATGGCCAATATGTATTCTCTGAGCCTCAGTCATCCTGTGTACAAAATGGGGCTAGTAGTAGCTACTTCATGGGGTTGTGGAGAAAACCAAAGGACAGATGCATATGAAATAAAGCATCCAGCCCTCTGGCTGCCACACCGCGCATGCTGCATAAGCAGAGGCTCTCTGTAGGACTCCCCTTTAGGCTCAAGTCCCACCACTCTCGCTTTCTCCCATGGCTGGCCTTCTCCTTGAGCAAGGAAGGGCTGGGTTGGAGGGGCCACCATTTGCCATGGAGTCTGGGGGCCTGGCTCTCACCTGTGCACTCGGGCTCGCTGCCAGTCCAGGTACCATTGACAGAGCAGAGCCGGCTGAGCAGGCCTGTGGCGTAGTAGCCTTCCCGACACTCATAGACGATGGAGCTGGAGAAGACCAGGCCGTCGCTGAACATGACTTGCGCATTGCTCGGAGTCCCGGGGTTCCCACAAGAGATCACTAGGGAGCCAAAGAGCACATCGTTCACCACAGCGCCTCCAGGGGCAAACCCGTGCCACGCACGACCCTACGGGCACTCCTGCTGCTTTCCTTTCTGAGCACCCCACTTCAGTTCCTTAATATCACCAAATATCCTACCAGTGCTTAATTTTTCTTGGTTGTCTCTCTCTTGACTTGTTGGAATTAGGATGCTGCTAAGGTGTACCTAAGGCATTTTGTTGGCACATCTCTAAGAGTTTGAATCCAGAGATTATGGTTTCCTTTTCTAGAATTGAGTTGTTACAGAAATCAAGGCATGACGCTCTGCAGAACTTTCCAGTCTCTGGGCTTCGCAAACTGCATCCGTGAGGTACCGTTCAACATGTCCCTCTGTCCCCTGCAGTGCCTGTGCTGCGTTCTGCATTTCGGCAGGGGCACTTAGGGGGCTTTGTGTCTTTCCTGTTGCACTGCTCAGGTGGCACGGAGGGTCTACTTGTTCTGGGCTCTGTGTTGCTGAGGCTGAGCGATGCCTGCAGGTTTGCTCGCCTAATCCAGCATTAGGAAAAGTTCCCATTAGTTTTGTTTTGTTTTGTTTTGTTTTTCAGGTCTGGAGGTGGAACCCAAGTGCATTTGACCTCTGAGCTACACCCCCTGCCATATTTTTATTCTTTATTTTGAAACAAGGTCTCACTAAGTCTCAGAGGGCCTCACTAAGTAGCTGAGGCTGTCTGAAAACTGCCATCCTCATGCCTCAGCCTCCCGAAGGCTGGGATTACAAGCGTGCGCCACCACCACGACCGGCTTCCCATTAGTTTTTCACTAATTGGGTTTAGCAGCAATTGAGGGGTTTTTTTGTGTGTGTATGGTGGTATTGGGGTTCCTGGAAGCCCTTCTACCTCCGGGATACACTCCCACACCTATTTTTTAACTTTTTTATGTGGAAACAGGGTCTCTTAAGCCAGTGTGGCTGGCTCCGACCAGCGTGATCCTCCTGTCTCCACCTCCCAAGCGCGGGGATTACAAGCGTGCACCACCACGCCCGGCAAAATTGAGGGGTTTGGAGACTGGTGAAAGTCTACTATTCTTCCTGCATTGGCTAGAGTTCTCTAATAAAGAAATGTCTCACATCATATATTTGCTTATTTTGAAATATAGTTCATACAAGAAGAGCAGCTAATACATGATTCTTTTTCCTTTCTTTTCTTTTTTATCAGACATTAAAACAATGAATATGTTCCCTGGCAAGCACCAAAGGTGACCAGTGGGTTTATTTAGGAATCATCTTGAACTCATGGGTTTAAGCTTATTTACTGTGTTGTCACCATTTCCTTGTTATTCTCCTGGAAGCTCACATGATCCCAACGTTGGCCAGTGGGAGTCTCTTCTAGTATTCCTGAGTTTCTTTCATACATGCCCAGTTATATTTGGTGGATTCCTTGATGGAATGATAAGATTCTCGATATTTATCTTGTATATTCTCTGCCCCAGCCCTGGAATCACATATTTCTCCAAAAAGCTTGGTAACTTTTGTGTGTGTGTGTGTGTGTGTGTGTGTGTGTGTGTGTGTGTGTGTGTTTGTGTTACTGGGGATTGAACCCAGAAGCATTCTGCCTCTGAGCTACATCCCCAGTCCTACTTTTTATTCTTTTTTTCTGAAACAAGGTCTCATTAAGTTACAGAGGGCCTCACTAAATAGCTGAGGCTGGTCATGAACCTGAAATCCTCCTGTCTCAGCCTCTCAAGTACTGGGATTTCAAGTGTGCACCACAGTGCCTGGCTGAGCTTGGTAACCTCTAAAAATAATGGATTTAGAGAGGACATCTTGAGCACTGAGAACACTCTCGCTGCCAAGGAGTGCTTGATTTTAGACTCTGAGAGTGTCTACAGCTGGGAAAATGACTTGTTAAATGGAAAATGCCTTATGAATTTATACTGATATTACCAATACAAATGTAAGATTGAAGGTCTTCCCTTTCCTTCTTTATTTTATATTTCAGCTCTTTTATGAAATTTTTGGCCCCTAATGTCAGTAAATAATTTGTATTTGTTTTATCCATGTTTTATGATATCTCATACAATAGCTTCAGACTAGTAATATCAATATTATTACTAACAATACAATTACTGAAAACAGTTTAAGAATCCTTTGCAATTATCTTTGTCCTCGGGATATATACCAGAGCTGAGTTTCATGTTTTTTCAAGTCAGTTGAAATAATTCTTTGGGCTATTATATCACCTACTTGATAAATAGTTAGGTTCAATTGTTCCCATTAAGATTTTGATATTTAGAGAGTGCATGCTTCTAATCTTTGATTAAATTTAATTTTGTAAGTACATGCAACATTTACATAGTCCCAAAGTAAAATCTACAAAACAATTCTTATATAATTAGTACAATACACTGTGACATCCATTAATTCAACAAATATTTGTGCTGCGTTGGTGCCTGGAATACAATAATGAACAAGTTATTGTGCCCTGCCCTAGAGGAGCTCAGTCTGTTCTTAAGAAACTTACCTATATAAAGATGATTTAAAACATGACATAAGAACTGTCATTGATGGGGAAAAAGGAACTGGGAAGGGGGCCGCTGATGGGGGCTGGAGATAAGAATCTGAGTAGAGCCTTAAGGATAAGTAGGGGCATGTCAGGAGAAGGCCTAAGAAGCCAGCTGCATGGCACATGCCTGTGATCCCAGTGCATGGGAGGCTGAGACAGGAGATCCACAGGTTCAAGACCCACCGCAGCAACTTAGACTCTCAGCAATCTAGCCAGGCAGTGTTTCAAAACAAAAGATAAAAAGGGCTTGGGGGTGTATCTTAGAGGTGGACTGCCTGCCTCTGGGCTTAATCCTCTACAAAAAAAAAAAAAAAAGGCATATGAGCTGTGCTTTTTCTCTCTTTTCAAATATTTATATCCAGGTCCAAATTCTTAACCTCTTATGTACGCACTTTCTGATCCTGAATCCTCCTGGCCATCCATCCTAGGATCTGAATGGCCTGAAGGGGGCACGGATCACGGGGATGTTTCGGAGTACATGTCATTCTCCTTGTACTTCACTTTCCCATGACCACAAATCTCTCTTGATTAACTACACAGTTCTGCTGAAACTAACTTTGCAAACGGCATCCTCAGGAAGGCAGGGCTTTGGGCAGACATGCGGGAGGAGTTCTGACTCCATTTGTCTCATTTCTCGGGCAAGAGTCCCAGGACCGTAGGCCGGCAGGATGCCTCCCTCTCTCTGCAGGGAGACGCCACACCTCTGTTCCCAGCAGCTGGTTACCTCTCCTCTCCTTCTCTCCCTCCCTCTGGGACCAGTTCTCTGGTGATTTCTTTAGTCCTATGGGGACCTGGGCTTCATAGGTCCTAACTCTCTTTCACTGTCTCCTACTCCACTCATAAACCCACTCT
Source organism: Muscardinus avellanarius (assembly GCF_963383645.1). Taxonomy (NCBI): domain Eukaryota; kingdom Metazoa; phylum Chordata; class Mammalia; order Rodentia; family Gliridae; genus Muscardinus; species Muscardinus avellanarius. Next base: position 27,259,339 of record NC_137788.1, read on the forward strand.
CTCCTTGCCCAGCTTAGATGCCAGGATCCACCATACCCACTGCCTTGTATTTACCTTCATTTCTCTTGCCACTTTCTGCCAACATCTTAGTTGCTGGCCAACACCCAACCCTAAGCCCAGGGCACCATCCACCCTGTGCCTGCATCTATGCAGCGAAGTGTGGCGAAACAAACAGCCCAGAGCTCACTGCCCTTGCTCTGGATGTCTGAGGCCTCACCCTAAGTGAACCCTCTATTCCCACTCCTGCCTTGAGAGATGACTATTTCCTGTCACGCCTTCCCTCTTCCTGCATAACCTCTCTCTCAGCTGTTAAACTTGCCTCCTAACTAGGGCAGTATCGCACAGGCTGTATTTACAAAGAAGTGCAGATATTTGAGCACCAGCTGCAAGGAGTTGGAATCTAGAGAGAGAGAGATTTTAAAATAGATTTGTTGTCCCCAAATTTAGGAGTGTGTGGGAAAATATGATTTCTCTCATTGGTGCTGCCTTACAAGACATCATTGAGGACCTAGATTACTTGAAAAGGGGTTTTCAAATATTGCATTTGTATTGCTTTTCTGCACCCTTAATGTTTAACATAGTCTTTTCCTTTAGGAGGAAAGCTTTGAGTGAGCAGTATGTGTGTCTTAGTTTGTTCGGGCTGCTGTAAACAAAACCCCATAAACTGGGTGGCTTACAAGCAAGCAAAACTTTACTTTCAGTTTTGGAGGCTGTGAGGTCCAAGGCGATGGGGCCTGCAGGCTCAGTGTCTGGTGACAGCCTGTTTTCCGGTTCATAGACGGCATCCTCTTGCTGTGTCCCCACACGGTAGAAGGAAGAGGGAGCTCTCTGGGGTCTCTTTTTATAAGGGCACTAATTCCAATCATGGGGGCTCTGCCCCTCTGCTCGAATCACCTCCCACAGTCCTCACCTCCTAATACCACCATCTTGGTGACTGGGTTTTAACGTGAATTTGGGGGCAAGTGAGCCAGCATTCTGACCATAACAGTGTGTGTGCCTGGGTCACCTCTGGGTCCCCAGCACAAACCACAGCATTTGGCACATAACTGTTCAATGATACTATATGGGAAATGAACTTATCAGTGGGCTCCATTTAGTCTTTTGGGGGATGGAAATAACGCTCATTTTTGGATCCCTAATGGAAATGAACACGAGCCATCTCTAGATGTCCACTGCCTGCCAGGCCAAGGCCTGGAGCTGGGCCAGGGGTTTTCTCTGCAAGGGGCAGGAGCTGGGGAGCCAGGGGTGAGCATGGGCTGGGCGAAGGGGAGAAGCAGAATGGCCACATACATTACCTCCACACTCAGGCTGCGAGCCGCTCCACGAGCCGTCGGCTTGGCAGGTTCGCTCTGAGGATCCCCGGAGCATGTGGCCGGCCTCACAGCTGAAGCGCATCAGGCTGCCCGGAGCAAAGCTGTCCCCCAGACGGATGCCATGAGCCGGGGTCCCGGGGTCGCCACAAACTCCCACACTGGTTCCTGGGGGACAGAATCAAACAACCCCTGCTGCATTTGCATGAAAGGAAAGGGAGTGGAGGATCCGGAGAAAGAAAGAGATGGCGCTGTTACTAAGGAGAGCAGAGGGCCCCTCGGCTGGGGGAGGTGACGGTGGACTGTGCACCCAGCCCATAGTACCTGGACAGGCTCCTAGCTCCCCTCTCGGTGCTCAGAAAGCACCAAGAGCTGAGGTCTTGGGTAAGTCTCTGGAGCCACACAGGAAGGGGTGCAGGAAGGCGTAGGGAAGGTGCTACGGTGGAAATCGTGTCTGCATTCTTTGGCCCATGCCAGGCTGGAATTCCAGTGGTCCAGAATGGCCGCATCGCCTCCTCCCTCGACCTCTTCCCCACCATCGCTTGCTGACTCCGCGGTGCGGTGTCCTCTGCATTCCCAATGCCCTGTCTCAGCCGAGAAGCTCAATATGATTTTGTCTGAACTCTTGAGGGAGCCTCCCAAGTCAAGTCTCTTCCTCTTAAACTCTCCCTCTAACCCAGCTTCCACTTCACCCTCCAGGCGTGTGAATGAGCAGCCACTGATCATCTGATCTTGTTTCTTCTCTGTAGAAATATCTCTCTGGCTTCCCAGTGCTGGCAGGATAAAGCCCATGCTCCCTAGCATGGCTTCCTCTTTTCAGCAGCCCAGCCTGACTCTTGATTCTGGGCATGCATGCATGTATCTTCTATTACTTAAAAAGCTTTGTTTTTAATTGAGAGAAAATAATTATACCTGATATACCTGGCTGTGATATTGTACAAACCCACTGAAGAAGCTACAGAGTTCTTGCTCCAGATAGACAAAGGAGAAGAGACTCAAATAGAATTTCTATTGGAGGGGGTTTAGAGGAGGGAGGAGGGGGATAGAGACATAGTGAAGGTAACAATTTAAATAATGCTGTGTACATATAGGAAACTATCAACACCGATCTCGAGGGCACCTACGGAGAAGGGGAAGCAGGGGTAGGATCCGGAGGGAAACACACCAAGTGCATGGCCATGTGTTTCTATCCCTTTGTATCTCAGTATGATGCATAATTATAATGTACCAATAAAAGTATCCATAAAAAAGAAAGCACAAGGGACCCAAGAGGTGAGAGAGGGTGGAGGGCAGGAGACAGCGCCAATCAGGTCAGGACCACGTAAGCCAGAGGAAGATGGAGGGATGCTATGGAGCACACAGCCACTGTGTGAGAGGATAAAGTTGCCCACAGTCCTGAGTCTCTCATCTTATGAACCCACACATGTGGGCACCATACGGTTATATCTGAGCAATCGCTTCTAGTTTTCTGGGGTATAAAATGTGTAATCTGTGTACACCTCACCACTCACCCTTTGTGGCTCTTCCTTCAAGAAATGATTCTTGGAGGAATCATTTTCTTTTTATGTCTAGTTGCTGACTGTGCAAATATGATTTAACCCTATGCTCCCCATTCTGCTTCCTACCAGGGAAGGGGGAGTCTCTCCACTTTCAACCCAAACAGTTGAAAACAGAGGGCCCCTGTCACATTTGGCTAGGTTTCCTTTGGAAGTTTGCCAGGATGTAGCTCATGCAATGGTGGTGCTGGGTCCCTTGGAGGCAGTCTTGATGGTGGCTGGTCGACCTCAGCTGCAGCCACCATTATTGTAAATGGGCACGAGGTTGGGGCGCTCCAGTCCTAGTGGCTTGCTCTGATAGAACGTTCCCCCCCCCAGCAATGTGGGGGCTTCTGTTTCAATGCTATAATGGAGTCTGGGACAGAATATGGAACCAAGGAGCCAGATAAACAGTTGGCGACTTTTTACTGGAGAGTACATGAGCAAAGTTGGTGATACTGGAAAGATGGGCAATAAACTTCCAAAATACATTTTAAACTCCCCAAATAACTGAGAGTCCTTGTAGACCAGGCCACACAGAGATATTAGACTCAAGGATGTTATATATCATCTGGGTTCAGTGATTGATGAGGCCTGATAATTTGAGCTGAAATTCCTGAATGCTTCGTTCTCATGGACTAGCAGGAGATGCTACAGCAAAACATAACACCTGTAAGTTTGAGGACGGGAGGAACAGTATCTGCTTTATTCACTGGCACATACCTAGAGTTATTTGTGGATCGCCTTTTGTTTTTATCACTCCTCTTATCTAAGGCATTTAATCTGTATTCATTCTCCAGGTTTAGTATTGATAGAATCTCTTCTAATTCTGTCCTCAGAGGTCTCTAGGAAGGTTTTGTCTACGATTCTGTCCTCCAAAGTGCCTGCCATCTTTGATGGGCACACGGGAGGTAAGGCACTAAGTCTTCTTTAGAATATTCAGGGTCAGGGTTTAAACAGCTGGATGCATGTCTTCTGATGAATGGATCCCATGTCCTCAAAAGTTTCCTTTCTTGCTTCTTACTTTTTCATCCTTCCAGGCTGTAAATTTGGTTCTAGTTCTGAGGTTGCCAGGGAAACCTCTCCTAACACCACGCACAGGATGAGCACTCAGGAGGTCATGAGAGCACAAAATGGCAGAGTCAGAAGAGTTTTGGAGGTTTTCTAGCTCATTCTCAATCCCATGCTGTGGGCCAGGAGACTGGCCACATAGGTGGGCTCCGTATACTAACGCACAAGAGGTGCTTGGAGCCTTCTTCTGGTTTCTTCCCCTCTACTCTGCAGTCTATATCAGAAGGAAGTTGGGTATTTACCTGTAGACGGCATCTGGCATGAGATGGGCAAGGGGTTAGTTTCAAGGGCAAGGTGGGCTCTCCAGAGAACCTCGAGCTACATGAGCAGTTGCCCTTTGAGAGTGACATTCCAAATTGATCCCTTCCTAGGGTCAGGCAGACTCACTTCGAAGAGAAAACACTGTGGGTGCTAAAGTTTTTTGAGTCTGGCGTTTTCTATTTTTGTGGCACAACTCACTTTTGAATAGTTTGTTCTGTTGTATGACATTACAGATAAATTTCTGGGCACGAGAGTTCTGGTAGTTCCCTACATTTGCTATTTTGGTAGTATGCCACTGCCCTCAAAGAGATTAACAGTAAAATGATTTATTTTAAATGAGAAAAGTCTGGGGACTAATGTCTCAGGGCAGTAGGGAAGAGGATTGTGCCCCACAAGGCAGCCAGGATGTGGAGCATGCGGGGGAGGCTGATAAGAAGGAAGAGGAAGCAGGCTAGGGACCAGAAACCTGAAATGGGGTTGGAGGTTAAAAGGACACAGGAGGGGGTTTGGACCTGGGCTGGCCAACAGGAAGGCTTGGACGGTTCTCAGGAACTCAGAGTGTCTGAATAGGACTGCGGCTATGGGCTGACCTCACAAAGTCGTGTCCTTCCTACTTTTGCAATCTCTTGGCTGTATGGGCCCAAATGAACGGGGATCTGCCCACCAAGGGCTGAAAGATCTCTTCTAGCTCTACCTGTAAGGGAAGGGATAAGGACCCCACAGATGTGACTCCTCCCCTCCATCAGTCACGCCCACCCCTTGGGGCTGGCCCACCCCTCCCTGATGGCTCTCCATACCTGAGCAGTGGGGGAGGGAGCCAGTCCAGTGTCCGTCCAGCCCACACATGCGGGTGGCGTTTCCCACCAGAGTCCTCTTGCCAGTGCAGCTGTAACGCACGACTGCTCCCACGACATAACTGTCTCCGGACATCTGGGAATGAGGCGGGGAGCCTGGATGGCCACAGGACACCACTGTAGAGAAGAGCAAAGACTCAGCATCTGTGTGGAGGGATGGGACACCCTCCCTCAACACGCTCTGGGCTTCTTGCAGTGGAGGTGGGGGAGAGCAGCCCTTGGTATCCATGGGAGCAAGCTTCCTGCTGGCGCACACACTGGGCCTCAGTGGACAGAGCTCACCTCACTGGGCAGCTCTCAGATCTGAAAACTGAAGAGTACGACCCGCTCTGCAAGGAGCAGGTGTACACTAATACTGTGTGCTCTCTTTCTTGCCTTTTGTCCCGCTCCCTATTTTCTCCCTGCCATAAGGTCTACATAAGATACCTTTGGGCAGAAAGATGGTTCACATAGGATACATAAGACAAAGTAAGACCAATCTAGGACTGTCTTTACTGAGCATGATTCCAGAATAAGGGCCGGTTACAGTTCTTTTCCAACTGCATCTTGCAGTCATTCATCCATCAGTTGTCCCCTTCATGCTGCAAGTTCCCTTTCCTGAAATGCCAAAGTATAACTGTGAAAGGAGCTAGAGGTACAGGTGAGGGCGGGGTGACGCTGTCACTGCTGCTGGGCTCATCTTCCCATCGCTTCTGCTGTAGGTCCAGTCCTTCGTTCACTTGACATGTATTTACTGTCTGTATGCGCAAGGCACTGTTCTCTGTGTTTAACAAAGCCCAGGAACTCATGGATCTTATGTCTCACCAAGGAGGAGAGACTAAAAAAATGAACAGGCAATTCCAGGAGTTATTATGAAAAAGTTAAGTTGCAAAAGGAAAAGAATATCTAGGGGTGAGGTGAAGGTGCTATTTTTGAACAGGGTGGTCAAGGATGGTCTCTCTGAGGAGTGAGATTTTTTTTTTTTTTTTGGTGGTATTGGGGTTTCTGGAAGCCCTTCTACCTCCGGGATACACTCCCAGACCTATTTTATACTTTTTAAAATTTGGAAACAGGGTCTCTTAAGCCAGCACGGCTGGCCTTGAACCTGCACGATCCTCCTGTCTCTGCCTCCCAAGCGTGGGGATTACAAGCATGTGCCTCCACGCCCGGCGTAGGAGGTGAGATTTGAGCAGTTGTTTGAATGAGGTTGAGGCCGGCCATGCGAGATGTGGAGGAAGGGTATCATAAAGGGAGAAACATGAGGTATAAAGGCCCAGAGGACGGAATGGGCTTGGTGTGTTTGAGGAACAGCAAGAAAGCCAGGGAATGAGAAAGGAAAGAAAGGAAGACAGGGTGGAGGGGTCACTGGGAGCCAGATAATGACGTGGAACTTACACTTCAGTGCAATAGGCAGCATAATAGGATGGAAAGCATGGTAGGCATGTAGGCATTTTAGAAAGCCACTGGAAGGGTCTGATCTAGTTTACATTTTAATATGATCGTTCTGGCTGGTTTGTGGAGAAAAGTCCAGAGTGGGGCAAGAATGAGAGGGTTGTTTCAGATGATAATGACTTCCATGAATCCTTGGGGCTGGGAGGAGATGCTTGTAGTTAAGAGCTTGTATCCAGAAAGGGTACAGAGCATGATGTGGATGCTGACCAGGACGGGGACCAAGGGAGGCAATCTGGGTTGGGCCAGTGCTGGCTCTGCTGGTGAAATTCTGGCAGGAGACAGTGAGCACATAAGTAGGCTTTCAGTGCCTTTACTTCCCAGAGCTGTCTTAGTGTGCGTTCAACGCTCATCCAAGTACGCATGGTAGGTCATCTGCAATGAGTTTCACTAACAATTCTCCTCCTCAGGGGGAGGAGCCTGCTTCTCCTCCCTTTGAATATCAGCTGGGCTTGTGATCTGCTTGGAATGATGGAGATGCTGAAGGTGACCTTGGGCGATTGCAGCTAAAGAGGCCTAGCAGCTTCTGCCTTTATTTTTTGGAAGAGTGGTGGTACTGTGTAAGGATGTCTGGCCTGGACTACTACAAAGAATGGTCTGGACTACTGAAAAGAATGTGAAGAGAGGGACCAGGTAGAGAACAATCTCAGTGCTCCAGATGACAGCCAACCCTATGATCGCTGACATGCTCAGGGCCATCTTAGATGTTCTAGGCCCGGGGGAGCCATCATAGCCAAAAGTATGTGGAGCAGAGATGAGCTGTCTCCACCACTCCCTGCCTGAGCTTCCAGTCTGAAACAATAAAATGGTTGTTGCATTAATCTGCCATGTTTTGGGATGATGTGCCACACAACAGATAATCAAAACACAATGGATGTGCTGTGTGAGGAGCCGTATGCTCTACAGGCCCAGGCCCTGAGTTGTGGTGACTCACTGTAGGCAGAGATGGCACCAAAAATTCTTCCCAGTCCTGCCTATGCACACCACTCCTCCCACTCCAGGTCTATGAAGTCTCCCCCGAATCCAGGCTGATCTTACGTGATTTGATCAACTGAATGTGGTGGAATGAGGTTTTAGAAATTCTGATAACTTCCTCTTTTGTTCTAGGAACCCAACCTCCAAGTAAAGAAGACCATGCCATCCTGCTGGAGGGAGTAGCCAAAGGAGAGATGCCACTGGGAGGAGAAGAGCTTCCCCCTCAGCCAACAGCCAGCACTGAGGTGCTGCAATGGTTAATTTTATGTGTCAACTTGCCTGGGCCACAAGGTGCCCAGATATTTGGCCAAACATTATTCGAAGTGTATCTCTGAGGGTGTTTCTGGGTAATATTAACACTTGAATACAGAGATTGAATCAAGCATATTTCCCTCCACAGTGCCAATGGGCCTCATTCAATCCTTCAGAGACTTAAGTAGAACAAAAAGACAGAATAAGAAAATGGTTTTCTCTGCCCATCTTCTTTCTGGGACCTCAGACTTCTCCTATGTTCAGACTTGCACTGGAACTTTTACCACTGGCTCTCCTGGGTCTCCAGCTTGCCAACTGGAGATGCCTCCATAATCCTACAAGCCAATCCCTTATAGTAAATCTCTTAAGAGAGTAATATAACTATTTCCTTCTGCTTCTTTTCCTCTGGAGAACCCAGATTAATACACTTGTTAATCCTTACCTGAATTTCTGACCTATAGAACTCTGAGAATACAAAATCAGCTGCTATTTTAAGCCACTAAGCTTTAAGATGGTTTGTTACTCAGAAATTGGTCATTGATTCAGTGAGTTTTAAGGATTATGCTATTTATTCCTTGAAACAATCTTATCAGGTGGGCGCCATTTTTATCTCCATCTTGCTGATAAGGAAAATGGAATAAAGTAGTCCAAGGTCACAGGCCTAGGCCATGGTAGAATCAGCTCTGCAAGCCAAGCAGTGTGACTCATTATAATGGATTCCCTTCTGGAATACTGTTTAATACAAGCAAAGAATGGAAAGAATGAAGTCTTCAGTTGTATACACACACACACACACACACACACACACACACACACACCACACCACACACACACTAGAGGTTGAATCAGGGGCATTCTACCTCTGGGCTATATTCCAGCCCTCTTCATTATACTTAATTTTAAAACAGGTTTTCACTAAGTTGTGGAGGGCTTCACTAAGTAGCTTCACTTAGTAGCTGAGGCTGGCTGCAAACCTGTGATCCTCTTGTCTCAGCCTCCCAAGTACTGAGATTACAAGTGTGTGCCACCACGCCTGGCACTCTTTTTTTTTTTTTTTTTGGTGGTACTGGGGTTCCTGGAAGCCCTTCTACCTCCGGGCTACACTCCCAGACCTATTTTTTACATTTTCATTTTGGAAACAGGGTCTCCTAAACCAGCGCGCGCGGCTGGCTTCGAACCTGCGCGATCCTCCTGTCTCTGCCTCCCAAGCGCGGGGATTACAAGCGTGCGCCACCACGCCCGGCCTGGCACTCTTTTTAATGGAAATGCTACATACCTACAGAAAAACACAACAGTCTCAGGTGTACACTTAATGGATGGTCACAAAGCGAATACAGTCATGACGCTCATGTAACCACCACCGATATCAAGAAATAGAGCATCCCCAGCACCTCAGAAGCTCCCACATTCTCTACCTCTCGCTGTCCTCTGCATCTTCCCAGAGTAAACCACTATCTTGACCTTCCCCACTGTTCTCTGGATTTGCTGGTGAATTTTATATAGATGGAATAAAATAGTATGTATTTTGTGTTTGACCCTCTCAACATTGTGTTTGTGAGAGGCAGCTCTTGGCAAAGGGAACTTTCTCTTAGGGGCCAGATAGTAAATATTTTAGCCTTTGAGGGCCATAAATGACCTCTGTTGCTTATTTTTCTTCTTATTATAAAAAAAATCCTTTAAAAAGGTGAAAACCATTCTTAGCCCCAGGGACACAGAGAAACAGTCCATACACTGGATTTGGCCCATGGGTCAAAGTTTGCTGATTTCTGCTATTATTAAAATACACCATTTGTATTGGTTATTTATTACCGTTTAATGTGTTGTCCCAAATCATTGACAATAATAAATATTTGCTTTTGCTCACAGTCATGGTGTGTTGGGAATTTAAGAATTGCTTAGTTGGGGAGGGGGGGCTCCGGCTCAAGATCCTTCATGAAGATGCAGCCAGGGTGCAAGCTGCCACCTGAAGGCCTGACTGGCTTCCCCCGGAGTGACCGAGCCCAGGGTCCAAGGCAAAGGCGACCTAGCTTTGGAAGCCACACACCAGCCCTTCCAGAATGCTCTATACATCACATGTACTGCCCTGGTACACTATGGGGGGGGCACATCACAAAGGCTCCCCACAGAAGGCAGGGACCTTTGAGGCCATTTTTAAGGCTGGTTGACACACCACTGTATGAATATACCACATTTTATTTATCTATTTCTTACTTATGAATGTTATGAATGTCTAATTTTGGACACTAGTAAATCTTTGTTCATGTCTGTTGGAGTTCAGATGGACACATTTATATTGGCTGTCCTTCATGATTTCTGGATAGTACCTGGCTGGTTTTATTCTTGGTTTTCAGTGCTCTTACATGGCTTAAAAATTGGGGGGGGGTAGTTTTGAGGAGAGTATTACATATGGTAATATCCTAATAATCTCTGAAAAGGCATATCAAATGTCTGATTTTTAGGGGGGGCACTGGCTTGATCTAGGCTACCTAGTATCTGTAAAATTAGCAAGCAGACCGTACTCTATTGTTTAATTCCTATTCTGTGGTTCTGTGGTTTGTTCTTTTAAAGTAGGAAGAAGTCAACGATAATAATGTTTGTGACAGGAGGTAAAGCAATGACAATACCATTTGGCTGCTGCGCATAAGGAGAAAGAAGAAAAGAATGCATGATAACAATAAGAAAAACAACTTATGTTCAGAGTACATTTGCATAAAAACCAGGAGGCGGGGAACAAAGAGACTGTGATTAGCTGCTGCTTCAATTTTCCATTTGTCAATATGAAAAATGCTTTTAAAAATGTTTTTAAGCTAGGCACGGTGGTGCGTGCCTGTAATCCCAGCTATTCAAGAGGCAGAGGCAGCAGGGTCATGAGTCGGAGGCCAGTCTGGGCAACTTAGCCAGAACCTGTCTCAAAATAAAACAATAAAAAAGGGCTGGGATGTCGGAGCAGCAGAGCAATAGCATGCATGCCGCCCTATGTTCATTCCCAGTACTGGAAAAAGTGTTTAAAACAGTCAGGCTGATGTCCCAATGAGATCTCTGTGGGTCATTTCAGTGGCTCTATTGCTGGTAGTTACAAATTAAATTTAAATGTGTATATATGAAGTTAGGCAAGATAGATACTGAGCATGCTAATAATAATATGTTACAAAGATGACATAGATAAGTGGGGATCGACTCAACTTTAAGATGGTAATTAACCAAAAGGCAAAAAATATAAATTAGTACTTAGTGGCTGGACATGGGCTATACTGAGTTCCCATGGCAAAAAGCAAAGTACCCCTGTGCTGACTCCTGTAACCACATTTGAGTTACACTTGTGGCTGAATCCTCTGGACACCATCTTCCACTGTCCTGTAAAGCTCGTCAGCTGAGAAATGGCATAAAATACACCTGGATCATGCATTTTCTTGGATCCCTGAATATCCATACCAATTAAAGCAGTTTTCCTTCACCTGGAAGGAACAGATGATTTTCATCGACTAGCTTGACCTGGGGATATGGAAAGTTTTCTAAGATTAGCCACAGCCCTGTTCACAGGTTCTTGGGTCTCCTAGATGTAGAAAGGTAGTCTTCACCAGGGATCAAGAGAAAAAAAAAACCCAATAAATTTGACTTCATTGAAATTAAAAACTTTCATTTTTCAAAGCTACTATCAAGAAAGTAAAAAGACAATCCACAGAATGGGAGAAAAATATTTGCAAGTCATGTATCTGATAAGGCTATAGTATCCAGAATACATTAAAAAACTGTTATAACTCAACAATACAAAGACAAACAACCCAATTAAAAATGGACAAAGGACCTGAACAGACCTTTCTTTAACGAAGAGCTACAGATGGCCCATAAGCGCATAAAAGATATTCAACATCATTAGTCATTGGGGCATGCAAATTAAGACCACAGTGAGATATCACTTTATACTCAGGGTGGCTATAAGGGAAAACAGTAGACAATAACAGAGGAGAGGAAGTGAAGAATGAGGAACTCTCACACACTGCTTGTGGGAACGTAAATTGTATAGCCACTTTGAAAAACAGTTTGGCAGTTCCTCAAAAAGTCAAACAGTTAGTTACCACAGGATTCAGCAATTTTACCCCTAAGTACATACCCAAGAGAATGGACATGTGTTCATGTTGGACACAATTTCTTTCTTTCCTTTTTTTTTTTTGGTGGTACTGGGGTTCCTGGAAGCCCCTCTACCTCTGGGCTTCACTCCCAGACCTATTTTATACTTTTTATTTAGAAACAGGGTCTCCTAAACCAGCGTGGCTGGCTTCGAACCTGCGCAATCCTCCTGTCTCCGCCTCCCAAGAGCTGGGATTACAAGCGTGAGCCACTACGCCCGGCCACAATTTCTTATAGCAGCCTTATTCATAATGGCCAAAATGTGGAAATATCTTTGACCAATGAATGGATAAACAAAATGCGAAGAGGTATTTGGTCATAAAAAAGGATGAAGCTGGGCATGGTGGCTCATGCTTGTAATCCCAGTATTTGGGAGGCTGAGACAGGAGGAATGCGGTTCACAGACAGCCTCAGCTACTTAGTGATGCCCTTTGCAACTCAGTGAGACCCTGTTTTTCAAAATAAAGAATAAAAAAATAGGATTGGGGTTGTAGTTTGGAGATAGAATGCCCCAGGGCTTCATCCCCAGTACTAAAAAAAAAAAAAAAAAGTGATGAAATACAGGTGTATGCTGAAACATGGATACACTTTAAAAATTATGTTAAGTGGAAGAAGTCAGGCATAGAAGCCACACGTACAATTGAATTCATTTGAAATGTCCATAATCGACAAATCCATAGAGACAGAAAGTAGGTTAGTAGTTACCAAGGGATGCAGGGTAGTGGAGGATTTGGGGTGACTGCTAAAGGGTTTTCTTTTGGGGTAATGAAATGTGTTGAAATTAGGCAGTAGTGATGGGTGCACAACTTTGTAAACGTACTAAAATTATCGAACTGTGCGTATTAAAGTTGATTATCCAAAATAGGGTCATTTATGTCATACACAAATACCATGGAGTTAAGAGACCATGAGAAAAAACACTCAGGTCCCATAGGAATGTTTCATGATCCCGATCTTAAACTGCAAACTTGATGTGAACCATAACCTCAAGATTACAAATCCTACCTGACAGCTACTACTGATACTCTTATAAGGATACTTATAAGTCACAAATAACACTAATGAACTTTGAGAACAACCTGTGTAACCTTGACATACCAGAGGCCACCCTAGTCTGTGTGTATGTCCTAAACTGAAATTCTATTTCTTCTTTTCCTTTTTTTTTAAATGTGGTACTGGGAATTGAACCCAGAGACATTCTACCTCCCAACTACGCTATTTAATTTTTATTTTGAAACAGGGTCTCACTAGGTTGATGAGTCTTCCTACTTGCTGAGGCTGTCTTTGAACTTGTGAACATCCTGTCTCAGCCTCCCAAGTATAGGGATTACAGAGGTGTGCCATCATGCCCAGCTGGCAAGTCTACTTCTTGTATATTATAGCCAAATAAATATTTTGCTTGGAGATTCATCTCCATATATTTATTTCAAGTTGACATAATCTTTAAAAGAATAAATTATATAAAGAGAAAGCCTACAGAATGGGAGAAGATCTTTACTGGCCACCACTCAGATAGAGGGCTAATACCTAGAATATACAAAGAGCTAAAAAGACTACACTAGCAAAACAAGTAACCCAATCAAAAAATAGGCAACTGAACTGAATAGACACTTCACAAAAGAAGAGATACAAATGGCCAACAGATACATGAAAAGATGTTCAACATCATTAGCCATCAGGGAGATGCAAATCAAAACTATGCTGAGATTCCATCTAACCCCAATCAGAGTGGCAAGCATAAAGAAATAACAACAAATGCTGGCGAGGATGTGGGGAAAGAAGAACTCTTTTACACTGTTAGTGGGAGTGCAAACTAGTTCAGCCACTATGGAGATCCGTGTGGAGATTCCTGAGAAAACTGGAAATGGATCCACCATATGATCCGCCTTTACCACTCCCGAGTATCTTTCCAAAGGGGCCGAAATCAGAGAACTACAGTAACATGCAAACCCATGTTCATAGCAGCACAATTCGTATTAGCCAAAATATGGAACTGACCTAGGCCTCCATCGACAGATGAATGGATTGCAAAATTATGGGAAATACACACAATGGATTCTACTCAGCTATAAAGAAGAACAAAATCATGCCATTTGCACAAAGATGGAAAGACCTGGAGAACATTATGTTAAGTGAGATCAGCCAAGCACAGAAAGAGAAGGGACTTATGTTTTCTCTAATATGCTCAAACTAGGGAGTATTAGGAACACCAGAGGGACTCCAGATAATGGAGGAGAAACCTCACCAAAGCTAGAATGGAAGGATAGGAGAGGAAGAAGGCTGAGGTTGATTAATGAAGAAGCTACATCCAAATTTGTGTAAAAGTATGAATATAGCATAGTTAACCTGGACACTCATTGTTGGGAGGGGGAGGTGAAGTGGGGGGGGAAGGTAACAAGCATAGTCTGAATTATGCCATTTTCAGTATGTTCCACATAAATATAAAATATAAATAAATAAAATAAGAGAGTAAATTATCGTTCACTAAAGAAGAAAATGCAAATAGATTAAATCTTCCAATTGGGAAAAAAGATTGTCAGAAAAGTTTAATGATAAAGAAAATGTAGTTTATCTTCACAAATGCAGTTTTGCTCAGCCATAAAGAAGAATGAAATTATGTCATTTGCAGGAAAATAGATAGAACTGGAGAACATTATGCTAAGTGATTTGGACTCAGAAAGTCAAGGGTTGTATGTTTTCTGTCATATGTAGAAGCTAGAGGGACAAAACAGAAAGAAAAGAGGCCTCATGAGAACAGGGGGAGACAGGTGAAATGGTGGAAAGGGGGCTGGGAGGGGAGAGGGGAAAGTAAGGGGCGCTGTGGGGCAGGAAATAGACCACATGATGCTATGTGCATATATGAAGGTATCACCATGGCATAATTACTACTGTTAGGCATAATTATGCCAATAAAAACTTTTAAAAAGATCACAATGGTATGCTTTTTGCATAAAAAGCAGTTAAAAGAAAAAACACAAAATGTACCATGCAGGTACTAAACAAAAAAAATGGTTACAAATTATATTAATATAGTTATGTGCTGGGCGTGGTGCTACACGCTTGTAATTCCAGTACTTGGGAGGCCGAGACAGGAGAATTGCAGGTTGGTGGCCAGCCTCAGCTACTTAGTGAGGCCCCTGCAACTTAGTGAGACCCTATTAAAAAATAAACTATAAAAAAACCAGGACTGGGCTGTAGCTCAGAGGTAGAATGACCCCAAGTTCAATCCTCAGTAATGCAAAAATTATATTTACATATAGTTATATATTAATTCTATTGATATCAGTAGTAACATCAGATAAAAAAAAGGCATTGGAGCAAAAACACTAGTATAAATAGGGGCATTTTATCATGGCAAAAGCTTCATTTTACTGAAGGAGAGAATGATTTGTAACCATCAGGGCTTCTGTAACTCAACTGGCATCACAGTTCACTTAAAACCTCAAAGAACAAGTCGGTCAAATATGGGGTTGGGTGTGCAGGCCGAGTCGTCAAGCAAGGGCATCGGGCAGCGAGTAGCTGGGTTATGGGAGCTTACCCGGCTCCTCTTAGTCCTGAGGGGTAAGAAGGTGAAGTCGCTCAGGCTGGAGGGCTACAGAGTGTGTGTGATCTCTCTGGGGCGCATCTTCACCTCTACTCCAGGGAAGAGCGTGGAGATCATGCCAGAGGTGAGAATCCAGAAGTCAGGGTCCTAGGCCCCTTTCCTAGGCCCTGCCTCTGTATTTTGTGCTTGCTGTACCTATGACTCTTTCTAATAATCATCAATGCAGTTATTATTTCTTGAGTAACCTCCATGTACCATATGGTAAACTGGCAATCCTCTAGTAACCCTGCAGAGGAGGTCCTGGCGTCATTACCCCTGGGAGGGCAGCAGACTCTCCCAAGCCACATAGCCTGTTAGGTGGCGAAGCCAGCATTCACATCCAGACTGGCTGGCGCCTAGGAGTTGCTGGCAGTCCCTCAAAGGGAAGGGATGCATGTGTTGTCTTTCTGAAGAGCCAGGGAGGGTAAAATAGGAAGACAGTGTCCCACGAGGCGGCAGTTCTGAACCCTTGAAGGCTGCAGAGGTGGCACTGCCAGAGGAAAGGAAACGGCCCCTGGCCACATGAATTGGTGTATAAGCAACCCGACAGAGGCTGGAGAGGGTTCTGATAGCCACAAGGCGGCCAGAGTGACTGTCACAGCATGATACACACACACACACACACACACACACACACACACACACACGCAGAGGGAGGATCGTTCTTTGACACAGACTGCTCCACCTGTGACTTGGAGCAGACGCCGTCTACTTACAGAGGCACTGGGGGCGGGGGCGGTCCCAGGTGCCATCTCCCTGGCAGCTGAGCACGGGGGTGCCCAGCAGGTAGAAGCCGTGGTTGCAGCGGTAAGACACGGTGGTGCCGAAGCTGAACCGGTGTGGGCCGCTCCCGTGGACTTGGCGGACACTGTTTTCTTGGTGCCCGGGGTCTGTGCAGTTGATGACTGGAGGCAAAGGAGAAAATTAGAGGCAGAAACTCTGACGTGAGGATTTTAAGCTTCTCAGACAATTCAGAAGTCCCCACAGCCACACATTCACAGTACAGCAAGATCTGCAGACCGGAGCCGGGAGACTCTCTGGGAGGCTGGGCTGGTCCTGAGGCTGCAGCACCTCTCCCTAAGGGCCTGGGTCTCCTGGTCCAGGGAGCCACCCTCACGTCCAGCTGGACACCACTCCTTAGAGAAGCTTCTCCTCCCTTGCAACAGCTTCTTCTGCTGACTTTGCCAGCCCGGCTTGTTCGTGGCTGGCTTGGATACATGTGTCCCTTGGCGTACGACTCTCTGGTCTCGGTGAGCCCAGTCCCTTGTACGATGTGTAGCTGATGCTGTTGAACCAACTTGGATAGCAGTTGGGCTCTCTTGGAAATTATTCTAATCACTTTTATAAATATTTTCAGGGAGACATTAATCTCCCGGGGTGGGGGGGGAGTACAGTTGACTTTAAAATGTTATAAAGTATGTCTCAAAATTAGTGTGGGGCTTTAGAATAAGGACAAAATCATTTCTAAGAGATAGTACATGCTTTTGCTTTTTTTATTTTTGTGGGTCTGGGGATGGAAAGCAGGGGCATTTGACCTCCGAGCTATACCCCTGCCCTGTTTTTTATTCTTTATTTTTGAAACAGGGTCTCACTAAGTTGTGAAGGGCCTCACTAAGTAGGTGAGGCTGTCCATGAACCGCGATCCTCTGGTCTCAACCTCCCACATGCTGGGATTACAAGCGTGCGCCACCACGCCTGGCTATTCTTTTGCTTTTAAAACACCTTAACAGCTGGGCGTGGTGGCGCACACTTGTAATCCCCGCGCTTGGGAGGTGGAGACAGGAGGATCATGCAGGTTTGAAGCCAGTTGTGCTGGCTTAAGAGACCCTGTTTCTAAAACTACAATAGGTCTGGGAGTGTAGCCCGGAGGTAGAAGGTCTTCAAGGAACTCCAGTACCACCAAAAAAAAAAAAAAAAAACCCAAAACAAAAACAAAACAAACACCTTCACACCCATGATCTTACTCGGCAAACTGTTTTATACTCAGCAAATGCGGTGAGGAGGAAAGATATTTTTTTTTCTCTTTGATAAGCCTTTAGCTACATGGTAGTTTTACCTCTGATAAGCCTCTCCTGAGGCTTTATTGCTGTAAAACACCTTTCAAATACATTTTGGAGGCTACTTCCTAAATAATACAAACTGGGCTGGAATATCTTGGGCCCAGGTGGCCTCTTGCATCTTGAATTTTCTCTCCTTGTCTCTTCCTCCCCCTCCCCCCTTTCATCTCAAATCTTTGATTCCTCTGCTCATTATCTTTTTTTTCCAACTCTGCGGCTTATAATTTTTTTTTCATCAAAGACAGGGCTCTACTGAATGTAGTTGAAAGGAGCTACAGCAGCTGTTTTGCAACAAGGAGGAAAGACCAAGATGTGGGTCTTGACCTCACACGCAGCTACTGAAATGATTCTACTTCTAGGTTTCTTCTTTACACGGGCAAAGCAAACCTCTGTTTGTCTCTGCCAGCCAAGAATGGGGCTTTATGTGGGAATGATAAATGATCTGTCCTGTGAAATGCAAACAAGGGGACCTGAAAGATGACGTTAAGGTGCCCTTTCCTCATATGACCCCTGATGGAATTTTACAAGGCTGCACCTAGGGCTTGAGGAAGTCTCCATGTTCAAACTTTCTCTGCTTCAGTGCTCCCTGTGTGAGTCTGAATAACAGTGGGACTGAATTCACTGGCTCTTGCTCCCGGGCTACAGAGCCACAGATGGCGGAGGCTGTGAAGCAGAGGGGACAGGAGGGGACTCACTTCTGCAGTTGGGCAGCACGTCGCTCCACTGTCCGCTGGCCAGGCACTGGGACCTAGCAGCCCCCTCAGCCACATACCCAGGGTTGCAAACAAACTTGACCACATCGTTCAGGTTAAACTGGCTGCCCTGCGTGAGCCCGTTGACCGGGTTGCCTGGGTGTCCGCAGGTGATCGCTGTAACCGAAACAGAAGACAGGTAAGCCCTCCTGTTATCCCACGCTCCCCGGATTCCCCTCCTCCCCCTGGTGGGCTGGTGGATCAGGGTCTCCAGGGTGAGAGGGACTTCGCCACATCAGGGTGGTGGTGTGAGAGCAAAGACGGACTTCACAGGGTCTGTGAACACACCGAGACGATACAGGAAGTGCTTGGGGGAGGAGACATCGCTTGTACCAGATTGGCAAAGGGGCAAGACCCCCTCCCCCAAGTTAAGAGCCATTCATCTAAGTGAGAGAAGAGAACTGAGGAGGATTAAGATCCTTAGGAACTCTGCCCTTCAAAGGGCAGCTGAACAAAATTGTCTGCAGAGAAAGCAGAGGAGTGGTCATGAGAGTAGTTCAGCAAAGCCCAGAAGGAAGGGGCAGAGTCATAGAGGCCGAGGGGAGCCGCAGGACAGGTCAGTGACCCAGACAGCTCAAGTAAGGTGAAGACTGACAAGCGACCATCCGACCCATCAGTAGGCTCACGGTGACCTGAAGTGCATGTTCCTTGCCAGGTTGGCACTCCTGCTGTCTGTCTCCCACACATTCCCAGGCCACAGGCCTTGTCCTGGGAGCAGCTGCCGTCACCAGGCACCATGTCCTATGTCCCACGCCAGTGCCTTACGTTCTCTGGGTCCTGGGCTTGCTATTTGCTCTGGAGCTTTGGCTATCATGTCTCAGGCTGCTGCCCTGCAGCTCTCGGGCAGCAGGGCTCCCAGGACTCTGCACAGTGGTCCACGACCAGAGCTCCTGGAAGGTTCTATTGGACAGAGCAGAGAAGTGGCGGGGACAGAAAGGTCACTGTGGCTGTGGCTGCTGATGAGGGAAGCGGTGGAGTTAGGTCCAGTAGTCAACCACTTCAAGCAGCCAAGCCATGAGCCAGTTTATTTCATGTGTTAACGTGGCTAAGGCCAGGGAACCCAGACGAATGGTCAAATGCTCTTCTCTCTGTTTCTATGATGATATTTTTAGATGAGGGCAACATTTAAATCGGGAGACTCTGAGTAAAGCAGATCCTCCGCCCTAGAGTGGTTGGGCCTCGCCCAACGAGTTGAAGGCCTTCCTAGAAAAAGTCTGACCTCCCTGGAAGAAAAGGGGCTTCTGCCAGCAGACTGCCTTCAGCCTCCAGCCTTCAGCACAAGCAGCGGCTCCTCCGGAGCTTCCAGTCTGCCAGCCTACACTGCGATGCTGCATGCATCTGCTGGTCTCCACAGCTGCGTGAACAGATTCCTTAAAACACACCGGTCTCTCTCCACAGATACACACAGCCTTTTGGCTCTGTTTCTCTTGAGAACTATCACAGGCTGCAAAGGGCAGAAGGGGATAGGGCACCACTATGAGGCAATCAGGGGTCCTGTTCAAGCATGAGCACTGGAACTCCTGGCCCTAAATGTCCCCAGGGAGAGACTATGACACATTCCATGCATGTCTGTCCATGACATCCACCACAGTGTCAGGCACTAGCAGGTGATACAGAAATATTGATTAAAGATGGCCCCATGGGGAAGCTGTGGAAAGGGAAGGGCCCTGGAACAGAAGGGAGAGTTAAAAATAGCTACACTGGCAGGGGAGGCAGGAGGGAAGGGGCTGAGTGTGAAGGAGGGCTTACCCTGGGCAGGGAGAGGGATTCTCCTGCTACTGGAGGAGGGCAAGGATGGATGCAGACAGATGAATATTAACATGGGAACAGGAAGTAGAGGGCCTCACCGCCTGGGGGCTCTGCCATCTTTGCAAAATCGAGAGAGATTACGCGGAGACCTATTGGCTTTGTATGAGTTATAGACTCCTTTGGTCCTCTACCCTCTGAGGCAGGCGCCACTGCTGTTAGTATCCCCATGGGAAGCAGACTTTCAGAGGAGCTGGGAGACTCACTCCAGGGGCTGCTTTTTCTTTCTTTCTTTCTTTCTTTCTTTCTTTCTTTCTTTCTTTCTTTCTTTCTTTCTTTCTCCTTCCTTCCTTCCTTCCTTCCTTCTCTTTCTTTCACCTTTTTTAGTCTTTTTATTTTTGAAACAGGGTCTCACTAAGTTGTGTTGAGGCTTGCTAAGTAGCTGAGGCTGTCCATGAAACGCCATCCTCCTGTCTCAGCCTCTCGAATGCTGGGATTACAAGCGTGCACCACACGTCCAGCTCCAGGGGCTGTTTCTAAGTGGCTCAGCTGAGCTCTGGACCCGCTTCCTCTCATCCCAGGCCACCCTGCGGGCTTACTTTAGCTCTTGGCTGAGAACACAGTGGAGATGCTGGAAAGTGGGCTTTCAGAAAAGAGTTGGAAGGATGGAATTGCTGTGTGGGGAGCGGCAAGAAGGCTGTGGAGTATGCCAGAGGCCGGCGGGAGAGCCGAGGGGCAGGTTGGCGCTGGAGATGTCGAATGTGTGTGTGACCGCGGCGCTCACGAATACTCCATCTTTTACTCATTCCTTCCTCCTCCAGAGAGTATGCACATCTCCACGCTCCAGGAGAGAAAGGGGCTTGGCAGAAGAGATCCTGGGCTCTGGGGTGTGACAGGGTGGTGGCTTCCCCTCCCTCATCACCATCATCGCATCGTTTACACGTATTAGCTTATTTAATCCTCACGACAGCCTCTGAGGGCCTGCTGTTCATAGCTGAGAAATGAGGACCCGGAGCTGACCCACCTGCAGCTACAGAGCCACGTAGTGTCTGGTGCCAGCGCCGGGGTGTGGACCCGGGCCGTCTGGGTCACACCTGATTCCTCACTGAGGTGCCTATTAATAACCACTCAGACCTAAACATCAGTGTCGTTGGGCCAGGCTGACGTTCTCCTTCCAGACCCCAGTGTTCACCAGTATTCACACACTAAGCTTCTTCTACACACTGAGTGCCAGTTTCCTGAAGACATTTGAATTCGCATCCTCTGGATGAAGCTGAACTGCTTTGTTTAGACGCATCTGCAAGGGAGGCTGGATATACACGGGTCTTGCTTTCTGTAAATGAATACTTAATGTGTCACTAAGACTACTCTTCATGCATTGCTTATGGGGCAGATCTCATGATTTTATTGCCCATCCTGTATATGAAAAGCCCAATAAAGACAGAAAATTAGAAATTAAGAACAAAGCCCAGAATTTTACATAAACGCTCACTTCAGGGAACTTTAAAAAGTGAAGAATTTTTCAAATTACTTCCAGGCAGCTGAGGATAACGGTGGTCGCCTAAAACTAAAAAATGTAGATGAACAAGAAGAACAAATAAAAGTCTAGAAAACCCAAGGCTGCAGTATAATGAGAAGACAAAGAATGCTATACATGTTAAGTTACATGTAGCAGGTAGAAAAATAAACACTAAACCCTGACACAGTGTGCTAGAACTAGTATCTAAAACAATAATCCAAGGTAATGTTTCAGAAGCAAAAGAAGACCTGAATCCACACATCTGAAGATAGGCAGAATGCCTGGGGAAAATGTTTTGGAGAGTCAGCTCTGGGGCATATCCTAGAAAATATTAAGCTTGAAGGATAAAGGAAAAGAACTAGGACTCCCTGGAAACCTGCCAAATAGCCTATAGAAAATAGAATTAAGCCAAGTATGGTGGCACACACCTTGGGAGGCTGAGACAGGAGGATCGCAGGTTGGCAACTTCGTGAGACACTGTTTCCAAATAAAAATAAAATAGGGATGGGGGTGTAGCTCAGAGATAGAATGCTCCTGGATTCAATTCCCAGTAAAACACACACACACACACACACACACACACACACACACACACACGAAAAACCCCCACAAAAATAGAATTAAAGTAATATAATTTTAAGAGTTGAATACATAGAGACAGAGACTATAATGGTGGTTATAAGCAGGAGCGGCAGGGGAAAAAGGTGTTGATCAAAGGGTATAAAGTTGCAATAGTCGCTGATGAAGGTCTAGAGGCCCCGTGTATGGCCTGGGGACTTTGGTTCATATTATGTATTGTGCAGTGAAATTTCCTAAGAGAATACCCTCAGGTGCTCTTACCGCCTGCACCAGAGGTAAGTGGGTATAAGCGTGGACATGGGAGGTTGCTCGACTTCACCAGTCACTTCACTGTGAAATGAAGTGTGTAATAATAACGAAGTGTGTAATAAATGAAGTGTGTAAATGTGTAAGAACATGGAGATGTTAATTTGCTCGACTCTGCCAATCATTTCACCATGTATATGTCTATATGTATCTATGTCACCATGTATACTCATATATTCAAAGCTTTGAATATATACAATAAAACAAGGTACAAGACAATAAACAAGGGGCAATATTCAGAGCAAAATAATGACGAGGGAGCACTTTGTAGGGAGTCAAGGCCAGTGCATGCATGTCACTATCACTCTGATCTACATTATGATACCGGACTACAACACACCAATAAAAGTATATAAAATAAAGGTCAGGGCAAGCGTTGGCGACTGAGGATTTTATGTCCAATCCAGCTGTCTTTCAAGTTTTAAGGTACATAAAGCTTTTTTTTTGTACTGAAGATTGAAACCCAGAAGCATTCTATCTCCATGCTATACCCCAGCTCTATTTTATTTTTTATTTTGAAACAGGTTCTTACTAGGTTGCTGACGGTCTCACTAAGTTGCTGAGGCTGTCCTTGAGCCTATAATACTTCTGTCTTAGCTTCCCAAGTACTGGGATTATAGGCATGCACCACTGCACCCAGCAGAAAAATGGTTTTAAATATGCAAGATCTTGGAAAATATTATGCAAAGGATATTATTGAAGAATCTACTAATGATTGAGCTTGACCCTCCTAACAGATAACTGGGCAAACTTGAGCATCATTGATGAGCTTCTGTATAACCAATACTTAATTATAGATCTAGGCATAAAGACAGAGGAAAAGGGTAGAATACCAAAACATAAACACTATAATAAATATCTTATGAACTAACAAAATAGAAATAACCCAATGAAAAATAAAAGGAAAAGAGAGAGGGGAAAAACATAGAATAATCCCATTGGCTGTTACAGAGCCAATATATGAAAAACTGATAAACCCGATCATAAAAAAGTTGAATAAGACAAGGGGATAATAACATTAAAACCTTAAAAGTACAAAAGTAAGAAACAGAACAAAGATATGTGCTTTCCTAAATGCCAAGAGAAATGAAATAAAAGCAAAACACACACACACACACACACAATGCAGTGGTATACCCTAACAAAAATTTACACCTAAGAACCACATAAAACATGCCAGAATTAAAACATAACATATCATTATATGTAGATAAATTCACCTATATGTAGATAAATTCACCTACTAAAAGAAAGATTTTCCAGTTGGCTCACAATGCAAGGCCACTCTTGACATTGCACACAGAGTTGTATTTAATTGAAGAGACCCATCCATCATTAAATGGATGGTCAAGGATATACCAGGAAAAAGGATGAAAGTAGTAGTTGTAAGCCAGATATCAAGCCTAATATCAAAGTAAAATTCAAGCTAGAAACTATTAAGAGTGATGAAGAATATTTTTTTAAATTGGAGATTGAACCCAGGGGCATTCTATCTCAAAGCCTGACTTTTTATTTTTATTTTGAAACAGGGTCTTGCTAGGTTGCCAAGGCTAGGTTGCTTGAACCCGAGATCCTCTTGTCTCAGCCTCCCACATCCTAGGATTGCAGATGTGCATCACTGTTCCTGTTTTGAAGAAGACATTTTTAAAGACTAAAACCCTGAATTTGCCTTGGAGCTATAACAGGTATAGTATCTACACACCAAATAACAGAGTCACTACCTTTATGTATCAGAAACTACAGGGAATGGAAGGTAAATAGGAAACACACTAATCATAGAAAAAATTAAACACATTTCAGAATAAAACAGGCCAAGTGGGCAAGAAAGAAATAAGAATGCAGAGGACATAAACAGTATAATTTATGAAGTACATTTGTTATGAATGTGGTGTGTGTGTGTGTGTGTGTGTGTGTGTGTGGAGAGAGAGAGAGAGAGAGAGAGAGAGAGAGAGAGAGAGAGAGAGTGTGTTTATCAGCATACCCTTCTAGAGATCCTATGAAACATTCATAATCATTGGCTAAGTATTAGGGCACAAAGAAAAGTCTCAGGGAATTTCATGAAGTAGAAATACTATACACAATACCATAAAATCAGAAACGAATACAAAATGAAAACAAAATGTTTCTTCTACCTAGAAATTTAAAAAATTCCTACTATTACAAATTTTCTAAGTGGAAAGGAAATTAATACCAAAATTATAGGCTTGCTAGTAACTACTAAACATTCACTTTTAGAATCTATGAGGTTACAATTAAGGCAGTTGGTCAGAAGAAATTTCACAGCTTCAAGTACTTTTATCCACAGAAATCAATACAAATGAAAGGATGTAAATAAATTAATTTCCCACACAAAAGCTAGAAAATGGACAAGAAAGTAAATGAAATAGAATCACAAGGAAGGATCTAGTAAAAATGAAAGCAGCAATGAATGGTGGAGGGAACTGAAGACAACAGAGGTAATGACTCCATCTTTGAAAAAATGAACAAATACACAAAAACCTCTCGCTAACCTAATCAAGAGAAACGGGGAGAAAGTCCGTGTTGGTTTGAGCCCGTGACTAGGGGAGTGGATGACATACTTACGCACACAGAAAGGGGTCTTGCCCGACCAGTGGTGATCCTGCTGGCAGATGCGCACAGACATGCCGATGAGGCGGAAGCCCGCATTGCACTGGTACACCACGCTGCCCCGGTAGTTGTAGTTCTCTCCGTTGATGTGGCCGTTGACGATGGGTTCAGGGGTCCCGCAGTGTCCAGCTTTGGTGGGGGAGGAGAAAGGGTCCATCAAAGAAAAGCTTCCAGAAGATGAAGTAGAGCTTTGTCAAGGTGGGGAGAGACACAGATGGTGGAGTAAAGGACCAAATACCAACCATCCTCTGCTTTTCCTATCTCCCAATCCTGGAGTGACTTCAGGAATCTTAGACATAAGAGAAATGGTACTGAGGACCTCCAACTGGGCCACCCCAATCCCAAGGTTGCACCCCAATTGGCCATCTATTTCTGAGCTTTAGTTTCTGTGTCTGTTCACAGATGGGGAGTTACTAGCGTTACCTGCCTCTAGGATTACTATGGTTTGGATAAGTGCTCCCAAAGCCCATATGTAGAAGGTGTGGTCCTTAGTCTATGGAGCAGTGTCCTTCGGTCCCTGGTCCCAGCATGATGTTTGGTCATATCATAGTTGCAAAGACAACAGGACCAAGTGACAATGGACTGAAACCTCTGAAAACACAAGCCAAAACAAACCTTTTCTCTTTATAAGTTGATTAACTCAGGTGTTTTGTCACAGTAATGGGAAGCTGATGAACACAGGGATTGCCCCTCTCTTTTCCTCATCAACCAGAATTTACTGGGCATATACTGCATAGAGGGTACTATGGTCTAATTAAAGCTATTGATATCTAGTTGTGTTGAAAACAACCATGTAAAAATGTGGGTTGTCCAAATCCATCTTTATTCTTTGAATGGCAGCTGGGTGTTACTTTTAATAAATGGGGTTTAAACAGTATGTATTCCTGGCACTCCTTTGGCTCTGTGGAAAGAACTTGTGAGTGTCCTTAACAGGGTCTGGAGACAGTGGGAGGGTAGCATTGTCACCAAGACAGAACACCTTATCTTTTCTGCTAAGTGTGTGAAGCTGAGACCCTCTTTTGGAGTCTGTCCCAGAAAGGAGTGAGAGGAGAGAGAACTTTGACTCCAAGGTTCAGTCAGGGAATGGATTAGCCATGGAGGAAAGGAAAACTTGTTTTTTTTGTAAGGTTGTTTTTATATGCTTTTGTTATTATATGAATATATATGTATATACACACTATATAATTTATATAACACATATATAGTTAAAACAATTTGCTAGTATATCATAGAAAGAGTATTTTAGGTGTGTTGTAAGATAGGGGCTGGGGCTTTATCTATCATGAAGTGTTTTTTTTCTGATCAGAATGAAAACTTCAAAGTCTTGTCTCATCATAACTGAAGTTCTTGTTCTTTTGGGCACCCCAACAAAAGATAGATTGGGGTCCTAGACATGGCAGATGCCCAATAGTTGGTGCTGAGGGTAAGCTTTTTTTTTTTTTTTTTTTGACAGCAAGTAACATGATACTGTTGAAAGGCTGGCTTTCGGCTTTGGAAATATCTATTCTGTCCCCAGGAAGGAGAATGGGTTGGGGAAAGGCCACTCACCAAGGCAGCGGACTTCGGAGCCGCTCCAGAGCCCGTTGGCCAAGCACTCCCTCACCCTGGAGCCCACCAGCGTGTACCCGGAATTGCAGGAAAAGATGGCGGTCGCTCCATACACAGACAGCGTTCCGATGCGGTGACCACTGGGTGGTGTGGCGAGCTCGCCACAGGAGGTGACTGAAAGGATCCCAACATGCTCAGTAGGCTGGCCCCAAGAGGAGGGACCCACACTGCTTCTCACATGCACAGATAGTGACGAAAATAAGATCCGTTTAGCCCTCCTCTCCCGGAACGCATGCCCAGGATGTGGGCTGTGATGTGGGCTTAAGTGATGTGCCCCCTCGACTGCAGGCATGTCTGAGAGCATCATAGGAGCGTTTAAACACCCAGGCCCACTCCAGATACAAGGGCCACAATCTCTGCAGATAAGGGCCAGGTGCCTGTATTTCTAAAAATTCCTCAGGTGGCTCAGGTGTGCACCATGGTTAGGAAGAGGTGGCAAGTCTGTGGTGTCTCCCTAATGCCCGGGCAGCCACTGCCCAGCCATCTTGCCATCCTTTTCTGCGGAGCCCAGGCAGCCCTGCCTCCTTCTTATCAGCAATACTAATGATACTGATAGCCTCTGCTCACCATGAGGTGAGGCCTGATCACCCAGGCTGTATCACAGTGAGCGGCTCCACCCTTGTGACCTCTGCCCAGCCACACAAAGGGCATATGCCACTGCAGAGCACACACCTTTCCCTTCCCTTCTGTAGGAGGTGATTCCAAGGTCACTTCCTAATATACCTTGGGCTCAGGCTTGCTGCTCAGAGACCCTGACCTCTGAGACTATATGAAAGAACCAGAGAAAAATGTTTAGCAGTGGAAAAGGAGGGAGACAGACTTAGGTGGCCCATCCCCTGTACTATCCTCCTTTATCCTGTACATCCCCCATTACAGCCCTTATCATATACCATGTTACCATCGCTTATTTGTCCTGTGGACTATCAGCTCCTTGCAACAGAGACCACAATACTTCATCTTCATACCTGTACAGTCTCTGGGGGCATAATAGGGACCTAATGAGTGTTGAATAAAGAAATAAGTGCATGCTTACCTGGCAGCTTCATAAAAGGCTGCTTTTAATACGATGTCTAGGTGTTAAGAAGTATTCTGTAGGTATTTTCCCAGCTCCTGATTCTAGATGAATGCCCCCAGAGAGATACACTGTGATCCCTGGAGATAACTCTCTTCTCCCCCTCCCCAATTTACCCCAGGTATGAGATAGTTGAGGTAGGAGGCGCTGTGCAAACATGCCCACCCTCCCGTCCTGGGCTTACTTTGGCAAGTTGGCATGGAGTCCCCGAGGCTCCATTTGCCGTTGGCCTGGCAGCGGATGACCCGCTGCCCAGTGTAGTAGTAGCCGGGGTCACAGATGAGCATTAGCTGGGCCTGGAACTGGTACTGTGTCTCAAAGATGAGCCTCCACCGGCCATGCTCTACACTGATGCTGCTGACATCGGGACAGGTCACAGCTGGGGGGGGACAAGAAGAAGAGATAATTAATTAATTATGGAAGACTGCAAGAGCTCAGAGCTGGGGACGGAGGGAACTTGATGCAGGAGAGATGAATCTAAGAATTTTCCAACTCTAGGCAGGTTGGGTGAATGAATGAAGTGTTGGGAGGGAGATGTGGCGAAACAGGGAATGGAGATCTGCCCAAAAAATCAAAAAAGGAGAGAGATGGTACTCAGTCAGTGTCAATTGTTGGGTGTAAGATGGAGTGTTTCTTTTGGCTAGACCTTAATTTTTCAAGAGAAGCAGAAATCTGGCCTTTATAAAAAATTAAAATTTCTTGATTTTAGAGTGTTGAGAAGCTATTAAAATTTTGTTTACAAAGCACAGTATAAGCCAAAAAAAAGACAAAATCATGTATCTATGGACCATGTATAACCCATTATAATGTCAATTTGTGACTCTGGCCTAAACATTGTAATTTTAGGGTTATGTGATCAAGGGTTGTCCATCAATTTTTTTTTTTTTTTTGGTGGTGGTGGTCTTGGGGATTTAACTTAGGAGCATTCTACCTCTGAGCTACACAGCCACTTTTTTATTTTTAATTTTGAAACAGGGTCTCACTAAATTGCTGAGGACTTCACGAAGTCGCTCCAACCTGTAATCTTCCTGTTTCAGCCTCCCAAATACCTTGATTACAGGCATGCACCACCACATCTGGCTTCCTGCACACTTTCTAACAGTTTCTCCATCTAAAAAGGAGCGGGTCATCCCTATGCTCTCTGGTGGTTTATGGAAACACCCTGGGCACAGCAGACCACCAATGTTACAAGAGTAACTTCAGATGGGAAGCCAAGCTTGGTCGCTGCCACTCCCCACCCTGTTCCCCTCCTGGAATCCCCCAGCCTTCACGGACATGCTTCCCCCTTCTTGCTGGGCTTTTAGGTCATTCTTTGAAGGAGTATTGTCTGTTGCTTCCCCAACGCCTCCTCATACCCGCCTCTGCTGCCCAAGGACTCACGGACACACTGGGGAGGGAGGTTGTGGTTGCTCCACAGGCCTGTATCCAGACACTCCGTGGTGGCCTCGGCGCCAGTCTGGAGGTGGTATCCTTCGTTGCAGCTGTACACAGCCTTGGTCCCCACCGTGTACTCCTTGCCAAATACCATCCCGTTCTTGGGGGCGTCGGGAAGACCACAGGAGAGAGCTGGTGAGGGAGGAAGGAGGCTGTGAGTGTTTCTGGTTCAAGAAGATGCTCTGAGACATATTGTGACCTTTCTTCTCCCCTCTAGAGCCCTGTGAAATCATAGTAGAAACTAACAAACAGGAAAAGACTCGTAACAAGCAAGAAAACGAGCGCATCCTCAGCGGAGATTTCAAAGATGAAAACTTGGGAGGTGGAATGAAGAGAGAAGTGTCCTGGTAGATTAAATGGAGCAGCTCGAAACATGTGGGAAAGACCACCAGGGTGACGCTTGTCTATCCCTCCCTGCAGATACCGCAGAGTCATCCAAGCTTCTATTTTCCAAGCAAAATAGTCTGTCCCCCTATGTAAGGTGGAAGGAAGGAACTCCCTTGAAAGAATTAGGTGAAGTCTTTTACCTCCAGGATTCCCTAACGGTCTCTCAGCATAAAGGCTCCCCCTCTGTCTGCTCATCTCTGCCACACCCTCAACTCAACTTCTTAGTTCTGGAGAGACCTAGTGGGCAAAGATATTTGCATAAAATAACAAAGGCAGCTCACATGTGCTGCCTGGGAAAAACAATCTAGCCTTCATGTTTGTTTGTTTGTTTGTTTGTTGGTGGTACTAGGGATTGAGCCCAGAGGCATTCTAACCACTGAGATACACTCTCAGCCCTTTTTAATTTTTATTTTGGAATGGGGGCTTGCTAGGTTGTTGAAGGTCTCACTAAGATGCTGAGGCTGTTTTTGAGCCTGTGATCCTCCTGTCTCAGTCCCCCTAGTACTGGGATTACAACCACCACGCTTGGCTAAACTTTGCTTTTTAAATACAAACAATCGCCAGGTGTGATGGCACACGCTTGTAATCCCAGTGCTTGGGAGGCTGGGACAGGAGGATCGAGCTTCAAGGACAGCCTCTAGTGAGGTCCTCTGCAACTTAGTGAGACCTTGTTTCCAAATAAAGAATAAAAAGTAGGGCTGGGGGTGTAGCTCGGAGGTAGAATGCTCCTGGGTTCCATCCCCAGTACTGCAATAATGAATAAATGAATAAATAAATATGAACAAAGATCACATACATTTGAGGAATTCCAGTAGGTCAGTATGATACACAAAGATATGATTAAAAAATAGGGAAAAAGACCTCTTCGGAAACAGAGCAGATCTGAGAAACAGAAAATATAAAATCTTTATGCTCTGAATTCCTGGTGTCTAGAGTCAATCTAAGGATTACAGGCCAAGGGACTGGCAGCTCCTACTTCTCACGGCCCTGGCCTGGCCCTGTTTGTGTTTATAGCTGAGGGTACAGAAGAGAACTCACTATCTGGACAAGCCTGAGTCCCATGGTCTTCATGCCAAAGCTCAGTTCCCAATCCAGAGGAAAGTGGGGGCACTCCCCTGGGTAGGAGATGAAGGAATAGAAGCGCAGAATAACTGAAATTTGTGGAATGAAAACTCTGTGGCAGATGCTGTGTGGAGTGAGGAATGGGCTGGGGGAAGGAGAGAGAAGGCATTGGGAGGTGCGGTTTCTCAGGGAGAGGGAGAAGTCATGGTCTGCAAGCAGTAAAAGCGAGGGACTGTCAGGCTCTTTCTGGTCCTCGGCTATGTGGGAAATGGTGCTGGTGTGGGTGAATGCCCCCAACTTGGAAGGTCCCCAGCATACGCACTCTCAGGAAGTTCCAGTTATTGTGGAGGAAGATGTGAGAAGGGCTTTATGGCTAGCGAGTATGAGCTTCTCGGCCATTGCACTAGGACTTCAGAGAAGGTAGAGAGAGAATGGCTGAGAGGGAGGGCGTCAGAGGGAAGCTTGGGGTAGAACAGGAGGAGGCCTGAGGTTGCGTGGACAGAGGCAAAGGAGGGCTTAGTACTGAGTGGTGACATAAGACACCAGAGGCGAGAAGTAGTTTCTAACTGGAGCTCTGGAAAAAAGACTTGTGCCTGTTGGTGTGGTGAAAGACATAGAGACTGAAACCAAATGACAGCGCCGTTGGGGAGAGTCAGTTTTCTGTGACCTTTGCTTAGGGCTTATGATAGGCTATTAATAACATGTTGCTTTTGTTCTTTGAGAAAGTATGAGCACAGGCCAGAAGGTTGTGAAGATCAGAAATGATAGATACCAGAAATGATAGATGCCATTAAAAAGTGATTTGCCATGCTGAGAACCAATGAGAAATGAAATCAAACAGCAATGTGATTTCCTGTTTTTGTCTATATAATTGGCAAAGTTTTTCCTCTTCTTTTTTTTTTCAGTGCAGTATGTAATGTTTAGAATGTGAACTTTCATGTGCTGCTGTTGGAAGTAAACATGAGGACAAAATTTCTAGAGGGCTCTTATCAAAAGCTGTAAACTTTGCATACATTATGATTCAACAATCTCATTTCTTGGAGTTTATTTTAAGGGAAAAGTATGGCTGTTCATAAGGATGGAATTAGAAGTCTATAGTAGCAAAAAATACAGAAATCCAAATGACCCACAGTAGGATGATACTCGACTGAGCAACAGTTTGGTATTCAACCACTGAAAATAATGACAAGGAAGCGCATTTCGTTATATGAAAGTGTTGATAAAATATTAAGAGCTTGTACACTAATAAGCCTATTTTTGAAACGAACACACAGGAGACCAGATGAAATGTGATAGGATTACAGTTCATTTTCACTTTTTTCTTTTGCATTATCTATAGCTTATATTTTTCAGATTATTAATCTGAATAATGAGTATGACTTCAAGGCAAAGAAAGCCTCTCATAAAATATAAAAGGTACTACATGAAAACTAATGTTTGATCGTTCAAATGTTTGATCACTTGACTCTAGGATTCCCAACCCAAGGCTTCCCCTCTGGGATCCTTCCCTAGCTGGCCAGAGGAAGGCGGGACCCTTTTCCCTCTGGGCTTCCATAACACTCCTTACATTCCCCATACAACGTGTCTCCATGCTGTCACTTGGTGTTTCTGTGCTCACATACCCATCTCCCCATGACTCTGAAAACAGAGACTGCTATGCATGTGGGACCCCCAGGGTCGGCCATATTATGGATCCTCAGTAAAAATTTGCTGAAGGAATGAATTCATTATCGAGCCCACAGGAAACCCACATTGGGAAGTGACTGGTCCCGAGCAAACCCAAGATCTGAGTTGGATCTGAGCCATCCTGTGACCCACTGCTTCCCAACTGGTCCTTACCTTGACAGAGAGGGATGGCTTCACTCCACAGGTGGTAACCCTGGGGGTGCCGGGTACAAATGGCCATGCTGTGTCCCACCAAGCGGTAGCCTGCGTTGCAGCCGAAGTGGATGGAGCCGCCGGGCTGGGTGCTGGTCTGGCCCAGGATGAAACCGTGGAGTGGAGCCCTGGGCAGGCTGCAGTAAGAAGCTGAAGGGCGAGTCGAGGTTCAGAGAACAGGGCAGAGCCAGAGGACACAGGGGACTTTTCATGCTGCCCCACCCTATTTCCTTGTCTTCGCTACTTCTCTGTTATATAGGAAGGTATGGGTATTTTTTATATCACAAATAATGATGAGTGATATTCATGTGTTTATTGGTCATATAAAAATCTTTGGAGATTCATTATCTATTTTAGTCTTTTACCTATTTCTAAATTGTATTCTTTGCTTTTATTGTTGCTAATTTTTAGGATTTCCATTTGGAATATTAATATACCTTCAGATATAGCATTTGGAAATATTTTATCCCATTCTATCAGTAACTTTTAATTCTGTTTACATTGTCTTTGGATGTACAATATTTTTCTATTTTTTTATGAAGTTTGTTTGTTTATTCTTTTGTTGCCTGTGCCTTTGGAATCATATCCAAGAAATCACTGCCAATTTCAATGTTGTGAAGTTTTTTTTTTTTTTTTTTTTTTTTGTGGTCCTGGGGATAGAACTCAGAGGCTTTCTACCTCCGGGCTATAATCCCAGATCTCTTTTCTACTTTATTTGGAAACAAGGTCTCACTAAGTTGCTGAAAGCCTCACTAAGTAGCTGAGGCTGGCTTCGAACCTGCGCGATCCTCCTGTCTCAGCCTCCCAAGCGCGGGGATTACAAGCATGCGCCACCACGCCCGGCTAATGTTGTGAAGTTTTAAGAACCTGGTTTTCTTCTAAAAGCTTATAGTCTTAAGATTTACAATTAGGTCTTTTATCTTTTTTGAGTTAATATTTATATAGGGTGTTAGGTAAGGGCCCAATTTTATTCTTTTTCATGTAGTAATTATTTTTCAACAATATTTAGTGAAAAGATTATTATTTCCTTCACCAAATGTTCTTGGAAACCTTGTCAAAAATAACTTGATTATATATGGAAGAAAAAAAAACATATCAAAGTTAATCAGGAAACCAAGCATGGGAAAGAGGGAGGTAAAGGCAAGGGTTAGGGATTGGGTAGGGGCTAATTGGATGATGTGTGCATGTACATCTCCATAAGTGTTTTATCCCACTGAGATGTATAACTACAATGCACCAATAAAAAGTTATTTAATAACAACAACAAAAAACAAAAAAATCCCCACAACCGGTTTAGTAAAAACAAAGCAAGACAATTGAGAATTTAAAAACGGCTCCATGAAGCCTTGGATCCCCTTTGTAGCCTGAAGGCAGCCCGGTTATAGGCCTCAGTTCAAGCTCTCAAGTCTCCTCCCTCCCAGAAAGCCTCTGGAAGGTGGAATCCCACAGGCTCCCAAAGGAGCAGGTCTGTGACTTGGGGACCAATCATTGAAACGTATCTAGCTGTTGTTTCTTCTCCCAAGAACTGGGACTTACAATATCTACCTCAGGGATTCGGACAATTTAAAAGGACCATGAATATAAAGCCCCCAGTACAGTGCAGAGCACGCATCCTCTGTCTATTATATGGCAATCCAGGACATAATTTCCCTCCAGGGCTTATTTCCCCTCAATGTAGGGCTTCAGTGTATTTAATTCATTTATCCAACAAAGAGATCTCAAGTGCCTATTATGTGCCAGTCATTCTTCTAAGGGCTGGGGCTGCAACAATGAAAAAACAAAAACAAAAAACAGACAAAAATCCCAGCCTGAGAGAACTCACATTATAAGCTCTTCTAGGGATCCTCGGGCCCGGTCTGTGAGGCTGTGAAAGGCGGAGGACTCCAGCGCCTGCCCAGCTGCACAAGCCTCTCTCTCTGTCCTAGGATCCTTGGCTGGGTCTCCCGGGCCCACTGGGGTGAGGGATCAGAGGGCCTGGCTCAAACTCACACACCCCACAGTGAGTGCCTCTGGCCTCTTGTCTGGGTATCACACCCCTTTTCAAATGGAACAATGTTTTATTTACTTATTTATTTATTACTAGGGATTGAACCCAGAGACTGGCCTTGAACCTGTGATATGCCTGTCTCAGCCTTCCAAGTCCTGGGATTACAGGCATGTGCCACGATGTCTGGCAGGAGCTGGTGTTTTAATACTTCTGCACAAATGCCACATGTGTCCTTCTGCTTTGCCTCCTCTGTCCTGTGTATGTTACATCTACGTACCCACCTTTCTCACAAACATGAATCTTAAGTTCTAAAATATAGTCATTCACAGTGATAGGTTCATGTTCAAATCACACACACATTTACTGTATTTTAATTAGCAAGTACTAATTGTTGTCCTGTGTAATTAATTCCCTTTCTATGTGGCATATGCATTATAATTACAACTGACTCATTGTCCCCCAAACATGCTAAATCTTTGAGCATCGAGGAAAAGGCAACTTCTTAATAACTTTTAGTTCCTAATTTAGCAACCTGGGAGGGAAATGCTGTATTATCTTTTTGCATAAGCACCTGCCAGGATCTCAGCCCCCCCTCTCCCCCAAGAGGCACGTTGAGGTTTCTTTTTTTATCATGAGGAAAGTGAGGCCTGGAATAGTCAAGTGCCTCATCAAAAAATCCTATAGCCAGTCGATGGCAGAGTTGGTCACTGACACACTGGGCATGCCACAGAGAGGAAGAGTGCATGTGGTCTGCAGAGGAGACGGACCCTGAGGCAGTGAACATCCATCTCCTCCCAGGCTCCCCACAGCTTCATCTGGTTGGCTCTTCCCTGGAGGCCATGCCCAAGGAGTCTTTATGATTGTTCAAATGGTCCTTCTGAGTTTGGGCTGGTCTTGTAAAGAAGGCCCTAGAGGAGACATGGACCTCAGATGGGACTTGAGAACTTAATGTCCGTCCCAATATATATTATGTGGGATATATGTATATGGGTATCATACCCCTATATATGGAATATATGTATATATTATATATATAGTATGGAAGGATATATACACACTATATATACACATACTATATATACATATATATGTATAAATATATATAGTGTGTGTGTGTATGTATGTATGTATGTATGTGTATATATGGTATTGGGAATTGAACCAAGGCACATTCTCCATCTGAATTATACCCCAGCCTTATTTTCTTTTTTATTTTGAAACAGGGTCTTGCTAAGTTTGCCAGGGCTGGTCTCAAATCTGATCCTTCTGTCTCAGCCTCCCAAGCACTGGGATTTCAGATGTAAGCCACCATGCCCAGCTCCAACCAACATACTTTAAAGATGTGTCTGCCATTTATTTGAAGTCCAGGTCCAGGTGGCCAGGGGAAGGGCGCTGAAGGGCGCAGGTGGAGCTCCCCACGGCAGTCCATTCCTGCCCACTCGCTTACAGGGCCCAGCCAGCAATCATCGGACCCACCACCCTTCAGAGTGGGCACTGAGCAGCTTAGCAAATTCTCTTCCAGCCAGCACTGTAATCCACATGATGGAAGTTCAGAAAAATTCGATTTTCTCTTTCTCATTACACTCCTCGGGGTAATTTTGTGGTCCTCATAGATTGCTGCTCAGCTGAACTGTCTGCGCTGCCTGGCCTTTGATCTGACTCTGCCTATAAGATATAGCTTGTCAAAAAAAGAATGAGATCCTGTCATTTGCAGCAATGTGGATGGAACTGGAGGGCATAATGTTAAGTGAAATAAGTCAGGCAAAGAAAGACAAACACTGTCCTCACTCCTATGTGCAAGCTGAAAAAGTTGATTTTATAGAAGTAGAGTAGAATACTGGCTATCAGAACCTGGGAAGAGCAGAGGAGGAGAAAGTGGATAAAAAGAGGCCAGTTATCAGCTACAGAATTACAGTTAGATAAAAGGAATAAGCTCAGGCATTCTATAGCACTGCAAGGTGACTACAATTAAAACAAATTTATCATATGTTTAAAATAGATAAATAAAAGAAGTTTAAAAGCTTTCAACATAAAGAAACAACAAATGTTTGAGGTGATATATTTGCCAATTGACCTGATTTGGTCAGTGTGTGTGTGTGCGTGTGTGCGTGCGTGTGTGTGTGTGTGTGTGTGCGTGTGTGCGTGCGTGTGTGCGTGCGTGTGTGTGTATCACATCATTGTGCCCATAAGTATGTACAATTATTATGTGTCAACAAAAACAATGCCATTAAGAAAAGATATGGTCTATAGAGCAGAAACGGGCTTCTGGGCTTTTGCTGCTTGTCTAATATTTGCTAGGTAGAGAGCTGTCTAAGGGTTTTCCAGTTAAGGAACTTTTGCTAAAATTTTCTAAATTCCTAAAGGGAAATTTCTGAAGGGGGGTAGGAGCCCCCTTCCCTATGATCAGATCTTGTATGTTAGTTAGATTGTATGTTAGATCTTGTATGTTAGTTAAATTCCTCTGAAGACAGGATGACAGAGGGAAGAGGTTAAGAGTGGGGAAAGGCCGGGGGTGGTGGTGCATGCTTGTAATCCCAGCGTCTGGGAGGCGGAGATCTGAGGATAGCGGTTTGCCAACAGCCTCAGATACTTAGTGAGGCCTTTTGTAACTCAATGAGACCCTGTTCCTTAAAAAAAAAAAGACTAAAATATAGAATTTGGGGTGTAGTTCAGAGGCAGATTGCCCCTGGGTTCCATCCCCAGTACCCCCCAAAAAAGTGGGGAAAGGACTAGAAAAAGCGGTAGGAGGATGCTTCTTGTACCATGTGTACAGCTGCAGGTGAGGGGATGAAGAGGAGGAGCAAGCTGCCCGGCCCACAGAGGAGCTCGCCACCCTGAAGAGGAGACGGACCGTGGGGCTTGGGGGCCGTGGTCCTTCCTCATGAGTCTTTGTGGCTTACTCACCTGAATACCGAATCTTAAAGCCCTTGCGATTGTAGGCGTGGTCAGATGACCAGCGCAGGTACACAGAGTTGCTCGTGCTGGTGACAGTCAGGGGAGCCGAGTAATTCCCGCTGAGGGCTTTCAACAGAGGACTCTGTCCTGAGGGACCTGGGTTAAGAAGGACACAGGATTACAGGCTATAGCATCCTTAAAGAAAAGGAGAACGGTGAGACACCAGGTCTCGGGGACGCCCCTGTAGGTCCCCACCCAGGACCCTGGCCAAGTGAAGAGAGCAGGGAGAGCAGGCCCGGGCCACAGTGTCCACATGGGGACAACCTGAAGGAAACTGGCCTTCTCTCATGTATGCTAGGAATGAGGCCAAGTTGGTGTTAACCGTGGAAAGCTGCTTCCTTGCACGTATGCCGGGACAGCTGCTCCTCGGGATGCTGGTCACACAAGGAACAAAGCTAGCTAAGCAAGCTGCCGCTGCTGCTGCCTTCGCGGCTTCTGTAGCCTAACTTCTACAGCCCTCCCTCTGTGGCAGGAACTGACGGCACTGTGGTAAGGAGACGGTCACTGGTCCAGGTAGCTGCCCCTGGACAAAAACACTGTGAGGGACAGGAGGCGCTCTCTTCTGGCAGTAGAGGCATGAGGAACCAAGGGGCTCCTGTGCAGCCATCACCACTGGACTCTTGGGCGAGGTCTTCCCCCTCTAGCCCGTGGCCGCTGAATCTTCACCATGTGCATTTTCCAACATACATATGTCTCATCCCCCATCTCCAGGTGTCTTTCTTGGTCT
Organism: Muscardinus avellanarius; assembly: GCF_963383645.1. Lineage (NCBI taxonomy): Eukaryota > Metazoa > Chordata > Mammalia > Rodentia > Gliridae > Muscardinus > Muscardinus avellanarius. The sequence goes on from NC_137788.1 coordinate 27,297,433, forward strand.
AGGCGACCTATCCCTTTGCCCTTGCACATCTGGGCTGTGGACGTTACACACAGCTCTCTGCAGAGAGCTGCAGGTGCAGAAACTAGGGCTGGGATGGCTGGGTAACTTTCAACCAGCAACATCCTCTCTCTGCAACTCCTGGTATCCCTAAAGAGTTCTTCCTGCTGAACCCAGATCTAGGAAGCCCCTGCTACCTACAGGAGCTGGCCGTGAGATGAAATCCATTTGCTATTTTGGGTGGTGGCCAGAGTCAAGAAGCTGGTTGATGGAGGAGCTGGATTTTAAGCTGAAACCTCTTCCATTTGGCCACCCTATTTCTCCTGTGCCCACTAAAAGCAGCTCGGTGCCCACCGTAGAGAAAAAAAAGATTAATGCAAGGAATAGAAGATAGCAATGAAGTTGGGGGGAGATGCCAGGTGTCAGGGTGATGAGCATGGAGCCCTCTGATTCCCTCCCAAGGCTCTGCAAGGAGGGGGTCCCTCTTCCCCTTTGCTTCCTTAAATGCCTGGGGTTGCATCCTGGACTCACTGGTTCAAGGCAGGCACGATGGAAAGCTGGGGAATCCACAACCCAGGACTTACTGCCCTGGACGAGGCCCCAGTGAGGGCTCTCATATGTTACTGAGTCAGCTCTTAAAAGACTGAAGAAGTTAAGGATCACGATGGACAATGTAGGGCCATTGGATTGCAGCAGCAAAGCATGAAGGAAGGGGTCCAGAGGCCCAGAGAAATGGCAAGCTTGCATAGGTCTATCGTGTGAGGGCGGAACCTCCCCTGGCTGGCTGTATTCCCTGGGAGGGCCTGGAGGAGCCTCCATTTATTAATCAAGAGTGCACAGGTGAGGGGAGGACACCAGCACCACTGAAACCCTGAGCACTGGCTGTCCCCTGTAGGTTGACACCGATGGGAGGAGCCGCTGTCATGGAACCAGGCTCCCTGGGGACGAGCAGCCTGAGAACAGAGGTCAGGTGGAGACACTTAACAGTCAGGAGTGAGACTGGCATAATTACTAAAATGGGCAGCAAGATTGGAATGGTGGCTGGGAGGGCCTGACTGGCAGGATCCATGGAGATGGGTCCTAGAACATGTCGTTTCTAATGGCAAGACAGATGGGGACCCAAAAAGGGGGAGCAAAAATAGTATGGATAAAGCCAGGCGTGGTGATGCACGCTTGTAATCCCAGCACTTGGGAGGCTGAGACAGGAGGACCGCAGGTTTGCAGCCAGCCTCAGCTGCTTAGTGAGGCCCTCCACAACTTAGTGAGACCTTGTTTCAAAAAATTGGGCTAGGGAGTGTAGCTTAGAGGTAGAATGGCTCTGGGTTCAGTCCCCCGTACTGCCAAAAAAAAAAAAAAAAAAAAAATGGCTAGGTGAGCAAAACAGGTCATGAGCGAATAAACAGAGGGTGAGAAAAGCTCCCCAGGATGGAAATTCGCAACCACTCGCCCAGTTTTCAGACCCAGGATGGGTTTCATTTCCCATTCCAGAAAACTGCAACCAAAGGAGAGGCTGAGTCCCTATGAAAAGGACCCTACAAAATGACACCAACTCTATACAAGGGTGATTCTTCTAGTTCTCTCCTCAAGGACTTACCACTGTTGACTCTGATAACTGAATATTTAGAAACAAGAATGTCTAAATATTTTCAAGGCTTTTGGGCACAAGATGGTGGTGTTGATGGGGGATTGAGGTGGACACCGGTGCATCCAGAGCTTCTCCTGGCCGCTCTGTTAGGACAGGGGTGTGCCAGGGTTGGAAATGGTGATAAATGGAGTCCTGGCTTGGTTCTTCCTCACAGTGCCCACACACCAAGCCGCACCTAGTGTTAGCAGCTGCGCCAGATGCTGCATCTTCTCCAGAGCAGATGAGTTAGTCTTGACCACATGGGGTGCAGCTGGGGCTCTGGCAATTCATTCCCTCTCATGCCCATTGGGAAGGGGGATCAGGAGCAGCTTGCATTTGCATGAAGGGAGGGGGGCTACTTGGGCATCCTGCAGAATGTAGCATACTGATCTCCTATATTGAAGACCTCATGTTAATCAGATCTAATGAGCAATGAGGGACCATTAGTGGAAATGCCTTTAGAAGACTCCTAAACTCCAGAGGTTTAAGAGATACATCTTACAAAGTTTGTAGTGACATTTTTAGGGTAGAGTGATTTGTGGCTTGCTGAGACATTGCCTCCAAATTAAAGAGCAAATTATTCTACCTTATCCCACCGCCACTAAAGTAGCAGCACAGTGTTCGGCAGGCCTCTCTGGGTTTAGGAGGAAGCGCACTCTTTCCTATACTAGGACCCATGTATTGGCTGCCATTCAAGGGTGCTAGCTTTGAGTGACAAACAGAGAAGAAAGAATTCTCTAACAGGTCTAGGAAACTGTATAATCAGCAGCCATATAGCCCTTCAGATGCCATGGTCTTGGAGCTTCTGTGGTAGAGCAAGACATCATGTGGGCCTCTGGAAAGCCCTAGTGGGAAGCCTGCCTCATTGACTTCCAGGGATCTGGAGCAGGTCTGTGTCATGGGCAGCAGAGAGCTGTGCAGCATTCGATGGACTCACCATCGAAAATCTCGAACTCATCGAACTGCTTCTCGCTGAGGAAGTACTCCACCGTGAGGGAGATGTTGTATTCGGGCTCCACTCTCACTAGCCAGGAGCAGGTTTGGAATTGGGGGTAGCTCCCAGGGTAGCTCTGGCTCAGGATCACGCCCGTGGAGTCCGTCAGGAGCTCGTTGGTTGGGCAGTGCACTTGGAGAAAGAAAGAAACATCAGATACATGGAGTGAAGGCAGAACCAGGGCCAACACATTAGCTTTTCCCTGGTGCAAAGGAACCATTGGAAAACCAGTATTTGAGTGCATTCTAACAAGACCCCACGCCCATGATTTGTGGTGACCATGACACGTGGTGACCTCAGACAAGGTGCCAACCTTACGGCATTGCTGGGACTCAGTCCTGGCTGGTTGGTTGGAATCACTTCCTAGCTCAGCCCTCCATAATGCTACCTTCTTTGGAATAGGTGGGCTTTGGAGTAGGTGATACATACACACAGACCACCGTAACACATCCTGAATCCAAAAGAGTTAATCTATGAAATGGCTGTAATTGGTACAAAGATAATACAGGGCCTCACTAAGTAGCTGGGGCTGTCCGCGAACCATGATCCTCTGGTCTCAACCTCCCAAATGCTGGGATTACAAGCGTGAGCCACCACGCCCGGCTTTTTCTCACCTGGCTTTTTGATTCTACTAACCTGAGGACCTGCACAGGCCACTGAAGCGAGGTGACATTTAAGTTCCCTGGGGACCCTTGGCCCACTCTGGCCTCTGTCAGGTTGGCTTCTCGAATTCTTTACATTTCCACTTGAAACTGCAGCCACTGAGTGCAAATGGCATGCTCTATCAAACGAGTTTGGTCGGTAGGCTTTCCTTTTTTGTGTGCAAACTTATCAGATCTGGGCATTACTGTTTACAAGGCTCTTCCTCTGTGCCCTGTGCTCACGATTATCTGGCCTCTAAAGGGTTAGGATCATGCAATAAAACCATCTAATCTTGACGTCTTTGGCTGGCTTTCTTCTGATAACATTCTTTCTTTATTTTTAGAGAATTTGGAAAAAGGATAACCTTTCCATCTATATTGGAATAAATTTTAGAAACTTATACTCTCCTGGAAAAGAAAGACATATATTTGTGCGAAGTAGCCACATAATTTTTAAAAAAGTTCTCTTGCTACATCGATTATAACCTATCTTTTCTTATTTTTTGTATTCTTCCACTTTCTCCCTTTGTTCTTGATTAGTTTACCTAATGGTTTGACCATTTTGCTGTTATTTCAAGTACATCTTTTTTACCTTATTAGAGTTTTTCTCTTTTAGAATTCATTAAGTGTGTGTGTGTGTGTGTGTGTGTGTGTGTGTGTTTGTGTGTGTACAGTAGTAGAGATTGAACACTCAGGGGCATTCTGTCTCTGAGCCATAATTCCAGTCCTATTTTTTTTTTATTAATTTTGAAACAGGGTATCATTAAGTTGTGGAGGATGGCCACAAAACTATGATCCTTCTGTCTCACTCTCCCAAGTATAGGGATTATAGCTGTGTGTCACTGAACCTTGTTAGGTGCGTGAGTGGGTGCCTGGTTAGAACTCATTAAGTTCTTTTTAAATGTAAAATTTTGAGATGTAATTTACCAACAGTAAAATACACAGATTTTAGATACATCGTTCAATGAATTTTGGTATAAATATATGTACCTGTGTAACCAATACCACAATAGAAATATATATCATTTGAGCTGGTAAATTTCTCCCTGCTCCTTGCAATTAGTATAATCCCCATGCTCCAGGAAATCATCACTGGTGTTATTTCTAGAATCGTAGATTAGTTTTGCTTGTACAAGAATTTCATACAAGTGGAATCCTGCATGTATTACTTTTGCATTTGGCTTCTTTTGCTAACCATGTTTATAGGATTCACCCCACACTGTTTGGCATATCGTCACTTGGTTTACTTTTATTGCTCAGTAGTATTTCATTGGATGATCATAGGATAACTTACTTACTCATTCAACTGAGGAGCACTTGGGCGCTTTCTACTTGTGGGTTATTATGGAATTTATGTAAAAGTCTTTTTACAGACCTAGGTTTTCATTTTTCTTGGGTAAATAGAATTGTCAGTCAATAGGTAGATAGTTGTATAACCTAAAAACAAATGGACAATAGTTATTTTATTTTTTATTTTTTTGGTGGTACTGGGGTTTCTGGAAGCCCTTCTACCTCTGGGCTACACTCCCAGACCTATTTTATACTTTTTTATTTGGAAACAGGGTCTCTTAAGCCAGTGTGGCTGGCTTTGAACCTGTGCGATCCTCCTGTCTCCGCCTCCCAAATGCAGGGATTACAAGTGTGCACCACCACGCCCGGCTACAATAGTTCTTTTAAAGTGACTATATAATTTTACATGCCAGTCGGCATTTATGACAATCCCAGTTACTCCACATCCTTCCAATGCTTAGCACCGTCAGTCCTCTGCATGTCAGCCATTCTAGGGGACGTGTAGTGATATTTCCTTGCACTCCCTGATGACTAATGCAGATGAACAACTTCTCATGTTGTTATTGGCCATTTACATATCATATTTTGTAATGCGTTTATTCTACTTTCTTGTCTACTATTGTCTTTTACTGCACTGAATTAGACAAGTTCTTTGCCTAGTTTGGATACAGATCTTTTAAGAGAATATGTGTATTGTTAATACCTTCTCTTATTCCTTAGTTTGCCTTTACTTTTTTCTCAAATCTAGTTCTATAGGTTGTTCCTTATATATTTTGAAGCTATTTTATTATTTGCATTTATACGACACGCCCTTTGAAATGAAATTAGACTTTTCTTGTCATTGTATATCTATTACTGATAATACTTTTCATAATATTACTAGAAATTTCTTTTTTTCTTACGTTAGCCATGTTTTTGACACTGAGGATTGAACTCAAGGCTATGCTACCTCTAAGCTATATCCCCAAAAGTTGTATTTTTTATTTTAAAAGAGTCTTGCTAAGTTGCTGAGGATCACCTTGAACCTGTGATCTTCCTATCTCAGCCTCTTAACTGGGATTTCAGGCCTGTATGTTAACCATTTTCTATATCATATCTTTCTAATTTTTTTCTGAAACATATTTGGTATTTATTTTTAAAATGCATCTCTTGTAGAAAACAAATGGCTACCATTTAAAGCCTCTAAATTTTGGCATGGTTTTTATGCAGTAAGAGCTTGTTGTTATTATCATGCTACTAAAATATCCTATGGTAGCTATTTATCTTTGGTTATAGAAAGAGGTATATTAAAGCCTGGCATGGTAGTGCATGCCTGTAACCCTAGCACTTGGGAGCTGAGACAGGAAGATCATAGGTTTATGGCCAGCCTCAGCTACTTAGTGAGGTTCTCTGCAACTTAGTGAGAATCTGTTTCAGAATAAAGAATAAAAAATAGGTCTGAGGGTGTATCTCAGAGGTAGAATGCCCTTGGGTTCAATCCCAAGCACCACACACACACAAAAGAAAGAGGTATATTAAAGTTTCTCCCTGTAATTATGAAATTTGTCCCCTTTTCCTATAATTTGGTCAGTTTTTCCTTCATATATTTCAAAACTAGGTTAGATATTGATTATGACTGGTATATAGTCTTTATAGATTATGTTTATTAGTATGAAATATTTCTCATTGTTACTTTTAATGCTTTCTGACTTAAATTGTATTTTTGGTGATAACTTTGCTATACTAGCTTCTAGAGGTTAGTATTTTCTATGTGGTTTTTCTTTTGGAATTTTTTTTGTCATATACCAAGGATGAATGACATCTTTCTAGTTATGATTTTATTCTTTTTTTGGTACTGGAGATTGAACTCAGAGGTCTTCTACATCTGAGCTATACCCCTAGCCTTATTTTAACTAACTAACTAACTAACTAAGGTAAATAAACTAACTAAGGTACTGGGAATAGAACCCAGGGGAATTCTACCTCTGAGCAATACCTTCAACCCTATTTTTAAAATTATTTTAAAACAGGGTCTCACTAAGTTCTCAAGGGCCCTGTTAAATTGCTGAGGCTGGCCGTGAACCTGCAATCCTCCTGTCTCAGCTTCCTGAGTATAGGGATTACATATGCGTGCCATCACATACAGCTTATTTTTTATTTTGAAATAGGGTCTCACTATGTTGCTGAGAACCACACTAAAATACTGAGGCTGGCTTTGAACCTGTGGTCCTCCTGTCTCAGTCTCCCAAGTGCTTGGATTACAGGTATGTGCCACCACATCTGGTGACTTTATTCTTAATGTTCTGGAATTGTACTGTGATGTTCTTAGGTTTTAAATATTTACCACATTTTCATGTTACTATAGGAAAAAGCATGCTTCTGGGATTATAACAAAATGCCTGTTCCGAGTCACAGAGAATTAAGACTTTTAGATTCAATGCATTCCATATGAAAACCCCAGCAGGGTTCTTCGTAGATATTAACAACCTTATCTTAAAAATCATATGAACGTTCAAAAGGCTCAAAATAACAAAAGTAATCTCAAAAAGAAGAAACAAAGTTGGAGGACTAACACCATTTTCAGTAAATGTTTCTGGGTAAAATGAATCTGCACGTGTAGAAAAAGGTGGTTGGGTCTCCCTACCTCACACCATATATAACAACCGACTTAAAATGGATCAAAGATCTAAGTATGGGAGCTTAAACTATAAATTCTTAGAAGAAAACATACATGTAAATATTCTTGACCTTGGATTAGGTAGCAGTTTCTTAAATATGACACCAAATGCACAAGAAACCAAAAATTATAAAAATTGGATGCCATAAAATTAAAAACCTTTGTGCTTCAAAGTACACCATCAAGGAGGTGAGAAGATGACCTATGAATTGAGAGAAAAAATAACATGTATGGAGTTTGTATCTAGGATCTATAAAAAGCTCTAACAAGTCAATCGTAAGAAGACAAATAACCTAATTGTAAAAATAGGTATATAGGATCTGCACAGACACTTCTCCAAAGGAGATACATGATGAGCACATGAGAAGATGCTCAAAGTCATTAGCCATGAAGGCAATGCAAATAAAAACCACAATTAGATACTACTTTATATCCAAGAGGATGACTATAATTAAAAATACAAATAATAATATGTGTGGAAGCCTCATACATAGTTGCTGAGAATGTAAAATGGTTTAGTCACTTTGGAAAACAGCCTGGTAGTTCCTGACATATTAGATACAGAACTATATCATATGGCCAAGCAATTCTACTTCTGGGTATCTAAGTAAAATTAAAACATACTATTCATACAAAAACAGGCTCATTAATGTTTATAGCAACATTATTCATAATAGCCCCAAAGTGGAATCAGCCCATATGTCCATAATGTTCATCCATTAATGAATGAATGAACAAAATGTGGTGTATTCACATGAAAAAATCTTTGGCAATAAAAACAGCAAATACTTACATGATTACAATATGAATGCACCTTGAAAACAATATGATAAGTGAAAGGAGCCATGCACAAAAATATTATATGATCTGTTTCTATGAAGTGGCCAGAATAGGCAAACCAATAGAGACAGAAACTAGATTGATATTTGTCTAGGACTGAGGGGGTTGAAAGGAAATAGAAAGTGACTGCTAATAGGTGTGGGTTTTTTTGGGGGGGAGGATGATGAAATGTTCTGAAATCGATCATGGTGATGATTACAAAACCCTGTGAATATGCTAAAACATATTGAATTGTACACTTTAAATGGGAAGAGTGTGAATTAATTTTCAATGACACTATTATTAAAAGAAAGTCTATGAAGGCAAGAATGGCAAGTCCTGGAGGCAAGCACAGGGCTGAGAAAGGGGAGTGAAGCCAAGAAGACTGGGGCCATGGAGACACAGATCAGCAGCCAGGGTGAGAAAGAAAGGCTGGAGTGAATCAAGGTGGTTCTTGTCAGGATGAAGCCTAAAGCTTTGCAACATTCCATTGTCTGACTATACCGTGTTTTTTAAATTTTTGTATTGGGGATGGAACCCAGGGGTATTCTACCTCCTACCTATACCCCCGGCCCTATTTTTTATTCTCTATTTTGAAACAGGGTCTCACTAAGTTGCAGAGGACCTCACTAAGTAGCTGAGACTGGCTGCGAACCCGAGATCCTCCTGTCTCAGCCTCCCAAGTCCTGGGATTACAAGCATGCGCCACCACGCCAGCTACTACACCAGTCTTTGTCCATTCATCAGCTGACAGCCATCTGGGCTGCTTCCACTTTTTGACTATAATGTTATTGGGGGCAGATTGTTTGGCATGTGAGTGTATCTGCTTAATTAAAATAAACAGGGAATTTCCCAGTGTGCCGGGCAGCCTCATTCTGCCAATCGCAGCTTCTCTTCCTCACTAACAATCCCTACTGTGGGGTCTTTCTACTCTTGCTTTCTGAGGGGGTGGGGAGAGGCTGGCCTCTTTCTCCATAGGCTACTAAATATTGGTTGGTAGCAATAATACTAGGAGTACTGGTTATAATAATAAGAGCCAACATGGAGATATGGAATATTCCAGGCATTCTCAAGTGGTTTACATGATTAACCCATTTAATTTCTCCCAATAATCCCATGGCATAAGTACTATCATTATCCTCATTTGATAGAAGACTAAACTAACACACAGGAGGTTTAGGTTCCTTGCTCTGGTAGGATGCCCTGAGAGTGTCCAGTGTTTGTTTTTGGTCTGAGCTGGGAAAGCTGGGTGACGTGAATTCACATGTTGTCAAGGCACTAAAGTGGCATGAAGACCTGTGGTCTCTGGGTCACCTGGATCAGCGCATGGCACCTTGAGTGCATCTACACTCCAGCACGGCAGTGTAGGGCCTGTGTGTGAGCCCAGCCTTCCCTAAGGACCCAGAAACTCCTCCTTCCAGGGCTCAGAATGCATGTTTAGTAAATGTCCAGGAAAGGCAAAAGGAAGACAGAATAAATGTGGCCTCTGTGGCCAATTCACAGCCCCAGACCTCCAGCAGGGTGGAGGCCCGATGAAGAGCACCTGCTTATGCCTCATTCGCCCACTCAGCCATCAACAAAGGTCACCCCGTGGCTCTTACTTCATGGGGCAGAGCCTGAGCTAAGAACTGGGAATAGAAAGAAGGGTGAAGCCAGGGTTTGGGAGGATCTCCAGACCCAGTAAAGACATGACTCAGTGCAGTTACCTTCACAAATTGGGGGTGGGCCTTCAAACTGTAGGTAGGTTCCAAGTTTGCAGGTCAGGATTTCATTCCCCACTAGGGTGAAGCCAGGAAGGCACCGGTAGCGTACGATGTCACCTGTCAAGAGAGACCAGCATGGGGATTCCCTGGGGTGGAACGGAGAGGGCTGGTTAGCACCCCTCAGTATCTCAAACCCACTGCCAGGCAGCCAATCAGAGGCCGGTCACGTTCTGTTCAGACCTCAACAACAGCTCAACTCCAAGCCAGTGGCCCAAACGTGGCTTCCCTTATAGCCCAGCCTTGCCCGAGACCATGAGTAAATATTTTCATATTCTAAGCAATGAATACTGTCTTATATGGGTTTCTCAAAACCATGCTGACTTGAATCACAGAGGATACCTACGTCCCTGGCTCCTCTTTCTCCGGATGACTAAAAGGAAGTGTGATTGTATTTTGGGTGTGAACTCCATTGACAGACTATCAACCCTCCTGCACAGGGCCTTGGTTTTTCTCTCCCCGTGGATGGTGGACAGAGGCGAGCCCAGCAGTGGAATCTCTGTGGCCCATCCCTGCCCTGACACTCGCCACCCCCCTCCAGCCTGGCTCATGGCTTGCTGTTTGGAATGTGGTACCTATGTTGAATTCTTCATTCTCTGTGACGACTTCAGCATTGGGAAGGATGGTGGGAGGAGGGCATTTGGTGAGCGGATAAGCTGAAAAGATGAGAGAGTACACGTCAGGGCAAGAGCAACCTTGGACCACAGAGTCATCCACTGAAGATTCCTCACCATCTCAGGCCTCACTGAGTCACACAACAGATATTTATTTATTCGCTTATATACTTATTTTGTGGTACTGGGGATTGAACCCAGCGGCATTCTACCTCCAAGCTACAGTGCCAGCCCTATTTTACTTTTATTTTGAAACAGGGTCTCACTAAGTTGCTGAGGGCCTTGCTGAGTTGCTGAGGTTGGCCTCAAACCTGCGATCTTCCTGTCTCCACCTGCTAAGTACCGGGATTACAGGTGTGCACCACCACACCTGGCTAACAGAGATTAATGAGTATTTATCTGTATCCAGAGCAAGCTCAGCCAAGTACTATTTTGCTTATCTTCTGTCTTGTTTGTTTTGGGAGCAAACACCAGGACCCATATTTCGGAGCTAATAATACAGGAGGGAGGACATAAGCAGCAGTTAATGATGGTCACTAGCCCTTCGGGAAAGGGACAGCACTGCCGAGCACCTCCTTTATGTTGGTACCTCTGCAGGCTGGACCTCTAAGGCTCACAATGGCTGGTCCCTCGTGAAAAACCCCTTCTCTACTTGTTAGCAGATGAGATCCAGAAAGAGGAAGTTACAAAAGCATTGAAGATACAGCTCAGTGGTAGAACACTTGTCTAGCATGTGTGAGACTCTGGGTTCAACTTGTTGCACTACCAAGAACCCCCCAAAACAACAAAACAAAACAAAACCCCTTAAATATTGCTGGAGCCTTAGTTCATTGGTGGAACACTTGCCTGGGGTATGCAAGATTTGATCCTTTGATCAAACAGATTGCAAAATTTTAAAAATTGAAATAACAGGATTTAATCATACAGATTTCCTAGAACATGTTTCACAAATGCTCTACTTTTAATCATTTAGGTTTCCAAAGTTTTGCAATTAAAAAAAAACAACAAATGAAATCCTGCTAATCATGTCTTTTATATTTTTTCATTTCCTTTTATTGTTCTGACTTTTTTCTTTTAAAATTAGGAATGATTAATGTATATGACTCTAGCCGGGTGTGGTGGTACAAGCATAATTCCAGTACTTAGGAGGCTGAGACAGTAGAATCACAGGTTTGAAGTCAGCCTCAACAACTTAGTAATACCCTCTGCAACTTAAAATCCGTTTTTTTTTTTTTAAATAGAGCTGGGGGTATAGTTCAGAGACAGAATTCTCTTGGGATCAATTCCTAGCACCAGAAGAAGAAGAAAAAGGAAAGAAAAAGAAAAAGAAAAAGGAAAAAAAAAGTGCATGAGCTTTATTAAGGGGCAAGCATCTTCCACTGAATGCCAATGATCTATTCCTAGAAGTCAGACACTAACTAGGATCTCTTTCCCCAGTATTTTAGGTGATGCTTGTACATCAAAATTTAAAAAGAAATGAAGACACAATACTATACATACATGTGGCAAACCACTCCATTAGAAATTAAATACTTAAAACATCACTTCATGATCACCCAACTATTAATATGGCTGTAACAAAACAGGGGCTCGGTGCATCGTAGAACCATACTTAGTATCCTGTACCATAAATATTCAGTGCATTGTGAAACAATTTTCAATTATAGGATGTTAGGAGTTTAATGTTGTAAAAACTCTAAGCAGAACATGGACTAAGTATGAAAGTCACGGAGGGAACGTGCTCAGGACAGCGTGGGTAGAGCGCCACTCACAATGAACAGCGCGGGCGGCACCTCTCAGAGCCAGCGGCAGCTGTGACCCCCATTCACCCCCATAGTGGGAATGGATTTCTTCTCCAAATGCTCACATAGGGCCCTGACATTTTACCAAATGCAATTCGAATATAACTTGAGACTTTTTCCTGCGTGGGGTTTTATTTAAAATGTTGTATGATATTTTGAGGAGCTAAACTTTAAATTCTTATACAGACACATTGGCTGAAAAATAGCCCATTGAGAAATGTGTAAGCTTTGTGAAGTGTGTGTATTAAAACATAAGAGGCACTCTAGTGGAAACCGAGCGGGTTCAATCTTGATTTACCATTAACCAGGAGGCCCGTGTCTGCACTTGAGGTGTGCTTCCATTTCTCTCTCCAGGAAAATTGTTCCGAATGCTGTACTCAGCAGGCGACAGTTTCTCCGGCATGAGATGCCCTCCCTCCTTCCTCCCGTTCCCTGGGTGATTACCTACTGAGGACTCACGGTGGATCTGGAGCCCCGCCCTGCGCTGAGGACAAGCACAGCCCTCGCCCTTCTGGGACTCAGAGCTCGTCAAGGGAGCCCAACTTCAATTTCTGTCAACCCAGCAAACAAAAAAACTAGCACTTATTTTCTTTTAATTGGCATCAGAGAGCTAATTAGATTAAATATTTTTCATATATTAATGGGATATTTACACTTCTCTCATAAGCTATTTGTGTTCATTGCCCCTACTTCTATTACAAATTGGAAGAACTCTATGGATATTCAAAATACACCTTAGCCCACTAATGATATTTTCACAGTTTCTCATTTGCTTAATTTTATGTGTGAACTCTTTTGATTTTTAGAAATATCAAATTTTATTTTATTTTTTTGTGGTACAGGGGATGGAGCCCAGGAGTATTTTACCTTTGAGCTCCACCCCCAACCTTACTTTACTTTTTATTTTTGAAACAGGGTCTCACTAAATTGCAGAGGACCTCACCAAGTTTCTGTGGCTGGCTACAAACCTGTGATCCTCCTGTCTCAGCCTCTCAAGTACTGGGATTACGGGCATATGTCACCACACCTGGCTCAAGTTTTTATTTAGATAACTATCACTTTCCTCAGTAGGTTTTTTAAAAAATGTTGTTACATTCCAATCTCAGCCTCATTCATACTTTTAAAAACTTCTAAGCCGGGCATGGTGGCACATGCTTGTAATCTCAACGCTTGGGAGGTTGAGACAGGAGGATCGCACAAGTTCAAAGCCAGCCTCAGCTACTGAGTGAGGCTCTCAGCAACTTAGTGAGACCCTGTTTCCAAATAAAGTATAAAAAAATAGGTCTGGGTGTATGGCCTGGAGGCAGAAAAGCACCTGGATTCCACCCCCAGTACCACACACATAGACACGCACACACACACCAAAATACAAAAACAAAAACAAAGACAAAAACAAAACTTCTAAAGTATGCTAACATTTTGCAGAAAAAAAAATTAGAAGAACTCTCCATTTAAACCCAGTGTGGGAAGGCCGGGCGTGGTGGCGCACGCTTGTAATCCCTGTGCTTGGGAGGCGGAGACAGGAGGATCGCGCAGGTTCGAAGCCAGCCGTGCTGGCTTAAGAGACCCTGTTTCCAAATAAAAATATAAAATAGGTCTGGTAGTGTAGCCCGGAGGTAGAAGGGCTTCCAGGAACCCCAGTACCACCAATAAATAAATAAATAAATAAATAAATAAATAAACCCAGTGAGGGGATTTTGTGATTACTATTTTTTTTTTTTTAGGTACTGGAGATGAAACCCAGGGCCATTCTACCTCTGAGCTACACCCACGGTCCTATTTTTTATTCTTTATTTTGAAACAGGGTCTCCTAAGTTCCCGATGGCCCTAGTAAGTAGCTGAGACTGTCTGTGAATCGCGATCCTCCTGTCTCAGCCTCCCAAGTACTGAGATTATAAGCATGCGCTACCATGCCCGGCTTGTGGTTACTATTTTATTGGGGATTATTTCCTGTTGCATTTTAAGATTTTTTTTTAGTTACAAATGTCTGCACCATGCAGAAAGTTTATGGAATATTGAAAAGCAATAGAACAAAAATTTCTGAATCCCCTTCCATCTAGGCATAAGCATTCTTATGACGTACATTTTGGCACACAGACTTCAATCTTTCGCAAACACCTCCATCCTGAACCTCAACAAACGCACTGTACATGGAGGGGATCCCACTGCATCTACCCTGGTTTTGCCACAGTCCTCCAGGGCAGGGCAGATTTAAGACTGACTCCTCCATTTCATTTCCACCTAGCCTCCCCCTCCCTGGGGTGAGGCCCTGGTGGGGTCAGTAGATCCTGGCATCTGTTAACGTGAGGACTGGCGGCAGCTGCGGTCCATTGTTTCAAGCCAGCAGCACGCCACTCAGCAACAACCATCATGGCCAAGCGTATGATTTATTAAGTCTTTTTCTAGGATACTTATTATTATTATTTTAATGGTATTGGGGATTGAACCCAGGGGCATTATGCCTCTGAGCTATGCCCCTGGATGTTTTTATTTTTATTTCAAAGCAGGGTCTCGTTAAGTTGTTGAGGATCTAAGTAGCTGAGGCTGGCCTCCAACCTGTGATCCTCCTGCTTCAGTCTCCCGAGTACTGGGATCACAGGTGTGTACCACCATGCCTGGCTAATGTTCTTCCTCATGCTGATGGGTATGTGGAATGGTTTTTCATCTGAAGCTTTTGAAACAAAAAATGTGGTTCCATGGTTCATGAGAATTCACCCGATGACTCAGGACTCTGCTGTTGAGTTGGGGTCTGAGCTCAGCTAGTATTAAATGTCTTCCTTGCTGGGCGTGGTGGTGCATGCTTGTAATCCCAGCACTTTGGAGGCGGAGACAGGAGGATGGCGCTGGTTCAAAGCCAGCCACGCTGGCTTAAGAGATCCTGTTTCCAAATAAAAATATTAAAAAACAAAATAGGTCTGGGAGTGTAGCCTGGAGGTAGAAGGGCTTCCAGGAACCCCAGTACCACCAAAAAAAAAAAAAAAAAAAAAAAAAAAGTCTTCCTTCACCACTGTTCCTTGTATCCATTTTTTTCTCCAGAAACTGACAAGGAGAAATGGCATGGCCTGGGGTAATTAGGATAATTACTACATCATCTGTTTAAACTTTCACTTGAGTCCTAAAATGTTAAAAGTCACCATTTCCTTTCATTGAACAACATGAAATGAACATTTTCGTAAATCCATGGGTTATAGTCTGCAGGAGCAATTTTTTTTTTGTAGGTCTGGGATGGAACCCAGGAGCATTTAATCTCCAGGCTACATCCTCTGCCCTTTTATTTATTTTTTTATTCTTTATTTCGAAACAGGGTCTCATTAAGTTGCGGAGGGCCTCACTAAGTAGCTGGGGCTGTCCGTGAACTGCGATCCTCCAGTCTCAGCCTCCCGAATGCTGGGATTACAAGCGTGCACCACCACACCTGGCTCACAATTTTTAATTACTATATCTTTCTCTCTGTGTGTATGCATATAACACCTAAGTAATATGTAAATAAATGTAATGTGTATACAAATGTAATATGTACATGTGATATATATGTATGATCCAGCACCACAACCTACATTCAGAGTTAACAGTCTATTTAAAATAATTGTTTCATTAAAAACTTATAATTAGCCGGGCGTGGTGGCTCACGCTTGTAATCCCAGCATTTGGGAGGCTGAGACCAGAGGATCACGGTTCGCAGACAGCCTCAGCTACTACTTAGTGAGGTCCTCTGCAACTTAGTGAGATCCTGTTTCAAAATAAAATAATAAAAAATTGGGCAGGGGGTGTAGCTCGGAGGTCGAATGCCCCTGGATTCCATTCCCAGACCTGCAAAAAAAAAAAAAAAAAAAAAACCTTGTAATTAAATTTTCCCAGGGTGGGAGATAGAAACAGGTATATCCCATCTCATTGCCAATACTGTAAATGTTCTAGGTGCTAGGTTTATGTAGGATTCATCTTGTATCCCCCAAAGTTTTAAAAACCAGGCCTTGCTCAGAGGAGGCACTCAATAAATATGCATTGAATAATAAATGACAGATATGAGATCACATGCATAAATATATAATTTATACACCCGATCTATTAGTTTCATTTATACTATTTCTAATTTCCCTGTTACAAATGCATTTCAAGGATGTGTTCAAAGATATCTATCTATCTATCTATCTATCTATCTATCTATCTATCTATCTATCATCTATCTATCTATCATCTATCTCCAGGATTGTTAGGTCCCAAGCTGTTGCATTGGTTAGGAACCTTTAGGCGCAAATAATTCAAATCAACACAGACTAAGGAAGCCTCTCAGAAGCCTCTCAGAAGCTTCTCAGAAGAGAGAAGCCAGGGCAGATGTGCAGCCAGACTTCAGAGAGGGGGAGGGCGAGGGGCTGAAGGGACATGAAGAGCCACGGGAACACTGCCCATGGGTTGCAGTCTTTCTCTTCTTGTATGCAGGACATCCCAAATACGTGATCACATGGATAAGCCCTGAGGACATTAAGTGAACAGTCACAAGGAGACAAATGATGTATGGTTCTGTTTATATGAGGTGGTGAGAAGAGCCAGTTTCATAGAGACAGAAGAAGGGCGTTTGGCAGGGGCTGGGGAGGGAGGAAAAGGAGAGGTGTTCAACGGGTGCAGAGTTTCAGTTTTTTTATTTTTATTTTTTGGTGGTACTGGGGTTCCTGGAAGCCCTTCTACCTCCGGGCTACACTCCCAGACCTATTTTTACATTTTTATTTGTAAACAGGCTCTCCTAAGCCAGCGCACGCGGCTGGCTTCGAACCTGCGCGATCCTCCTGTCTCTGCCTCCCAAGCGCGGGGATTACAAGCGTGCGCCACCACGCCCGGCCTAGGGTTTCAGTTTTATAAGATAAAAATGTTCTGAAGATGGATGGTGGTGATGGCTGCATAGCAGTGTGAATATACTTAAGAACACTAAATCGCACACCTACAATGGTATGTGTATTTTACCACAACTAAATATAAAACAGTGTTATGGATTATACCTTTGTCCAGTACAAAATAAGTCACTTTTAGCTGGGCATGGTGACGCATATCTGCAATCCCAGTACTTGTGAGGCTGAAACAGGAGGATCGCAGGTTCAAAGCCAGCCTCAGCAACTTAATGAGACCCACGTTCAAAATAAAAAATAAAAAGGGTTGGTGTGTAGCTCAGAGATAGAATGCCTCAGAATTCCATCCCCAGTACCAGTAGATAAATAAATAAGCAAATAAATAAATAAAATAATTCACTTTTTCATTTAGTGCATTTTGCTTTAAGTTCCACAAGTTTCTTTGTTATTGCTATTTATATGTGTCCAATATGCCCTTATTTTTATTTTTTATTTTTATTTATTGATTTCTTTTTGTGGGTCTGGGGATGGAACACAGGGGCATTTGACCTCTGAGCTACACCCCCTACCCTATTTTTTATTCTTTATTTTGAAACTGGGTCTCACTGAGTTGCAAGGAGGCTCACTAAGTAGCTGAGGCTGCCCGTGAACTGCGATCGCCCGGTCTCAACCTCTTGAATGCTGAGATTACAAGCGTGCGCCATCACACCCTCATCCCCTTATTTTTCAACTATGTCTCAGCTCCCTTCCTGGAAGAAAATATTAATAAATATTATTTAGCTAATTATAAGAGTTTTTAGAAATAGGAAATAGGGCTTTAATTTTTCATAATAGTTGAATACCTTTATTTTGACTGCTTTATCTTATTTTAGGCTTTTAGTGTCTTTGTTCCTAAACAGTTTTCTTTGCTTTCTACTTTTTAATATTAGAATTGTGTTTTATTTGCCTTTTTCCTAGTACAAAATAGACTCAATGCTCTTATTTTTCTAATTAGCAAAGTCAACAATATGTACTGATTCCACCTTTCCCCCCATGAAAGATAAGGGCATTTTCCTGTCCTTCTTCCATCTGTTTTGGCACTAATTTTAATATTTTAAACATTTTATGAATTATATTCACATTCTGAATTATATTCACATTTTGACTTGAATTTATATTTT
The DNA here is from genome assembly GCF_963383645.1 of Muscardinus avellanarius. NCBI lineage: Eukaryota > Metazoa > Chordata > Mammalia > Rodentia > Gliridae > Muscardinus > Muscardinus avellanarius. The sequence goes on from NC_137788.1 coordinate 27,315,628, forward strand.
CAATTATTACTTAGACCGAAATCTGGGCTTAGTGAGTGCAGGGTTTCCTATTTTTCTCTTTTGGACGTGCACCTTCTTTCTCTTGTGGGTTTGGCTTGTCTCCTTGGGTAAACATGTCCCTGAGAGACAGTGCAGGTTGAGGCTAGGGAGGCACTGTCAGGGAGCGCCTGAATCCTGACGACTGACTGTCTCTTCCCTTTGAGTATGAAGCCCCCAACTTTCCCCATCTTTAACACATCCCTAGAAATGCCTCCTTCGTTTTCTGCAACCTAATGCAAAAATTAGTAGGAGAATTGCTTGACTCTGGAGCCTATGCATGTGTCTCAGCCTGGATTCTAGTGGATTTCTTCTACCCTCCATCCATATAATTTGAAAACATTTCCAGGCTGATTTTGACTCCTCCGGGTACACATCTCTTTGATTCTATATGGTCAGGTCTTCTTTAATCTCAAAATTCTTTTTCATTTATTTCCTTACCACCCATCTGGCTCTTTTCTTCATGTGTATGTGTGCGTGTGTGTGTGTGCGCGCACGCACGCGTGTGTGCGTGTGTATGTATTTTTCTATCCTATGTTGGTTCTTTGTTCCCCGAGCCTCCTCTTTGTCAACTTCTGTTGATCAGGGTCAAATGTTCATCTTTCTTCCTCCTTCTGTTCACACTTCTAGGCTTGCTATCTGCTTCTTCAAATTGTTTTTTCTGCAGTGCCAGGTCTTCTCTTTGCTGATTCTTGTGCTGATTTAAACTGTGCTATTGTATTTCTACTGAATCTTATTTTTATTACCTAGCCATACCCTTTTAAGTCAAGAATTTTGAGACAGTCACAACGGTACAGAAAAAGTTGGAAGAATAGTACCAAAACTTTTTTCCCCCCACACACATTTGAAAGTAAGCAGCAGCTGGGTGTGGTGGCGCATGCGTGGTGGCGCACGCTTGTAATCCCTGTACTTGGGAGGCCGAGACAGGAGAATCGCACAGGTTTGAAGCCAGCCTCAGCTACTTAGTGAGGCTCTCAGCAACTTAGTGAGACCCTGTTTCCAAATAAAATAGAAAATAGGTCTGGGAGTATAGCCCGGAGGTAGAAAGCCTCTGGTTTCCACCTCCAGTACCACCAAAAAAAAAAAAAAAAAGTAAGTAGCCAATGCAATACCTCATAACCCCAGAATATGTGAGCTAGAGCTAGCATTTCCTACAAACATGTTCCCAACATAACTATGAAGTGTCTCTCTGCCTGTCCCAATAAAGCCCTGAGCAGCAGAAGGATCGAGCTGAGAGTCACTCGTTTAGTTGTCATGTCTCCTTGAGTCCAGAACAGTTCTATGGCTTCCCTTGCCCTTTGTGGCTTTCACCCTTGAAGAGTACCCACAATTAACTTATAGTATGCCCCTCGATTCAGGTTTGATGTCTCCTCTTGTGTAGACTCAGCTGCACATCCTTGACTGGACCATCACGGAAGTAATGCTGGGCTCTCCTCATCGCATCTCTTCAGCCAGGGTCTGATCTCTGTTTGTCCCATTACTGATGGGACCTATAGAGTCGGCCTGATGAAGGTGACTTAATCTTGGCTTCTCCCCTCCACAGCGATTCTTTTCCTCTTTGTCATTATTGTGAAGGAAGAAGTTTGAAACTATGCAAATATCCCATTCTCATAAAACTTTTAATTGGTTCCTTCATTTATGTCTCTGTGAATATACATCAGATCTTGTTTTATTTTGTGGGTGGCCATTTGTTACTACTACCAATTAATTATTTTCTTTTGTGGTATCGGGGATTGAATCCAGAGACATTCTACTTCTGAGTCACACCCCCAATCCATTTTTAAAAAAATGTTGAAACAGGGTCTTACTAAGTTGTGGAGGGCCTTGCTAAGTTGCTGAGGCTGGCCACGAACCTATGATCCTCCTGTCTCAGCCTCCCAGTTCCTGAGATGACGGGAGTATGCCACCACACCTGGCTTTTCCAAGGACTTGGATGCTCAACTTATCCCCAGTAAGGTCAGCAGAAGTCCCTTCAAGCCAGCTTCCATGTCTCTCATATTTCCTTGATTTCTGCCATTGGATGCTTCTGGCTCATCTCATACCTTCTCTTTCCCAGCCCTGGGATCAGCCACTTCTTCAAGGTGCTCTGGTCCATTGTAGAGGGAAATGCTATTGAGAAACCAAGATCTGGTGCTAGGTGTGCTTGTTGCTACTAGGGAGGCACAGTTCCAAAGTGCTCAGTGGGAAAAACAGAGGAATATGTACATGTGCACGTGTGCACGCGGATGCACACACACACGCACACACACACACACACGCACACACACACACACACGTAAAGTACTGAAAAACATAATCCTACACTGATGTCGCCAATTCAACCCCCACTAGGTATATCCTGATTTTTGCTTTTTCCATATTTCTGAGCCTCTTCTCTGACAGTGGAAAGACCTGTCTTCTATTGTCTAACATGTTAACCTATTTATTTGGTCAATCACGCACCTGGAGCCAAGTTCCCATCACACTGCCACCCTCCCTTCTCAGGCCTCGTTGGGCCGCTCCCTCGCTCTCACTGGACCTTCCTTGCTCTCTGTGGCCTGCAAACCCTGACACGGATGTCTGCCTGCATGCTCAGAGCCCTGACTTCCAAGGTTGGTGCTCTCCCTGCACAGACGTCCTTCTGCCTCTCGTCAGTTTCAGCTTCCCGTGCCAGGCGGTCCCTGGGCTAGACCCCCTTCTTCCCCCGGCGCCCTGGCCTGGGCCACAGTGGTTCCCATGCCCTCTCACCTTGACCGGTGTGGACACCTGCTCTGCTCCATCTCCTCTTGCAGCCTTTGGGCTGAACTGTCCAGGAAGGCTGCTCTCACTTTCCCTCCATCCTCAGCCTGTCTCTTTTTTCATCTGTGCCAACTGTCTTTTACTATCTCACCTTCTGTTTGGAGTCCATGTGACCTGGACTCTTAGGTTAGAAGCAAATGCTTCTCAAAATTTCCTTCGATTTCCTAAACAATGTATTTTTTTTGTGTGTCTCTGCAATTCAAATCCTATTTTCTCCCTTTGAAAACACATCACCGAATCTTTTCATAATTCTCCTTACTGTATTTTTCCATTCTGTGCATTGCTACTTATATAAAAGGAAAGTTACTTAGGGTGAATGCTAGCCTCTAGGTTGGCAGAAATTCTTTCCCCCCATCGGCTTCTGCTGCCCACTCTCTGAAAGCCTGACTCCTGTCTCTTCCAGTCTTGGCTCACACTCCTCCCCTTGGACAGGTAGGTGCTCCACAGTCATTCCATAGGGAGTGGAGTTCTCCGCTTTTCTGTTAGTTGTCTTAGCTTCTTACTTCCTTCTCTCATAGCCCAGGTTACAAATCCTCAAGATTTTATTTGTCCATTTACTTGTTTGCTATCTCCCAGAAGGAAGAAACTCTACAGAGAGCGGGGATTTTATAGAACAAGAAGCATGACTAGCCAATAAAGATGTGAAAGGGTGCTCCCTCTCACCAGTGGCCTAGACATGAAATGGTGAACTGCCAATCCATGATTCCATCAAACCAGTGAAAATGTAACAGCCTGATAAAGCCCAGTGTGTGCAAGGATGTAGAGCAACAAGAGCCTGCCCTCTGCAGCTGGGGAGCAGAAACTGTCACAGCCACTTGGTAAGATAAATTTTGCATTACCTACTGAGACTGAACAGGTGAATACTTATAACCTTATAATTCTGGATGGGCTTTTTTAACCTAGAGAAACTCTTGTACACGATCATAAGAAGGAATGTACAACACTGTCTGTATTGCTTGAGATAAAAGATCTTAAGTGTTCATTATTAATAAATTATAGGCCGGGCATGGTGGCACACGCTTGTAATCCTAGCATTTGGGAGGCGGAGACTCGAGGATCATGATTCGTGGACAGCCTCAGCTACTTAGTGAGACCCTTCGCAACTTAGTGAGACCCTGTTTCAAAAACAAAAAGACTAAAAAATAGGGCCTGGGGTGTAGCTCAGAGATAGAATGCCTCTGGGTTCCATCTCCAGTACCACAACAAAAACAAACAAACAAAAAATTATAAATTACTGTATGTTCGTGCAGTGTAATACTATACAGCATCAAAAATCAAGTATAGTTATATGCTTCAATGTGAACGTCAAAACTTTTTTTTTTTTGAGTGAAAAAACCAGGTTGCAGAATATTTACTAAGGCCCTCCAGTGGTGTGCTGAGAGCTGGGTCATCAGTGTGGTGATGTTGAGAGATGGTGGAACCCCTGGGAGGTGGGGCCTCACTGGTTAGATCAGTGCTCTTGGAAGGGAACAGTCAAGTTCCTGCTAGACCCTGTTTAGTTCCAGGGAGAATGAGTTATAAAAACTGTGATCTTTAAGTATGGAGTGTGGTGGCGCATTCCAAACAAAAACAGAAACAAAAACAAAACAGTGTGCCCAGCCCCTGAGTCTCTGGCTTCCTGTCTCGCTACGTGATCTCTTCCACACACATTCCCACCCCACGTGACTGTTCACTCTGAGGCCTCACCCGAGGCAGAACCTATGACGCCTTTCCATCTTAGACTTCCCTCTCCAAAATCTGTGAGCTAAATAAACCTCTTTTCTTTATGCATAGCCCAATCTGAGATATCTTGTTATAGCAACAGAAAACAGCCATTTATAGAATAATTCCATTTTATAGTGGAAATAACATGCAAAATTAAACAATGGATATTTCTGGAGAATCACACATATGTGATAAAATTATAAAGAAAAGTAACAAATGATTAACAAAAACTTCAGGCTCCTCGCTAACTCTGGGGCTAGGGGAGGAGGTGTTGGGGAAGGCACAGGGCTTAGGCTTAGTGATGGTATTTACTTTATTACTCTTTAAACCACATATACATGACACATACACTTTGTATACATATGACACATTCCACAATTTGTCACAGCCTGCTGAGGCACACGATGGCCTCCCTCGCTCACTCGACCTGGCACAGTACCTCTTCCACTTGAGCCCACTGCCTGGGCACAGTGGTCACTCCTCTCCTGCCCCAGGGACCTGCCTGTTCCTCTGGCCAATGAGACCTTGGGCCATGGTCTGGGCTGGTCCACAGGTGCTGTCGTAGTCTGTTTGGCTGCTATAAAAATTCACCATGGCTGGGTGGCTTGTATACAGTAGGAATCTAATCCTCCCAGTTCTGGAGTCTGGGAAGCCCAGGATCAAGGTGTTGGCAAATTTGGTGTCTGGTCAGAGCCTGTTTGCTGCTCCTGTCCTTTCACTATGCCCCAATATGGTAGAAGGGACAGATGAACTCCTTCAGATCTCTTTAAAAAGAGTGTAAGTCCTACTTACTAAGGCTCTACCTCACGATCTAAAAGCGTTCCCAAAGACTCTATCTTATGATGCCATCTCCTTAGGGCTTAAGATCTCGACATATGAATTTTAGGGGAGGTGCAGACATTCAGAATACAGCCAGGGCTGCTGTCTCTTCCCACAGGCCGAAGGGCGCTGTGCCTAGAATATGTCCTAAAACAAGTGCTTTCATGACTTGGGAAAAGTCAGGAAACAAGGATGGCTGGGGCTGAGCTGAGCCTCCTTCCACAGGCCCTGGCACAGGTGAGGGCTTAGGAACAAGAACAAGAGATCGATCCTAGTGCCAAGGTAATATCGCACCTGGCTGCTATCATTATTAATTATAATCACCACAATGATGATGATGATGATGTTTACAGCTATCATTTTTATGTTTGGATTGGAAATATCCCCCATGGGCTGTGTGTTAAAGGCTTGGTTGCCAGTCTGTGGTACTACTGGAAGGTGGTATGACCTTTGGGAGGTGGGGCCTATCAGAAGGAAGTGAGCTCAATGGAGGGGGGGGTCCTGGAAGGGGAGACTGAGGCCCCGGCCCCTCACTCCTTTGCTTCCTGGCTGCCCTGGGATGAGAAACTTCATTCCACCACATCCTCTCAGCCGTGATGTCTACCTCACCACAGGCCCAAAGCAATGGGGCCGAGGAAATCATAAACTGAAACTGAGTCCATGGGTCCAAATAAACTTTTCCTCTTTAAATTGCTTATCCTCAGGTATTTGGTCACAGTGATGGACATCTAACAGCCACTGATTGAGTACTTTTAATACTCTGTGCTTGAAGTGAAGGATTTCCATGCAGTATTTTACTTAAACTTATGAGATTAGGTGCTGCTATTATTCCCATTTTGTGGAAAATAAAATTGAGGCCTAGAAAGAAGAAAGAGAGGTCCAAAGTCTTATGGCCCAGATGTGGTAGATCTAAGATTTGAACTCAAGCCTGTGGCTCTGGAGTCCATATTCTTACTCTAAGGAAAAGTCACAGAGGCAAAATGAAATTGCCTTGAAGCCTGGGTCCCCTTTGTTGGGGGAGAGGTGTATCCAACAGGAGGGGTGTGGGCACTGATTCAGTAGTCTCATTCCTGGGTCACACTCGCCCTGGGCTCTCGCTCCTGGGATGGTGGCCAGCTGCCTGTGGTCTCTACATTATTGTCTGTCTGTCTGTCTGTCTGTCTGTCTGTCTGTCTGTCTGCCTGCCTGCCTGCCTGCCTGCCTGCCTGTCTCTCTCTCCCCTACCCCTATCTCCTCCTCTCTGCTCCCCCTCAGTACTGGGGACTGAAACTAGGAACATTCTGCCTCCAAGTTACACCCCCAGCCCTTTGTATTTTCTGGAGCAGGTTCTTGTTAAATTGCTGAGACTGGCCTCAAACCTGTGATCCTCCTGTCTCTGTTTCTCTATCTCTACTTCTTCCACGGGCCAGGGGCTGAATGCGTTAAAGTTTCTGTAGACACACGATGATGCTCTGGTGCCGTCCAGTTACATCAGAGTGGATATCACAGAACTGAAAGACCTGACCACCATTTCTGATTCTATCCACACATTCTGTGAAAGTTCTGGAAACTTTCCTTTCCTCATTTCCTCATTTGAAAAAAATGGGAGTAATAATATCTGCCTTAAACCACACAGAAATCATAGTGGCCACGATATCTAAGACCTTCATGATATCTAAGACCTTCATCATATTGATGAAGAAAAAGAAGTTCCCAGTCCAAGGGATAAGATCACTCACACCCGGCCTGAGGTGGACTCAGAAATAAAATCTACCTTTCCCGATTTTCAGGTAAAATATATGTGATGCTCTGTAAACTGGAAACATGGACATCATTTTGTAGAGAAGCACAAGTCCAACCAGAATATTCTGTGTTTTCTTTTTCTTTTTTGGTGTGGTGCGGAGGATTGAGCCCAGAAACATTCTACTTCTGAGCTTACACCCCCAGCCCTATTTTATTTTTATTCTGAAACATGGTCTTCCTGGATAGATGAGAGTCTCACTACTTGCTGAGGCTGTCGTGGAACCTGCCATCCTCCAGTCTCAGCCTCCCAAGAATGGGGATTACAGGTGCATGTGGTGTCTGCTATAACAAGAGTAAGAAAAGATCCAGGTCCATAACTAAGGACTCTTAGAAGTGAACACTGAGGACCAAACCCACCTTCTCTCATTCCTGCTCATCCTACTGAAATCATCACGCTTCCCTTGTGCACAAAAACACAATACTCCCTGCAAGGTCGGCAGGGGCTGTAGGTTCCTTCAGAGGGGGGCTTCCTGTAGGATGGGTAAGCTGGTGGACAAGCTGGGGCACAGGTTGGTGGCCAGGCCAGCCTGTGAATCAATGTGAATGAGTGGACCAGAAGCCTGGGCTCAGCATCCAGGACCAAACTCATGAGGAGGACTTGCACCGAGGGAGCCTGGTGCTGGGAGATCTCACACAGGCTAGTCTGTCTACTTCTCATGACTCTGGGGACTCTGAGGCTCGGAGCGGCTACCCAGCTCGCTCAAAGGTACACAGCTACCAAGTGGTGGAGCCATAAGTCAAGTCCAGCCTTGGCTTGAGAGCCTGCCCTTCCCACCAGGCCCAGCTTCATACTGACCAGAGAAGGCGATGGCAAAGATGCCGCCCATGGCTGCATCATGGTGGAACTTGAGCAGGACCTGGTTGGTTGAGCTGTGCACTGTTTTCCTGGCCAAGCTCCGGCTGAAGGCTCCGAGCAGTATAGACGTCTGCTGAGGCCCATCCCTGCACGTTGGAAAGAAAGTCCTTGCATGTCACCAATGACTATGACTTCTGAATTCCCCTGGTGGCCTCCGTGGCCTTGAGAAGGACCTGGAGTGGCTGGCAGTGACTCTTCTGGCACCCAATGCTCTTTCCCCAGTGCCCTAAACACCTGCCTCCCACTTCTCCCAGCAGAGTTGATGGAATCAGAGAAGCTCATACTCATCCCTTGGTTGCCTGACTTCACCAACCCATCCCCGCAACGGGCTCCTGGGGCAACACAGGCGCTGTGGCGCAGGCGAGGGCCTTCTTGCAGGTCCTCTCAGTCAGAGGCAGCCCTAGGACATGGCTAAGAACTTGTGTGGGAACCTCCGGCCTCTATCCACACCAATCTCATTTTCTTGTCCTCAAAGAGACATACCCACATTACCTTTCTGGGCAAAGGATTTTGTTCCTGGAACTTTATCTTATTCTCTCCATCTGTTCTTAGCCATTGCTTGGAAATTTAGTTGGAAATTAACTCAAGAAAATCTGCTATGCAGTTATGGGAGTTTTGGAAAACAATCCCACTATCCTCTGATGATTCCCAGAATGGCACTACCCTCCAAACAGAGAAATTTAAAAATTACTTCATAACTTTGTGGCTTAGAAAAAAACTATAAGACCTAGTTTATGCACAAATAAATTGTGTCCTTATTTTTAAATGAACTCAAGTTATATATATATATTACTTTGCAACTCCATGCTGAGCTGTCCAGGTCAGTAACCACTAGCCTCATGGGGCTATTTACATCGAAGTTCATTAAAATTAAACAGAATTTAAAACCAGCTCCTCAGTTACTCTAGTCAGCTCCAAGCACTCCTTAGCACAGTGTCCACTGGCTACCATATTAGACAACATAGCTATAGAATACTTCTATCAGTGCAGAAAGTTCTATTGGATGGCCCTGGCTCAAAAGCCATGACTAGACAGATTTCACAAAATTCCACCTGAGCCTCCTCCATCAGTCTGGACATCTTATTTTAGGTGCACATAGAATGTTCATTTGAATTCTGGAAACACTGAGGAAGCCTGTGAATCCATACCTATCCCATTCACACACCTACTGATTCTTCCACGAGCCCCTAGCAGGTCCCCGGCTGGGAGCCCAGGCCTCCTATTCCTCCTCAGTAGCCAAATGAAACTGAGCCTCAGTCTCATGGAGAGCCCCCTTCTAATTGGCTGGCGGCATGGTGCCTGGTCCTACCAGATGGTGATGGAGTCCCCGGAGGGCTCTGTCTGCAGTAGGCTGAGGTTGAGGCGGACACCGTGACCAATGGGCACGGTGATCAGCCACACACAGTCCTGGGTGCTGGAGTAGGGACTGGGGTAGCCCGGGGAGTACACGGTGCCGTTGAAAGAGGTGATGTTGCCGCCACAGGGGACTGTCAGGGAGGAAACACAAAGGCACAGATGAGCCTTGGAGACCCCCACCACCTGAGAATTCAGATGGCTTCCTAACAAACCCCCAACTCCCAGCACCAGCCACCCCACCAGGAGGTCAGCTGGGATGGGGGAGAGGAGACTGGGCATAGGCTGGACATGCCCGTCACATGGCCCCCACCTGTGTCTCCACAGGTGCCTCTGGGAGCCTGCCTCACCCTCTGCCTTCTCTTTCTTTTCTTCATAGAAGAGCTTTGCCAGGAAGAAAGGACACATGGATACCATCACCTGTCCCTTCCTAGCAAAGGGAGGAGCAGGTGTTAGGGTCAGGGCTGTTGTCCTTTTGCTGGGAAGAGCTAAGCCATGAATATAAAATTCCCCTCTTGATTTGCTCTTTCTAGAGTGGCACTTCTAGTCTTAGAGTTGGGAATTTTTGTGGCGAGGCTAAGGTTGAGTTTAAGTCATGGCTAAACCATTCAAATGACCCTAGACCAGTAGTTCAGACTCTTTAAGTCTCTGTTTCCTCACCTATAAAGTGGGACTAAAAAATACCCACTCACACAATCATGGTAGCAACTGGGTAAAAGGATGCATGACAATGATGCTGATGCATTCAGCCTGGGTTGGGGGTGCGGTTCAGTGGCCAAGCACTTGCCTAGCATGTACAAAGTCCTAGATTTGGTCCCCAGCATTGCAATACATAAATAAAAACTAAGTAAATAAATAAAGTGTTGGGCTGGTGTCTTGCTCCCAGAGGAGACATTCCCTACATAGATATGACCTTCTCTCCTATCTTCTTTTTCCTCCCAAAACAGCACCAAATTTTAGATTCACTCTGATGTAGGCTTTAGGTAGGGGATGAAGAGGTTCGAAGCCTCCATGGTATTCAGATTCAGTTTCCATGGAGAACAAATGAGGAAGCTGGCAAAGGAAACAAACTCTCCAAACTTCCGGTCCAGAATAATAAGAATAATAAGTGCTTTTTGGCTGAGCGGGACATCAAGCATTGAGACATCCTTGTGGGACATCTGGGTGGGGGCAGATCAGACTAAGGAAGAAGAAGCCAACCTGCAGAAGGCAGGGTCCCTGCGGACAAGAGTACCTCTTAGAAGTGATGCACATGGTCACAGGGGAGCATCCACTCCGTGCCAGGCAATGCCCGGGAGCAAGATACTCAAGTTTTGTCCCATGCCATCCTCAGCCCACTGGGACCTTGCCAAGAATACCAGCATCTCTAGCACAGGGAGGGGCACGTGGCCATATGGAATACCACAGAGACATTTGGGGGAGCCCCTCATGTGGTATTGTGAGAGAAGGGATCCTGGTAGAATTCACATTTCGATTCAGGCTGGCCTGAGGGATGCTAAGGCTAAGTAGGCAGGAGAAGGGAATGTCATCAGAGGAAGATACAGTGTGTGCTAAGAACCAGAGGCAAGACAGCATGGGGTTCTGGGGAAAAGGGGAGCGTTTTGGCTGAGCTGGGTGGGGCATCTGTGAGAGTGATGAGTCTCGGGAGGGAAGCAGCCACGAGGTTGTGCTACGTGAGGGTCTGGAATTCACTCAAGGGAGGCAGGGATGCCTTTGATGGCTCTGAGCAGGGGAGTGTGAGAAATGTGCCAGTGGTCTTGAAGGCTCACTCACTGTCCAGCACTGAGGGATGTAAGGCTCTGTGCACACTGGCTCAGAGTGGAGCTGAGTGTCATCAGCCAGGAGGTTCACCTAAGGGGCGGTCCGGATTAAGGTCTAGGCTGTGGAAAGACAGAGGTGGATCCCGTGGAATACAATCAAGGACGTAGAAAGCAGGACTTAGTGAGTATGGCAGCTAAGTGAAGGTGTTGCCATGTGGAGAACCGAGCTACCAGGGGACCAGGTGTGCCGGTCGCTAGATGGCCATTTCAGTGTAATGGCAGAGAGATGATAAGCTGGGATTTAGACATCTCTACAATAAGCGAAGATACATGGTAAACAACTAGATATACAGGTTTGGCTCTCAGTATGGAGATAAAGGGTTCACATAAAGAAGACATTTGGGGACAGAGGAGTAGATCAGAGAAAGAAGAGGAGACAGTCTAGCACAAAACTCTACAGAACAGCAACAGGGCCAAGAAGCAATGACCATAAAAGCTGGCAGAGGAAGAAAGCAAGAGGAGACCGTGTTGGAGAGACCTGGGAAAGCAGCACTCCTATGAGGGAGAGGAGCTTTCGGCTCAGAGAGCAGAGGGAGAAAGACTTGCTCTTCTCTCTCTCATGACTCCACAAAAAGAAGCAAGGGAATGAAGAAGAATTTTATGATGAAGTTAGCCACATGGCTTGGGACCCGATGGCAATTCCAAAATGATCATGATGCGTGCTTCCAAAAAGTCACCCGAGGCCTTATAGTTTTCGAAGTGACAGCCATTGTATTCCAACTCCAGAAGACGACACACAAGGCCCCTGTCTGTGTGGAGAGGGGACACTGAGCATTCACCGTCTGTGGGGAGCCAGCTGTGAAACCCTCCAGCTCTTGCAATTCCTCCCGTTTTGCCAGGGAAGAAGCTGATGCTCAGGGAGGCAAAGTGGCTCAGGACGGCACCCGGGCCATCTGACCCCAGACTTGGGCACTTTTTCTGGGTTTACTGCCCCGGCTAAGCATTCCAGTTTTAAGGCAAATCCTAGCCTCTCCTTTAGGAAAGTGCTGGACCAGCAGAGTGAAAAAGGAAAGTAAAGGAAACTGAGGTGTGCAGATGGGGCAGGGGCAGCATGTCCTCTCTGTCTCCTTCATCCCAGTGCTGGCTAAGAAAGAAGACCTAAGAAAGCACTGCCACCAGCTCTCTAATGTTACCAATACTGCCCTCTCCAGACATGTGCAAGAAGGAGAGGATAATGGGGAGCAGGCAAAGAAGGCAGCATGGGAGTCCCTAGGACGAGGCGTTATGTTCTTCCTCCTTTGGGAAGGCACCATGATTAGCTCTACCTCTCCACCCCTCAACACATCCTCCTATGGAGACTTCCCTTTCAACCAGGGACATCTAGTCTACCATGCTGGATCTTCCCAAGGGCTGGGTATATCTTTTCCTTGGCTATGGCTCATACCTCCCTTAAGCTCTTCCCCAGGGTTAGCCCAGAATGCTGTCACCTGAACCCTCTCCCTGGCCAGGCTGGGTCACATCCTCAGGAAAAAATGGACAAGGTTTTCCCGAACTATCCAATATTGGTGATTCCATGGTAGAGCAGGGAGACAGTGGGGCTGCTCTCTGGAGCTGGCTCTGTGACCACCCCAGGAAGGATGATGGGGGATGAGGGAGGGACATACCTTCACACCTGGGCAGGGGGTGGTCCCAGTTCCGGTTGGTGCCATGCTGACATGTGAGGACAGGGTTGCCCATCAGTTGGTATCCTGGTAGGCACTCGAAAGTCACAGATTGTCCGACATTGTAGCCAGCTCCCCTCACAATGCCGTTGGCAAAGGGCTCTGGGTCTGGGCACTCCTGAAGTTCATAGGCTAGGAAGGGTCCAGAGAAAAGGTTGCTTTATTCTCTGGGTATTTTCTTTCCAACCAGAATATAGGAGCAGCAGATGGACTTGGACTTGGACTCAGACGAACCTTTGTCACTTACTCAGTGCCCTAGTTTCCTTATGTATAAAATGGTTATTGTGAGGACTAAGTAGTATACCATAGGCAGAGCCCTTTGCACAGTGTGGACACAAGGTAAGAGCTCAATAAACGTGAGCCATCATTAGTATTTCCCAGGACACATTGCCAGGTTGAACTGCTATTCACAGAGCACCTTTTCGGGGCCAGGCATTGGCTGAGGTGCTTTTAAATTGTTTTTCTCATTTAACAATGACCAGGATCACAAATTCAGGAAGCAGTGAAGGGATGATCTGAGTGGGCCTTTTTCCGACTTTGAGGAATTAGAACCTATGAGCTAGGAAGAAAGTTGGTAGGAGCAAGCCAATCTGCGACATGAATAGAAACTCAGAGGGGCTTTGCTGGGTTCCATGAAATGCGTGACTACCATACAAGCAGATTCCTCCAAAGAGCAGGAACACAGCCCCGTGAGAACGCATGGCCTAAACCAACAGGAGACACCTTGCTGGGGGAACAGCGGGGGCCTGGCCACGGGGAGACGTGCTGAGGGATTTGCTGAGCACAAGCCACAGAGCAAAGCCTTCCACTAATTGGGTCCACAGGAAAAACGATATTCTTTGTGGTTGAACTGGGCCCACTCTGTAAAGGAAATTGAGAGCAGGAGGAGGTGGGCTGGTCCCACAGTGGACAATCTCTGTAGCACTCAGATGGAACCAGTGCTCTGTAGGAAATGCTGTATTGACATATGGGTTCTTACCAAAGAAAGGGGCAGGCTGGGGACTGGGCGTCATCTGAGCCAGGCTCTAAGGCCCTGTGGGAGTGATTAAGGCTCCTCTGGGGGTGACGGGAGTCGATGATTGCCATGGAAGGATCATCTTTACAAAGACAAATGGGCTTCTCACCTGGGGAGGCCTGAGTGGGGCTGTTCCATTGTATGGGCTAGGTGGATGGGCTGTGCCTGTCTGGGGAGGGCTCAGACAGCTGTCCCTGTCACAGTGGCAGTGCTCTAAGTACTTAGATTTATTGGAGAGGAGGCATATCAGGGAGAGAACACTTGGGTCTCTTTCATGTTCATTTGTTGAAGTCTTAACCCCCAGTATCTCAGAAGGTGGCCTTAGTGGGAGGCAGGTCACCTATCTTACCTAAACTAAAATGAGGTCGTTAATGTGGGCCCTAATCCAATTAGCTGATGTTTTGATGAAAAGGGGAACTTGGGGGACCTCCATTCTATTTTCCATAATGGCTGTATTAATTTACTCTTCCACCAACAGTGTGTGAGGGCTCCTTTTGCTCCATGTCTTCACCAAGATATAAGAGGTTTGGAGCGTTAAAACTACAAAGAAATGATGAATGCTTAAGGGAATGGATATGCTAACTAACTACTCCGATTCAATCAAATGCCATTTATGCACGTATGGAGAAGTTACCCAGTGCTTCATGAATACATGCAACTATTATGTATCAATCAAAAAGGTGAGGGTGAGTGGAGACAGATGGACACACAAGAAGAACAACAGAAGATGAAGCCAGAGACTAGGCGATGCTTCTATAAAGAAACCACCAGGGGGCAGAGAGATCCTCCGTCACAGCCCTCACAAGGGACCGACCCTGCAGACACCTTGATCTCAGACTTCCAGTCCCAGAACTGCCAGAGAGCAAGTGCCTACTGTGTAGGCTACCTGGCTGGTGGAACCTTGTGATGGCTGCCCTAGCAAAGTAAGACACCGGAAGTGTTAGTGGGAGGAGCTGCATTTGCCGTACTGAGGAGCACTCGTCATATCCAAGGCCGACTCTATGACAGACCGTGGTCATCAGGTGTGTCATGAGCCCCTGGACAGGCCTGTGCCCTCCACTTGACGGGCCCTCTTGGGTAAGGGTGCCTCTGTCACAAGCCCAGGCACCGCTTCCCTGGGTGTGGCAGCCTTGTTACTACCCGTGAAGTGGCACTGTCTGGTGACACCCAACTCCTCATGAGTCCTGCCCCTCCATATTACAAACCCAGCCACACTCCCCCAAGGCCTCCCCTAGACAGACACACACTTCAGGGAAGACCTCCCCATAACCAGCCCAGCTGCACCTGCCTGGCGAGATGCCCCTTAAGGCTTTCCCTGAAAGCAAAGCCCAGGCCTCACCCAGTGAGAAAGGAAGAACTCTGGGCCATCTGGAGAAGCCAAGTCTAAGAAAATGACATGCAATCTGGTGCTCTTGATATAGAGAATACGGCCAAAAAAATCTTTGTGAAACTTTGCATATTCTCCCCTGGGTACGTAAAACATTTATATGTTGAGGCATAGAAAATGTCTGGAAAGGCCACACCTGCACAGGAGTGGTTGTTTCTGGGAAATAACTCTGGGTTTGGAGGCTATAGATAAAGACACCTTTGGCTTCACCGATAATGTTTTCATTTCATTTCTTCCTTTTCCTAATAAGGTGAATGTGTCAGAAAATTGCATGTGTGATTAAAAATTAACTTCAAAAAGAGAAAATTGGCCAGGCATGGTGGCACACGCTTGTAATCCCATGCTTGGGAGGCAGAGACAGGAGGATTGCGTAGTTCAAAGCCAGCCTCACTGGCTTAAGAGACCCTGTTTCCAGATAAAAATATAAAAAAAAAAATAGTTCTGGGAGTGTAGCCTGGAGGTAGAAGGGTTCCATACCCAGTACCACCAAAAAAAAAAAAAAAAAAAAAAAAAAAGAGAGAGAAAATTGTCAAATCGTATATTAGGATATTAGGATCCAATTTTGGATGAAAATGTAGTAATATATGTACAGAAAATATGGAGAGACACACACACACACCAGTTGTTAAAAGTTGGTATCTCCGCATAGGGTAGTAACAGGGTGGGATCATAAGAGAACCCTGACTTTCTATGACATGTGCTGTGACCTGAATGTGTCTCACCAAATCTTACATGTTAAATTCCAATCCCCAACACAAGGGTATGTGGAGGTGGGGTCTTTCCTTATGAACAGGATCCACATCCTTATAAAAGAGGCCTCCCGCCGGGCATGGTAGCACACGCTTGTAATCCCAGTACTTGGGAGGCTGAGACAGGAGGATCTTGGTTCGCGGACAGCCTCAGCTACTTAGCGAGGCCCTTTGCAACTCAGTGAGACCTTGTTTCAAAATAAAGAATAAAAAATAGTGCTGGGGCAGAGCTTGGAGGTAGAATGCCCCTGGGTTCCAACCTCAGTACTTAAAAAAATATAAATAAATAAAAGAGGCCTCCAGAGGCCCATTGTGCTTCCCACCAGGCGAGATCACAGAGGGAAGGTGCTGCCTGTGAACCCGCAGGCAGCCCTCACCAGACGTGGAATGTGCCTGCACCTTGAGCTTGTTCTTCTCGGCCTCCAGAACTATGACAGCCAAATTTCTGTCGTCTGTAAGCCACCTAATGTGTGGTATTTTGTTACTGTAGTCTGATTTATTGACTAATACAATGTGCTCACAAAATATTGTAATGCTTCTGTTCTTTTAATAAGCATGTACAAGTATTGGAAAAAAGATATAAAAATATGAAATCAGTGGAAGAATCTAGAACAAACAGTTCAGAGAGCCTCACTGGGGAAGCGTCCAAGGGAGAAGCTGGGCCTCCTCGGGGCCGCTGGGTACGGCCGCACAGGGATGGACGGTCCAGCGCACAGGGAGCCTGAGTCAGAGTGCAGAGGGCCTTTGTAGGGAAGAAACAGCTGGAGGAGTGAGGCCTGGTGCAGGGTCTCACCTGAGGACGTAGAGCCTCCATGTCGAGTGAGGCCAGGCCTCACACAGGGAAACCTGCTCGTGTGCCAGGCTTAGGGGCACTCTCGGGACTGTTACTGGAATCCCACATCCTGCCCTGCCACAGGATGAGCTTTGTTGAGAGTCCCTGGGCCTGATGTGCAGGGAAGGACTCCAGGGGAGTCCTGCAGCTTCTCCAGCCTGAGGGAAGTGGCTGGCTGGGTGGTCAGGAGACCTGGGAAGGGATGGATGGGCCATTTGCCCAGGGCAGCTGTTGGCAGTTGGGTGTAGGCTTGGGGGAGCCTCACAGGATGCTGGGGGCCTGCCACTCTGGAAAAGTGTGAGCACTTAGGCTGTCAAATGGGGTGAGGTAGCCAAAGAGATATGCCACCAAAATAAAGCATCTGCTTGGGCCTGCTGGTCCCCCACCCCTCTGCCCTCGCCCCATGGAAGGCTGGGAAGATGGATGGTTATGGGAGATATAGGGTTGGACAGAGGAGCCAGTGTGCCTCCCGCTCTCACCTTGATACTCCAGCTTGAATCCAGGCCGGTTCTGGGAGTGGTCGCTGTGGAAGTACACGGTGGTCTCGTGGGATGTGGAGAGCAGGGAGCCGGGGAGCTCACTGCCGCTGAACCTCCCCATCATGCGGCTGGTCTCATAGGGGCCGTTCCGGATTTCTATGAAGTCATGGTTGGGCTCCGTGGAGAAGTTCAGGAACTGGATATGAGCTCCTAGGAGCAGGACAGAGGCAGATAGTTCCCAAGGCCACATAGCCCATGAAAGAACCTTTTGCCAGAGCCCAGAGTCCCCACCAGCTTCCCGTCCCATCGAAGCTCCCAGCATATGATTTGGGAGCTGCTGGTCCAGTCCCTTGTCTTGTTTCAGGCAAGGATAAAAAGTCTATTATTCATTCAAAAGTAAAGGTATGGGCATTTCAGAGCTTCATCCTGATTTTCATTTTATTGAAAGTAAAGTTCGGAGTCAACTCTTGATTTTATTTGTGAGTCATAAATCTAACATCAATTTTTAAAGACAGTTTCTTCACTAAAATAACATTTTTCCCCTTAAAAATCAAAACCCCCACACTTAATCAAAAGGCATGACCTTTATACTGGCATTTCCTAGAACCCTTAAGATGATTCAGAAATATGAGACGTGGAAGTAGACACTGTCCCATCTGTTCCATTAAGAGGCAAATGGAGTTTATATTTTGGGACCTTAGTGGGCTATAATCAAGATCTCCTAGCAACCCAAAAGGTTAACTGGCCCTAATTAATCCCTCAATGTACATATTTATATACACGTTGGAGAATGGAGGTAGGAACATTAGTATTTGTTTTCCGATAAGATTTTTCAAAACTGGATTACAATGGAAAATGTATTTAGGGAGCATAGGAAAATGCCCACAATACATCATTAATTGTGAAGATCAGATTTCAAAGTGGCACGTAGGACCTGATTCTAATTTTCATATTAAAAATCCTGGAAGAATATTCATTCACTCACCCACAATATTTACTGAGCACTTGCCCTGCATCAGGACTGAGCTAGGCATCTCACAGCATGAGCAGGAACAGAAGGTCCTTCTCTTCATGAATATTATATTCTAATGGCAGAGGGCTAAGCCATTACTGATTATCTCTGCATGATGGGATTACAGATGGATTTCGATTTTTAAAATTTGCTTATCTGTACTTTCTAATTTGTTTTGAATGAGCACATATGTGTAATTGTTTTTGCATCTGATTACATAAGGACTTGACACACAATTTTGAAGACCCCCTCCCTGCCCTGTCCCGTTGTCTCTCCTTCCACAGGAGCCACCATCATGGCAAATCTGGAAGCTATCCTTTCAGTTCATAGTTTTAGATTCTTAAATATTATGCTGTGGGTTTATATGCTTTAAACATTTACATAAATGCTATGATATTGTACATGTGGTTTAAAAAACTTCCTTTTTTTACTCAATATTGTGTTTTTCAAGGTCAATCCACATCAATGTACAAAATAGTATAGTAGTTCATTTTAACTACATACTAAGCAATTCTATCTTATGAGTTACCCAGCTGCACAACTCACTCCCCTTCTAATGAGCACATAGATTGTGTCCATATTACAGACAGGTTAGTGATGAGCCTGGCCTGTGAAGCCTGCCCTTGCTATTCCATGGTCACCTGGTACCCTCCGGGGCTGGAGAGCACTGCCCCGGTGTACACACAAAGGGGCTTTAAGGAACCTTGTGGAAAGAATGGGATGGTGCTCGCCACCTAGTGGCAGTATCAAGTAAACGTAGAGGCTCTTTACAGGTTGAAACCAGGTGCCAGATGGGAAAAGGTGTTAAGACTCTAACGTGCACCTACAAGCTAGCAATGCTGGCATATGTGACCTGCAGCAGGCTCACTCCCCACAGCCTGAATAAGCACCCAGGACTTAGAGATAGAGTTTAGGTGGATGAATACAAAGTAGCTACCCTCATTAGAACTTCTGCCACCTTTGAATGCTGCCTGAATACAGAGCTTTGGGGACTCTCCCAAATCCTCTTTTCTCAATCTCTCAAAAGCCAGAGTCTCCCAAGGCTGCCCAAGCTGACATCACTTTGCATCCCGTTTTCTTTAGAAGATTCTGCTATGTCCAGGACTCACCGACTTCTCTCCTCCCCTCCAGCCAGACTTAGAGAACGCCACTCAGACCACTTTGTCTAATCAGAAGGCACACTCTCAGCCAAAGAATGGAGGAAACATGAGCCATCTTCATTGCAGAGGCCCATAGAGTGGAAGGTCCCAGATATTGTGGAATGTCCCCTTGGGGCATTTTTGTTAAAAGCAGAGCAATGACTTGGGCAAGATGAACCCATGTCCAGCCCATCAATTCCATGTCAGCCTATAGCCTTTATTCCTTCAACAGAGATATTTGGAGTTAAATTATATTCCCAGTGCATGATACATGAATCACCAGCAATTAAATTTCATACCCAGATTAATGTTCTCCCCCCCCCCACCGCCCCCATGGCTGGAATATTCCATCTTCTCCCCTAAAATAACCTCCAAGTCTCTTCTAAGCCAGCTAGAATGTGTGTATGAAGAATGCAAAACTCAATTTCGTATTGACCTTGGCTCAATTTAATTAGAGTGATAAATCGGACATGGGAATTAAAAGCACAACTTGAGGTCCAGTCTTGGTAAAATAGATTTCTTTTTCTTTTTTAACTATCCCTGGGTAACTTCTTCTTCCACATCCCAGAGTTTTAGTTCACTACTTGAATGATAATCATGGCACCCCCAAAGAGTTTTCCCTTCCTTATACTTTGATCTCTGCCATTCTTAATTGATCCCTAGGACCATACAAGAGGTCAACAGTGAGGAATGGAGAAGCAGGATCTTGCACTGGCTTGGTGGAGGCTGTGCTGAAGTTGCTGTAGGCAGCTCTTTAATCCCAGGGGCCCCATGGAATACCCCGCCACCCAAGGGAAGCCGTGGAGACTCACCGAAGCCCACCGGCAGCACTATTTTCCAGGAGCAGTCCATGTTACTGGGGTAGTTGCCTGGGAAGCCGGGGCTCAGGATCACCCCCTCCATCTCTTCCACTGCTCCTCCACACTGTGCTGTGATAAAGGGATGAGGTAGGGGGTTAGGAAAACAGCGAGGAAGAGCCAGGCCAATGTCCAGAAGTTCTTTAGGGCAGTAGTTTTAAACTTTTCCTGACTCACAGACCTCCTTGAGAAGCCAAAGGAATCTCCCTTGAAAAACCTGCACTAAACGGGTAAAATTGAGTCTGTAAATCCAGGAAGGGGAGGACATCTATATCCTAAGTGATGGGCTGATGACATTGAGCGTGCTCAGCGTCCTCAGCAAGGGCCTGCTCCCAGGGAGATCTGACTGCCTCTTTTGTTTACTTTGGTACTGGAGATTGAACCTACGGGCATTCTACCTCTGAGCTATACCCCCATCCCTCCCTATTTTAGTTTTAATTTTGAAACATGGTTTTGGTAAGTTGCTGAGGACTTCGATAAGTTGCCGAGGCTGGTCTTGAACCTACAATCATCCTGTTTCAGTCTTAAAAGAAGTGTGATTACAGGTGTGCACCACCACACCTGGCCATCGCTCCTTATACTACTGCCCAGCTCTGCCCCTCCTCGTTGTCCAAATGGCTCTTCTAGGACTTGCAGAGAAAGGACAAAGGAAGGGGAGGGGACTGTCATGTACCGTGTCCCCACTTGGCGCCAGGCACAGTCTCAGGCTACCTCCAAATATATCTCACATGGTAGGGGAAGCTCACAAGGCTCATAAGGCTTCCCTCAGAAGGGTGACCGTGATTAGCCTGCCATGGGAGTCAGCCATGAAGCTAAGAATCTGTGACCCTGGAGTCTGGGGGTAGCTGGTTCCAGTGCAGTCTTGAGAATGCAGTGCTGGGACTCCACTGCAACCTGGTCAGTCAACATCAATTTGTGTCTTTCACATCTTATTAGGAAAGATTGTGTGAGTAGAGAGGTTAGCCATCTCAGGGGCCCAGGGGAGAGAGTAAAGGAAATAAAGTGCTAGGTCCTAGGCCAGCACTTTCTGCAGAGAGGGTGACTCAGAGACACATCTTTAAGGAGCAATGTGACCACCTAGATCACAAACCCAACTTCACTTTCTGTGGAATATGAGTAAATTTTAACCTTTTCAAGCTTCAGTTTCCCTAGCTGCAAGATAGAGCTAACTACAGTACCTATCTCATGGGGTTGTTATCAGGATGTGTGCAAAAAGACTAGGAAAGGGAGTAGCACAATGAGCCCCACCACGGCCCACAGGCAGCTGCTATTAATGTGTTAATATGGTTTGCTTGGCCAAGTCTTTGTGGTACACCCTGGGAGCCACATTTCTGACTATATCCTGGCCTGGTGAAGTCACAGAAGCAAAGTGCTGTGGTGGTCAGTGACACGCTCTCTGCTCACCTCGCTTCCTGTCCCAAGGTCAGCTTTGGGGAGCACTTCAAGGCCAACTGGGGATCAGAGAACCTCAGGTTTCCACTCCTGACTCTACCACCTTCTTTTTAATCCTCAAATAAGATTTGCAACAGAGGATAATGCTCCCTTTCCTGAAGACCCTTTTGAAGGGAAACATGAGGCAGCAGACCTGGCACATGGGTGACACTCAATACAAGTTTGCTTCCTTCTTGCCTAGGTTGACCAGAAGTCTCTGAGGGTAGAGACATTGTCTTTTCTTGTAGCTGTTGATTTGCTCATCATTACTTAGCACAGGGGAAGAAATGAAACCAAGCCAAGTCCTTGTTTCATGTGTGACTCTCAGAATTTATTAGAGGATTTATCTGTTTGTTTTACAGCAAGTCAGAGGGGAAACCAAAAATGCCTAGAAATTCTGTCTGGGGCCTGATTGCTGATCTGGAGTCACAGAGGCCATCCATGTTTCCAAATGGGCAAAACCTCCTGTGACTTTTCATTTGGTGGGCAGAGGTTTCTGAAAGTTATGACAGCTTTGAAGGAGTGTTAAAGATTACAGAATCATCAGTCTAAGACTAATGACTTGGAGCAAACCCAGAACATCAGATTTCCTTCCGACTTGGACTTGAACTCAGCTAAATGCCACTGAGCTCAGATCCCTAGAGAATGTGCTCGAATGGACTGAGAAATCCGGGCTCTCTTACCAATACAGAGTGGAGGAGGGTAGTTCCATCGCCGCACCGTTCCGGGCATGCAGGAGATGTGGGCGTGGCCCTGGAGGAATCAGGAATAGGGATGGGCTAGCTGCCTCCAGGGGCACAATTCTAATGTACAACCCAGAACTGGGGTTTGTTCAGGGCCTGGTGTTAAGGAACAAGCTAGACAAAGGTCCATGTGGGATTTTGAGGTAAAGCAGAGGGAGAGAGATTTGGGGGAAGGACAATTATTAACAACCATTACTGAAGAATTCTCATTACTAAAGGTTGCCTTGTGAGATTCCTTTAATTACTAAATTCCCTCATGGCCTTCAAAGGAAAATTAAAATTTCCTAAAGTCCAATCAAACCCAACTTTGCAGGAACACATTGGAGGCTGGCCGGTGCCAAATTGTTAAAGTCAGCAAAGTTTGTCTTTTGCATGAACAGCTCCAGGAGGGATGATGGTCCCTGTGGGAACTGGGGGCTCCCCCCAACCCTTTCTTGGGTGACTGCAGCTCTGCTAGTGCAAGGCTGACCAATCACATCTCAGGGGACACCTGTTTCCTCCTCTGGGGTGTCGGGTAGGGGGCAGTACCTGGAGCGCATATCCTGGTTCACACTGGAAAGAGACCACATCATTCACTAAGTAGCGCTCTCCAGTCTTCACTCCATTACTGGGCACAGCTGGTTCTGGACAGCTGCTCAGGCCCACAGCTAGACAAGATAGAGACAGAGAGGAGAATGGATGAGCCCAGCAGGTCCAGGTGATAGTAGGCTGAAGGCATTGCTGGCCCCAAGGAAGGAAAGGGGGTCTCAACTTGTGCTCTTCTTGGCCTCTAGGCCAGTGATTTCTGGCTCTTCCGGTCTCTGAGCTCTCAGAGGAAATGAGAATATTTGTATGGCACAGAAGTTTGATAGATCAAAGATCCCTGGGGCAGGAGGGGAACATCCCCGAGTCTCTGGCTGTCTCGCCCATTCACTGAACTCAGAGCTAGGAGCTTCTCCCAGGCCTGGACATAGATCCCCAGGCCTCTCTGCTGAAGCTTCTCCCACATGATCCCTGGTACCTGCTCCCAGCTTCCCTCCTTCCTCCTTGACCCAAGAAGACAGTTCCTCTGGGCTGAGACTGAGATGTGCGGAGAGGGGGCAAAGGAAGCAAGAAGGATGGAGAGCAGTTAGAGACAGGTGCAATGCTTTGGACTTAGGATATCCCTCTAGCCATCATGGAAATGAGACAGCAATGTTGGAAGCAGGGCTTGAGTGCTAAGGAGGGATCCCTGGGAGTGTGGCCTTGGGATTATATAAGGTCTTTCTCCCCTGCTCTCTCTCTTTCTCTCTCTCACTTCTGGCCTCCATGAAAGTAGAGCCCTGTTCTTTCCCTCTCTCTGCTTCCCAGTGCCATGCCTTGAGCTCTGCAGACCTGGCCTGACATGGACTAAACCTCTGAAATCTCCAAAAATGGTGAGAAAATAAATCTACCTTCTTCTAATTTATGTGGTCAGTTGTTTGGA
This sequence comes from Muscardinus avellanarius, assembly GCF_963383645.1. Classification (NCBI taxonomy): domain Eukaryota; kingdom Metazoa; phylum Chordata; class Mammalia; order Rodentia; family Gliridae; genus Muscardinus; species Muscardinus avellanarius. The sequence continues at coordinate 27,339,525 of NC_137788.1, forward strand.
TTATAGGAGTGAGAATGTTGACTGAGACACAGGGCCTCCTTCATCATGCCTGAAGCTCAATGTCCCTCTCTGGAACAGACTGCCTTGCTAGAAGTTTGGCAGCTATAAAATTCTCCACTGCCCTGTTTCTCCTATTGTGTTCAGGGAAGGCCAGCTCCTTTCTGGTGACTTCTCGTACTCACCTCCCATGGTCAGTGATGGTCCACACTCATTGTTGAGCCCCTTAATAGCCTCCCTCTTTTTTTATCCCAAGCCACTATTGTTTCAGTCTACCCCACTATCACAAGCAACTGTCCTGTGGTCTATCACACAGAATCCAGCCTTCTCATTTCAGGTCTCTGGGACTGTCACAACCTTGGCCAAGCCCCTTTTTAAAATCCACAGGCTCGCAAGTTCTCCTTTACTTTCCCTCTTAATGATTCAAATTCAACCCACATTCATTAGTCTTCATGATATACCTAGGATCAAACACAGTGCTTTTCTGGGGCATCTTTCTTAACCTTCCTCTTCCTCCATCTCCTCTGGCTGGCCCATACCATCATCACTGGAGCAACATTAACTCAGCAGATCTCACGAGCAAGGCCAGGCCAGGGAATCACGTGCCCATCTCCTCCCCTTGAAATAGGCCTTAACTTCCATTTCACAGATGAGGACATAGGCTGAAAGGCCCAGACAGAGTGCCCAGAGACCCTACGCCACAGAGCTGGGATTCAGATCAGGCCCAGTCGATCCCAGGTCTGCCAGGAGGAGGTACAAATTCTGAGGGGATGCCGGCTCATGCCTGACCCTGTCCCTTGCTCTCCTCCTCTCCCCTCAGCACCATCCTTTCTCTGCTCTTAGTCCCTACTGAGTTGACTTACACAGAAAACAGGAGTGCAGGACTCCTGACTGGGGACTTAGGCTTTGTGCTTATCCTGTGCCCCCACAGGCCCATCTGCAGGTGCGTGAAATTGGATGCATAAAATAGACCCATGTGCATTGGTGGACTGGATATAGAATACGCTTCTCCAGGAACAAGAGTTAGAAGACTCATGAGTAGGCAAAGTTCCTGCCCTTTCCCAAGTGTGCTTCCCCGGGCAAGTGCAGTTGGAGGGGCGCTGGTGCTAGCAGGCTGTGTAGTTGGTTGCGTCTGACCCTAAGCAATGCAAGGCCCAGAGGGCCTGGGAGAGGGCAGCCTCCAACCTCCTGGCAGCTCCCTTGAGAGATACGGACTCCCTGGGTAGCTCATGTGTGTCCAGTGCCCAGAGTAATCCAGGTGCCCATGGAAAAGCAACAGGGAAGGACCGGCCAGCCCAAGCCCCCAGCTGCCAGTGCATCTTCTTGTGCAGCAGCACATTCAGAGATGAGACTCTCATAACTAGATTTTGTTTCTTCTGAGGAAAGGTTACATAAAATAAAATGCACAAAATGCACATGGACATGTGGTTACCAAGCTTAATCATCATAGCTGAGTATGCCTTGGCTGTGTTTCAACAAATGCTTGTACCTGGCACAGTCCAAGCCTCTGTCCAGCCTACAGGGTAGTGCTCTCCCTCCAGAAGTCCCCACCCAGCCCTCCCAGGAGTCCCTGTCCCACATGGACTTTACTGCTATAAATATGATGCTTGGAGATGGAGCCTATTTGGGCCCATGTCCAAAAACCTCAGCAGCTGAGACAAAAGACGCCAAGGACAAGGATTAAAACAGCTATCAAACTGAATTGAAGTACTTCATCCTGCCCGTCTTCTGGCCCCTTTGTAAGTAACGCACCTCGCTATTTCATGGGGTGGTCACAACTTGGTGACTTGGGACCCATTACTGGGAAGGCAGCGATGAACAGATGAAGGGTGAAACAGAAAGAGAGAGAGAGAAAGAGAGAGAGAGAGAGAGAGAGAGAGAGAGAGAGAGAGAACAAAGGAGCATAGGAGGAGAAAAAATGTGACAGGGAGGAAGATGGGACCAGGAAGAGAAAAAAGGAGGGCGTTCAGCTTCTCTTACGCTGCACAGCTTGGGTTTAAGCCATGCTTGAAACAAAGAAAATTGTAATTTTTTATCATATGTGATTTATTACTTTCAAAAGTATATTATTCTAATTTTCATTTCAATTAAATAAAAATTAAATATGAGTCAGAGCGGCCAATGTGACTTCACAGCACCCTTCAAAGCCATCTGCCTCGACACAATAGCAGCAGCTAATTCTCCCTCGTCTGCACCCTCTTTGTAGATAACCAACAAAATATAACTACGGGGCCTTGGCTGCCAGGAACTCCAGTCTCCAAGCATCCCTGCGGATCTCTGCCTCCCTCCAGCTCTTCTCACCGTGAGAGGATGGTGTGTGGGCAGCACCAGCTGCTGGGAACTGCCAGTTCTCCTGGACAGAGAAAACTGGGAAGGGGTGAGCTTTTCCTGGGAATAAGGCAGTAGAATGACAAGGGGATTCAGGAGGGAAGTATATCTTTGGGAGAAAAAAAAAAACCCAAGCATTATCTGGGCATGGTAGCACATGCCTGTAATCTCAGTACTTGGGAAGCTGAGACAGGGAATTGCAGGTTCTAGGACAACTTCAGAAATGTACTGAGACTCTCAGCAACCAAGTGAGACCCTGTTTCTTCCCTCCCTTCCTTGTTTTGTGGTACTGGGATTGAAACCAGGGGCATTCTACAAAATAAGGTTCAGCTTTATTTTATATTTTATTTTGAGACAAGGTTGCTAGATTACTGAGAATCTCACTATGTTGCTGATACCGACTTTGCACCTGCAATCCTCCTGTCTCAGCTTCCCAAATACTGGGATTACAAGTATGTGGCACCATGCCTGGCTGCGACCCTGTTTCAAAACAAAAAGTAATAATGATAATTATAATAAAAGCCTGGGCTGTAGCTAAGAGGAAGAATGCCCCTGAATTCAACATCCAGTACTGAAAAATAAGCAGTGATTCTAGAGAACATTTAAGGACTCAAATTAAAGCACTGAATAAAGAAATGAAGCTGGAGAGAACAGAGAAGAGAGGTGAGAGGGATAATGTGAATTATTCAAGAAACCTGGGATATTTCACTCCAGCAGGAGAACGATAGCTTCTATGTCTGTGGGAGGAAGGTCTCAGAGGTCTCCCTCCTCTCCTCTCCCCTCAGGGTCTTTGCTTTAAACTTTCCTCACCAGGGGTGCACTTTCTTCTGGGTGATGTGCTCCCCGGATCCACCTGCCCCCCAACCACCTCTATAAAGTTCATTCTTTTAGGAGGCTCAGATGGGCATCTGCATTAAATCTTGGGCTGACCACATCAGGCCTCAAGTACCGTTGGAATTTTCCATCTGCCCAGGCATGTGAAGCCACAGACAGCTGAACCAATTGCCCCTTCTCAGGCTTTTTGCTCCTGATTCCAGACCTGCCAGACATCCCCTCTTGCAATGCCTTCCCTGCCCAGTTCTAGCTCCCTTCCTCTGCATATCCTTAGCTTATCAGGTTGCACTGACACTTTGGTCTTCCATGTCCAACTCTCCTGCTAGGCTCTGCTTTGGAAGGCAGGGCCCATACCGTATTCATCTGTGGGTACCTAACACAGGGCTCCATACATTTGCCAGCTCTTCATGACATTCACCTCTCTACCTGCCCCAGGTAGAAGTGGCCACTTGTCTCCTTTGGACCACTGCCCTGCCATCTAGAGACAGCCATGGCTGTGTCACGCTTGTCTATGCATTCGCCTCTCTCCAGCAGACTTGGAGGGGACTGACCCATCTCCGTCCTTGCCGATCCTAGTGAAACCCTGCAGAGCGCCTGGCACATTGTAAATGTTCCATAATTACTTGCTGGATACACGTGTGTAACCAATGCTGTGTCTGCCTGGCCTTTCCTGTTCTCAGGGGGTCCCAGGATGAGTAAACTCACCCCCAAAACTTCTTTTTGTGTTTCTGCTTACAGTATTTAGCTGTGGCCACTAAGTGATGCTGGAAGCCGGGATGTATGAGGTTGAGCCAGGAGGAAGCAATCTTGTAGAAGAGGAGTGAGGTTTCCAATGAGAGAAAAAACACGGATGGTAATTGTGTCACAGAGCTCGTGATCAGAAAGGTCAGTTTGCAGGGGCAGAGGAGGAGAGGACCTCCTCCATATTCTTCCATCCCAAATTATATACTGGGGCTGAGGCCAATAACCAAGCCCCACCCCTGATTTAGGTGCAACGGGAGCACACAGGTTTTGGGGTACCTAGTTTTGATGCTTTGGTGGCTCTGCACACTTGGGGAGCTTCTAGACCTTCTCTGAGCCTGTGCATCCTCATGTAGGTCTGTGGTAGGACTGAGTGGAATGGAGCAAGCACAGCCCCAGTATATGCCCCGCTCACCAGGGACCCAGTAACTTAGCTCCCACCCTGGGCCCCACCCACAGTGACACCCGCATTCTCACTTTTGTACTCCAAGTGGAAGCCGGCGGCAGACACGCTGATGTCAGAGTAGAAATGAAGGTAGAGCTGGTTGGAGGTGCTGTTCAGAAGGGCAGGCACGGTTGTCCCTGGACAAAGAAACCAGGGGTCATTTAGACGTAGCCTCCCAGCTCCCCCAACTCTTCCCCATCCCTCTGCCTCTGCTGTCTGTGGGCACTCTCCTCCTAAGGTCCTCAAATGCTCCTGTTGCCAAACTCACAAACAGCAAATGGGCAGCTCTTAGAGCGCCGAGTCTCCAACGGCCAAGGGCAGGGAGATGACAAGCCATGCCTTGCTGCAGGCCAGGCCCAGAGTTGCTCAAGGTGACTCTGACATGTATAATTATCTGGGCAGTGGTGTAGACCCAGTGGTGTAGAACGGTCATGGGACCCCTGTTTATATCTTGAAAGCATAAAGTTCTGGGCCTAGAAGATTCAGATAACTTCCCTGGCCACCTGGCAGAGACATCACCACATTCTGGCAAAGACCAGAGCAACGGCAAGTGGTGTAGCCACTTTGGAGTGGCAGTTCCTTAAAATATTCAACAGAGTCATCGTGTGACCCGGCCATTCCATTTCTAGATATGTCCAAAAGAACTGATGATACGTGCTCGCACAGAGACTTGCATATATGAATGTCCACAGCAGCATTACTCGCAATAGCCCCAAACTGGAAACAACCCAAATGTCCATTGACTGCTGAATAGACAAACAAAATACAGTCTCTACATACAGTGGAGTACCGGTAAAGACGCCCACTGGGTGACCCTTGAAAACACGCTTGGTGAAAGAAGCTGGACACAGAGGGCCATGTATTGTATGCAATGCTTGGAATAGGCAAATCCAACAGAGAGAAAAAGATTTGTGGTTGCCAGAGGCTGGGGTGGTTGGGGATAGAGAGTAAGTACACATGAGTACCTGGTACTCTACTTTTTTCTTTTGTTTTTTCCTTCTTTCCTTCCTTCATTTTTTCCCCCTTTCTCTCTCTCTTCCCCACCCCCCCTCCGCCCCGGTATTGAGGATTGGACTTAGGTGGGGTCTACCTCCGAGCTATGCCACCAGTCATATTTCATTTTTGTGTGTGTGTGGTACTGGGGGAGGAACTCAGGGGCATTCTACCTCCGAACCACACTCCCAGCTCTATTTTTAGTCTTTTTATTTTTGAAACAGGGTCTCCTTGAGTTGCGAACGGCCTTGCTAAGTAGCTGAGGCTGCCTGCGAACTTTAATCCTACGGTCTCAGCCTCAGAATGCTGGGATTACAAGTGTGGGCCACACACTGGCCTCAAGCCTGTGATCCTCCTGCTCCAGCCCCCCAAATACTGCGATTACAGGAGCACACTACTATGCCTGGCTGGGTACCTAGTTTCTTTTTGATAAAGAAATGTCCTAAAATCAGACAGTAGTGACAGTTGTAGAATTTTATGAATATACTAAAAACCACTGCAGTGTGAAGATGGTGACGCAGATGGCTTGTCACCATCATATTTCAGTGGTGACCATGATGATGGTGATGATGATGCCCACAGCACCCCTCCACATGGAAGCCCCAACTGACCTGAGAAGCTCCCCAGCATAGTCACAGTGTTATCCGCACCATCAAACACTTCCAGGGAGTCCCAATTCTGCTCGGTGACAAAACTGATAACTTGAATCTGGGAAGGCAGGAGGATGGAGCTGGTGGTTAAGCAGCCTGAGTCTCTTCCCTCCCTTCCTGTAGTTCATTCAATTTATTTAGCACCAACTCTGGGCCTGACACTGTGCTAGGTCCTTCCCACAGTAGTAAGATGGGGTCCCTAGCCCCCAGGGGCTCATTGTCCAGTGGGAGAGACAGACGTGAAATAACTGATCCCATGATGGGGGCAGGGATACTTTGCAAGGTGGAGAGCAAGAAAAAGAAATGCCAGAATGCTTCTGTCCCACTGACCTTCTCCTCCTCTCTGGAACACTCCCGAGTTCTGCATTTCCCTGGCTCAACGCACCAGACCGCCTGCAGCAGTGAGCGAGCCCAGCTGGTGTGTCCAGCTGGAGCCCCAGCCTGCAGCCTCTGCTGGCTTGGTGGGCTCGAGCCTCATCCCCACCACAGCACCAATTCCTGGGCCTCCCTCTGCTTGCTTCTCATCCTGGGTGCCTCTTACTCCTCATTTCGACATCCAGGCAGCAGGTGCGATGCCCCAGCGGGCGCCTGCGGCCCCCACGCCTCTCCTCGCCTTGTCCTTCTCTCCTTTCTCCCCTTAGCGATGCCTCCTCTTCCCTCCCACAGCCTTTACAAAATCTCAGGCCCTTTGAAGAATGTCTCCTAAGAATCCCCCCATCTTCCCATTCCAGTTCTGGGCCCACTTCTTTCTCTGAGCTGCCCTGCTGTCTGAGCCAAGGCCTGGCTCCTCCCCCTCCTTACAGTGCCACTTCCGGGTCCTTCTTTTGGGGACCACTCCCCTCCACTTGACTGACTCCCTGGGGGGCAGAGGCTGAGAACGGGCTGGCTCCGGGTCAGTACCAGCCAGCACCTATGGGCACCAACAGGCCCAAGGCACCTCTTTGCTCCTACCTGGATGCCTGCGCCTTCCGGGACCATGATCTTCCACACACAGTTGAGGCTGTTGAGGTAGGGCTCCGGGAAGCCGGGCGACAGGATGGTGCCCCTGCGCTCCGTGAGGTTGCCTCCACATGGCACTGGGGAGGAGGCCGCTCTGGTCAGGGACACCTCTGCTTGGGACTCTGCCCCACGCTGGTTTCTCCCTGTGGCCCCGGTCCTACCTTCTCATTTTGTTTTAGCCCTCCTCCAGCCCTCCTGGGGGACCTGGACCCCAGCTCCTCCTTCCACACGCATCCCTCTGGCTCCTTGGGGAGCGAGGAAGACCTGCGGCCCCTCCCCAGCCCGCGTGTTCAGGGGCTCAGTTTCTTACCCACACAGGTTGGTGCGGAGACATTCCACTGGGCCAAGGCCCCGGGCACAGGGAGGCACTCTATTTCTGGGGACCCCTGCAGGGCATAGCCGGAGTTGCATTCAAAGCGGATGATGGCGCCCACTGAGAAGTCACTGCCCAGCCTCCTGCCGTAGCGGGGTTCTGGCACAGAGCTGCACTGTGTGGCGCTGGTTCTGGGCACCGCTGTGGGGAAGAAGGGTACTGAGGGGCAGGCCTCACCCCTCGAGGCACTGGCCCAGGGACTTACACATGGTGAGACTGGAATAAAGACAGGCTGGATGGGACCCTGGAGGCTGGGGCACATTCCCTTAGTGCACGGACAGGCTCTCTCTAGATGAGGCCCAGGTTCTGGGTACAGGTGGGCACTCGGTGCTGCAGCCCAGTTTCCAGAAACTGTGGGGCATTATCCTTCCCCCATCCCCGGACCCGGACTTCAGGTTGCTCTTGGCTTTCCCAGTGATGCTCCTTTCTGATCAGGGTCCTGCACTCCCAGACAGGGAGATGGCCCTTCCTCCTCTGCACTCAGGGTCTTCAGCCTGCCTCTGGCCACCTCTCCCTCTGTGCCTCAAGACCCTGCCCATGGCTGCTCTCTATGACCTGCCCACAAGAACAGATGGTGAGCCCCTTGAACCCAGGCCCTAGGGATTACCTCTTCTCTCCCAAACACAGGGAGTATACCTTATCCTGGGCAGAGTGGAATAAACAGAGTGGTAGATAGAAACTAGGCCCTAGGAAAGTGTTCTGGATGAGGGGAAGTTGGGCCTGCAGGTAAAAACCAGGAGGCTCTAAGATACTGACTCTCTGTGTCAGTAAAGATGGAAATGGACATTAATGACCTGGTTGGTACCAGCGACATCATAAACCCTCTTTTAATCTCATCAGGAAGGTACTAGTATCACCTTTATTTCATGCATGAACAGACTGGAATTCCAAGACACAAAGTAGTTAGTCTACCTGGCTTCAGAGCCTGTGTCTTGAAATGTAAGTTCTATGAGAGAAAGAAAGTGAGTCCAGGGAGGAGTCTGGGTGGAGTGGGTGGGGAGGGAAGGGAGGGGTGAGCTCCTCATGTCTGGTTTCCTTCTTCATTCAACATGAAGTTTGGCCCAAGAAATGTCAGTTGGGTAAACAACTGTTGGGTAAATGTTCCTTGTATGAAACTGAACTGAATATCAAAGAATTGCTCTACAAATTAGTATTTGCCCATAAACCAGTTATTGCCCCCAAAAGGCCCAGCTGAGGGGACAAAGGTTCCTGTTACCTGGGTCATAGAGTCACGAAGGGCTGAGATGGCCTCTCACCCTCTGGTCTCCATGTCCGACATACCTTGATAGACAAAGTGGAAACCTCTGGCCGGTGCCTGGCCTTTGGCGCTGAACTTAATGAGAACTTGATTGGAGGTAGCCAAGGGCAGAGATTCTCCTGCCGAGATAAGGGGTGAGGAGGAGAGGAAGGCAGTGAGTCCAGTGGTCAGGCAGGAAGGCGGGGATCTGACACCCTACACAGCAGTTCATTCCATATCCCAGTCTTCCTGAAACCAAACCTCACATCTTCATTGCACTCTGCAGTTTAAAGTTTACAGAGTGCTTTTTGTATCCGTGGTCTTACCTTGACCTGCGATCACTGTGAGGCTGGCATGGAAGTATCCTCGCTTAACGGAACAAGACAGAAGAGGAGTTCAGAAAGATTATATGCCCTGACCAGAAAAGGGAAAGCCACTAAAGACATGTTGACCCACAGGGATGGAGAGAATGGTCATTACGGACTGGTGGTTTACTTGGACAACTGACATCAATTTGATAAAGAAAATACTGCACTGGCTTTTGGGCAGGAGGGTGATGTGATCACCTGATAGCAACTGGCCTTTCCCAGACCTCCTGTGAAGTGATGGATAAGCAGAGGGATAGTATAATTTATTGCTCAGACTAGGACACTTGCGAGAGTAAAAGGTCATGCTATTAATAATTATGCTGGGACGGCCAAGTGGAAGCTGGGACTGTCTCAGGCAAACCAGGATTCTCTGTCATCCAACTGATAACACACAGACTGGGGGGAGACCCCCATGGGCACGGAAGCTGGAGGACGCGGACAGACGCAGCAGCTGAGCATGACAGCATCAACTGGACCTACGGCTTCGAAACAGTCTTGTCCATCATCACCTGGCTGCCGAAGCCACTTTGCAGGCATCTTCTCCCCCTATAATCTTAGGGACTCCTTGAGAGTGGCTGCAGGGTCCACCAAGGAAAGATATGATATTAAAAAGGCAACAGAGATGAGAAATGCAAATACCCAGCTTCTGGACTCTTCTGGACTCTGCAGAAATCAAATGAAATTTGGAGATGAAATTTGGGAAATTCTTCCAGAATCCGCAGGAAAAGGATACGGATGATTAAAACAGAGAAATGACAAGTGATATGGAAGATAGATGAGAAAAATCCAACAGGCATGCATCAAGAATTCAAGAGAGAGGGAGAAAGGGAGGGAGGGAAGAAGGGGAGAGAGAGAGGGAGAGAGAGAGGAATCAAGGGAGAGAGAGATAATTGAAGAAGGAAGATGCCTTTCCTAAGACTTGAGGCTCAGACTGCAGTAACTTGCCAAATGCCAGATCTGATCTGATTAGGGAAAAGAGATGCTCCTCTGCCTAGTGGGCTGTTTAATTTTAAAAGTAAAGAAAAATATGAAAATCCTATATGGACAGCAAAGCATAGGTTATTTACAAGAACAAAGAATCAGTTTGGACCCCAATTTGTCTGTAATATTCAATGTTGGAATTGCTGCGGTGTTGAAAGATAAAGTACGTGAACCATAATGTGATTTTCAATCAAGTTGTCATTTATATGCTATGTCAAAAGGAAGGCATTCTCAGACATGCAAGGTGACAGTTCTGCAGTTATGAGCCTTCCTGAAAAAAAAAAAAAAAGGACTAGAGTCAGGAAATCAAGAACTGGCAATGCTAAATACAGCCAGGAAAGGATGCTAATGAAGCAAAAACACGGAATGCAAATGTCAAAACTCATCCTTGGGGGACATGCTCATAATTTTTAAGCAATTACAAAGAATATGAGTACAAAAGCCCAAACAGACCCACGAAACATCAGAAATCAGAGATGGGTCAGGTATGAATGGAGCATCGAGGAAGCCAAATCAAAACAACACAAGCCAGAGCCCCCAAAGAACAAAGCAAGCTGCCAGAGAGCAGACCAAATATTGCACTTGCGGAAGAAGTAATAATGTTCCTCTAAGAAAAGAGAGACTCTCGGAAGAAAGCAGGAGAGACAGGTCAGGCAGACACGGGTACGGAAATTGGTAGAAACAGGAGAAGTCAACAAAATGTCACAACTGTAAGGGGCGACGTGGAGCGCGATATTGTTGATTGTTGATATGTCAACTAGAAAGGCAAAATGGAGATGTCGAGTAGCATTCCTTAAGTTTTCTTGCAACCTAGGGTTGGGGACAAGGTTTGCTTCCTGACCTGTGATAATGTACCAGTGTGGCTCATTACCAGTCTTTCCAACTGAGGAATAAGGGAGCCTGAGGAGGTTAGCACTGCTATCTCTAGATCCCTTTCTTAATCTCTCAGTTCCTCCCTCCTTTTACCCCCGTTTTTCTCTCCTTCCTTCCATTTCTTTTGGTCTTGTGCATCTATATCTATACTTATATATCCATATATCTTTTTTTGTGGTACTGGGGATGGAACCCAGGGACATTCTTATCTCTGAGCTACACCTCCAGCCCTATTTTTTATTCTTTATTTTGAAACAGGATCTCACTGAGTTGCAAAGGACATCACTAAGTAGCTGAGACTGGCCCCAAACCTCGATCCTCCTGCTTCAGCTTCCCGAATGCTGGGATTACAAACATGCGCCATCATGTCCGGCTATATGTCCATATTTAAATTTTAGGTCTACATATACACCCATCAATCTTTCTTTAACTGCAGGTCACATACACATCCTTACACTTCTGTGATCAATCAGTTGATACTGGAACAGCGTCTTACACGTCAAGATCCTGGTTTGGACTCTTGCCTCAGTGTATTATGTGTGGGGGTTTGTGGCATGGAAAAATCATTTGTCGGAGTTTCCTTGATAGATGGATTTTGTGGATTTGAAAAATAAAATTGAGTAAGAACGATATCATAGCAATTTCAAAGCCCAATTACTCCTATCAATAATTTTGTGAAGTAGAACTCTTGTCTACATTTCCCAGATGAGGACAGGGAAGCTCAGAGAGGTCAGCTGGTGTGGCTGCAGTGACCCAGCAAGAGTCTCAGAGGGAAGCCAGAGCCCAGAGCATGGCTTAAAGAGCCCCAGCTGGTCCCTTCCTGCCACCTGGCCTACACGCTACAGAAAACACTTCTTTGTTTTATCTTTCTTAAGTTTTATCTTTAAGATACTTAGATAATTTTAAAACAACTGTCCTTGGCTACTGGGAAGATCTCATTTACTCTTCAAAGTAGAGATGGCACATGTCACATTTTCTAACCACCTGGCCATCAAAATAGAAATCAACATAACAGAGTACTGAAACAAGAACCAAATTCAAATTCTTAGGGAGGAAAGAAGAGACATTCTTCACTAGCCCCTTGCATCAGAGCAACTTAGGAAGCAGTGATAATGAAGATAGTACATAACCAAAACGTATGGCAGGAAGCCCGAAGTGAATGTAGGGTGTAGAGGTGCTCTTTACTGCACAGGGAAGATAACAGATGAAGCGCTCAGCTCGAGAACTTAGAACAAGAAGAGCAAAGTAATTTGAAGAAGCAGAGGAGAGAAATTATGGAATCAAGGCAGAGGTTAATTATAAAGAAACAGCAAATTCCACAGAAAATGTGATAAATTAGAGCAATAAAAAATTTAAAACAAATTAACGAAATCCCACAAAACCTCTAAAAAAAAAGAAGCATTAAGAATGCAGTCTTATAAAAGCAGGTGATCTAACCACAAAAACAAAGGCTATTAAACATCGTCCTCATATATATATAAAATGATATTGCTAAATTTAGAAAAATTATGAAATAATTTTACTGAAAGACAAAATGGCCACATTGAAATTAAAGTAATATGCCCGGATAGACCAGAAACCTTGGGAAAAAAAATAAAAGAAAAACCACTGAAGAAGAGGAAATAAAATAATGAGGCAAGTTTATTTGCAAATGACATTGCATTTTGCCCAGAAGCCAAGAATTAGTTAGCAATGATAGCATCCTTGTGGAGGGCTCAATGACTTTACAAAATGAACACCAAAATGCCAGTCTTGGAGTTTACTAGTAAAGACCAGTTGGACCATACGAGGGGGGGAAAAAAAAGACCCATTTGTAGCAGCAACAAAAGTGACAACTAAAAAACAATGAAACATCTAGAAATGAAGTTAACAAAAAACAAATACATCCTAAATGACAATCATAGCATCCTCCCAATGGGCTCAGAAGATAACTCATAATAATAATAGATAATAATAAGTGGAGAGTCACACTAGATTTTTGGATGGGAAGTACTGAGTTAATATAAAGATGTGCCTTCCATCCAGGCACAGTGACACGTGCCTGTAATCCCAACGCTTGGGAGGCTGAGACAGGAGGATTCAAGGCCAGCTTCAGCCATTTAGGAAGATCCTCAGCAATTAAGAGAGACCTTGATTCAAAATAAAACTAAGTAAATAGAAAATAAGGCTGGGGGTCTAGCTCAGAGATAGAATCTCTCTAATTTAGTCCTTCTCTCCTTCTCCCCCTCCCTCACACACACACACACACACACACACACACACACACACACACACACACACAATGTGTCTTCTATCCAATTTCATCTAAGAGTTTTATAAATTCTAGTCAAATTTTTATGTAATTTTTAAACTTGAGAACACATTTAAAAATTTTCTTTAAGCAAGAATAACCAAAGGAAATAATCAAGAGTCTGAAGAAGGAGCCTAGAGAGTGGGAGAAAATCTTTGCCAGTTACTCTTCTGATAGAGGACTAATCTCTAAACTCTCCAACACAGAAATACTGGTAGAGACTCCCTCAGTAATATCTCCAAAGCTCAGGAAACAAACCTGAGAATCAATAAATGGGATGGCATCAATTTGAAAAGCTTCTGTGCAGCAAGGGAAACAATCAAGAGCCTGAAGAGAGAGCCTACGTAGTAGGAGAGGATCTTTACCAGCTTCTTCTGATATAGGACTAATATCTAGCACATACAGAGAATTAAAAATGGATTATTAAAAATAAAATGGATTTAATTAAAAATTAAATAATCTAGAAAAATGGGTAACTGGGCTGAATAGACACTTCTCAGAAAAAGTACAAGTGGCCAATAAATATATTAAAAATGTTCAAGAACATTAGCAATCAGGGAAATGCAAATCAAAATTACCCCGAGATTCCATCTAACCCCAATTAGAATGGCAAGCATCAAGAATACAAGCAATGCCGGGCATGGTGGCGCACGCTTGTAATCCCCACACTTGGGAGGCAGAGACAGGAGGATTGTGCAGGATCAAAGTCAGCAGCGCTGGCTTAAGAGACCCTGTTTCCAAAAATTAAAAAATAGGTCTGGGAGTGTAGCCCAGAGGTAGAAGGGCTTCCAGGAACCCCAGTACCACCACCAAAAAAAAAAAAAAAAAATACAAACAATAATATGCTGGCTAGGATTTGGGAAAACAGAAACTCTTATACACTGTTAGTGGGACTGCCAATCAGTACAACCACTGTGGGGATCAGTGTAAAGGTTCCTCAAAAGATGAGAAAGGGAACCACTAGCCGGGCATGGTGGCGCACGCTTGTAATCCCCGCGCTTGGGAGGCTGAGACAGGAGGATCGCACAGGTTTGAAGCCAGCCTCAGCTACTTAGCGAGGCTCTCAGCAACTTAGACCCTGTTTCCAAATAAAATATTAAAAAATAGATCTGGGAGTATAGCCTAGAGGTAGAAAGCCTCTGGGTTCCACCCCCAGTACCACAAAAAAAAAAAAAAGAAAGAAAGAAAGAAAGAAAGAGAGAAAGAAAGAAAGGGAGAAAGAAAGAAAGAGAAATGGAACCACTATATGACTCAGCTATATCACTTCTCAGTATCTTTCCAAAAGAATTAAAGTCAGACTACCATAGTGATACATGCATATTCGTGTTTACAGCAGCACAATCCACAACAGCCAAAGTGTGGAACCAAGTTAGGTGTCTGTCAACTGATGAATGGATAACAAAAATGTGCTGTATACATACAATGGAATTTTACTGAGCCATAAAGAACAAAATTGTCATTTCCAAGAAGAGGGATCGAATTAGAGATTGTGCTAAGTGAAATCAGCCAGTCTCAGAAAATCAAAGGCCAAATGTTTTCTCTCATATGTGGAAGCTAGAGAGAAAAGAGGAAAAAAAAAAGAAAAAAGAAACTTGAGATAATTGAGGAGAGAGACTAGTGGACTCGTGGAAGGGGCTGGGAGAGGGACATGGGGAGGGGAAAGGAATCGGCTCAAACAATGCTCTGCCCACATAAGAAGGTCTCACTGCCACTCTCACTAACATGTACAGGGAGGTGGTGGGGAGAGGAGGGGCGTCCAGAGATCATCACACCAGTGCTGTGTGCATGCATGTTTTTTTTTTTATCACATTGAATCTCAGTGTGATGTATAATTATAATATACCAATACAAGGAGATTAAAAGAAACAAATAGAAAGCTAATAGACATTATAAACTTAAATGAAACCAAAAGTAAAAATGAAACCAAAAGTAAAATGTTCTAAGCATTCCAAGTAAAAATCAGAAATGGTCCCGCAAATGACACAATTCTGTCCACCTTTAAGGCTTGAGTGGAACCCCACTCAAGGAACCCCGTTGTGTGTATAAACCACAATTTCTGTATCTATTCGTCTGCTGATGGATGCCTAGGCTCATTTGTAGGAAAATAGACGGAGCTAGAGAATATTATGCTAAGTCTGAGAAAGTCAAGGGTTGGATATGAGGAAGTGAAAGACAAAACAGGACACAAAAGGCACCTTACATAAATGAAGAGAGAGACCACTAGGACAGTGGGAGGGGATTGGGGTGGGAGGTAGGGAGGGGAAAAGGAAGGCTGAAGAAGGAAGCAGCTCAAGTACCGCCATGCCCACCTAAAAGGCCGTCACCCCCTGCCTCACTGACGTGCAGGGAGAGGGGAGTGAGGGGCCGGGAGAAGGGGCACACCAAGAGATATGTGGGTTTATGGCACTTTGACTCTCACCAGGGTGTGTAATTACTATGCACCCATAAAATTATTAAGAAAGCAAAAAAAAAAAAAGTCAAACAAAGAATTACCACGAGGATGACAGGACCGTGTATTTAAAATATTATAACATTAAACACTATTACAGTATTGTTATAACTAGAACTGATACAAGAATAAACAGACACTGGAGGAAATAGAGCAAAAGTCTAGGAACAGATCCTTAACTTCATAAAAATTTAGTATATGCAAATCTGGCATTTGGAAGATTCCACAAGGACAACTGATTAACTATAACTGGTTAGATTTCCCATATCAAATAATAAATCAAAATAAATTCCAAAGGTATTAAGGCAAAACAATAAAACTAAAAAGAAGCAAGAGAAAACACAGAGGAATATTTGTTTGATCAGCATAAAAGCAAAGGTGAAACTATAAAAGAAAACATTGATAGATTTGATATCATGGGAAATTTAAATTTTCTGACATTAAAATCTACTCTGAAGAAAATTAAATGGAAAATGAAAAACTGGTGGGGAAAGCTTTTTACAGCACATAATCGAGATAAGAGGTTTTTTATTGTATATAATATATAGCTTATAATATTATGGAGTTTTGCTAAGTAAGTAAGAAAACAAGTGCTAATTGAAAAATCAACACAAAATCACAAACAAAAATAACGCATGACCCAATAAACACATTATAAAGAGGTTTCCACATCACTAGTAATAAAAAAAGAAAATTAGAAAATGAGATATCATTTTCACTTTTCAAATTGATGGGGCTTCTGGTTTTTTAATTAACTAGTTTTGTAAGAATAAAGCATGTTCTCTTCAAAGAACAAAGTAAGCAAGATCTTTCTAGAGGGCATCTGACAATCTAGATAAAAAGCCTTAATGACTTCACATATCCTTTAACTGCCCATTTTGCTTCTAAATATTTTAAGGTAGGAGGCAGAGATGTGTGTAAAGATATATGTATAAATTATTGAATTACTACCCGTAGGAGTAAGAAAGTGGGAACCATCTAAAGGGACTCTGAAGAGAATTCATCACATAAATCTCAAATATCGGTGAGAGACTACTAAGCAGCACTTAACAATCTTATTATAAAAGAAAAATAATGGCAGAGAAAAGTTCACAGTGACTATTTCAGCAAAATCATGCATATTGTTTTATTCAATAAAATATGGAAAAGATTAAGTCTAAGCAGATATAAAGACTAGAAAGAAATAAACTGTATCTTATCAGTGGGTCTTCTGGGGTGGTTTTTATCTAAACTCTCTCTTATGATTATTTTATTTCACCTTTAGATTTTCCACAATGAGAATGTAACCTGCAGATGACTAGGAAAAAAGGTTTGGTCTGAACATGTCACTGGGAGTGTGCCGAGGCACTCGGGGAGCCCCAAGCCACGTGGGCACTCTCAGGAGCTGGCCGTGTCTAGAGACACCCAGAGGACAACAGGCACGCAGCTGTGCAGTCCCCCCACCCCGGGGCCACGCGGTGCTTACAGGGCCTCGTCCCTAGAAGCCAGCCCGTGACCCCCCAGCTGGCCGCACGACCCTGGGTACCTGTGTGGGAGCCCGAGAGGGAGCTGAGGAGCCGAGCGTGCTGGCTGTGGCCGTCGTGTACCTCCACCACGTCGTTGAGGGCCGTGTGGAAGAAGGCGAACTGGCCAAATACCACTGTGGAGGAGACAGTGCGGAGGGAGAGCTGAGTGTGGACGGGCGGGCATGCTGGGGCACACAGAGGGCTCAGGGGTCGGTGAGCCGGGGCCGAAAGAGGATACCCCAGGGGAGCCAACAAGTTCCAACAACCAACATCTGGACACTGGCACAGGGAGCTGGGAAAGCCAGGGCTGGCCTTCTCCACGGGACCCAAGACAACAAAGAGGTCTGTGGCCAAGGTCTGGCTGGTGGAGGTGCTATTCCTTTCTAGGTATCAGCTGCAGCAGCTGCTCAAGGCCTAGCAATAGTTTTGGTAATACCCCCATTCTCCTGTGATCTCAGGACCCTGCATGCTCTCTTTTTCCTTCTTCAAAGATCCAGCTGAGCCCCTGGATACAGAGTGTCCCACATGGAAGAAAGGGGGTGGGAGTAGCAAGGTACTCCTGGGGAGAAGCAAGGAAATATCTCCACTTCATTTTACCCAAGAGGGAAGAGGACATTTATTAAGCACCTGCTGGATGTTAGGTAGCACTCTTGCCATGTGCACCATCTTCTTCTTTAACCATGACTTTTTCAGAGGCTGAGAGAGATCCCCGAGGCTGCTCAGCAATTTTTTTTTTTTTTTTTTGTGGAAGTGGGGATGCAACCCAGGGGCATTCTACCTTCGAGCTACACCCCCAGCCCTATTTTTGGTTCTTTATTTTGAAACAGGGTCTCACTGAGTT
Source organism: Muscardinus avellanarius (assembly GCF_963383645.1). NCBI lineage: Eukaryota > Metazoa > Chordata > Mammalia > Rodentia > Gliridae > Muscardinus > Muscardinus avellanarius. Next base: position 27,357,429 of record NC_137788.1, read on the forward strand.
GCAAAGGGCTTCAATAAGTAGCTGAGGCAGGCTGCACATCGGTATCCTCCCGTCTCAGCCTCCCAAATACTGGGATTATAAGTGTGTGCCACCATGCCCGGTTTCACTGAGCTATTTAAAGGCAGGGGGCTGAAACACCATGGGCCATATTCCTCTTGAGTTCCCACTCAGATCAGGCCAAAAGCCCTGCCATTCGATGGCTAGTCAGGCTGCCAGCCCTCTCCTCTCAGCCAGTCACTGATGGAGGGACAGGGGTCACTCCCAGGCTAGAGTGGGCACAGCTCCCACTGAGATATCTGCCAGCCCCCTGTTCATTCTGTCTGTTCCCGTCTCCAGCTGGCTTGGAGGACCGAGGGCGGGAGCCAGGGTAGATCCTTCTCTACTTTGGCTCAGAGCCTTGAGCATGTAGGAAGTAGGAGGTAAGTGCCTGTGTGTGTTTTGTGTTCATTGTGTGTGCATTCATGTTGTACAGGTATGTTGCGCGCGCGCATGTGCGCGCGCGTGTGTGTGTGTGTGTGTGTGTGTGTGTGTATTGGGGCTGAAAGGGAATGACTAAGTCTACGGGGTCGCCTGCCTGATGAGACAATGTTTGTTGTGCTGAGTTCAGCAGAGGGGAAAGAGTGGGGGACATTCTGTCCTCTGGCAGTGGGTGCTGAGTTAGGGCTGGTGGCAGGCACCTCCCTGCAGTGGTGACTAGGACATGCAGGTCTCCTGCTCTCACAAAATGTGCAATTCTAGGTGGACGAGAGGCAGAGGATTGTAGTTTCCAAACAGCCTCAGCTACTTATGAGGCCCTTTGAAATTCAGTGAGACCTTGTTTCGAAATAAAGAATAAAAAATAGGAGCCGGGCGTGGTGGCGCATGCTTGTAATCCCAGCATTCGGGAGGCTGAGACAGGAGGATCCGGGTTCATGACCAGCCTCAGCTACTTAGTGAGGCCCTCTGCAACTTAGTGAGATCCTGTTTCAAAATAAAGAATAAAAAATAGGTCTGGGGGTGTAGCTCAGAGATATAGAATGCTCTGGAGTTCCATCCCCAGTACCGCAAAAAAAAAAAAAAAAAAAAAAAAAAAATAGGGCTGGGGTGTAGCTCAGAGGTAAAATGCCCCTGGGTTTCATCTCCAGTACCACAAAAGCAAAACAAAACAAAACAAACAAACCCCCCCAAACCCAAAATGTACATTTTTGTGGGGCCAACCCTTCACTCCCAAACAATTAAGCAAGATTAACAAAATGATTTCAGAGGGTCAAGTTTCTGGGGTAATGGAATAGAATGATAGGGTAAGGCAGGCCACTTTACACTGGGGATTACAGAAAGATCTCCAAGATCATGTGGAAGCAGGCAGCGAAACTGGGGGACAAGTGGTCCAGATTCAGAGGGGAAGATCTCCCCCTAATCCCCAGCTCAGGGCTTGGCCTCCCTGGCAAGAAGATGCATGGGGCAGATTGCTACTCTTCTCCTAGAACCAGTGCCCATTAGCTTGCTGCTGTAGCAGGAGTGGGCGCACAGGTGTCCAGAGCTTTGAGTGAAGGCAAGGCTGGGAGTTGATAGAGCAGGAGCACGTTTCTCCTGTCTTGGTGGCCCAGGGACCCTGCAGAGCATGTGGTTCCATCAGATGCTCACTAGATACTTGCAGAGTCACTCAAGCATTGGGACTGCTCCAGGCTCGCCCTATCTTGGGGAATAAGCTGCCAGCAGTCTGCAGGCCCCTCTTCTCTTCTCCCAGATGGTCAGGGGACCTGACCGTCACCATCAACTATTTTGAAGCAGTTAGTAGTCTTCCTACAAAGAGGAGGTCCAGGGAGAAATCATCCAGGCCAGTCACCCAGCTGCCCTTCAGGATCTCATGTGAAGGTCCCCACTGCCAATCAGGTGATGGTCCTGGTTTCTGCTGCCTGGATCTCTTGAGATCCAGAAGTTTCTCTGTCTTCTTAGGTCAAGGGGATTCTTCTCACATTTTTCTTGTTTCTCCTACCAATAGATGCTGGACCAGGCTCCGTGTCTCAGATGGGAACCCAGAATGATGTGGCTTCCAATCCCTCACCTGTGCTTTCAAGCCCAGCTCCATCCATCTCTCCTTTCCATCCTGCTCCTGGACCACAGGCTGCACCAGGAGCCTCGGTCCTTCATCAGCCTTGTATCCTATGGCCTCATCACACCCTTTCTTCTTCCAGTGTCAGGAGTTCGTCCTACAGGGTGTTTCTAAGGATTGACACTAGCTGTCCACCCTGGGGGTGCTCTGTCCATTCTAACGGGGAAGTGGATAATTGGGAAGAGCCCGAGGGAGGAGCTGGCCATTTTGGAATAAATGGGGTAAGAGTCAGGAAACATAAAAGCAAATGAATGAAACCCATACCATAGTCCTTGGGGACGGTGACAAAATATAAGCAGGTCTGTCCGCTGGTGTAGTTCTGGGGGTAATTGGGCGACAAAACCACTCCATCTGAACCCACGTACTGTCCTCCACAGGGAGCTGAAAGAAAAACCAGAGAAGGGGCCAGGTGACCTTGTGGACCTCTCATTAGCTGTACACTCCACCTTCTTCTCCCAGCCTGCCCCAGGTGGGCGGCTAAGAGCAAGAAGATGGGGAAATCCGAGGACACTGTCCTGCCCATGGACATCCATCCCTGGCCTGGTCTGAAACCCACCCTGATGTCATCAAACACCTTCCTGGGCACACGTCAGCCTGTGCCCTCTAATTATTAACAGTGGCATCAGTCCCTAAAGGCGCAGCCTTGGGATGTACATCAGGATCTCTCCTGCTTACACTTGGGGCCCAGCGATGGTCTGTTGTCCCATTGCAGATGTGTACCTGGGCAGCTGGTGTCTCATGAGCAGGAGACCAAAGCTTCTACCTTCAGACTAACCTGCCATGAACCACGTGCCCAGCCACCTTCTGTTCCCATCCCTGCTGCCAATTTCCACAGGGGGTGACCTCAGTGCCCACCTCCCTTGCTGACCTAACCAAAGGGGCCGCCATGCTTTTCAACTTGGGTGGTCCTGAGCTCCTGAGGTCCTCGAGAGACACTCACTCCTGCTTTTCTTGCTAGGACCCCAGGCTAATCTAGGCCACTTGGAGTCAGCCTACTCTGTGGCCTTATTTTATCCAGCCAAGCCCTCAGTGATCCACCCAGGTCCCAGAGCAAGCCCTGGCCACCCAGGAGCTCCCTCCTCCTGGGATGCCCTCTGGGGCCATATCTGTCTGCAGCCCTTTGTTGAGCAACTGTCTGAAAGGGGGTGGGACACTGTGGGTTCCCAGGGAGACACACCAGCAGGGACTGGCATGCCTGGTGAATTATGAACCATCCCCAGTCATAGGCAGTTAGATTCCCAGGCCCTGCTTGCAGGAGGCACTGTGTATATGTGTGTGTGTGTGTGTGTGTGTGTGTGTGTGTGTGTGTGGTGTCATGTATGTGATGTGTGTGTGTGTGTTACTGGGGATTGAACCCAGGACATTCTACTTCTGTCTGAGTTATACCCTCAGCCTGAGTTTACTTTTCCATTTTGAAACAGGGTCTCACTAAGTTGCTAAGTATAGTCTTAAAACTATGATCCTCTTGTCTCAGCCTCCCAAGTACTGGGAGTGCAGTGGGGTGCACTGGGTCCTTGGTGTATCCCTCCCTTTCAGAGAGTTGCTCATGGCCTCAACAGAGGGCCGCAGACATGCCCCCAGAGAGCACCCCGGGAGGAGGGAGCCCGGGGTTGTCTGGGGTTGCTCTGGGGCTGGGGGGCTCACCAAGTGAGTGAGCAGGTACACCAAGGCCTGGTGTACACCACCATGCTTGGATGCAAGAAGCTCCTCTGGGGACCATGTTTCACTCCCCCCCTCTCCAGCTGGCCGCCCACCGCAGGCCCTCAGACCCATCCCCAGCACCTGTGCAGACTGGCCGTGGGTTGTTCCACACGGGCTTCCCCTCGGGCCCCAGGACGCAGCTCAGGGTGGAGGAGCCCTCAACCTCGTAGCCTCCGTGGCAGTAGTAGGTAATGGAAGAGCCCAGCTTCAGGTCGGACCCCACTCGTGTGCCGTTCTTGATGGAACCGGGGTCAAAACAGGACTCGCGTGGGTTTTCTAGAAAAAGACACACACACACACACACACACACACACACACACACACACAGCTCATTAGCAGCATTTCTCTGGGGCCTCAGGGTTGTTGATTCTATCCCCCCACCCCCTCTTTTCTCTCTCTTTGCATTACTGGAGATAGAACCCAGAAGCATTCAACCTCTGAGCTACACCCTCTGCCCTATTTTTTATTCTTTATTATATATTCTTTATTATATATTCTTTATATTTATTTATTCTTTATTTTTATTTATTTATATTTATTTATTTTATTTATATTCTTTATATTTATTTATTCTTTATTATATTTATTTAAATTCTTTATTATATATTCTTTATTATATATTTTATTCTTTATTATAAGTTGCAGAGGGTCTCACTGAGTAGCTGAGGCTGTCCGCGAACCGGGATCCTCTGGACTCAGCCTCCTGAATGCTGGGATCACAGACATGCACCACCATACCCGGCATTGATCCTATCCTCTTTAAGTCTAGAAACTTCTCTAAGTTTGGTTAGAAATCTGAGGCTGGAAACCGCATGAAAGCATGAAACATTCCCTCTTCCCCCACATTCCTCCTGTGACCCACAGGAGCTGAACCACAGGAGCGGGAGCTGAACTTTCCAGGCCTCCTCTCACTACCTGCTTCCAGGAGGGAACAAGTATTGCTCTGATGGCTGATCCCCCTCACCCCGCCCTGTGACGCCCCGGCTCATGCCGCGGGGTCTGGAAGGGCTCCTATGGTAAAGCTCAGTGCTCGAGTGCAGTCCAGCCCTCTGCTCCTTGTGACCCTGCAGGTCTCCTCAGCCGGCAGGTGTCCTTGGCTTTTGCCTCCAGTGGGAAAGCAGGTGACAGTTTGCTTTTGGAGACTGCCCTTTCCCTTTCTCTCCATCCACCCTTTGCGGGCACCACTGTGGGCTTGGGATCAATACCTAGATACAGGAGGACGTGGGAATACCCACTCGCATGTCGGGTTTGACTCCCCCAACCAATAAGTCTCTAATACAGTTTTCTAGGGCTTTGCATTGGGTGTGGAGTGCTTGCTGCTCTATTAAAGCCACAATAGTTTTCTGTTGGCCACTGATTCTTAGGTGTCTTCCCAATCAGACATACAGTACATGTGCCTAAGAGCCAACGTGGCTGTCCTCTGCAATGTATTTGACATTGCCGGAGGACTCAGAGTACTAGCTGGGACCTGAATCTCTCAAAGACGCTCTACAGCTTTCACTGCCTCAGCTGGAAACCCCAAGCAGTTCTGAGGAGCCACTGCTCGCTGCCATCATCCATCATGGCTTTCCCTCGGTCCTCCTTGATCACTGATGGTCAAGGGGCCAATCAGCAGGGCTGGGCGGTGCAGGCCGAGGCTGAACAAGCAACTGAACAGCTTGGGCTGGAGTCTTGGTGCCTATGCTATGGCGACAATTGATAGGTGTGGGGATCACGAGGAGGTGCTGACGGCCTTTGCAAAAGGGCTCTGATGTTGGGGGAGGAGGGAGATGGAGCAGAAGGGATCAAAGTTCAGATGTGAATGGCTCAGGAGGAACTTGGCCGAGAGCAGTCCCTGCTACCTGGACACCTTTGGGATGAGTGACACAGGTGGCAGCTGCTGTTTGAAGTTGTCACTTAGCTGCCAATCAGCCTGTGGACTGATGCAACAGGACCCCGAGCGTCAGCAATCCTGTCACATTCGCCCGCTCTTGCATTTCAGCCCTTTTGACCTGCCTGCTCTTTAAGTCTCTACTCATGCATGGAGCAGTCCTGGAGGTGCTCCTGCACCAAGATCAAGCCACCCACTGAGCAAAGGACCCCTCCTGGGGTGCCGCAGTCCATGCACCAGACCTGTTTTCTCTCTAAGCCATGTGGCTCGGGCCAGAATAAAAGTGGCCAGGGTGTGACCTGTATGTAGATCGCAGAGATACGACATACTATCACCGCGTCTTATGTTTCACCTCTCCTTTTTGTAAATGCACAGCTGGTCAAATCTTATTTAAAGTTCAGATAAATCAAGGAACATAGACCCAAGCTCACAGAGCTCATGAGAAGCAGGAGTAGGTGTGGTAACCAAGATCCACCCCACCCCACTTTATCCTTAAATAATGAAATTCAGATATGATTCAGAGCCTCAAGGTACCAGCTAAGCTCTGAATTTCCCAGCCTCCTAGGTGGCTCTGTCGAGTGGTCTGAGACTATTCTGATAGGCAGGCTCCTGTTCGTTTAGAATAGAAGACAAAGTCCTCTCAAGCCTACAAGGTTCCGCACACACTGGACCTCGCAAGCCTCCATTCATCTGTTTGACAACTCTTCTCCAAATACCTTCGCCTCTGTGTGCAGAACACCCCTCCATCTGTGGCCCCTTCTCTCACCTCCTTGAGGACAGCTCAGTGTCTTCTTAGTGACATCCTCCCTAAGCAACTATTTAGCATCGCTACTTAATATTCCTTTCCCTAGCATTTGCCTCCACCCTTCTTGGATGTATTTCCACTACGATCAATATTCTCTTATCTACTATCTATCTACTTTATTTTTCTCTTCCCCTCTGATGGAATGCAGGTTCGGAGGGGAGGGAAGTTTTTCAGCTTTGCCCATGGCTGAACCCCAGTGCCTGGCACACAGTAGGCACTCCTTCACTGTCTTTAATGGATAAATATGGAACTTTCTGAAAAGCTGCAGAAGGGAAGATGGTTTAGTGGAGAGAATGCGCATGGGCCCTTCCTTCCCTCTTTCCTTCCTCCTCCCATCAGTCTAGAACTCAGACACAATGGCTTGATCCCAGTCGCCATCTTGAATCTGATATGTGAATGAAGATGGAATTCATGGACCAGCCTGGTAGAGCAAAAAACCAAAAGTACCCTGGGTGAAGCTTCCTCAGCAGTCCTGCATGCCAATCTCCAGATTCCTTTTCCCTCATTGAGGCAACTGTGTTTTGGGGTAATGCCCATGCTGCATTGGTCCCCAATGGGGTACGCCTGCCCCAGAACTTTAGAGTCACCAGAACATCATTTCTTCCCTTTTCTTCACAGCAAACTTCTATACTGTTCCATGCCATCCTCTCTGAGCAGGCTTCTTAAACTTTGCCTTCTCCTTGGCAGAATCTGTTTTTCTTTCCCTAATTATAGAATGTACCATGTTGTCTTGGTAGGATAGAAAAAGCGTATTTTTTTTCTAGTGGATCCTAAACTCTTGGAGGACACCCATCCTCTCATACCCCCAGCCATCAGCACAGAACCTGGCACCAGGGCTGCCCATACTTGGCACGTCACATAATACAGTGGTGGCTGTATTGTTTGGCTGAAGATGTGGTGGCGGAGAAAATCAACAGCCACATCAGTGAATCCAACTAGAGTCTGTGGTCTATTTACTCACATTTCAGAGGAATATGCGCTTATCATTCCAAGCATTATCACATTAATAATAACGATGAGGATAATGGAAAATGATGCTAGTCCCTGACATACGAATATTACCTATAATTTCCAAAGCTCTTTCCAATTTGTTATCTCATTTCTGTCTCGCGGTACCCTCTGCGGGAGGCAGGGCCAGGTATGCTCATGTTCAGGATACAGATGAGGAATGTGGTGATCGGAGCAGCTAAATGAGTTTTCCAACCCATTCAGCTATTAAGAGAGAGAATTAAGACCAAAATCAGGCTTTCAGTCTGCCAAACCAGAGCTCAGCTGTGGATGATGAGGCGGAATGGCTACAACATGGGTGATGATAATAATAAATAAGAATCCAAGCCCTCCGAAATGGGAAAATGAGAGGAACCAGCTTCTCGCTGGCCCTAGTCGATGAGGTCCATTTCCAAATTTGGTAATTGCAAAAAATACTGAAAACAACAACCCGAACATTTCAACCCACAAGGAATTGGTTTAAAGGGTTGGATTAGAGCCATCCGCTGAAATACCAGCAGCCTTTAAAAAGGATAGCAGAACCCTTTGAATACTGATGTGGGAAGATGCCCAAGAGCTACTGGTGGACAAAAATAAACTAGATTCCAGATTACCACATATGGTGCCATCTTGCTCATACAGAAAAGGGAACCGCGACACCTTGTTTGCTGGCTGCCTGTTTTTGTAAATAAAGTTTTATTGGAACACAGCCACACCCCTTGTTTATACCCTGCTTGCAGCTGTTTTATCTTTACAACAGCAGAGCAGGCAGTGGCAACAGAGCCCATCTGGAACAAAATATTTACTCTCTGGCCCATTATAGAAAAAGCTTTCAAACCCCTGGAATAGAATTTACATGCCCCTGTTATTATATAAAACATTGGTAATGAGATCACAACTGTTTACACTGGTATTTCAAGGTATGGATGTACTAGGGACAAGTTACATTTTCAGAACACATGTTACTTTAAAATGGGCCAAGATAAGCCAGGCGTGGTGGTGCACGCTTGTAATTCCAGCATTTGGGAGGCTGAGACTGGAGGGTTGTGGTTTGCAGACAGCCTCAGCTACTTAGTGAGGCCCTCCGCAGCTTAGTAAGACCCTGTTTCAAAATGAAGAATAAAAAATAGGGCAGGAGGTGTAGCTTGGAGGTCAAATGCTTCTGGGTTCTGTCCCCAGACCTACACACACACACACACACACACACACACACACACACACACAGAATAAAATGAGCCAAGATGAGGACATTTCCATTTTGAACTTCTAAAGGAAGACCTGTGGCAATGTCAGGGAGTGGAGATGGGGTGGGAACAAGGTGTATAAATCTGGCCAGAATTCCCAGGCTCACTGCATTACTCTCAAGGGTTTGAAATAAAAAATACATTTTAGAGCCTTCTGATAAAAGTTGATTCATTTTGGCCTTTCCTGAGTTACTGCAGATTCTCTTACACATGTTTTCGACTCTTCGCTCTGAAGTACTCCCCCCTCCTGCAGAGGGCTTCTACTCAATCTTCAAGGCCCTATCCAAAAGACCCCTGCTCAGCATGGCCTGCATCAGCTACCAACTGAATGGTGTCTCAGTTTTCCTTCTCAGAGTAGCCAGTTCTTTTCTTTCCTAACTTCTTATTCTTCTTACTTTTAGTTTGTCTCCCTATTTGCTGTTCTTCTCATTCACATTTGAAGTACACTGACTGGGGTAGAGACCAGGCCATTTGCACACTGTTGTATTCTCAGTGTCCAGCATAAAGCATGGCATGAAGGAGCAGCTTAGGAATCACTTACTGAATGAGCCAGTGGTGTCACACATGGGTGGGAACGTCCCAGCCTGCCCCTTGTGCAGAGGAGACTACCAGCCATGCTGGCTTAGGAAAATGAAGGTCCTGCCACCCTGCCCTTTCTGCTAATTCACTGGCTAGGAGAAAGACAATCGGCTCCTTGGGACTCTTTTTTCAGTGACTGTATCCAGAAGACAGCATCTCCTCTGATTCCTTCTAGCAAAGGGCAAAGTTGCTCTGAGGATGGACCCCATGGGACACCTTATCTCAGAGCCCCGGCCTAACAGACATTCCACAGGTTACTTGATCGCACTGAGCATCACCTCTTAGCAGGTTTGTCCAGAGAGGGATAAGACACCACAGACACCTAAAACCCACCCTCTTGGCCTAATTCGGTGCGTATCTGCAGGAGAAGCGTCTGTCAATGTGGTTGTCACTAGGATGTGACTCCCCTGGAGGCAAGGCTTGGGTCCCTGTTCCACTTTCAGTCCCCACGTTAGTGTCTGGTACATAGCAAGTGCTCGGTTAATACCTCCTGAGCTGAGTGAATACACGTCAAAATGCCTAATATGCTGTGGTCCCTGATATAGAAGCTGAATCCCATGATGTTTCCCAAGCAGATCTTGAATTAATCCTAAGTCCTCTGGTAGGTCTTTGGGGACCTGGAATTGGAATATAAACTGAGGTGTGTTTCTGAGTTAAGAGTGAGGCAGCCATACCTTCCCTAGAAGAATCAAGAAGCAAGAAAAACCAGCTTGCAGAGAGGAGGACGCAGCAAATACTCAGCAAGACACAGGGAGGAGACAAGCCCTGAACAGCAACGATCGCCCCAGAGTCCCACTCTCTGTCCTGACTCCAAACCCTTGGGATTTATGCTTCTGCCTGTGGGATCTTGTTTCTAAAAACACTATGTTCTGTTCGAGTGAGTTTTTGTTATCCATACTGTGAAAATATAGAGCCCTTTTTAGTTTAATTTGGGTTGGAATGAATTGTTTTCTGTGGTGGTTTGGCTAGGAAATGTCCCCTGAAAAAACACATGTATTGGCAATGCAACACTGTTCAGAGGTGAAACAGCTGAATCAGGAGGGTCCTAAGCTCATCAGGGCTAAGTCCATTGATGAATTAATAATTTGAATCTATTTATTGGGTGGTAACTTAGGCAAGCAGGACAATGAGTGGAGAAGGCATGCCACTGGGGGATGAGGCCTTGGGGATTAGGTCTGTCCCTCCCCACAACCCCCTTGTTTTCTCTCTGATGTTGAGAGTACATGCCCCTGTCCCTCCTTGCACCCTGCTGCCACCACCATTATGCTTTGGAGCTGGCCCTATGGACGGAAACCTCAGCAACTTATGAGCCCCAGTCATTCTTTCCTTCTCTAAGTTGTTATTATCAGGTACTTTGGTCACAGCAACAGTTAAGCTGACTAAAACATTTTCTAATAATACATTCTTTTTGCCTTAGGTTGCTTTGAGTGAGTTTCTGTTTCCTTTATTCTTATGATAAATTACTCACCCCCCCCCTTCTTTTGTTTTTGCTAAAGTTGATCCGAGTGGGTTTTGTGATTTGAAACTGAAACGTCGTTCCCTGAGATTAGAGCAAAGTGTTTCTGTTTCTCATTTGGGAAGTTGGCAGGATATGGAGAAAGGCTCCCGCCCCCTGCCTTGGGTCACAGCAGCTTGCACAGTGCCCAGCCAAGCTGACGATGGCAACATCTCTCCATGTGAGGCTCTTGTGGGCTCTCCTCACCTCCCAGAGAAGGATGCTGGGAGCCACAGCTCCGGGGAGAGTCAGATTATCAGCATTAGCAGAGCTCTGGATCTCTCAAAGACATGGAGACACAGCTGGCTCTGGGTGGGTGAGAGGACCCTTTTCTTCCTGAGGATGTGGACCTGCCTCAGTGCTCTGGACTTCCCTGGGCTGCACCTCTGTCTCTGCTGTTCTATGGACCTGCAGGGTGCAGAGCGTCTGAATTCTTAGCCAGGGGCTGGCAACATATACAGGACACACACACACACACACACACACACACACACACACACACACATTTCCACAAATACTCATGTTATAAATATCCCATGCTCATACATATACATGTGCAAGGCATTATGCTCACACTTTGTCTTCAGCAGGCAGAAAATAAAATGTACTGTGTTTTATGGGTCAGCCCCGGGAATAGGGATTTATATCCTTCTCCCTTCCAAAAAAGGACTCGGCAAAGCAGCCTTGGGATGGAAGACGTGGATCAGGCACTCTGCTGGGTTTGCTGGCAGACCATCACAACGACTCTCTCATCAGCACCACTCTCCTTCCTTATGGAGAAGCTGATGCATAAAAAAGTTAGGCAGCTTGGTTCAGGTCAGTGCAAGCAAGTTTTGGAGCCTACCCCTACGAGATACTGAGCATCAGAGAACATCATCTCCCATGGGTCTGAGAGCAGAGGAGACTCATTCCCAGAATCCAGAGAGGAAGGCAGGGCTCCCTGGGTTTCTCCAGATGGGCTGGCAGACCAGGAAGGAATCCAGGGAGATAGCAGAGAGGCCTAGTGTTAGGAGGTTTTCAGCCTGGGGAGTCAGGCAGCAGCTTGAGGTTCTTAACAGGCATCTCCCTCCTTAAATGCACAGATTTGTATCTTGAACTTTCACAAGAGATCCTAATGAGGTGGTGGGCATGGATCTGTAGGCGGTGCCTCCCTTGTCTCCTTTCATGATCTTTGGCCCTGTTTCAGCCACTTGGCTGGCTCAGATGGCAGCTGGGAAGGTTTTCTCTCTTGGCTGTGTTTTTGACCCAAAGACCCCTCTCTAAATACCATCTCAGGCCAATAGCTGAAGCTGAAAAGAGTGTCACGAGGAAGGAAGGCTCAGAGCAGTGGCTGTTACCCACACTGCAGTGGTGAAGACTGGGAGATGAGGCTATGGCCAGGTCTGCCGGGTGGTTATGAACATAGCCCCTGGGGAGGATGCTGGGGGAATTTCTAACCAATAGCTTATTGTCCCCAAGGAAGGTAAAATGAAGTCAGCTTACAAGGATGAGACTGATAGTAGTGACATTTGGGTGGAATTCTGGAATCTCTGCCACAAAGAAGAACCCAGTGGGGCTGAGTTGGAGGCGGCTCTGGTGGCTGCTAACCCCTGGCTTATATTAGAGGACATCACTCGTAGTGGCTCCCAGTGTCATGTTCGTGCAACTTTTGTAGGATATCTTTGGCCATTTGCGTGTAGGTTTAACACAAAGGATGCACTTTGGCAAGGCTTATGGGCTAGAAGGACCAGGGGCAGGGAAATTGAGGGTACCAATGTGAATAGGAATAGAGAAGAATAGCAAGAAAACTGATCGTGCTGATGCAGCAGTGGGTTGGGAGTGGGTGGAGCAGTGGGGGTCTCAGGCTGGGGCTAAGTCAGACCTTTGGCTAGAATTCCACAATGTCTGCTCATATTTGTCCTGATGGAAAAGGGTTTGGGTTCAGGAGGGTTACTGCGTGGCAGATACCTGGGGGAAGAGAGGTGGCAAGATATCCATCCCCAGGTTAGCTCCTGACCACACCCCCACTCTGGGCAAGAAGCTGCAGGCAAACAGTTGATGTTCTGTGCCCCAAGTATCTTCTAGAGCTGTTTGACAAATAGCAAACGACAGAGAGCTGCAAGGAGTTCAGTGAGAGGATGGACTACAGTAGGCGGGGCGGTGCAGGCAGTGGGCACATGCTGAGTTAGCTCTTAGCATGATTAGCATGATTTGTGAACTCCTATGAGAAATTCCCAGGGGTGGCCAGAAAGATTTAATTAAGGGACACTCTAAAAGGTGGCTGAGGCCCTACATTATGCAAGTGGGAAACATGAGCCAGAAAAAAAAAATTAATTTTAACTGGTAATGTGACCCCATTTTACACACAGGCTGATGAAGCCTGGGCGAACTTGGATTATAATAACAATAACAGAATCTCATGTCTAGAGTATCTGTATTAATACCTTCTGGATATTATACTAATTTATATATGCACATAGTTATTTATCTCTATAATATGTATGTATAAAATATCTTTTAATCCTAACCTTTTTCAATGTAAATCTTGTTACCCTCATGTTGTAGATGATGCTTCAGGAGATAATAACTTGCCAAGCTCACAAATCACACAAGAAATTGAGCTAGGATTTGGGTAATGGGGAATGGGATAATTAAGGAAGAAGTAAAGGTCAAAATGAGAATAATGGAGAAGAAGGAGCTTGGAACTCAGTAGGTACTACTCATTATATCTGGATATCATAGAATGTTTGATTTGTGCCAGGCACCATACCAAGGACTTCAGTGCAGAAGGGCATCGATCTTTACATTTCTACGAGGGGGAAATTTTTCTATCATCTCTTTACAGATGAAGACATGGAGGTATGAGAAGTTAAATACCTGGTATACAGCCACATGAGTCTTAAGTAGGTAAGATGAACTTTCAATCTACTTATTAGATGGTCTGCACTGCTCTTGGCCAGGCAGGGACCACAGCCTGTGGTGATAGGTAAATTTGTATTGCTCTGTGGCCACGCCCATTCCTTTATGTTTTGTTGCTGGTGGCTTTAACAGTAACATGATAGCTGAGTAGCTGTGATTGACAAACCCCCAAATATTTACTATCTTTAGGAGAAAAGAATGGTTGGCTCCAGATTCTCATCCCTTGGTATGGTATGGATAGAGAATGTTCTCTGGAAGAATTCATGCATGCAGGTGGAAAAAAAAATTCAGAGGTAGAAGGATTCTAATCTCATCAATGGACAGATCCATTGATGGAGTATTGAATTTGTTGGGTGGTAAGGGATGCAGGCAAGGAGGTACGGTGTGGCTACCGAGGTCACTGGGGTGTGGCCTTGGGAAATATACATACATACATATGTAATATACAGTATAATATTACATACGTTACATGTATAATATATATTTATGTATTATATAGAGTCCCTCATCCCCTCCCCTTGCTCTCTGCTCTCACCACCCTTCCCTGAGCTCCACATACATGACCTAGTCTAACATGGACTGAGACCTCCAAAATCTCTAGAACTGTAAGCCTCCAAATAACTCTTCCTTCCTCTAAGTTGCTGTCACTGAGAATGCTGACTGAAGCACCCCTCCACTATTCAGCTTACCCAGGGGCTGGCAGTACAGCTAGGCACTCCACCACCAAGCTGTATCCACCACTGAGCTGTATCCCTATCTAGCATTCGCAGGGCCCCGTGTTGGATCCTCAGCACTACTGCCCCAAATAAATAAATAAATGAATTAAAAATAAATAAGTAAAAAATCATGATTGGAAAGTATCATATAAAGTGACCTGTCTATATAACAAGTGCCAGAGCACTGTGAAGGAGTGTTCCTGGGACAGCAGTCCAAGCACTGTAGCCCTAGGGTTAAACAGGCTTTCTGTGGGTGCCTCTGGTTTGAGTGTCCTAGAGGTTGATGTGCTGGACATTCAGCTTCCAGTAAGATGTTGAGGTGGGGCCTAGTGGAAGGTGGTTAGGCCATGGGGGTCCCTGCCTTAGAAGTGATTAAAGTAGTTCTTGTGGAACCCCAGTTATTTTGATTGAGTTGCTATAATAATAGCAAGCCTAGCTTCTTGTCTCAACATGCAATCTCTTCTCTGTGGGCTTCTACCATTGTGATGCCACCTACCATAAGACAGTCCCTCACCAGAGGCCCAACAGATGGGCTGACCTGATCCCAAACAGCGAACTAAATAAACCTCTTTTCTTTATAACATACCCAGAAGAGAAGACTCGAACATGGTTGTTGAGTTTACCCAGGATGGTGAGAAGCTTTGGGTAGAGAAGAAAATTGAGATCAACACCAGAATCCTTACTAAGGTAAAAGAATGACCAGGAAGATATTAGCTGATGGCAAGGGAGTGAATTATGAGAATCAAGTAGAGTTAGAAATGATCTTCTCAGAAAGAGAGAGAGAGAGAGAGAGAGAGAGAGAGAGAGAGAGAGAGAGCACACAAGAATCTAGAAATAGAAGTGGGGTGCAAAAAAAAAGAATGCTGGCCCCTTCTCTCCCAGACCTGGACATGTGAATGTGAAATGCCATGCCTCCAGAGGGCCACAGGGAAGGCAGGTCCTCTCAGCTGCAGCAGTGCTAGGGTCTGCGTGGGCTCCCTGTACTCAGCCTAAGGCTCTCCCCTCTGTCAGGCCTGGTGGACTCTGCCCTGGGTGTTGCTGGCACCAGGGCCCTTACCTGTGTAGTCAATGACGAAGCCAGCGTTGCTCACAGAAGCATCACTGCGGAAGGCGAGGAAGAGGCTGTTGCTGCTGCTTTCGATGCGGCTGGGGAGCTGGGAGCCGTAGAAGCTTCCTATGAGGGGGCTGAGAGAGTCCCGTCCGTCGTAGATATGGAGAAAGTCATAGCCAGGCTCCAAGCTGAAACTGGGGAACAAAAACATCCCACCCCAAACCCACGAAGGTCAAGTCACGGCTCATGGTGAAGCCTTAGGCTCAACCCAAGGATGGGGCCTCCCAGAGAGCAAGCCCAGCATCCTCCCTGTACTCGACCCCTGAAGACTGGCTGAGGGGAGGAAGAGGAGGAAGCTCAGGTGGTGTCTGGTCAGGGGAGATGATGAAGGCAGGCTTGGGGCAGAGTGGGCAGGTTTCAGGGTAAGTATCCTGAAGCCTGGAACTAAAAACCCGGTGTTCTCTTCACACAGGAGAGAGAATGAGTTGCTAACTCCAGGTGCTGAGGGGCCAGCCTAGGGAAATCCAGAACCCAATTCCCCTACCTCTCTTCAGTGTTTCTGATACCATGCTATTCTGCATGTCCTTCAGAAAGAGGGAAGAGTGGTCCAGGGAGCCATGGCCAGGCAGGAAGGGGCCTGCCACCTTGAAGGACCCTCGTTTCATTCCTTCATCTTCAAGCCAAGACCTGCTTCCACCCCACTCCCAGCACCCATACCCAGGTGTGCCTCTCTCTTACCTATCCTGACCCTGGTGTGTGTGTGTGTGTGTGTGTGTGTGTGTGTGTGTGTGTGTGTGTGTGTGTGTGTAAATCCATTTTAGTATAGTAAATCAAATATTCTAATATGATATAAAGATAATTTGTCCCACTGGAATAACCAGAGGGAAAATGATGGAAATATCAAGTGTTGGCTCCAAGAAGTGGTGCCCTTGGGCCTCGCCCTGCTGGTGGGCCTGACCTGGCTCATCCACTTTGCAAGGCAGCTGGGCTGTATCTGTGAACTCTGAACACAGGCCTGCTCTCTGATACAGCAACTCTGCTCTTAAGCATCTACCCAACAAAGGCAATTGGTGCCAATCAAGTGTGCAAAGACAAAAATAACAGAAAAATAAGTTTACAGAAAATGAATATTGGATGCCAATTCACTCATGCCCTGCCGTGGGCTGGGGAGCCCAAGATATACCATTTGTCTAATCTGAGAAAGAAATGGCCTGTCTACCCTTTAGCTAAGATGTATGGCGGAAAGAGCGGGCTACAACATTTCGAGGACAAAGAGGGTAAGTCCAGTAGGGACACAGGGTCGGGGCCTGGGGGGCAGATGTGCACCCATTCACACTGGAGTCACCGCGGGTCACCCCATCGTTGCTGAGTAATCGGGACTTCTTGCCTCAGCAATTCATCTTTACTCACCTGGAGTCTGTACTGGTCACAATTTATGATTCCACTGCTGCTGAGGTAACTGCCTCCAGTATTCCTTCAATCACTGATTTTTGCTGAGCCCCCTCAATATGCCAGGGACTGTGCCAGGTGGCCAGGACAGGGGTAGGGGACGATGTCAGATACCACCTCTGCCTTTCAGAAGGTGGTGATGTTGTAGGAAGTGGTGGATGTACTGTCAGCAATGTAGAGTGTCAAGTCTGCCTAAGGCAGTGTGGCAGTGCCACACAGCGCCTGGGGGAGGGGAAGAGAGAAATCGAGCCTTTGTGGAGGTCAAGCTTGAGCTAGTCATGGGAGATGAGAAGCCCCTCAGGGCTGGGCAAAGAGAGAAAAGTAAGTGGCTATAAGAAAGTGGATCACTGCTGCTGCTTTCAACATGGCTGGGAAGCTGAAAGCCATGGAAGACCCCATGACTGGCTCAGAGTCCCATCCATCACAAATACGGAGGAAGTCATAGCCAGGCTCCAAGTTAAAGCTGGGGAACAAAATATCCCACACCTACACACTGATGTCAAGTGAAGGCTCATGGTGGGCTCAACCCAAGGATGGAGTCTCCCAGAGAGCAAACCCAGCATCCTGCCTAAAGCCTACCCCTCAAGCCTGGGTGGTGGAGAGGGAGGGAATGAAGCCCAGTATCCTGCAGGGCAGCCAAGGTCAAAAGGGCATGACTGAGTCTGTGAGATCCTGGAAGCTGTCAGGATGTCAGCCTGGCTGGCTTTCTGGGGATAGGATGGGGCAGGGTGGGGTGGATGACTGACCAAAGAGGTGGGCAAGGGCCAGATCACATGGAGTGAAATTCAGAAGTTCAGACTTATTTATGGGCAAGAGAGAGTCACTGAGGAATTTTACAATAAAGAATCTATTTCTTTGTTCAATTTTATATTAGTATGCAGCTCAAGACCCAGAACACTCCCATCAGCCCAGAAAGTTCTCAGGGCCCCTTCTGGGCTCATTTTCCCTGCTCCCTGAAGCCACCACTGATTAGCTCTTTTCACCATGGATTTGTTTTACGGATTCTTAAACTTCACGAGTCAAACCATGTATCATATGCTTTTTGTGTCTGGCCCCTCATGCTCAGCTTAATATTTTCATCCATATCATTGCACGTATCCATAGCTCATTCTGTTTTACTGCTGAGCACTGTCATGGTAGGATGTTAAAACGGGGCAGTTATTCCAGTGTTTTTGAGGGACAAGGTGACTCTGAGAGCTAGCTAAAGGAGGGACTGGCCTGGAAGGCAAGGTGGTGTAGAAGAGCTGGTGAGGAGACTATGGCAGTCATATGGTGGGAAATGATATGGGCTCAAACCAGGACAGCAGCTGGTAGGATGGAGAAGAGGGAAGTACATGGGAGAAGTTGAGGCAGGACAGGTGAGTGGCGTGGTAGTGAGGATGGGCGACAGAGCTACCCCCAGTGTTCAGCAGAATGCTTTTTTTTGATACTGGGGATTGAACTCAAGGGTATTACACCTCCAAGTTACTTCCCTCAGCCCTTTTTATTTTGAAACAGGATCTAGCTAAGTTGCTGAGGCTGGTCTCAAGCCCATGCTCCTCCTGTCTTAGCCTCCCAAGTACTGGGATCACAGGTGCTAGCATATGCTTGGTTTCATATATGTTTCATCTGAGATGCCCTCAGGCACCAGATGGAGCTATCCAACAGTGACACATGGGAGTCTTCAGCTCAGGAGGAAGCCAAGGTGGGCAGTGGAGGGGCGGCTTCCACTTCCAAGAGGTGGATGGAGCCATGGAAAGATGAGCTTGTTCTAGAGGGAGGTGGGTGAGGAGAGGGGGCCAAGGCGAAGCCTGGCAGAGGGAGAGGCAAAGGTAGATGGGGAGCCACAGGAGCGTCAGAGAAGCAGAGGAGAGGAACTATACCAACACCAAGGGCAAAGAGCGGGGGGATGGAGGGAGTGGTCATGAGGGAGCGGGATAAGACACACAAAGTTCCATGGCTTGACCAGCAGGAGTTCGCACACATTCTTGATCAGAAGCCAGGTTCCCATGGGCTGGGGTGACTGGAAGGCAGGGGTAGGGGAGGCCGAGGCCGTTCCTTTGAGGACTTGCCTGTAAATGGAGGGAAAGTTGGGGCAAGAGATAGGTAGGGAAGATGTGTGAGCAGGACAGAAGGAGCCAATGGGGAGCAGACGGGGAGACAGGAAGGGAGCCTGAGGGGCCCAGGGAGGGCCTCCTTTCCTAATCAGCACTTTCAGTAGAAGGAAAGCAATAGCGACAGCTGCTTCATAAATGATTACGAGGATTACAGAAGATACTGTGTGTGTGGCCACTGAGCACGGTGCTTGACAAGAAGATGCTCAATAAACGCTGTTTGTTTTCCTTCCCCCTCTCTCTCATGACCCGCTCACCTGCCATGGACCTGAGAACTCCACCGCACACGTGTGCGTACTCACCTGGGCACCCAGGTCCTCACCCCCCTGGCTGTTCTGAACCCTCTGTCTCCCACCCGGGGAAAGGTACATACATGTTAAATACCAGGGCGATGACGTAGTCCGGTGAGACGGTCACTCTCCAGTCGCACTCCTTGCCTGGAGGGTAGGGCTCTGGGTAATTTGGTGACAGGATGACTCCTGAAGGCCCTGTCAGGTCTCCCCCGCAGGGAGCTGAGGACAGAGGAGGTGGAAGGTGAGGTGGTCCCCGAATTTATCCATGTCACATAGTGATGGGTGTTGGTAAGACACAGTAGAAAAGGGGTTGAGACTGATGGGCCCAAGTTAAAACCCGGCTCTAGGGGCAGTGGGTGATGGTGGAATCATGTGGTTTCACTTGGGAGTGACAGAAATATTTTGGAAGTAAATGGTAGTGGCACAGCCTTGGTCTTGTGTGGATGTGCAGAAGGCTTACTTTTTTTTTTTTTTTTTGCCGTACTGAAGATAGAACCCAGGGGCATTCTACCTTCGAGCTACACTCTCAGTCTTATTTTTTATTCTTTATTTTGAAACAAGGCCTCACTGAGTTACAAAGGGCCTCGCTAAGTAGCTGAGGCTGGTTGTGAACCTGGATCCTCCTGTCTCAGCCTCCCAAATGCTTAGATTACAAGCGTGTACTACCACACCTGGCTTGAATTTAAAATGAGTGATTTTATGTGATATGCATTTCACTTCACCTTAACACATTCCATTTATTGATTGATTGATTGATTGATTGTGGTACTGGGGATTGAACTCAGGGGCATTCTACCTCTGAGCTACACCCCCAGTTCTATTTTTTATTCTTTACTTTAAAACAGGGTTTAAAGCGCCGGGCGTGGTGGCGCACGCTTGTAATCCCCACGCTTGGGAGGTGGAGACAGAAGGATCGCGCAGGTTCGAAGCCAGCCGCGCTGGCATAAGAGACCCTGATTCAAAAATATAAAATAGGTCTGGGAGTGTAGTCCGGAGGTAGAAGGGCATCCAGGAACCCCAGTACCACCGAAAAAACAAAACAAAACAGGGTTTAAGTTGCAGAGGGCCTCAGTAAGAAAGCTGAGGCTGCCCAGGAACCTGAACTTCTCCTGTCTCAGCCTCCCAAGGACTAGCACGCCACCCAGCCTGGGTAACACATTCCTTTTAAAGGAGTATCTGGCTCTGCCACTTCCTGGCTGTGTGGCCCCAGGGAATTTACATAATCTCCTAGGCCTCAGGGACCTTCCTCTATGGTAAAAAGAGATGATCTCTTCTCTGTGGGGCAGCCATAAGGATTATTGGAGAGGTCTGTTGAAGCATTTAGCATGAAGTAAGTGGTCAGTATGGCGCCATTGCTGTCTTTGGGACGCATGAGGACGTGGTGCCCTTCTGCTGCCCTGTGCCCGGCTTCCAGGCAGGCTGTGTGGGTATTCACAGCATGTTCCATGCACTCTATGTCAAGAGGAGTGGAAACATGGTCGCATTCGCCTGCCAAGCACTAGCCTCCGCTGCCAGTGCTGCTGGCATCTGATGCCACCGTAAATATCTTCCAACTTTCCAAAAGCCTTGTCCAAGAGTGAGAGTACGTCTCAGCTGGATGGAGGTGCACGGGTCCCCACGAGTCCTGGGTGGTTGCCCTCCCGAGATGTCAGGCCTTTCCAGCAGGCGGGGAGGAGCATGTGACCTGGGGATCCAGCTACGCATGTAGGGACCTGTGGGCAGCCTCCCTGGATCCTGGGCCAGGTCCTGTCCTACCTGGCTGGAGCTGCAGCTGTATTGTGGTAGGAGGTTGAACAGAGAAGAGGCTGTGAAGTGTGTGGGGTCATGAGTAGGGAAAGATGGAAGTTGTCAGTGGAGTCGGCAACTGGCGAGTCCTCGGCAGTACAAGGTAAGTGAGCAGGTGCCTGGCGTGGGCTGCTTGCCCCTCACGCACTGCTGTGGAGCCTGCTAGAGTAGCAGGGTGGACAGAGGGCCACCCTGAGGCCTGCAGGGTCAGGACCGCAAAGCATCGCTGTGATGTCCAGTTGCAGAGGGTGGCCCTGCCTTGCCAGCCCAGAAACAGAGTCTGATGTAGGCAGGGAATGTGGAAAGACTGTGCCCCATCCGAAGTGCCAGCTGCTGGCAGGGGTAGGGGGTGTCTTCCTCAGGGGTATCCACAATGCCTGCATCCTGGGCAAGGGTGGCAGGCTCCACCTCCCTTTGCCAGCTCTGGGCTTTCTTCCCGCAAGTTTGCCACAGATGTGGGGAGTCTGAGTGCTTGTGAAAGCATTCTTGTTCCTTTTCCATTGACTCCCCAAACTCTACTCTCCCCGTGTGTTGGAGTTCTAGGCTTTGGCCCTGACGCAGCTCTCTTCCTGATGCCCCTGGTGCCAGTCAGCCAGGCCCCTGCTTCCCACTCAGGATCCTGCATGGCTTTGCTGCCCTCTATCAGTTGTGCCCCAAGGCCCTGGGTGGGCTTTTGGGCTGCTTCCCCAACAGGAGCTGCTGCTGCTCAGAAGGATGGCTGAGCTGCAACCATGGGTGTCCAGCTGGGTGTGGGCACCAGCTGACAGTGGTACCAGACAGCCAAGAAGTGGGCAGGCTGTGCTGAGTTGTTTAAAGGGCATCGATTTGGAAGGCACGCAGTCCTGGGTTCAAATGCTGACAACACCACTCACCCATTAGCTGTGTGTTTGGGCAAGCTCTCCTTCCCCCTCCGAACCTCCTCTCCCTCATCTTTAAAATAAATACACAGGTGGGTGTGGTGACCCATGCTTGTAATCCCAGCATTCAGGAGGCTGAGACAGGAAGATCTCAGTTCACAGACAGCCTCAGCTAATACTTAGTGAGGACCTTTGCAACTTAGTGAGACCCTGTTTCAAAATAAAGAATAAAAAATAGGGCTGGGAAGCTGGGCATGGTGGCGCACGCTTGTAATCCCTGTGCTTGGGAGGCGGAGACAGGAGGTTTGCGCAGGTTTGAAGCCAGCAGCACTGGCTTAGGAGACCCTGTTTCCAAAAAATAAAATAGGTCTGGGAGTGTAGTCCGGAAGTAGAAGAGCTTCCAGGAACCCCAGTACCACCAACAAAAAAAAAAAAAAAAAAAAAAAAAAAAAAAATAGGGCTGGGGGTGTAGCTCAGGTAGAATGCCCCTGGGTTCTATACCCAGTACCGCACTGCAAAAACAAGCAAACAAATAAATAAAAAAACCCCACAATGATGCCAATGGCTTCTAACATATACAGTGTTTAGGAACCAGGCATGGCTTTCAGTGCTTGATGACATTGTCTGGTTTAAATCTTAAAACAATCCCAGGGCCTGAGGACTATCATTTCCCTATTTTACAGGTAAGGAAATGAAGGCACCAGGAGGTTAAGGGATTTGTGGAAGGCCACACAGCTTGTTGGGCTGAAGCTAGACTTGAACCCCGAAGCCAGAGTTCAGAACCTGAGCCCTAAGCTCACCGGGCCATTTCAATTTCGATCATGTCTAGTTTGGTGCCTACCATGGGATGACTCTCAATAAATATTTGTTTTCTTTCTTTGCTTCCCTGCTATAATGAAGGGCTGAGTCCAGCTAGACCCACTCATGGCAGACTGCCAAGGAGCTGGAAATTAGGGGCTTGTCACTGGGATTTCCAGTCTGTTTGTGAGAAGAGGCGAAGACATTTATTCTGTTGCCCGAGGAATGCTTCCTGAAGCCATGTGCTGAAGAAGGAGCAATGAAAGCTGAATTAACCCGCTGCCCAGCCTACTGCCCATTACAGCTTGGCATCTGCAACCCCTCTCCGACGCCTCCTCTCAGGACCCGCTTTTCTGTAAAGTAAGTCTCAGGACCCAGAGCTTGTGCAACAGTGAATTTGGAAGGACCTCAGAGGTTATCTGAGTTTCTCCCCAGCCTTGCTAGGAATCTTTTGATCAGATGGAATTCTGGCTCAGGGAAGGGACATAACCCCAAAATTTGAAACAGGAAACAGAAGAGAGGGAAGGAGGGAGGGAGGGAACTTAGTATGTCTTGAGATTAGGGTTAGGTGTGTTATCACCCTACCATCCCTTAAGGGAAATATCCCTACCTACCCTTGCAGATGAGGAAGCTCAGAGCAGCGGATCAAACTTCCCAAGGCTGCTGAGCTGCTAAATGGCAGAGCCCAACCCGAAGCCCAGATCTGTCTACTTCTGCATCCCATCCTCCTTTCTATACACATCCTAGCACGTAGTTAAGAATGGGCTGGTTCTAGAACCCGGGTTTCAACCTCCTGCCTCTGTACACTCACTGTGATCCTGCCTCACATACTCAAGTTGCTCCTGTTCCCACCAAGGAACAGGATTTAGGGTCTCATTTTCAGTGTCAGGCCTCAGAGGCACCTCGCTGTCTGGATGGTGCCTCCTGGGAGCCCTTGTCGAGCGAGGTACAGGGTACCTATAGAGAGGTCTCGGAGTCTCTTGAGCCCAGCTCCAGCAGAGGAGACAGCATGGGAGCTGGAAAAGGAGAGGCTCTGAATTGAGTGGTGTGGATCTTGGCCCCGCCATATCCTAGCTCTGTGACTTGGGGCAAGATATCCAGGTTTGTCTCTTTCAGTTTCCGCAACTGTAAATGAAGAAATGGTGCTAATTTCAGAGGGCATCAGGGAAAAGCTTAAATGAGGTTATCTCAGTATATATCCAGCGTGGGGCTGGTGCCGGGAAGAACTTGGTGCCTGTCAGCTCTCTTCTCTTCTAGCACCGTCATGGACGTGGGAGAAAAATGCACTTACCATTTCACTTGAGGAAAAGAGCCTCCCGTCTCATGTAGCAAAGGGGAAGGATTATTTGGGTCCCACCGCTTATAAGCTACATGACCTTGGACAAGACTAAGAGCCTGTTTCTTCATTTGTCAAATGGAGGTTTTAAGACTGAGTTAAGATTTGGAGCCCAAATCCAGGTAATCAATAATCCCATTGAAAAGAGGAGGAATAAGTATAATTCCTTTGCATTCTGAGCTTATGGGTACCCTTCCAGTGCTTCAGATAATAGGCCATTACAGAACCTGCTGACCCTACTACCCAAGGTGACACACCATTCCCTTTCCTGAGTAGGCAGCGGGGGCCAGAGAGAAAGTGATGGTGCTCTCCACCTGCTCCCTACCAATGCACGTTGGTGGGCTGGGCTGCCAGAAGAATCTGTTCTCGATCTTCACACAGTTGATCTCGGCGCTTCCCTGTAGTGCGTAGCCAGGGTCGCACTGGAACACCGTGGAGTCGCCAGCTTCCCAACTGTTGCCACTTCGGCTGCCATTCTGCGGGACCCCAGGGTCATTACAGGACGTTGCTGTGGACACTGGGACAAGAAAACAGAAAAGGGAGTAGGGTTGCCTCGGTGACTACCAGTCATCACCCAGCTCATCGCCTGTGCTGCCCACCATCACCATGCCGCTGCAGGGATCACCATCACCACCCCATCACTGTCATTGGCTGTGGTGACAGCACTACTATATCACCCTGATTATGGTCACTGCATCTACCACAATGCATTACTGTCACTGCATCAACCAGTCATCCTCACGGCCATCCCTGCCACCGTCCTATCAGTTCCTTCTCCCTTACAGCCACCAGCCTGTCCTGAGATACTCTGAATTATGAGTTAGGTATGTTTGTGCTGCTACGACTGAATTGTTTAAGAAGCACGAGCACTGCCACCGAGACAAAAGCTTTGCAGTTTTGTATGATGGAATTAACATGAACAGGATGAGGGGGTGACAAGATAATAAAATACACATGCTATCTATTCAATCAGCAGGGTTTGTAAAGGAGTTTGGAGTTGGCCTACCAGGGGGCCCAATGGCAGTTGTGAAGTTTGGTAAAGACCATGCTCTCTCTTGCATGCAAACAACCAAGGACCCATCAGATCCAAATGGTGTTTAAAGCAAATTCAGATATCTGTAGTAAGTGGCAGGGCAGAGTTCAAAACCAACATAAGTAGATGAGATGGATTAAGAGTTTTTAAAGCCTAGGAATGTAGGAAATGTCTGTGGTCCTATTCTAATACAGAGCAGGGATTGTACAAACAAGTGCTGTGGTCGGACATGGTGTCACAACTCTGTAATTCCAATACTTGGGAGGCTGAGACAGGAGGATCTAGGACAGCCTCAGCAATTTAGTAAGACTTTTGGCAACCTAGCAAGACCCTATTTCTAAACAAAAATTAAAAGGAGCTGGAGTATAGCTCAGAGGTAGAATGCCCTGGGGTTCAATCACGCAGACACACACACACACACACACACACACACACACACAGACATACACACAGAGACACACATGTACATGCATGTACAGTGCTTGGTAGAATGATTGGTAGGATGAGTGAATGAATGACAATGATCTAGTGAATGAATGAACACACGTGGCATGAGAAAACACACTAGAGGAAATGGTGTAAGAGTCTAAAGAATCCTGAGGCAGCTGCAATACCCCCAATGCCTCCACAGCCCAGAGCTGACAGCAGGGTATGGTCCCTGGCATGCTATTGCTCTGACACTGTGGTCCACAGAGCCCAGGGATGGGAAGTTCTAGAGGACACACGATTAATAATGCTTGTTTCACAGGGAGGGTCAGCTTTTCTAAAAAATTCTGGGAAAAATTACTTTTATACTAAAACAAAGCATCTATTCTGATGTAGAATGTCAGATTCACATTAGCTTTCAGGCAAACACGCCAAGTCTAAAAGAAAGTCTATTCTAGTGACACTCCATCCATTCTCTTTCAGGAGGATTCAGTGGGAAAGTCTGAGAAGTGGCAGCCCAGGGATAATGTAGACAAATGCCACTAATCACAACATCTAGGATTGGGAGGAAGAGTCTCAAGTAACTGTATCTAACACCTTATACTCACCAAAGGTAGTATACAAAATATTATGGCCCACAGCCAAATCTGGCTCTATGCTTGTGGCTGTAAATAAAGTTTTATTGAAACATGGGCCTTCTTACTTCGTTTACAGTTCTCACTGTTTACAAATTTGTTTACATTCTCAATTGTCTCTGGATGCTTTCATGCCATTATTATGGCAGAAAATGAATTGTTACAACAGGCACCAAATAGTCTACAAAGCCTGAAAGACTAGTCTTTGTTAGACCATGTTTGCTGACCCTCAGAATATGACATCCCATCCTAAGCCTTTCTCTCTGGAATCACCTTTCTAAAACTATCCTTTGCTTATCCAGCTTGGGTCATTAACACCATCAGTGATGCGACTTTGCTATGTTCCAGCCACCTTTGCAAAATCTTCTTCCAACTGAGTGAGCTCAGTTCTCCCTTCCTCCCCATGCAGGGCCTTTGCACTTGCCGATTCTTCTGTCTGGGCTGATCTTGCCTGCAGATCTTTCTATGCCAGCACCACCTTGTTACTTGGTTTCCAGCTCCCATTATCACCTCCTCAGACAGTCCTCTTTCTCACCTTCTTCTAGGCTCATTCCTTGACATCCTTCCTTCAATTTATCCTGTTCTTCTGTCTTATTCTCTTCACAGCTCAATCTATAATACTCTTGCTAATTTATTTGTTTGCCTCTGTCTTGCATATCACTTGGGCATCTTTATGAGAACAGAGACCTTGACTGTTTTGCTTCCAACTCTATCCCCAGGGCTTAGAGCAACACTTCTGCACACAATAGTGCTCAGTAAATATTTGTTGAATACATGAATGAGTGAACAAATCATCAGCATTTGACACTTACTGAATTTATAAAGTCAAATAAGAATCAATCTTCCTTCCCAATTAAAAATAGACTTGGCTTTCCTCTCTGGCTTTACAGAGCACTGTACACATGTAAATGATTCCCGAGGAGAAAAAAATAGCTTACTGTTCTGACCCTACTCAGATTATTTATAGAGAAAGCAACAGACTGCAGTTATGAGAGCCGAGATTTGAGAACCAGGCACATAGTTTTGGATCCAGGCTTTGTTACTTATAAAGAAGACAACCTTGTCTGTGAAGCCTCAAAGACATGGTTAATCATGGTGCCCACACCTTAAGGTTTTTGTAAAAATTACAAGAGATGAAGTGGAGAGTTTAGCGTGGCACCTACTCAGTAGATCGCAGTGTTTATGCTTCTGCTCACCTGGTTTTGTTCTCATTTTGCCTCTTTAATGCTCCTGAATCTAAGCTGCTCAGTAAACCCCCCGGGGCGGGCTGGATCCACGTGGTATGGACAGGATGTTAGATGTTACACAGTCGTGTTTACTTAATAAAGCCAAGCCGGTGCTAATCGTCTCTGGCATTTCTGTACAATCCCCTGTCAAACACACACTATAAAGTTAACATGGGGTAAGCCATTCTCTCTTCCCTAGAGGAGTCCTGGTATTTGCTCACCGATGACAGCAACATGGAAGGTGACCTTTCCCACACCTCGATTATGCCCAGAATACTGGGCCAGCTTGTCACGGCCTTTCTGGAGCCCAGGCCAGGTAGCCTTGACCACTCAACTCTCTGTGGGCCTTTGCAATGCTTGGGGCAGCTTGCCCAAGAAAAGTCTGGTGGTAGAGAGAAACAGCCATAAATATGTTCAGCCTGTGATCAGGGAAGTCTGGGAGGCATGGTGTGGCCCTGGCTCTCTAAGAGCATCCAGCCGGGCAGCGAGCAGGGGTAGCTCCAGGACAAGGCAGAATGGCCAGTACTGATGGCGTGCTAAGGAAATGAAAGTAGAGCTCTGGGGGTGCTATGGGCGGCGGCAATTTATTCTGAATGGGGGCATTAGGAAGCAGTAGCATCTGAGATAAACCTTGAAGCATGAAGCAGGCTTTTGTGAGCCTGGAAATGCAGGAAAAAGTGGTCCACGGGGGGTGGGGGGGCATGGCCACAGGGGAGCATCCAGGGACTCTGTCCCACAAGGTGACCCTGAGGATAGAGTAGAAATCAGATAATGCAAATCTGGGGGGGGGAATTTGTCCGTACAATAACAGGCTTTTTTGTGTTTTAAGCCAAACCCATCAGCTTGGGCACAATTGGAGAAAATACAGTCCTGTCTTTAATTATTCATAATACTCCTTTCCCTGGAGAGCACCTGAGAATCTCTTCAGCATTCTACCCTCCTCGTGCTGGGGCATTCTGCCATTGCTTATCCCAGCCTTTTCCAGCGTTCATTTCACGACATGCTAGTCTCCTGAGACCGCCTAAAAAAAAGTCATCCATGGTCAAATGTGTTTGCAAATTGTGACCTATCAGACACGTTTTGAATTGATATGCATTAGCATACCAAACATTTTGCAAAGGCCCCACCTTACAGATAATCTCTTTAGGGCTGTCTGCCTCAACTGAGCACCTTCCTGATATTACTGGATCAAGCACACTTCTTTTCCTTGCAATAACATTCCAATTAACATTCCACGGAGTTCTGCGAACACACAGGAAATGCCAGGCTGGAAGCTTGCATAAGTGTTAAGTGGACAAGTTAATAAGAACAGTTGTTCCTCAGTTTCCTCGAGGGATGGCTTCCAGGTGCTCCCCACCCCCACAAGGACACTAAAACCCAAGGATGCTCAAGCTTCTTATAGAATACGCCATAGTATTTGCATATAACCTATACACCCTCCCTTATACTTTACATTACCTCTATATCACTTACAATGCCTAATACAAGGCAAGTGCTATGTAAATAGTTGTTATACTGTACTGATGGAGAATAATGACAAGGAATCAGTCTGTGTGTAGTCAGTACAGATGCAATATTTTTTCAAATATTTTTGATCCATGGTTGTTTAGATCCATGTATATAGAACTCACAGATATAGAGGGCCAATAGTGTGCAGGAATCTGGACCTGGAGACCCTCATCTACCCTGTACATGGCTAAATGTTCATCTCCACGCAGAAAAGAAGAGATGCACGAAAGAGTTAAAAGTAAGATTTTTCAATACTGTTGCAGCCTCGCTGGTGCCAGGGGCTGATACACCAAGTGGGAGGGGATGTGGGGGCAAGCATGGCACAGGTGCCACACCGGCTCGCTCCAGAATCACCATGGAAACCTGCCCCCCCCACAGTGGAGTAAAGAGATGGTAATGAAGACAGCTGCTGCATAATAAACATAAGAAAAAGGAAGGCAGAGTCACTTGCTCAGGGAGAGGAGTGATGGAAGAGGCACTTCAGAGGAGATGAGATGATGCATTCTGGGGAGAGGCAGGACCAAGCATAGGAATCATCCAGTATGGGGGCTTGGGCGGTTGAGCATTGCCCACTTTGGGTAGCTCTTTGTCATGCTCCTCTATAACTGGCTACTGCAGGATGTAATTAGTTGAATTTAGATTACTTATGTTTGGCTTCCAGTCCTTACTGAGACTTGCATTCAGCAAAGAACCAGAGCGTGCTGCATGTCACATCAACTCTTAATAACTATGCCCTGGATCACTGGCCATTCTATCTCCTCTGCATTCCCCCATGCACCTTGTATTTCAATCCCAAGGGACCACCTTTCCCTTCCAGGAACTCTGCTGCACGATTCGCGAATTCTTTGCACCTAGGATGCCTTGTCATTTCCTTCCCATTTAATAGTGGTCCACAAATCCTCCGAAGTCCAACTCATGGCACCTTTCCATGTCACAGATGACCACTCCTTCTTTGAACACTTTCTTTTCTTTTATCTTTTTCTTTTCTACTGGGGATTGAACCCAGGGGTATTCTATCTCCTAGCTATACTCCAAGCCCTTTTATTTTTAACTTTTAAACAGGGTCTTGCTAAGTTGCTGAGGCTGGCCTTGAACCTGTGATCATGCTATCTCAGCCTCCCAAGTGCTGCAGTTACAGGTGTGCACCACACCATGCCTTCTGATCGCTTTATTTTTTCGAGCTATCTCTTCTCACTCTTTGGATCTGATAATGGACACCATCTTTTCTGGAACATCTTTCTTGAGGCTCCAAGGTGACCATGACAACCTGGATTTCCCCATCCACATCCTTTCAATTATTGCATAAGTATCTACCTGCCTTGGTTTCCCCACCAGAGTAAGCTCAGCATGGGTATTTGAACAAGTACTAACTATGAACCAGGCACATAGGAGATGCTCAGTGGAGCGCTTTCCGTAGATGCAGAGATGGAGGGAAGGAAGGATGGAAGGAAGGTTGGGTTGGTGTAGCAGGGTATGGAGAGGGGTGGGCAGAGGAGAAGCGCAGACCTGAGAACTGGATGGCAAAGCCTTGCTTGCTGGTGAAGAAGTCTGTGCTGAACTGCAGAACAACCGAGTTAAAGGTGCTGTGCAGGTCCTTGGGCAGGACTGAGCCGCTCAGCTCCTTCAGCAGAACCCCACTCTCCACAGGCCCGTCCCAGATGCGCAGCACATCGTGGACCTCTTCTGTGTCGAACACCAGGAAGTGGAGCCTGGACGGAGAGAAGAGGCAGGTGGTCACACAGGGCTCAGCCCCTTCTACCATTTTTATTGTGGGTACTGGGGATTGAACCCAGAGGCATTTTATCTCTAGTGACACCTCTTGCTCCCCCAGCCTTGTCTATTTTTTATTTTGAAACAGAAACTAAGTTACTGAGAGTTTTGTTAAGTTGCTGAGGCTGGTCTCAAGGCTGCATTTCTCCTGTCTCAGCCTGCCAAGTTCTGCGATTACAGATATGCACATGCCGGTGGGATTCAGCCTCTTCTTTACAGGGAGGGGTTTCTGGCCAGGGGAGACCCTAAGTCTACAAAAACATGCAGGAAGGGAGAAAGGACCAGGCAGCACCTTCATGCTTCCAACTGGCCAGCTCCTCCCACGGGCGCCCTAGAAAGAGACATGGGCCAGGGCTGCAGATTTCGTGAATCTTGATTACAATGAGCTCCATGTGGTCATGGTTAGATCTCATCCCGCCCCTTAGTCTTACACAGCCCCAGGCCTTGCTCCCGCGCCCATATCCTTGCAATTCTAGACTGGGAGGAGTCTGGGTTGAAAAAGGCAGAGGGGTCTCAGAAACTGACCCAGTAGCAGTAAGAGTGGGGTGAGCCTAAGAGCAGAACTTTGGGGGATACCAGGTACAGACAGACCCAGTTTAGGTAATCCCTGTACACCTCAGCAGGCTAGACAGGGCCCTCCACCTGCAGGGGCCAGTGAGACATAAAGAGTTTGTAGAGAAAGGAAGCCTGGAGCCAGGAGTGATGGGCACACCTGTAATCCCAGTATGTGGGGGGCCAGGACAGCAGGTTTGAGGGTAGCCTCAGCAACTTGGTGAGACCCTGTTTCAAAATAAAAAGGTATGAGGGTGTAGCTCAGAGGGAGAGGACCCCTGGGTTTAATCCTCACAACCACACAAAAACAAAAGACAAAAGGAGGCTTGGTAGGAACCTGAACTTTTCTGGGACAAAAAGGTTCTGGCAGTCAAAGATCCCTTGGCTACAAGCCCAAGTGACTCTGTTAGCCAATTTTTACAATTGTGGGACAACTCCAGACTTAGAGAAAAGTGGCAAAGATAATGCAGGAAATTCCCAGAGGCCCTTACTCAGTTCTCCGGCCAGCAAAACCTTTATTTCTATGGTACCTTTGCTGAGAACAAGAAACCAATGCTGGCACATCGCAAAGAACTGAACTTGAGGCTTTATGTGGATGCCACCAGTTTTCCTCTGATGTCCTTTAATGTTCTAGGATACTACCCGTTTGTCCCTCTCTTTTTTAAAAACAGCTTTTTAAATTATAAAATGAGATATGCAGCAGGCAGAAAAAGGGAATCAACAGAGAGATGCATTGAATTTCCCCAGTCTCTCCTCCGACCAACCTTTTCCCCAGTTTTTCACTTCATGTGAGGTTTGGTGCATATCCGTTATCTCAATGTGCACCTATGCCTAGCGTTCCTGCCAAATGCGACCATATTTCACAGAGTTGTAAAGGTAACTTTCTTCACTTAATAGCATGTTATGAACATATGCATCTATTTCTTTTTCTCTACCCAAATGGATATTATATGTTACTGTTTCCCATAAACTGCAAGGAACGATCCCATCTTTATGTAGTTTTGCACAATTCTGTTAACATCCAGTTGACTTGTAGAAATAACCTGTTTTTGAGGGGGGTTGGAGGTATCGTGTGTGTGTGTGTGTGTGTGTGTGTGTGTGTGTGTGGTACTGGGAATGGAACCCAGAGGCATTCTACCTCTGGGTTATATACGCCCAGCCCTAGTTTATTCTTTATTTTGAAACAGGGGCTCATTAAGTTGCGAAGTATCTGAGGCTGACAGCAAACCTGTGATCCTCCCGTTTCAGCCTCCCAAGTGCTGGGATTTATAAGTACATGAGTCATCACTCCCAGCTCTAAGTTTTTTTTTTAAACTAAAAATACTGCTAAATAATTCTCCTGAGTGATTGCATCAATTTATATTCCCACCAAACAGTATTAATATTACTATTCTCTCTAAACTCCACCTTGCCAATATCAGATATTGTGATGCTGCTAATATGTTCTATATTAAAATACTCTCTAGTCTGTCAAACCAAAATGAAATATCACTGGTATTTTGAATTTAGGTAATCTAGATATATATATATATATATATATATATATATATATATATATATACACACACACATATTGCTGGAAGTCTTTGCACCTATTTATTGGGCATTTTTAATTTCATCTTCTTTATCTTAATTGGATTATTGATCTTTTAAAATTCTATTTATATGTTGTAATTTTTATTGGCTTTCTTTGCATATTTTGATTCTTTCTTTATATGACATATTTTAATGGTAATATTTTCTCCTAGTGTCTGGTGTCTGTTTGTTTTAACCTTTAAGTTGTGTTTATAGTATTTATTGTGGTTGAGAAGTTATTTATTTTATGAAATCAAATATGTTAACCTTTTTGTTTGAGGATACAAGATGTCATGTTATGCCTGGGCAAACTTCTTTCTCCTCCAAAATGGTTAAAACCCAAAACCTTAATACTTTCTCAGGATTTACTGATTTCATTTTTTGATTGTTTTCCCATTGTCTTCATAAAGACAACTCATATGTTGTCTATCAAAACACTGTGTTTACTGCCTCCTTGGCCTTGACCAGTGTATACTTAGTTTATTCATGTGTGTCTGATCTTTCTCCCCAACTAGGACACAATTTTCATGAGTGCAGGCCCTGGTCTTGTTTACGATAGCAGCTCCTGGCTGGAGATGTTTCTGGCTATTAGGATGGGCTCACAAGTGGCCGTGGTATGAACACAGGCTGGACACTCCAGGTCCCCACACTGGCTTAAAATGTCCCCCAGGTTGTGTATCTGTTTTTAGGCTCCAGCTGAGTTCTGAGGCACTGTCCTCGGCCTCCTATATACTGGATTCTACTTGTGGTACCAGGAACATATTCTCCACTTACTGTAGTTTTTATATTCTCATATTTTTCTATCCTTTTTCAAAATTACTTATCAATAATTTATTTAAATGAGTAAACAGACAGTTCTTTGTAAGTAAGCTTTAAAAGACATTGCATTACATCCTCTGATCATAATATCAGTTCTTCAGATTGTAAACACTGGTATTTTTTTTAAGCTGTTGGACTTTATTTTTTGGTACTGGGGATTAGACCTATATAATGTACATGGTACGCAAGTGTTCTACCATTAAGCTATATGCCCTTATTATTTTAACTGATACATTGTAACTATACAAAGTAATGATGTTCTGCTTTATATACTCCCCCCCAAAATTTCTTAGCTATTTCCCAAATCTATTCTATTAGATCAACTTCAAAGTTACCAAGTTCCCCCAAATCCCCTTCGATTGAAATTGCACATATTTATTAATACAGTGAAAAGCTGATCCTTCTATTACCAATTTCACCAGCCAGAAATGCTGTAGATATCTTAGTCTATATATTTTGACAAAATTTTATGATTCCCTTCTTTGTTATGATTATCTTCTTCGCATATAATTTGTTAAATTTACTCTTTGTCAGTCTCTAAGTTTGTGGTTCCATTATGAGTGACATTTAATTTTTAGTCCCATTTTCCAGTTATTTATTGTTGTGTGTGTGTGTGTGTGTGTGTACATGTGTGTGTACAAGTGTGTGTACATCCATGTGTATCCTAACAGGATCCAACTGAATCTCTGGGATTTCCTAGGTAGACCTTTCCTAAATAGAAGTGGCGATTCCTCTGCAACAAGAGATATGTAAGACTGGAGTCACAACCTTGATTAAAAAGGAGGAGAAGGAGCTCCCCAGAAGTTGGAGCAAACAAGCAAACTCACTGAGAACTCAGCAGCCAACCACAGTGCACACCACGTGTGCAGTGCCGCTGTCCCTGTACACAGAAAGGAGAGGCTGGTGGGGCTGCACTTGTCTCAGAAGGAAGGAGGAAATGAAACTTGAAGTTTGGGTGGCATGAAAGGGAATGTGTTTTCTTTGGATTTAATAACAGGAAACAAGACCCAGAGGCAGAGGGGAGGTTAAGTCATCTGGGAAGAGGCTGCTCCGTACTTGAGTTCAGGTGGATGTCAGAGGGAGTAAAGTGGATAGAGAGGGGAGAGAATTAGCTGGGCTTTCTCCTCTGTTCCAAAGTGGGCAAATCAATGAATGAACGCACGGACTCCCAGGAGGACCCATCTGACAGGACACGGAGGAAAGAAAACATACGGAGACTAAGTAGAATCAAAAGACGATATATTTCTATAACAACTGCTGTGTATACGGCACTTCCTCATGATCCCATTGAGCCTGCACAGGCATCTTTATTGTGTAGGTAGAATCAGTGCCATCTTTAGAAATGAGGATACCGAGGCTCAGGGAGGGTGAATCACTTGCTCAAGGTCAAGGGCTGGCTGGAGAGCGAGAGGGGATTACAGCTATGTAATCATCACCCAGAGCAGACTTTTACACTCTTCCCCTGCCAGAGCTTCCCGCACCCCCAGGAGGAAGAGACTGTGGCTGAGAGCCAGGTAGAGTGTGGGGAGGCGCTATCAGTAATAAACAGTGGAACGTGCATCATAAACGGAGAATGTAAAGCCACAAGTTAAAAATGCCCCACTCTGCACTCAGCTTAGCCGATCTGGCAATCAGGTAAAAGTCCAAGGCTTGAAAGAATGGACAGAGGGAAAGAGAGGGGAGCTGGGGACCTTCGCATACATAAACAAGGCAACTTGGCAATTGGAAAGTCAGGAGGTCAAGTTCCCAAACCCAGGGTGCCATTTTCCAGGGGTTTCTGGAGCTGGGTGGTACTCCTCACATACAAACCCATTAAAAGATTATCAGCTGGGCCAAGTGCAGTGCAGGCGACTGGAGAGTGCTGAGACGGAGTAACCACTTTAGAACAGCAGCTTGGGAGACCTCCCCAAGGAGGTGACATTTAAGCAAGATGACAGGCTTAAAAGGAGCCAGCCATGGGCAGAGCAGGCAAGGTTAGAGGTGGGAGGCTGCTTTCTGCATATATAGGTAAGTGTGTGCAAAGGCCCTGGAAAGGGAGGTGGCCCTGAGTGTCTGAGCCAAAAGGCCACAGAGGCTTAGCTGGGCCAGGAGCAACCAGTGGGGGCCAGGCCCACTGGGACTCTGGGCCAGGGGAAGTTGTTTAAATTTTATTTTCTTGGCTAAGGGGAGTCTAACTAAAGGATCATAAGCCTGAGGGTCTGATTTGTATTTTAGAGTCTCTCTGGCTGCACGGGAAAGAACTAATCGGCATTGGCAAGTGAGAGGCAGGGGAATTAACCAGGGGGCCAGCAGTGACCCCTCTTGTTATATACCCTTGACGACAGCCAGGAAAGACTTGGTTTGCCACACCAGCCCATTTATTCAAACTCTTATCGAATACTTTTCTCATCTTATGGAAATAAAAGTCTATAAATGCTAATTAGAGTTTCTGATCAATAGAAGTAATTCTAGGCCCGAATAGACATTTGGGCTTGTCTAAGCATCTCCCCTGCAGGTGAAAGCTGGGCCTTCTTTTGGAATACTGAAAATGCTTTGATGACCCTGCCTGTACTGGGCCCTCAGGTAAGGAGGCACTGGAGGGGAAGAAGAGGGGACAAGGTGTCTCTTCCAATTGATGACTTGCTTGTATGTGTGTGTGTGTTCTTTGGGCCTCAGAGAAGCATGCTGTGCATCGGGCTCTGTTCTGAGAGCTGCTGGGATGTGTAAAGCTCTGTTTCTGCCCTGAAGGCTATTGTTTCTTACTGAAGGAAACACATAAACACAATACTATGTGGAATAGGTGCTAAAGATCGGGTAAATAAAGTGCTACCAAAACAATCAGAGGAAACAGAGCTAAACCTTTGGAGAAATCTCCTCTGTGCCAGCTGCCTTGCCTATATTGCCTATTACCCATAGGAAAACCCTGTCATTTACAGCCTAGGAGTGCCATTTTGTGAAAGGGGACAGTGAAGTTTCAACAGTTTGACACAGACCACTTTCTGGGTATCAGGCAGTAACGGGGAGTCAAAATCAGTGTTCAAACTATGTTCACCTGGAACCCTTTCCTTTACACCATCTTCTGGTTCAGAGAGGCGAGGAAGGCTTCAAGGAGGAGGTTCTTCAAAAGCAAGTTTGAAGAAAGAAATAGATAAAAAATTGAGAGAGAGAGAGGAGAGAGAGAAGGAGGAGGAGGAGGAGGAGGAGGAGGAAGAGGAGGAGGAGGAGGAGGAGGCAAGGGAGAGTACAGCTCAAGCAGATGCATAACAGGACAACTGGCTCCCTCCTGCCCTTCATTTCACCCTCTGTAGCAGGGCTGAGTGATTTCTGAACAGCACACCTGATCCATCACTCTTCATTCCCTGCAAAGCCCTGGGAAGTCCTTCATGAGCATGAATGGCCCATTTTTTTTCTCCTGCTGCTCTGTCCTTCACTTTTTTCCTTATTTTCTTGCTAGGGGGGGGGGGGGTTGTCTCTACTTCAAAGGTCCCTACCCCTGCATGTGCCCCTAGACTGCATGTGGTTGTTTGAACTGTGCCTCTCCAAAAAGATATGCTCAGGTCCCAACTCTTGGTATCATGACTGTGACCCTACTTGGAAATACTTCCTTGGTAG
The DNA here is from genome assembly GCF_963383645.1 of Muscardinus avellanarius. Taxonomy (NCBI): domain Eukaryota; kingdom Metazoa; phylum Chordata; class Mammalia; order Rodentia; family Gliridae; genus Muscardinus; species Muscardinus avellanarius. Next base: position 27,394,614 of record NC_137788.1, read on the forward strand.
AGGTAACCAGGCTATGACAATGGGGTAAACTGGATTAGCCTGGATGGTAAACGAAATTACTGAAATCTTTATAAGAGGCAAGAGAGGGAGATGAGGATACAGAGAGACATGCAAGGCCATGTAAGGATGGAGGCAGAGCACTTCCATAGGCTTCTCCATGCCCTCCCACATCCCCCACTAGTGGGACGCTCCCTCCATGAGCCCCACTCATCAGGTGATGACGCACCCCTGACTTGCCTGTCTTACTGAGTCCCTTCCCTGTTATGCCTGTGTCTCACTCATCTCTATGTCTTTGGTACCCAGCACCAGTTCTGGCCACACTAACCCACCAGTGCATACTGCCTCATGCAATTCATGGATGAATAGACTTTCAGTGATCCCACAGCTCAGCTCAGATCACCTCATCCACAGTCCTTGCCAAGCTGGTGTCGCTCTGCAAGAGGCATCCTGAACAAATCCTCCATCCTGAGGAAGACATTTTCCACTGCTCTGGAGGATCTGACATCCCTCTGCAAGGCCCACATCCTGCCCCTTGGACTTACAAGTATATCTGTGGTGGCCTATCACTACCCAAGAGGTAGAAGCTAGCTCACACACCCTGTGGCAGAGCCAGTGCTGAGCTGGAACCCGGGAGGACCTGGAGATTTGGCCACTGTGGTCCTACTCCCTCAGGGCAGCCCTGTGGGTCCTCTGGGTCCACTGGATGGGTGCTGATGCTCATCCACTCAATCATGAGTAGCAGGCAGGTACTCCGTGCAGACAGCTGCAGATACAGACAGGAATACACTACATTTCTCCTCCTAAATATGGTGTAAGTCCTACAGTTGATGTACAAAGAAGACCTCTAATTCAGGCGTAGGAGGCTGAGTGAGTTATTCTTATGGGTACTCGAGGTAACAACTAGGCTAAGTCCCGAGAGATGCACAGGATGTATGGGGAGGAGTGGGAGGGGAAAAGGGAATTTGGGCAGAGAAAAGAAGATGAGCAAGGCCAGGCACAGTGGTGCACAGCTATAATCCCAGTGCCCTTGGTTAGATGCCCAGTGCAGTGTGCTGGGGAGTACAGTCTACAGCTGTGGGCTGGGACAAGCTTACCTACAGGGCATGGTAATCTGGGCACCCATGATGACCTGCATTCTGACCCAGCAAGTACATCAGCTCAGGGACTGGCCTTCTCTGGGTACTGGGTATCTCTCCTGTCTCCCTGCGGGGCTGTCCTGAACTCTGCTGCAGCTGACTTGGCTTGCAAAGACACCATGTCTTGGTGTGTGTGGCTGTCCCTGTTTAAGTCTGAGATCACCACATACCATTTCCTCATGGGGTTCCTAGAGTCCCATGGGGTTCGCAGCCCCCCAGTAGCAGGTTCCCTGCTGAGATGCTCCTGCCTGGTCCTCGCTTCTTCACCTCTTCCTGCCAGCCCACCACTGAGACTCCACTGTGCATCAGTGCTAGGAAGAGATGGTCTAAGCCAAGAGTGGTAGTGCCTACCTGTGATCCCCGTACTTGGGAGGCTAAGACAGGATCACAGGTTCAAGGCCAGCCTCAGCAACTTAATGAGGCTATTAGCAACTTAGCAAAACCTTATTTCCAAAGAAAAAATAAAATAAGGATGGAGTGTAGCTCTGAAGTAGAAGGCCCTTGGGTTCAATCCCCAGTACCAGACACAAAAAATAAGGTTCTACTAGAGCCCCAACTGGAGAAGTTAGGAGGACACTAGATTCTCATGGGAGCCTGCCCCCGCTAGTGCGGTCCACAGGCAAAACTCGCTTCCGAAGTCACTCGCTTCCGGGGTCAGGCCCCTCTGTTCTCTCAGTCTGAAATTTGAACTCATTGGGCATTTTTGGGATCCCGCCTGCCTCACTAGAGGCTCATCTGTATCCAGTGCACATTGGAACAGCGTGCAGCAATGAAAAAAAAAAAAAAAAAAAAAAGGAAAGAGAGAAAACAAACTGTGGCTTCTTGACATGTTGATTTCTTTTGCCTCTTGACTGGGGCCCCAGAATCTAAAAGTGCCCCGGGCACTGCCAGGCAACTGTCACCACAGCGTGAACCCAACGGACTCCGCGCAGATCTGTGCAGTGACAGCAGATCTTTACATCAGGGAAGATGGCGTGTGAACGAACAGCTGCTGCAGGAGGGAGGGGGTCAGAAATCACTGCTGTCCCCAGATGAGAACGCAGCTTAAATTATCCTCAGTGACATTGGAAATGACAATAAGAAAATAATACTTGCTCTAGAAAATGCCCCCCCTCTGAGCCACCCCAGTGCAAACCAACAATTAAACCATGATCATAATAGCAGACAATAATAATTAAAGCATCGTGCTATCCAAAGAGTAAAAGCTGAGAAGACAACTCAAAGCCCCAAGCTGGCATTGGTGTCTGGAGCTATATTAGAGGCCCTTTTCTCTTAGGGCCAGCTGGTATTATAAAGAAAAGAAAAAGAACTCTTTGGTTATTTTCAAACGTGGGAGAATACAACTGGGCTCGAGGTCACTGAAAACGCTGCATATTCTGGACTCAGGTTTATATCCTGTCTTTCCTGCATGATGGAAGACAGAGAGAGACCCAGGTACCCAGGGAGGGCCAGTCCCTGAGCTGATGTACTTGCTGGCTCAGAATGCAGGTCATCATGAGTGCCCAGGTTACTATGCCCGTAGGTGAGCTTGTTCCAGCCCACAGCTGCAGACCATACTTCCCAGCACTCTGCACTGGGGATCTAAACCAAGGGCATTCTACTTCTGAGCTACATCTTCAGTCCTTTTTATATATTTTAATTTTTGAAACAGGGTCTTGGCAAGGTCGGCCTCTAATCTGTCATGCTTTTGCCTTGTTTTTTCTTTGGAAGTAAGATTTTGCTAAGTTGCTAATAGCCTAATTAAGTTGCTGAGGCTGGCCTTGAACCTGTGATCCTGTCTTAGCCTTTCCCATAAAATTAAACAACAACAACGAAACAAAATAAAAACACCACTGGTTGTGGAATCAAAGACCTAATTGGGTGATCTTGCAGAGCCTCAGTTTACTCCTATGTAAAACAGCAGAAACATTATTTATCAGTGTCCTTAAGAGGTTTACTATAGATCAAATCACATGTAAAGCAACTAGTGCTATGTAGAATAAAATCCACAAACGGTAAAACAACTTGAAACAAATTTGTTGTTCTATTCATTTTTTTTTAAAACTTGACTAAGGGAGATATAGTAACGTCTCCTACAATGATTGTCAATATCCAGCAGATTTTGCTTTATGTTTTCTCAAGTTATTTAGTGCATAAAGATTCATGACCGTGAGCAGTATTGTGGACTGTGCATTTTATCATACGAAAGAATTCTCCTTGCCTTGTGTGTTTTTATCCTACCCCTTTGTCCCAAACTTTCATTTTTAATATTTTGTTGTTCTCCTACTTGGAAGATTTTCCTTTCTTTTAAGCAACCTGCACCTTGTAATAGAGATGTTTAGCTGGCGGGCAGCCCTTCAGCTCGCTCCTTCCCTCCCTCCCCATGGGTCAGTTAGAGCTTGTCCATATGCGGCAATAGTCTTTCTATTTCTGTGTACTGGCATTTGGGGGGCTCTCAATGGGACCCCCACACACCATAAGCACGCTCCTCTTGGGTATTGCGTCCTACTCACCCACACAATCTCATTTCTTTGCTGATCCTGAAGCCAGGCCCCAGACCTTCTCTGCTTGGGACCCTATATCTATGGACCCTCCACTCTGGGATCCTGCCTACCTTGCGCTCCCATGACCCTGGCCTGCTCCACTGCTGCCTCTGCGCCCACATTCCCTTCTGCCTCGAGCACTGCACTGCGGTGGCCAGATCAAAGCAGATCTACACTTAACAGAACATTGTTGGGAGACACAACAATGCTGTGTGTTCAACTCTCCATTCCTCTTCTTCATAGGCCTGGCCTCCCTCACAATGAGCTGCAGCTATGAGATGTGCTTTGGTCACTGGGAGGCAGCAGAAAGGTCTGCCTTATGGTCTGAATGCTGGTGTTGCTCCCAAACTCATCTGCTGAAATCGTAATCCCCAAGGAGATGCTAGGAGGTGGGGCCTTTAGGGGTGATTAAATCCCAGGGCGCAGCCTTCACAAATGGGACCTTATAAAAGAGGCTGAGGGAGCTTGTTTGCCCCTACACCACGAGCAAGAAGGCCCCGTCCACATGGAATGGGTCGTCACCATACACTGAATCTGCCAGGACCTTGGCCTTGGAACTCCAGGCCCCGACTGTGAGAAGGCCATGTGTGCACTGCTGCGTCTCCGGCTTCATTTCTGCTGCCCAGCTTGTCCCTCCGCCTTCCATGCTTGGCTACTTTTCTTTCATTACTTTCATACCTTCGCACTTTTTCTCTGCAGTCTTGGATTCTCTAGCTCGTTGCCTATTTCAGTGCGTTTTATTTCCTGCAAGTCACGTGCTGCTGTTGTGGATTTTAGTTGTTCTTGGGCATTTGCTTTCTTCTCATTCTTTTGTTTTTTGTTTTTCAGCACTGGGGATGGAACCCAGGGGCATTCTACCTCTGAGCTACACCGCCAGCCCTATTTTTATTCTTTATTTTATTTTATTTTGTGGTACTGGGGTTCCTGAAAGCCCTTCTACCCCCGGGCTACACTCCCAGACCTATTTTTACATTTTTATTTGGAAACAGGGTCTCCTAAGCCAGCGCGCGCGGCTGGCTTCAAACCTGCGCGATCCTCCTGTCTCCGCCTCCCAAGCGCGGGGATTACAAGCGTGCGCCACCACGCCTGGCTTATAAACAGGGTCTCACTGAGTTGCAGAGGGCCTCACTAAGTAGCTGAGGCTGGTCTGGAACCCTGGATCCTCCTGCCTCAGCCTCCCAAATACTGGGATTACAAGTGGCGCCACCACGCCCACTTCTTTTCATTCTTTACCTGTCTCATGGCTGCCTTTCTCTCTCATCAGCATCCTCTTCCCCCATCCCCCTGTCCTACTTATCATCCCTACTCCTTTATACTTAAAGAACATTATATGTGTAGCACTTTGAATTTTCTTCTGCCTAACATAGTAAAATATTTTCAGAAAAAACACCTTTCTTGTTTTAGGGAAAGTGTTATTTTTTCTTACAATGCTAGGCTTCATGTAAGCATTCCTTAAGTTTATTTTAATTATCACTATTATCCTCAACCTGTCTTTTGAAAGGGAGTGAGTGATCTATACTGGTCCAGCGTGTTACCCAACATGGCGTGTGCATTTCGTGTGCATTTCTTTGGCTGAACTACTTGTTCTCCTACAAGGTGTCGGAATTCATTTCTGGGATCATAAACTGGCAGTCAAATGGATACATTCTGGCCAATTCAACTACCCAGTGCAGCTCGGCAGGATTATCATTCTTGGATAATTTGAAGTAGTTTGTGTCTCTTTTTCTAGCAGTGATCCAGGAAAAAAACGAAATCACCAGCGAGCACTGCCAATCTCAAAGCCACATTTATACCTCTCAGGCTGTTCATATCCTCTTCTTCAAAACAACTCTCCAGCTCCTTTTAGCCATTTCTCGATTTGTTGAAACCTTAACGTTGACAAAGGAATGCCTGCAGCGCGTGCTCATCCATAGGTTCCTTCAGGAGGGCAGCACTCGCAGAGCAAGAACATAGCCCTTTCTGTTTCAACTTTAACTCACAGGTGCTGCTCAAAAAGAAACCTCCTGGAAGCTGTTGAACCTGCAGCCAGGATCGCTGGCCAGAGCTGTGAACACAAGCTCCACTTCCGGTGCCTTCTGCCTCTTCTGGGCCAGCGGTCCAGTCGCTGACCACAGTGGGGAGTTGCTGTCCTATGATGGATCTGAAATGGCAGCGGGGGGGAGCTGGCCTGCAGGTACAGCCAGATGTTTTGTCTGGTCCAGCATCCTCCCAGGAAGACAAGCTGCACTGGGCGGGGGATCTGGTTAATCCAAACTGTGCCCCTCCTCCCCACGATCCTGTTGCTTGGTACCCAACATCTAAAGATGGCGCCTGGCGACTTCCGGGAAGATGGCGACTGAGAAAAGCGGGGCTTAAGAGTCCCGCTAACAACCAATCTCCATTACCACAAAAAGAGCGCCTTTCATAGCCAGAAAACACCATCACCAGAAAAACAAAAAAACCCACCAGGCTCCAGAGAGAAAGCGGACTGAGAACAGAGCTCAGGGCCACAGAGGAGACACACGAGCCCGAGGACGCGGCAGCAGCGCCATACTGACGGCGGCAGCGGCGAACTCAAGGGACGGCTACAGCAAGCCAGGTGAGCCGCTGCGGAACAGCCAGGCGGGATCTTTCGGCGCAGACAGCATTTAAAGCTCCCAGTGGCTGAGCTCAGCACACGCTGCAGGGATTCAGAGTGAAAATCAAAACCAGAGAAGAAAAAATACGCCAGCCTCATGGCTGAGGGCGTGGCAGAGGCGCCATATTGCAACCGGCGGCGGCAGCAGCAGTGAATTCACCGAGTCCAGTACAGCTACATCTGCGTACTCAAGAACAGTGAGTCAAATTGCGGGCCACAGAGGAGAAATCGCAGTATTGGGCCTCCTGGGACTTGATCCAGTGAGGGAGTGTTGGTGGCAGAGATATCACACCATAGGAGAACGTGCAACCTGGCACCCCCCATAGTTTAAAGCAGCCTCTATCGACTCCATGGGTCGGAGACTCTGTGATACAACCCAGTAAAGGAGTAGTGGGGTCTGAGATAATACAGACTCGAGATCCAGAGCACCTTAAGTGAAGCCATAGTGACCCAAGGGAAGAACCCAGAGAAGGCACAAACCTCCGAAATCATGGGAAAGAGGAATAACCCTGGAGTAATGAATGTGCACAACCCCACAACATCAGAACCTGATAAAACAGAAAATCAGAGATTTCTAGAAGATCAAATCAGGAAAATAACTGTAGAAATAATAGAGGTGCTTCGAAAAGAACTCAGAGAGAGCCAAAAAGAGATAAAGGATGCAATTAATGAAGTAAAGGCCTCAATTCAAAGCACAAACAACCGATTAGAACACATGGAGAACAGAATCTCGCTCTTAGAAGATGAGCAATCCAAAAATGAATGCATAGTTTCTAATCTAGAAAAAAATATCCAACAGCAGGAATCTGACATTGAAGAAATATTGGCCCATTTTAAGAGAGCTAACCTAAGAATAATTGGAATAGAGGAGGGAAAAGAAAGTGAAACCAAAGGGATCAACAATCTCTTCAAGGAAGTAATAGCAGAAAATTTTCCAGACATAGAGCAAGAGGTTGATACACAGATCCAGGAAACCTATAGAACTCCCTTTAGACAGGATCGGAGAAGAGGATCCCCACGCCATATAATTGTCAAAATGACCAATGTGGAAGCCAAGCAGAGAATCTTAAAGGCAACAAAAACAAAGAGCCAACTGACATTCAGAGGCAAACCAATTAGAATCACTCCAGACTTCCCAAACCAAGTCATGAGAGCCAGAAGGGCTTGGAGTAACATATTCCAAACTCTGAAAGAAAACAACTTCCAGCCAAAAATTTCCTACCCAGCAAAACTTTCTATCAAATTAGATGGAGAAATAAGAAGCTTCCATGACAAACAGAAACTGAAGGAATTTATGTCTTCAAAACCAGCGCTAGAGAAAATACTCAAAGAGATTAACTACAAAGAAGAAATAGGTAACACTCACCAGAACCAGAGAAACAAGAGTTTCCATCCAACAGACAACTAAGATTGGTTATCTGTGGAGATTCATTATTTATGTTAGTCTTTTACCTATCTCTAAGTTGTATTGTTTGCCTTTATTGTTGTTAATTTTTAGGATTTCTAGTTGTAATATTAATATACCTTCAGATATAGCATTTGGAAATATTTTATCCAATTCTATTAGTAACTTTTAACTCTGTTTACGTTGTCTTTGGATATACAATATTTTCTTTTATTTTTTAGGGAGTTTGTATATTCTTCTGTTGCCTGTGCCATTGAAATCATATCCAAGAAATCACTGCCAATTTCAATGTTGTGAGGTTTTATGACCCAGATTTTCTCCTAAAAGTTTATAGTCTTAAGATTTATATTTAGGTCTTTTATCTATTTTGAGTTAATACTTGTATATGGGATTAGGTAAAGGTCCAATTTTATTCTTTTCCATGTAATTATTATTTTTCAACAATATTTAGTTAAAAGATTATTATTTCCACCACCAAATGTTCGTGGAAACCTTGTCAAAAATAACTTGACAATATAGGGAAGAATTTAGCTCTAGGCTTGTATTTAACTCCAATGGTCTATATATCTGCCTTTAGAACAGTACTACACTGTTTCAATTATTGTAGCTTTATATGGTTTGAAATCAGAAAATATATATCTGCTAGCTTTGTTCTTTTTCAAGATCGTTTTGGGTATCTAGAATTCATATTTCATATTAGGATAGATTTTTTTCTGAAAAATAAATATATAAATATATGATAGTTTCACCTAAAAAACAGAAAAAAATATGCTCTAGTAAGAAAGAAAGCAAAAAGAAATATTGAAATGCTATCTTTAAATCATCAAACACTTGGTATCAGACAAATGAAACTGTTATGTGAGATTATCATTTTTAATTTTGGATAAATTGCTATAATACTAGATGTCAACCACTAAGCCAAGCATGGGAAGGAGGGATGGGGAGAGAATGGGGTGGGGATCGGGTGGGGGCTGACTGGGCGATGTGTGCATGTATGTCTACAAAAGTTTGTATCCCACTATGATGTATGAATACAGTGCACCAATAAAATAAAATTAAAAAAAAAATAAAAAAAATAAAGATGGCGCCTCCAGCTTTTCCTCTGTGCTAATCATTAAGAAACAGCCCTCTGGTTAAAAATCAACAAGCAAGGACTAGTAGTTTAATATGTGATTTATGGTTCTCTGGGAACTAGGAACAAAAATCAGGGGCCAAGAGCAAGAAGTTCTCTGACCTCCACAGGTCCCAGATCTCTGCAGGAGGGCACGCCTGCAAAGGATCGCATCTAGGCGGTCCCTCCAACAGCCAGCCATCCTGGCTCTCAGTCCCAAATGAATCTGTGTGTAAGGAGAAGTGGGTTCTTCTGAATGGAACCAGGATCCTTGTTCTAGGCCCCTGTCATGCTTCCCAGCCAATTTATCCTCTACGCCGCTACCAGAGACTTCCTGAAGCAGAGGCACTGCCTGAGTCCACCAGCAGCTCCAGATGCGGCTGGATAGGCCCGCACCTTCCTCCCTTTCACATGCCCAGAGGCACCTCCTTCCACCTGGCACAGTGAAATCCTGCTGTTCTTTAAAGTGCAGCTAGAATGAAAGGCGCTTCTCTGGGACACCCTGCCCCCACTGCCACCTAGGATTATGAACTGTCCTCCAGATGCTGCTCGATGGGAGCATAATTCTACGATAGCATTCATCACATTGCGTGCGCGTCTGTGGCACAGGCTCTGGGTTGGCTGATCTGTACTCTATTTCCGAACCACTCATCTGTCTCTACCACAAGACTGTAAAAGGAAAGCAAAATTGATTTCTCACTTTTCCCCAGCCAGGTGTAACATGTTCTGATGGATGCGATGTAGGAAGATGTCTTTAAGGATGGAGCTTATTCCCAAAGAGAGATGCAAACCTTTGCTAGGGGAGAGCTCTATGGACTTTCCTTTGCCCTCTTATTTTAGACCAGGACACAGATACAATGTCTGGATCTGTGGCAGCTGACTCAGTGGCCATGAGGATGAATGGTTCAGGATGGGAGCGCAGGAGGTTAGGTCGTGGCAGCCCTGAGCAGCTGCATCGGGTCTGGATGGGATCTTCAGATTCTTATTCCAGGAGAGAAATGAATCCCTGTCTGTGAAGCCGGCTTTAGTTGGTTTTTCTATTCCCATTCCTAGCTGATATAATTTCTCTGTGTAATCCTGAGACCTTCAAGCGAAAAAGACTGTTTCTTATTTATATTTATACCCTCAGTGCTTGGCAAAATGCCTGGCTCCAAGTAAATGCTCCAAATTTTTGACTTGAACTGAATGTTGGTACCATCTTTGAAATGTTCCTCCGGCTCCTGGTGGTGATGCTAAGAAATTCATCCACAGTTCTTGCCTTGGTCCTCAGGGTCCTGCCAAGACCCCTCTTCATCCATGCAGCCTCTCTTCTCCCCCACATGCAAATCTAGAAGTCCTTTCCCCTGTGTTTATACTTTCACTCCTCCATCCCCAAGCAGAAAGATCATCCCTGCACCTCCACGCAGGACTAGGCCCTTCCCTTCTTCTCCTCCTCCTTTCTCTCTGTCTCTCTTGTTACTGAACCACTACTCATCCCATACGTACTGCATCCACCCTGTCTTGGAGGTATCTGCTTGTTTGCCTAGTTCTCCATCACAACATGAACCCTGGAACATGGGACTGGCCCTCAGTCCGCTCTTTGCATTTCTCACCACACTGCATCACAGTCCTGCTGTGTTACAAAAAAAAACAAAAAACAAAAAACAAAAAACTAGACCAGGCTGGAGTGGAAGACTGAAAGAGCAATAACCGGAGAGGCAGAGCAGGCTCAAAACCCCGCTCCTGGGAAACTGTGCCTGGACCTCAGCAATCTCACCTATAAACCGGGGACAATGATCACTAGTCCAGAACCTTTCTTTTCTCGTTTTTACTGGAGCCGGCTCACTGATTATAACGAGGAAGACTCCAAGCCCCACCCTGGGGATGGAGAGGAGCTGTCCAGGACAAGCTGCCTGTGTTCTGTGCACCTGTGACCCAGGTGCGGGTGGCAGGGGTGCGGGTCACTGCACTGCTGTGCTGTAAGCTGCCAGGCCTGGGTGGAGTTCCTTAGCCACCTGCCCTTGTTCTAGGGTAAGGGTCTGCCTGCAGCCTGCTCTCACCAACACACACACACACACACACACACACACACACACACACACACACACAGGAACAGATGCATTCCAGCATGGGCCACACCTGGGGAGCGTGGCCAGATTCCTGCAGCCACCCACTGCTCCCCTTTGGTACCTTGCCTAGCTTGTGAGGCTGAACCTGATCACAGATCCTCCTCGCCCCCAGTGCTTGGTCAGGGTGGGGACAGGGCAGGAAGAGGCGCCTGGAAGCCTCTCTTCACTGTGCCCCTGGGAACAGGTTTATGGGCTGGCTGACAGGCCTCCTGCCTGGCGTAACATCTGCCATGTGTGACTCTCGGGGAGTGGCCTATGGGCTGCTGTGCTTAGGGGATGTCCAGGGAGTGACCGTCTACCCGGCTCCTGGTGGCCACTGTTGTAAGTGCCTTATATATGTTAACTCAGCCCTCACAGAGTCTTCCAGGTAGGCACTGTCTTTAGCTGTCATTCAGACATGAGGACAGAGGCACAGAGAACTGGAAGCGCTCCACAGGCTGCGGAGCTAATGCGAGCGGCCAGGAGGCTGGTACCGAGACTGGCTCTGAGCTTCGACTTGATGCTGAGTGAATAATAAAACTCATAGGATATAAAGAATCCGACGGGATAGCCAAGCCTAATGGTTCCACTGCAAAATGTAGTCGATGTGGGGAGACAGGTGACATTGTAAAACAAAACATAAATAATGTCCTCAGAGAGATGCGAGGCGGAGATTTTGATAAAAACAAAAGAAAGCTGTCGAGATCAGGCTGAAAACAGAAAACGCAGTTTCCTTGAAATCAAAACAAAAACAAGGTTTTCCAAATGAAGGGGGAGTACACACCAGGATAATTACTGTTAAAAATGGAATTTAAAAAACCCACAAGACCACTGGTAGAATAAAAACAGGATAGAGAACTTTAATCACTAAATGAAAAACAAAGCCAATTATATCAAATCCTCTCACAATAGGAAAGTTAGAAATAAAAGGAAGTAGTAATGATGTCTAATAACATTTTGTCATAATAACATTTGATGTGAGAAATACAGAACTAGGTACTCATCTTCTAAACACCCATGGAAGATTAGTAAGACAGAAAATTCCAAAAAGTAAACAGGGCAAGATGTAGCAAAAAAATTTAAAAAGAGATCATGAATTGTATATATAACCACTTGGTAGCAAAAACACGTTTTTAATATTCTTGGATTGAAAAGAAACAAACTCAGCCAGGAGTGGTGGCACACACTTGTAATCCCCGCACTTGGGAGGCTGAGACAGGAGGATTGCGCAGGTTTGAAGCCAGCCTCAGCTGGCTTAAGAGACCCTGTTTCCAAATAAAAAAATATATAAAAAAATAGGTCTGGGAGTGTAGCCCGGAGGTAGAAGGCCCCTGGGTTCCATCCCCAGTACCCCCCCACACACACAAAGAAATATAAACTGAAGCTAGGCATGGTGGCACACACTTGTAATCCCAGCATTTAGGAGGCTGAGACAGGAGGATCGCGGTTCGTGGACAGCCTCAGCTACTCAGTGAGGACTTTGCAATTCAGTGAGACCCTGTTTCAAAATAAAGAATAAAAAATAGGGCTGGGAGTATAGCTCGAAGGTTGAAAGAGCCTGGGTTTTATCCCCAGTACCACAAAAAAAAAAAAAAAAGAAAGAAAGAATTATAAACTGAAATGATAGACTATTTTATTTTATTTTTTTGCGGGTTTGGGGATGGAACCTAGGGACATTTAACCTCCAAGCTACACCCCCTTTCCTATTTTTTATTCTTTATTTTGAAACCGGGTCTCACTGAGTTGCAGAGGCCTCACTAAGTAGCTGAGGCTGTCCGCGAACCGCGATCCTCCGGTCTCAGCCTCCCGAATGCTGGGATTACAAGCGTGCGCCACCACGCCCAGCTCTGAAATGACAGAGTATTTAGAAATGAGCCTTGGTAAATACCCTATATGAAAAAGATAAACTACCAAAAGAAAAACATACAAAGAACTGGAAGCAGCAGATACAACTAAGCATTCTTTTGTGCAAGAGTTTGTTCAAGACTCAAAGGATGGACAACTGGCAGGCGGTGTGGGGAAGCCAGCCTTGTACCCAAATTTGCCTTCTAAGAACACGACTTTAGTAAAAAGTTAGGTATCTCGTAGAAGCTTCATGTAAGAGGATGCTCGTTGGAGCGAAAACCTGAAAGTATTCACTTTATCAATAGGCAAGTAGTTAAATAAATTATGGCTATGCACACAGTAGAATTCCCTGTAGTCAGCGGACAGGATGAGGCAGATCTATATATATTGACATAATAAGATGATGATGTATGATTAACTGGCAAAACAAAAGCAAGTTACTGAGCCGTGCATGGAGATGAACTTGCTTTAGGAACCACGTGGGCAGAATTTGCGTTATGTGCTTACCGGCACGCCAAGTGTCTTCCACGGTAAGTAGAGCAGCCAGATGGCAAGGGCTACCTTACGTGGGGCGTGTGAATAGAAGAGCACCGAGTGTTGCAGTTTGACGTTTTTATTTAAAGGAGTATTTATTTCTTTTACATAGAAAATGTCTATATTCCCAATAAAAGATGACTAAATAAGGACTTAAATACATAGTGTATCTTTTCATAGTGTTTATTATTATTATTATTATTATTATTATTATTATTATTTTGGTGGTACTGGGGTTCCTGGAAACCCTTCTACCTCAGGGCTACACTCCCAGACCCAATTTTATATATATATATATATATATATATATATATATATATATACACACACACACATATATATATATACAATATACATATACGATATACATATATATGTATATATATATAAATTTTTTAAAATTTGGAAACAGGGTCTCTTAAGCCAGTGTGGCTGGCTTCGAACCAGTGCAACCGCAACCCTCCTGTCTTCGCCTCCCAAGCGCGGGGATTACCGGCGTTACAAGCATGCACTACCACGCCCGGCCATAGTGTAATTATTAATTCCCTGAACTTTATTACTGGTTACTCAAGCAAGGTGGGGTTTGGGGGGAGGGAGGAGAGAAGGCAAGGAGTGGAGAAAAGAGGAGGAGGAGGATGAGGAGGAGGAGGAGAAAGAAGAGGAGGAGGAGGAGAAAGAGGAGGAGGAGGAGGAGAAAGAGGAGGAGGAAGAAGAGGAAAAGGAGGAAAAGGAAAGAGGAGGAGGAAGAGGAGAAGGAGGAAGAGGAGGAGGAAGAGGAGAAGGAGGAAAAGGAGGAGGAAGGAAAGAGGAGGAGGAAGAGGAAGAGAAGGAAAGAGAAGGAAGAAGAGGAGGAGAAGGAAAGAGGAAGAGGAGGAAGAGGAGGAAGAAGAGAAGGAGAAGGAAAGAGGAGGACAAGGAAGAGAAGGAGAAAGAAAGAGAAGGAGGAGGAAGAAGAGGAGGAGGAGGAAGGGGAGGAGGAGGAGGAAGGGGAGGAGGAGGAAGAGAAGGAAAGAGGAGGAGGAAAAGGAGAAGGAATAAAGAGGACAGAGACAGGAGAAAAGAGAGAGGGAGGAAGGAAGAAGGAATAAGAAAAGGAGAGAGAGAGGGAGAGGGAGAGGAAAGAACTGAGGTGGAGGAGAGAGGGAGGGCCAGCATGTGAGGGAGCTAGTGCTCTGGGCAGGTGCACTCTGCAAGCACTGGTGGGAGGGCTGACTGGGTGGGGAGGGAAGAGGTAGAGGAAGGTGTCCTGCGTCCCCCTCTCTCCACTCTTTGCAAGCCTTGATGCAGTCTGAAGACCTTGCCTACCTGGCCTCAGCTCCCACTGGCTGGCTGTGGCCCTAGAAGCCTTCCTGAGGGAGGAGGGCTGTATCTGTCTTGCACTCTATTTCTCACCTCTGGTCCTTAGACACAGCCTGCATGCCCCAGGGTCCCAGTTTCTACTCTGTTACTCTGGAGAGCGTGCCTCCTGGGTGTACCTCGACCTGAGCCTCTGCCTGCCCGCCACCTCTCCCCGGCCATTCCCGGCAGTGAAGGCATCCTCTGTCCTGCCCAGATGCCCCTTGTTGACATCCTGTGCTTTTCCAATGTCAGCACCCCACGTCTGCGCTGCTGTCCCCCAGCCCTGCTCCCCAGCCTCGATTCCCAGGGAAATGCTGCTGCACATCGTAGGGACGCTAACGTGCCCGTCACACAGACTGTCCTCTTTGGACAAATACTTGCCCAAGTATGTAGGAACAAAGCATTATGGTTTCTACAACATACTTTTGAGTGTCTCAGCCAAACAAAGCGCAGGTGAGGACTGGAAGAGAAGAGAAGAGAGAGAAGGCATACAGGGAAAAGCATGCTGTTCTTCCATCCCCTCTGCATATTTTACACATGGTTACACAGTGAAAAGTGGGAAAAGAGAAGACATCATTTCCATCTTTACTATGGATGGCAGGCTCAGTTGGGGTAGCTGCTTAAATATTCCATGAATTTGTCTTTTCTTCCCCCTTTCCACAGCCACTTGCCCACCACACTGAGACAGTCACCTCAGGGGGCTCCCGGAGCCAGACCACCCCCCTCAGCCTCGTGAAGCTATCAGGAGGCGTCCAGATGCGCACTGTAGCCCAAGGCCCTCATGTGCTGGAGGGACCTGTCCATCAGATCTGCTCTGTCCACAGCTGTGCTGCCCACCAACTCACAGGTGGTCATCTGGCCATGGGGGCCAGCTCCAGCTCCTCCAGGTGGGCACACTGCCTCGCCCTGCCTGCTGGGGAGCCCCTTCCCCTCCCTCGGACCTCCCTCCTCAGCCCTCTGGCAGCCTTTGTCATCCTTTAGACTGCTACAGTGACACCTCTTCCAGGGTAACCTCTCCCTTCTCCTCCTGACCGCCTTCCTGTTCCTTTCCTCAAGCCACACCCTGCTCTGAGCAGACACCAGGAGTCCCCTTCGTGAACAGCCGGCGGGGCTCCTTCACATACGTAACGCCATGTAGCAAACTAACAGGGTTGTTGTTGGAGAGCATGAAGAAAGGAAGGAATGATGCTCCAGGTGAGGAAAGCTGGACTTTCTCCTGATTTGCATCTGCACGCATGCAAGCAAAGTGGTCATTTTGCTCTCCAGGCCCTCGCTGTCCATTTGGTACTTACTGGGGATGGCTATAGAGCTGCTAGTCACGAA
Source organism: Muscardinus avellanarius (assembly GCF_963383645.1). Taxonomy (NCBI): domain Eukaryota; kingdom Metazoa; phylum Chordata; class Mammalia; order Rodentia; family Gliridae; genus Muscardinus; species Muscardinus avellanarius. The sequence continues at coordinate 27,410,532 of NC_137788.1, forward strand.
GCTGCCTTCATACAGAGGCCTGTTTCATTTGCTCCTTTTATTCACTCATCAAATAGTCAGCTCTGGTTGAGACAGGGGCACTGTGCTGAGAGCCGGGGACTTACAAAGACAGATCAGCAGAGACTATGGCTTTAGGAAGGAAGACTTCCTGGGTGAGTTGATGTTGTCCTTGACGTTGAGGGATGGGGAACTGTAGATGGAAGGCTTTGCAGGGAGGAGGGCATTCTGGGTGCAGGGCAGGTGGAAACAGGTCCAGAGCTGGGCCATGAGCATACGGATGGGGATAACCAGGAATTTAGCCTTCCCAGGATGTTGCAGAAGAGAAGTGGAGAGGAATAATGTTGGAGAGGTGGGTTGAGGCCGTGGTGGCCCCCATAGCCATTATGAGATGTGGAGCTTTTATGCTGTGAAGGGCCACGGGCTTCGTGGGGTGCCGTGGGGGCTTCTAATCAGAGGTGCACTTCCAGCTCAGCCCAGCAGGAGTGTGCAGGATGAAAGTATATAACTTGTCTCCCTGGTAGCAGTGTCCCGAAGAACTCGCTTGTCCAGCTCAAAAACGTGCATACCAGAAATGCTTCCTGCGTTTCTTTCATATTAATTGAACTGTCTAAGGACGCATGTGTACCAGTGAGGATATGCGTGTTTATATCTCTGGCAGCAACACAGCCAGTCTCCTTCATCAGACACTCTGGAGGACAGGGGTCTTCTCCTGGTTCTGCTCCTTTCCTTGGCTCCGCTTTCATTCCAAATCCTCAGCACTTCATTCCTGGATTGCTGCAATAGACTCTGATGGTTGCCTTCCCGTGAGCTCTCTGCACTGCAAACCACCCAGTTGGGCCAGTGCTGCTCAAGCACCTACCATGGCTCTCTCTTACTTATTGGTAGGTATTTAAGATCCTCCATGACCAGGCCATACTCTAACCCAGTGCATTCCTCATCCACATGCATCCCCTGCTCCAGCCAGACTGTTTCCTCACAATTCCCTTGTTCAGGTCTCCTTTCATGCCTGCATAGGGGCTGCCGCCCCAAACTGCCTTGGGCCTTCTAATTTGTATGAACCACAGCTCAAAGCCCAGCCTCCCAGCAGTATAGTATTATACTGAGACAATTCAGAAGGATCTGGGCTCACTACCCGTGCCTTCTGATTCCCTGCACGATCCAGACATACTCTTGGATTCTCAGCTTTCACATTTATAAAATGGGAATAAAAATAACAATGCCCATTTAATCTTGGGGCTTATCACCCTTATCAACAAAGCCTGTGAAGAGTTACTACGGCAGGTCCTGCTCTGGACAGAGAGTGCTGCTCCGTTCTTCTCTGGTTCCTAGGAGCTCCAGTAAGAAATTCCTGTTAGATGTTTCTAGGGGAAGGAAGTTATATTTGGAAGGGAGAACATGCCAAGTATCAGCTTTTGTTATTTACTCCCCCTATGACCTGAAAATGCATGCACTTTTTACAGATGTGAAGACAGACCTAGAGAGAGAAGCCGCCTGCCCAGGGTCACACAGCTCTGACTGTCAGAGGAACTGCCTGGCATCATTAAACCTTCACAATGTCCCAGGGACTATGCTGAGTCATTATACACAGTGTCTCATTCAAAGCCTTTGTCCCCAGAACCACATAACCAAAGAAGTTAGTGAGACTCAGAGAGGTTAAGGGGCTTGCCCAAAGCCCCACAGTCTGTGAGTGGGAGGACTGGGATCCAAGCCTGTGTTGGCTGGCTTCAAGCCCTGTTGACTTGAGACTGAGACTGGCCTGTTCAGGTTTTCCATGAGACCCAGCCCAAGTGAGGGATCACAGCAACCACTCTTGATCCCCAGGGCCTCGAGGAGAGGCAGGAGGGGCCAAGCACTAGCGGATGCTTGGTGATGACCCTCCATGAATGGCAGGGTTGCTTTGCTGGGCCTGGCACTTACCCAATGGTGCAGCCGGCATCTGCTTCAACGGTCCAGATGCAGTTGAGATTGTGTTCGTAGGGAGCCGGATACCCGGGCGACAATACCTGCCCCGACACCTCTCCTCTCACCGTCCCTCCACACTCAGCTGAAAGAAATCCCAATAGTGTGAGCTTCATGGGGTGGCCAAGCCGATAAGTCATTCTGCCGCTCTCCTCCTGCAGGCGGACCTCCAGTCCCTCTCATTTATTCCAGGTGGATAAGACTTGTATTTAGAGCCCTAAACAAATCCATACTACTCAACAATAAAAAGACACATAATCCAATTAAAAAGAGGCGAGGGATTTGAATAGACATTTCTCTGAAGAAGATATATGAATGACCGATATGCATGTGAAAAGATGCTTCACATCGCTGGTCATTAGAGAAATGCAAATCAAGATCACGATGAGATCCTATTTCTCAGCCACTAGAATGCTATAACAAAAAGACGGACAGTAACACATGTAAGAAACTAGACCTCATACTGCTGGTAGAAATGTAAAATGAACCAGGTGCAATGGTGCATGCCTGTAATCCTAGAACTTGGGAGGCTGGGACAGGAGGATTACAGGTTTGAAGCAATTTAGTGAGACCTTTAACAAATTAGCAAGACCCTCTTTCAAAATAAAAATATAAAAAGGGAGCCGGGCGTGGTGGTACACACTTGTAAATACCAGCTCTTGGGAGGCTGAGACAGGAGGATCGCAGGCCAGCCTCAGGAACTTGTGAGGCCCTCAGCAACTTAGTGAAACCCTGTTTCAGAATAAAGAATAAAAAAAAAAAATAGGGCTGGGGGTATAGCTCAGTGGTGGAATACCCTGGGTTTGATTCTCAGTACAAAAAAGAAAATAAAAGTAAAAAGATGCAGCCACTTTAGAAAACGATCTGGTAGCTCCTCATAATGTTAAACATAGTGATCCAACAGTTCTGTGCTCCGGTGTACATCCAAGAGAAAATAAAACACATTTACACAAAAACTTGACCATGAATATTCATACAGTGAGCATTATTTATGATAGCCAGTAAATAGAAACAACCCAAACGTCCATTGGCCGAAGAATGGACATGCAGAATGTGGTATATCTATATAACAGAATATCAGTCATTCACAAAAAAGAATAAAGTTCAGATATGTTGTACAAGATAGGCGGATTTCGAGAACGTGCGCTAAGGCTCAATGGGGAAGGCCTCCAGGGCCCAAAGCATAAATACTTGTATCCGCCCTGCTAGAGTAGGCCCACTCAGTCTAGTCCAGCGGGCATCCTAGACAGTCAAGAGACTCTTGCCTTCCAGTGTGAGGCCCCTCCCTCCTCACGGTTGCCCTCCCCTGTTTGCCCAGGGCACCGCACTCTGCTCTGCTCTGTTGTATGTTTCCCTGGATGGCTTGGGAGCTCTCTCCTCTTTAACCCTAGTGTCTACACAGGACTCGACACATGAATGAAAAGAAGGGAATATGGAGAGATGAAGGGAGAAAAAGAAGGGGGCATACCCACAGATTGGGTCAAACCTCGAGGACAGAAGAAGAGGAAGACCCCAGAGGCTACGACGCACAGGCTGCCACTCTGATCCTACTTAAAATTCTTGGCCCTCTATCCTCTGTTAAGGAACCATGATGTTGTCATCTCTGGGGAAGGACCAGCTGTGGCCATTAACACACCCCACCAAGCTGGCTCATCCTGTCGGCCCTCCTGGAGGTGGTGTTTACCCATCCTTCTGACTCTCAACTGGAATGTCACTTCCTATGTAGAACTTTTCCAGGTCCCCCAGCACTTTGCACACAACTCTGTTTACAGTGCTCATCTTTCATGAGAAGGATCTGCTTATATGTCTATTCTCCTTGCTCCTGGAGGGCAGCCAACGGGCCTTGTTCTTTTGCTTTTTATTTTTCTGCCTCTAGTACCCAGACATACACTTGCCCGATTCAGGCACATGGGGCTTGGTAGACACTTAAATGTTTGGCCACTGGACGTTCTTATAAGATCAGCCAGTGCTGCACAGATGCATTTGGGCTGTGGGACATGGGGAAAAAGGAGGAGGGTGGAGAAGGCCTGGTGTTGGGGAAGGAGGGCAAATTAGTGTGGTGGAAATATTGATTAGCAGGGAGGCGAAAGAACCAAACAGAAAGATCGATTTTGCTCTTTTGCACTTCTGCCTTGGATCAGTGCCTCTTGTCCTATGACACGCGCAAAGCTTCCACACAACCTCTGCCGACACTGTGGAACAATCATAGGCTTCAAAATATTTAAGTTCGTTGTCCTAGTCTTTAAGAGTGAGATTGAGGCTAGCTCGCTCTTTCTTTCTTTCTTTCTTTCTTTCTTTCTTTCTTTCTTTCTTTCTTTCTTTCTTTCTTTCTTTCTTTCTTCTGTATTCTCTAGCTATACCCCTAGCCTCATTTTATTTTTTAATTTTGAACCTCACTAAGTTGCTGAGGCTGTCCTTGAACCTGTGATCCTTCTGTCTCAGCACCACATCCAGCTGTCATACTCTTTCTTGCAACATTCCTCCAATTTTACCTACAGGGAAATTGAGACTCCTGGTGAGCTGGAAACTCATTGGATTCTTAGTATTGCAGGAAGCCCTGGAACCTGGGCAAGAGTCCCACCTCTCCTTTCTGCTGGCCTCCCCGACCACTTCCCCATCACCTGTGGTGTGACCAAGGGTGTGACTTGGCTCTGGTCCCACCTGCTCCACGAGGGCAGACCCTGTCTGCTGCTGCGCAGGCGTAAGGAGGTGTGGCCACATGGAAATGGAAGAGGGCATCCATCGAACAATGTGGCCCATTAACAAGAGTCCTCAGGCCCTGGACATCCCTAATGAGACCAAGGCTGGAGCTTGGAGTGGGGAGAAGACCTGAGGGGTCCCTTGAAGAGCAGGAGGTTGCTTACCAACACAGGTGGGCAGCGGCCGGTCCCAGGTCCTGCGATCTCCACTCAGACACAGCAGCTCCTCGCTGCCCCGCAGACTGTAGCCGGGGTCACAGCTGAAGGACACAGAGCTCCCTGCAAAATGGCCTCCATCGTGAACCTTGTAGCCAAACTGCGGGGTTCCTGGGTCCTCACATTTGATGAGCTCAAAACCTGGAGGAGATACAAGAGGAGTGAGCAAAACCTTTGGGGGCAAAAACTATGCTTCCTGTCCTCCTCCCGCACAGGGACGGTGTCCTGCTGTCACTCCCCGCTCACCACGGGATCCCTCCACATTCCCAGGGAGCACTCTTTCCCCTGCTCCTAGACGGAAGCGATTCCAGCTCTTAATAGTTTTCAGGCCTAGGGGCTGGGGTTTCTGTTTCTTTTGCTGACCCCGCAGCATTTTGCAAGCAGGAGCTGTTCCAGTTTGCTGAGACGTTCTGATGGGATCAGGTAATATGGAAAAGTCACCCTAAATATACATTTAGAAGCCCCATTATGCCTTTCTTAAACATATTCTGCTGAAAAAGGCCGGAGGAGGAAACAGTTATACAGGACACCTACAGCATGGGGCCTCGCTGTGTCACTCCTCGCTTATTATTCACAGGAGGCTTACAGGGAGGAAGAATTATCTCATTTTGCAATTGAGGGCACTGATTTGGGGAGGTTAAATAAATTGTTCCAAATGCACACAATTTTCAGATAATGAAAATGGAGTTCAAATGCGACCTGATTTAATCCTTCTGCAATAAGCCACTTCTGAAACAGGCAAAGATCCCTCTGCCAAGCAGCCTAGCACTGGGGCAAAGGGGATCCTGAGCAATACTCAACATTTTTTAAAACCCCTAGCAGGTTTCTTGATACAAAATTCACATGCCATAATTCATCCATCTGAAGTGGACAATTCAGTGTCTACAGAGCCGGGCAATTGTTGTCAAGATCGGTGGTAGAATGTTTTCATCACCTTTAAAAGAAACTCATAGACATTTCCCGCTCAACTTCCCCAGCCAATTTACCCTCTGTCTCTATGGATTTGCTTGCACTGGGCAGTTCACAGAAAGAGAAACGTACACTATGTGGCCTTTGAGATGGGCTCCTTTCACTTTAGTGCACTGTTAAAGCCAGGATCACTACTTCATTTGTTTTTATGGCCAAATAATATTCCATTGTTTGGACATACCACGTTTTATTTACCCATTCATTAGTCGATAGAGACCCATTGGACTTTAAACAGTATATAAGTGCAGATGTTCAAATAAAAGAATAAAATGGGAATGCTGTACTTCATTGTCCGTTCAGATGCAAGAAAGACTTACTAGAAAACTGTAGTTCAAAGCCCTTGCTGGTGTTTTCGGCATCGGTGATGAAATCAAGCCACAGGCTGCTGGATGTGCTATTGAGAGTCACTCCCAACATCTCAGAGCGGCTGAATACCCCCAGCAAGCGAGCAGAGTTGTTGTTGCCATCGTAGACCTGGACACAGGAGGGACCCCAACCCAGTATCATCAGCAGCGTGGCCTTATTTTGGACAACGCCTCTGCGCCCCACAGCCCACGTTCCCAGAGCGTATGTTGATAGCAACTGTTGGAGGGAACTTAGTAGTCAGAGGCAAGGAAGATGGCAGAATAAAGCTAGCAAATGAGCAAGTTAGCTTGTCTCCTCTTGACGGCGATTCAGTGTTGCTCAGCTCGCCTTTAGTGTGAATCTAGTCTTTGGAAACAGGTTGCCATTCTAACCTCTCCAGTGGAGATCTGCTCCTGTTCCCTCAACCCCCATATGGCACCAGCTTATTCTTCAATAGCCTGGGGAGGCCAGGTTGGGATCGCCTGACTCCCCACGCCATCTGTTTCTGCAGACAGACAGGCTGAAAGCTTTAGACATCTCTACACTGCTAAACGTTCTCTCCTGGCTTTCTAGTAGGCGAGACGACATCCTCCCACCTGACCCTATCCCACTGTGGCTGTCCCCTGTCTTGACTACCCTGCTGGACATGATCCCTGGGATCCAGGCAAGACGGAGTTAAAAGGAGCAGCAGGGCACGGTGACTTTCCCTTCCCCAAGCTCAGCCTCTGCCCCTTTGCCCCTGTAATGAGGGCTCCAGCTAGGGCCTGCTGGGCTTGCCAAGGGTGGAATGGCACGGGCATCTGGTCTGCCCGATTCCCATCTGTCCCCTGAACTTCTGGGCACCAGCAAAGACAACAATCATCAGAATAATGAACTGGCTCCCCGGGTTTCGAGGTTGCTGCTCCTTTCTAGATAATTGTACAAATAGCAACAGAAGTTGTGATTGAGTGAAAGACCCCCTGGCGCTCTGGTAAATATCAAAGATGGGATCTATGGGTGGGTGATGAATATTTGTGCCTGGCACATGATGTGGTGCCAGCTGCCAGCAAATTGAAACAATATTTCCATCCTACTATTTATGAAGCCATCTTTCAAGCTAACAGTGCTGTAGGTTACAGATTTGTTTAGGCTCCTGGGAGCCTCAAGTCTGTTTCCAGATCCTATGTGCAATCGCTCTGTGTTACTGATAGACCAGGAGAATCCCGGGGTTTCATCAGCCACAGCAGTGGCATGGGTTCCAAGACCTTAGTCCACTGTTGTATCTAAATTGTCATAAAATACTTTTACCCATCAAAACATTTACTGGAATGAATGGATCAAGGCATTAATCACGGTGCTAGCAGTGATTAGGAAGTTGCTAGCATCACCACAAAAAAAGAAAATCAGATGCCGTGTGCTCCATAACACAAGGCAGACCACCACCAACGGAATGACTGTCCCAAAGAGTCAAACTGGCCAGATCTAGCCACTGGAGCCAATGTCCATCTTACAGGAAATACTAAGGAGAGAAGAACACGTGAATTGATGCCATGGACAGGTGGTCAGAAAAGTGCAGAATGCAGAAAGTCTCACCGAACAATTGGCAAGATTTCCTCAATAAATTACAGGAGGACAAAGAAAAGCAAGGGAGAGAGAAGCCTATGCGTTAACAATGAATCCAGTGTTGTCCACTGGGCCTTAGTGGAGCTTGATTCAAATAAACTGTAAACTTAAAAAATATTATGACATTTATGAGATTGTTAGAAATTTGAACACTCACTGGATATATGATGGTATTAAGAAATTGCTGTTAACTAATAAAACGTTTAATGGGTACAGGATTTGTTTTCTTGAATTTCAAAGCATAATATGTTCTAATCCATTAAGAACAAAAATGTTATTTGTATTGTTACAATAAAAATTCATTTCTGAAAAAATTATAAAATAGAAGAGCACAAGGAAAAGAAAAACAACTTTCAGCACTTTTTGCATTCTGCGGACCACTTTTACAGGCTCTGTTCTAGGCATTTCTTGATTATATAGATTTGCTTCTTTTTTTTAATTTTAGAAAAATTAAATTAGATCAAACTGGAGATACCATATGTCAGCCTGCTCTTTCACTATGAGAATGTGTATGTTCTTCAAGTCATTAAATATTTTTCCATAAGAGCCTTTAAATAGCTGTAGGAATCTCCATCATAAAATTAACCCAATCCATAGTATACTTATTTACCCAACAGTGTCTGGAATATGTGCCCTTGTACTCAGAAAAGGTACTATAAGAAATAAACCAGTTTTCCTCCAGTAGTTTACCCTTAAATCCACCTAAAACTTATTTTGGCATTTAAGAGTCTACCTTTATTTCTGGTTGACTAGTCAAAGCCTATTTGTAAATATTCCACCTACCACCAGTTTTAAATCCATCTTTATCATGTATACAATTTATATACAGTCATGTCAATGTGGTTTTGTTTGTAAACTTTGCATTCTATTGCATTTGTCTATACCAATGCATGACTCACACTGCTTTAGTTACTGTAGTTTCATAATAAACTTAAAGAGGTAGTAAGGAAAATCCTCATTTGTCTTCTTTTAACTTAAACACATTTCTCCCATATTTACTCTTCCGAGTAAACTCAAATATTTCACCAAAATTAAAAAGTAAAACAAAAATCCCAAAAAAAGAAAGCATGGGCCATTCAGAGTTGCACTAAATGTATAGAATGATTTGAGAAGTAATGCACCTGTGTGATATTAAATCTTCTGATCCATATTCATGGTGTCTGGCTCCATTTAATCAAGTTGTCATTTATGTCTCTCAGTAAAATTCTCTATTTATTCCTGGGTACTTTTCTATTTTCGATGGCTGGTGGGAATGGAGCCTTTGCATACACTGATTTCCTAACAGAGAACTGCTTGATGGTCCAGTTTTTCAGATACACAGGTGATGGAATTGTTTCCTGAGAGTTCCAAGAGCACCTATCCACGCCCATTCCATCTAATGAGACAATTCAGCCAGGTGGCTGATCTCAAGATGAGGATGTTCCGTGGACAGCTTTGCACATGGTCATGATGGGAGCAGCCTCGTTTGTATGAAGGTTCCTGCATGAAGGAGCTGGTTACGGGAAGGCACACCTCCAACTCTGTTAGAGATTGCCAGATTGCTCTCCAAAGAGGAATACCAACTGGCTCCCCGACTAGCAGCATATGACTGTTTTCATTGCTTCGTATCCTTGCCAACACTTGGTATTCCCAGGCATTATGATTTTTTTTTTCCAGCTTGAGGGGTGTGAGATGGCATCTCACTTTAATTTGTATTTCCTTGATTACCACTGAGGTTGAGCAGCAGCAACTGCATATCGACAACTCTCCTGTCCTCTTCTGTGAATTGCTGGTTCAGAGACTCTGTTCACCTGTGAGCATATGGCATCTTCCTGTGTTTATTTTAGTTACGTGGCCCTTAAAATAAAGTTTTATAATTTTCTCAGTAAAGATTAGCCACATTTCAGAGGACTTTCTCCTAGATGGTTTACAGCTTTCATTTCTATTATGAATGAGATCCCTCCCTCCATTACATATTTTAATTGGTTATAGAAACACCAGCTGCTTTGCTGAATTATTTTACTGGCTCTGATGGTCTATTGGTTGATTCTTTTGCATTTTCAAAGTAGAAGAGATAATTTTCTATATTCCTATATATTTATCCATGCTTATTTATTTACTTATATATACCAGATATTTCTATATTTCATGAATAACTTTTATCATTTTTTCTCATTGTGGGGTATGACTGCGATGGCTTGGGCCCCCCACTATAATTCTGGTGCTATTTTCAATGGCACAATCAGTGGCCTTATGTTTGATTTCACTGGAAACCTTTAGGAATTGAGTATAATGTTTGCGGTATATGTTTGGTAGATACATTTTTTTTTCAAGCTGAGAAGGTTCTATTCAGAGTTTTATGAACTATTTCTAAAAATCATGAATGGGCATTGAACTTCATCACAGGATGTTTTGGGAGGCATCAGCAGGATACCTGAGTGTGTTTTTCTCTTCTAATCTGTTTATAGGATATTCGATTTGAGTCCCATGAGATTGAACACTTTTGAATACAATAGCAACTCATATGGTTTGTCTAACAAATAACATTATAAGCTTTTCCAGTGTTGGAACAAACTACATCCCAGGACGCAAGACCTCTTGATCATCTCTGCACAGCTAGATTCAATCTGATATTGTATCTAGGATTTTTAGGCCTATGATCAAGAGATTGGCCTAGTAGTTTCTGTTTCCTTAATTTTTATTTTTAAGGTATACATTGGCAATTTATATTTGTGTATATTTATGGTGCACAAAGTTACAGTACGATTGATGAATACAATGTGGACAAATTACATTAAGATAACTAACATATTTATTGCCTCAAATACTCATAATTTTTGTGCTGTGATTTTGAAAGGTACAATACATTGTTATTTACTGTATTCATCATGCTGTGCAATAGATCTCAATGAAAAAAAAAAAACCCTTTATTCTTCCTGTGTGACCAAACCTTTGTGTCATTTGGCTGTCTTCTCCTCGTTCTCTCCACCCTTCCAGTCTCTGTAAACACCACCCTGCTCTTTGACATCAATGTTTCTGTTTGCTGCATTGAAAAGAAATAAGTCGGGAGATGGAGAATAATTTGATTGCTGCAGAAACCATGATTCCTTGAAATGCCTATTTTAGAGAAAAAATATGGGGATTCCATTTTTTTTTTTTTTTTTTTTTTTTTTTTGTGTGTGTGGTACTGGGGATGGAATCCAGGGCCTTCTACCTTCAGGCTACACTCCCAGACCTATTTTATATTTTATTTGGAAACAGGGTCTCACTGTGGTGCTGAAGCCCCACAAAGTAGCTGAGGCTGGCTTCAAACCTGTGCGATCGCTTAAGAGACCCTGTTTTCAAATAAAAATATAAAATGGGTCTGGGAGTGTAGCCTGAAGGTAGAAGGGTTTCCAGGAACCCCAGTACCACCAAAAAATAAGTAAATAAATAAACAAAACAAAAACCTGTGCGATCCTCCTGTCTCAGTCTCCCAAGTACTGGGATTATAAGCATGTGTCACCACGTCCAGCTGAATTCCAGTTTCTAAATGGCCTCTGGTTGATCAAGTTTTCATTGTTTTAGATCAGTAATTTTCATCTATAATAAATTCCATTTCATTTGAATTTTTTTCTTGGCTTAGTTATTCCTAAATATTTTCTTATTTTCACAATCATTACTACATTTATGTTCCCCCTTAACATTCCTAGTATTATACATTTTTCTCTTTTCTATTTCTTAATTAGTACTTCCAGGTTTATCTATTTTATTAGCTATTGAGAAAAACTGGCTAGGCATAGTGGTGCATGCCTGTAATCGCAATACTTGGGAGGCTGAGACAGGAGGATCGCAGGTTTGGGGCCAGTCCCAGCAATTTGGTGAGGCCTTCAGGAACTTAGTGAGACCCTGTTTCAGAATAAAAAAAATAAAATGGGGATGGGGGTGTGACTCAGAGGCAGAATGCTCCTGGGTTCAACCCCCAGTACCACAAACAAACAAGCCAGCCTGGTTTTGTTGATAATTGTTATTGTTTTTCATTTTACCGTTTTCCGGTCATTTCTGCCTTCATCTGGAAGAGTATCTTTCTTCTAGTTTCTTTGGGTTTATTCTATTATATTATTCAAACTACCCAAATCCTTTTTTATTTTTAATCTGGGTGATATGTCAGAGACTAACAGAGGTGTGTTAATATCTTCCATGATGACTGTAACTTTATTAAAAATTTTACATTCCTAGCAGTTTTTATTTAATTTATTCATGCGCTGTTGTTTGGCACATAAAGCTTTACTGTGGATTGATTGCACATTTTATTAATATAGAAGAATCTTCTTTTTCATTTCCTCCTGAGAAGTGGGAGAGTTCTCCAACTCATCTCATAATGAGCTGGTTCCATTCGCCTGTGGCTCACACCTCCCGCTCCCGGCCTCGCTTCCATTTTTAATTGGGCGATCGTGCGTTCCATCTCCATCCCATCTTGCTCAGCTCAGACGGCTCTGTTTTCATTATTGCCCATTTTTGTGCCATAAATATAATACTTGCTCAAATCCTGTTAAGAATATAAAGTAGGATCTTTTAAAGTACGTTTCTGTCCTTTGCTGCTTGCAGAGGGGCAATTAGCTCAGATTACTCAGACTGGGTCCCCTTCTTCTGATCTACTGAATATTTACACATATCCAGTTAATTTCCTTGTTGGCACATCACTGAGGAGGGAGAATGGAAATGGAGAATGTAAACACCCCCTAGTCTCTAAGGGGGAGCAGAAGAGCTAAGCTCTAAGAAGACAAAACAAGCAGGAATATTTCCAATGATGTACGTGAGTGTGTGTGTGTGTGTGTGTGTGTGTGTGTGTGTGCGCGCGCACGCGTGTATGTGCGTGTGTGTTTGAAAGAGAGATAAATCATAGTGTCCCCTTCTCTAGTGAGCCTGACCAGTCTTGTTAGATACCATCATGGCATTACCTGAAAAGCCAAGAGAAGGCAGGTGTAGGCCAGGATGTGGTGTCAAGAGGGAATCCTGGCTCCATGTAGTCTCCCAGTCCTAGTATATATCTGGAGGAGCTATAAGAATCGAGATCTTGTCCCTGTTGACAGAGGTCCTGCTCTGAGCTAGGTGGTCTTAGATGGACATTGTCGTAGGGTCTCTGGAACTTAGTCCACAGGCAGAATTTTACTCCACTTGTGTTATTTGTGGTTTTTGTAGGCCCTTTCTCGTGCTGAATTCTCTCTTGGATATTCCATTTGGCAGAAAGTCCTTTATGTTGTCTGTGAGAGGCACCACTGCCTAATTTCCAAGGCTGAGGGCACATTCCCTGTATTTATGTCCCTTTAGTCTTTCTGATGGAAACCTGGGCAGAAAATAGTTATTTGTATGTATTTTGTTTGCCATCTTGAGCTGGAAGTGGTCTTTACTTACTGTTCCATTTAAAGGCTCCTCCTCTCTTGCTTACTATCACCTGGAAGGGGCTAAAATAGAAGCAGACAGGTGGTTCTGGAAGATAGGCTGCAGTGAGCATGGGGTGATGGTTGGGAAATGTAGTAATTGAGGATAAGGAACAGATCAAGGGTCAGAAATGCAAGAGTACAGAAGGTTTGAAGGGCCAGTGAGATGCATGAATTACTCTGTCTTGGGAGAGAAGTAAAGTGTGGAGGAGGTGAAAGATTTCCTTGGTGAGGAGCCGAGGTATGCATCAGGGCATTTTGGAGGGACAGGCAGATCTTTGGGATTAGGAAGATGCCAGGCTTTTGGCAGATGGACCAATCAGACCTGGGCAAGGGCCAGAGAAGAGTCTTATTCTCTGGGCTCCTTCCATACGTATCTGTGTGGAGGTAGACCAGATGACAGGCTTAAACAGCAAGGCTGCTGCAGCTGACTAAGATTCTTCATCCCATTTGGGAAACTAGGACTGTGAGTTTCATTTAGTTCTGAAAAAGTTCTGGTACCTATTTGTGTCTGAGATTCTCCCTTAGGAGGGCAAGGGATTCTAGGAAGAAGAGGCAGGACAGGAAGGAGACACATTATTACTACCTCATACTCCTTGCATAAGCTTCTCTTCCTTCACCTTGACCTAATTCTACAAGTTCTAGAGGTCACGGGTCCTTTGAATGGCTTTCAGCCAGGTCAGAAGCTGCAACCCAACCTTTGGAGCAGGACTAAAAAGATCTAGACATAGAAGGAGGGTCCTTGTGCCAAGAAGACCAAGCCCCATATTAGAGGATGGGTGGCAGGGCCAGCTAGGCAGATGGCTACAGAGACAAAGTGTGATGTCTGGGAAGGCCCTTCCTTAGAGAAAGAGGGATTCCACCTTCGCTGCAACCTTGCAGGACTCCCTGGGTTCCTGAACCTCTGTGAGCCCTCCTTGGCCTCTGCCCTAGGTTTTGTGCCCTAGGCCCTTTCTTTTTATACCCTGACTGCCTTGGGGAATCTCTTTTCTGACTATTAAAATTCTCACTGGACCCTGAGACCAGGCTATTGGGCATGCACATCTGTCAACTAGTCTAAGTTCTATTCTAGACCTGGACCATCTTGGTGAGAAAGCTTGGGCACTGGCTGTGTACTACAGGACCTCCAGCAGCCATTTCTGCTGGCCTTATTAGGCTCCATGCATAAAACCACCGCTCACAATCCCTTCAACACCAGGAGATGGCAATTGATGCCTAAGGCTGCCATTTTCTCTTATGGCCTTCGATCAAGAGGGCTCTCTACAGCCCAGATCCCATCCCTTCTATCTGCATCTCAACAGAGAGAACATTCCTCTCTCCTGCTGTGCTGCTGGTATCCTCTGAGGTTGTGCTGTTGATGATGAACAAGTGGATGGAGAGAAGTGAGGATCAAGGCTGGTATCTGAAGACATGAGCCACGGTAGAGCGCTCTCTATGCCCTCTTGATGGAAGGCATGCATTGTTTCTATGTGGGGTTGGAAAGGAGAGAAGAGGCCGAGGCCGGGTCCCCAGTTGCAATGGAATTGCTCTGTTCTAGTTCATGCACACCTAGCCCTACTCGGTCATCTCATAAACACACACACACACACACACACACACACACACACACACACACACACACCAGAAAGCATATGGCTCCGGGTTCTGAGGTCATGTGTATCATATGTACATAAAAGGAATGGCATTTAGTGGTTTCTCTCAGGAATTTCTGCAGTACTGGCCTTTAGTTGCTTCAGTTTTTTTTTTTTCTAATGTTTGGACTTTTCTGGCTACAGAGAATAAAACTGTATTAGATTAAAGTTCTTTGGCCTGGGATGAAAATACACTTACTTTTGATGCGGTTTTCCTTAGAATCCATTTTATTAAGACAGTTTTTAAATAAATTACCCAAAGCCAACTCTTTGACTATGCATAAACACACACACACACACACACACACACACACACACACAACATAACATTATGGGAGATAGCTACATAATCCCAGACAAAGAAATATGATATACCCATGATCAGGATCTTAACAACTCCCTCTCAATAACCCTCTCTATAATCTAAGTCCTATTGTTTCTTTCTCTTGCATATTCCTGCGTCTTGAACTCCCTTTCTTCAGCTGCACTGCCACATGGGCCACCACTGCTGCACATCAGTGTTACTGTGTCCCCCTAATATGCCCACGTGTGTGGAAAAAACACATGGACATAATTATGCACAGATGCAGATTCACGGATTCACATGCATGTAAAGACATACACATATACAAGTATCTGTCTCCATAAACAGATAGTCTCACAAGTGCATACACTCACACATACCTATTCTATAAGTTTTTTATTACCCATGCTGAAGGTCAGAGTTCACAAAGGAAAACCTGACCCACTGGCTGCTCCAACTGAACTCATTACTTTTTAAAATTATGCACTCCACACATGCTCTACCACACATGTATGTGGCCGCAGGCAGCCCCTGAGCAAACCCTAAGACCATAATCATAGACACTCACACCTCTCCCATGTAATGAGGACACCTCTTGGGACCAGGAGGGAAGGAGGAAATCTGGATCATTGACACAGGGATAAACCAGTGACAAACCACCCCCTTACACACTATAGCATGCGCACTCTGTGAAGTCTATCGTTACCTTGAGGACATCACCTTCCGAGAGCTCGAATGCCCTGGCTTTAAGCTGGATCCCCTTCCCTGGCTGGGTCTGGATGGAGTAGATGCATTCATGATTGTCATTGTAGTTCACAGGAAAGTTGGGAGACAGCAAAGTACCCTGAGTGCCCGTGACTGAATTCCCACACTCGGCTGGAAAGAAAATCACAATAACCAGAGATTAATTCACATTGGCTGCACCCGGAAGACAACTCAGCTCTGGAGAACCTTACAAAGGTGACAAAGAGTTTGCCTGTCTGCCAGCTCCTCTGTCCACCTGTCTGCCTGTCAAACTTCTTAAAATGCCTGCCTACATACAGATCTGCCCTGGCTTCCTCATCTCTCCCATTTTGTCTGTCTGTCTCTCTTCTGCAGAAATAGAAACTAGCCACCAGGCCCCCTTTCCTTTCACGGTGTTATAAAGCAGTTGTTCCCCACATCCGTTGGTGTGGTATCATAGCAACAGAAATGATGGAGGAGGATGTCAGAGGAGGGGTCAGCCAAGTGAGAAGTGAGGATGCTTTTTAGTAACCAAGAATGGAAACTAAGAGGGGCAAGATCGAGTAACAATCGCTAGCTCTTATGTGCAAAACATGGCAATGGGCACTTTACAAGGATCATTTTGGTCAGCTGTCACAACAACCAATCCTGTAATGTAGGCACAATTATCAGCTCTAGTTTAAAGCTAAGGAACTTGCTGCTGAGCAATTTAGACTACGTCTCTCTATTTGCAAAGAGGACGGGCCAAGAGAACTCCATTTCCATGGGCCTGGAGGTTAGGGCCCCTGAGGCTCTGCAGAAAGTTTCAGAACAGTCTCACTGAAACCGTGTTTCAGCCAACAACTAACGAAATCACACCCTCCCCTGGACGTTGGTTTCTCTTCCTCTCGAATTAGTCATCTTTCCTCTTTTTGTCCATGCTGTGATTTAGAGCAGGTTATCACATTTTACTTGCTTTATTTGTTAGTGTTGCTATCTCCTCCCTTGGACTGTGATCCTTGGGGGCTTGGTTATATTTCTATCTCCCTGACAGTGTCTGATCAGGATGGTCTGGGCTCAGCAAATGAAAGAGGACAGCTCAGAGGCTGAACACCTGGGGAGCCTCGCACCGGCTTCTCCAGGATCTTTAATTGTGAAGCCCTTCTCGGTTTCTCCCTGTCTCGGGGCACCTACCATGTTGTTCCCCGGTTGCTTTTTACTTGCCTGTTTGCCCTGCCCAAACTCTGAGACTCTAGAGGGCTAGTCATGCTTCATGAAGCTATGAATTTTCAAGTCCTACCCAGGACTGTCTGTAAAATAAATATTTGCTAAATGAATGAATGAATGAATATGGCCTCCACTGACCTCTGAAGATGTACAGTCCTAAAAATAATTGGGTTCCAGAAGGATGTAAATACAAGTCCAGATGGTAGGCTCATTATTTGTCTGGACATATGGGGAGTTTGGAGCATGTCTTGAATCTTTGCGGCTGATGGCTGCAAGTCTTTTTCATTTTTTCCTTTCAAGCAGGCCCTCAGTGTCCTTAGCCCAGGCATAGTCATTGGCTAGAAAGACCCTGAGGTTGACCAGGAGGCCATTGCTCTGACTATCAGGGCAACTCTAGCTGCCCTACGCTGGCAGCAAAGATGGAATGCATGGAGACTTCAGAGCTGAAGCTCCTGCAAGCCGCCCTGTGCTAGCGTGTCTTGTCTCCACAGCTGCTCTTAGCCCTTAGAGGATGGTGACCAGGTCCACCGCCAGGTCTCTATGCCAGGCCTCTACTTCCCAGCAGGCCCTATGTCCTGGGTCCTTTCCAGGGCAGGCCAAGCTTCAGTTCCCTAAGACTTTATCTATGCCCCAGTTTTTTCATCTTGAGGGAGCAAAATAGCCCCAAAGACTGTAAACTTAGTAGATCTGCAGCAATAAATAGCAGACAAATGTGTAGCGCTTGGACACTGAACTAGTAAGAGGGTAGGGGCCAGGCCCCCTGTGGGCAGTGGCTGCTGACAGTATGGGTAGATAGGTTTCTAGACTGTGCCCATTACCTAGGTGCCCTCAGATGAGGCTGGGGGCTGTTAAACATTGGTACTAGTCACAGTACATGGGCAGCTCTGAGGCGCCTCCCCAGATTCCTCCAGGGTCACACCCAACTCCCCTCCATCGAGGCTGAGGCATGTGCTGTGGCGGGAGAAGCACAGGTGCTGGAGGTATAACAGCAAGCTATCCCAACTCTCTAAACCTTGGTCTCTTCACCTGCCTTCATCTCATAAAACTGGAGAGAACAGGTGCATGAGATCTGGGGTAGAACAGGTGAGCACACAGGGAGTAGTTAGCACATTTTGGGCTTTCAACCAATGTTATTCCTCTCTCTCCCCACCTATCCCGGGTGAATGGATGCAGCTGGCCTGCTTCCACTGGGAGCCTTGACTGCACATGCTCTGGGACTGGCAGAAAGTCCAGGAGGCTTATGGGAAGCATGCCTTGGCTGCCTGGGGTTGACATAGCCCTTGCTGCTCCTTTCCTCTTTCCTTCTGTCTAGTTCCTGACAGTTGGCTTCCTTTGAACATGGGCTTTGGCATATTCGTGGACTGCCTTCCCAGCCCCAGCCTCCTACATAACAGCTCTGGGTCCCCTCTCTGCCCCAGCAGGACCCTCTCATCTATCCCACATGCTCAGCACCTTTATGGGGAAGGTCCCAGGGCTGATAGATTCAGAGGTGGCCATTCTTGGCCAAGTACCAGGCCCTGCCACCCTGCCAGGGCCTTGGTTCTGGGTGCTCAGGAGGGGATAGAAGCGTGGAAGGACATGGCACTTGCTTCTGGGAGAGTTTCCAAAGTAACAGGGGAGGTGAGCAGATGCCCCGAGAAGCCAAGCACAGGCGTAAATGGAAACAAATAAACGTTCCAGAGAAACAAACAGCCATATGCACAGAAAGTGCTGCCGCTGATTCAGACATCTGTGACTTCTGTTACCCTGTCAGAAGAGGTCTCATTAAGGGCAGGGCTGTATCTTAGCCATCAGTCTGGGGCTCCTGAGGTGGAGGGTTAGGGCTTCTCCATCACACTGTGGCTCCTGAGGACAGGACCACATTTCTTGCTGCAGACTGGGGTCCTCTAGGGTCAGGGCTGTCTCTTCAACATCAAATCCGGGGGCTCCTAATGTCAGAGAACGTGTCACCCCTCTGTCACACCATGAATTAGAGATGAGGGATGTGCATCTCCTCCTCAGCTGGGAATGCTCCTGGTAATGCTGTGTGGGCTCAATCATCCAATCTGCACCTACAGAGCATGCGGCAACTGGGAGCATCCCCCGGGTGGGCCTTCCCGAGATACCTCCAGCAGGCACCTCTGCAGCGGGGCTGCTGGTAATTAGAGGTGATTGTAATTGCTGTGCGTTATTAATAACATGTGAAACAGAAGACAAATGTAATAATGAAAATATTGTGAGGTGTCATGAACAAACAGTAATTGGAATATTAAGTTAAAGGATGAGTTTGTGTAATGAGATCAATGAGGCAAGAGCCTTAGCCGTGTGTGTGCATCTGTGGGCCCAGAGAGCTCCATTCAAGAAAAACGCCCCCCAGAACCACCTCGCCAGGGACATTTCTCCAGATACAAGGGCTAAGGCTGGCATTTGCATACAAATGAAATCTCCCTTGGGGGGAGTTCCATGTGCCCCAGTGTGACCAGGTCAGGGGGGTGGGTGCCTTGGGGGATGGGTAAGGGAGAAACTATGAACTTCGAGATGATTTAACTGGCCAAAGACGGAACTCTGCAGCTCTCTGTTTTAATACATCCTCTCGGAGATTGCGAAAGGTTATTGATAGGATAATGATCAATGATAATGAATCATCTCTAAATAATGATAAAAAGGTTAATGGTGAAATGATGATAATTATCCCGCACTTCCTGGTTCATATAAACTATTTCTCTTCATCCAGAATAAGGCCCGTGGGATGGGCATTACTATCTTCTCCATTTTATAAATGAGGAAGCGGAAGCCCCAGTGGCTGGTTTTGTGGCACCAATGGCTGGTGAGCGGCAGAGCAGAGACTTGACCTTGGACCCATGTGACTGTTCGGTCAGACCCAGCCCATCTTGCCAGCCTGGTTAGCGTTCAGGTATCCTCTGCTGAGTCCTAGGCTCCATGAGCGGTCCCAGGCAAGGCTGATCTTATGGACGACTTATTTCTTTATTTTTGCTGTGCTGGGGATCAAATCTAGGGCCTCACACATGTTAGGTGAGTACTCTACCACTGATCCACACCTCAGCCCCTCGCGACTTTTGAGAAGGGGTCCCTGATTCAGTCAATGCAGAGCTGCTTCATTTTTTTCCGTTTTCATGGGGCTCTAATATTTCACTTGAAGGAGATCTGTGGCTAATAGCGAGTGCAGTAAATTCTAAGTCACCTGCGCTTCATCCAGCCCTGCACTGCAGGTACAGCACAAGCAGAGCCGCAAGCCATAGAAGTTAGGGATGGCCAGCAACCGTCAATACCCCCTGAGCTGCAGCCTATTTCCCTCTGTCCTCCGAGCCCAAGGTTCCAATCAGCCTTCCTCGGGGTTCTGCCGGGGAGGCAGGCAGGGCTGGTGTCAAGCTCCAATCGGCTGTCCCTTTGCACTTAACATCTTTCTCCCTGCGGCTCGCTCCAGGCACAGCTCTACTGGCTTCCAAGCTCTGTCTCCTGCCCTGAGCATCTGTGGGGTGGGGCCTCAGGCTCTGCTCTGGCTCCTCCAGAGCTCAGCTAAAACACAACTCCTCAAAGAGGCCTTTGCTGCTACTCTCCACTCAAGAGTGCTCTCTCCTCCAGCACTTTCTAAGTCGACTTAATTCTCTGTACCTCTCAACATGACAGGACACATCACACAGCTACATGTGTACAGCTGGTGAGTTCACTGGCGTGTGAGGACACAAGTCAAGAGATTGTCTCTAGTTTGTTCTCTTTTGTATCTCCAGGGCCTGGAAGCATGTTTGATGTGTAATGGGTACTCTGGAAGTGAACCCAAGTCCTGCTCCTCTTCCCCTCCTCTTCCTGGGGACTCTCTAACAGCAAACTCCCCATTGGACTAGTAAAAGTACCTATCTACTCCACAAGGGGCTGGGACTCAGACAAAGGTCATACCTCTTCTCTGTGGGCCCACGCAGGGTCCCATCCAGATTTTTCCACAGGAGGCATCTTTAAGCCAGGGCCTTTGTGTTCAGGGTGGGGAGTACTGAAGTCAACTTCATTTCCAAGCCCATGGGTATCCTCTTGGCAAAGGTCAGTTTAGGCTATAGGGCAGCCCTACTGAGCAGGCATTGAGACCCCTATTTTACAGATAAGGGGGCCAGAGCAGAGGAGGTCAGGTCACCTGCCCAGGGTTCCACTGCAGGTAAGTGTGGGTAAAGTAGGTCCTCCATCCCAGCCCCCTTTGCCTCTTGGCTGTGTACATACCACTGCCTCACACCGATTGGCTACAATTTGGCCCACCCCATTAAGTGAAGCAAAATGAAAGCACGTGACCACCTACCAACACACCTTGGCAGAGGCGAGCTCCACAGACGCCGTCTGCCCCCCAGGCACGTGATGCGGGCGGTGCCCTCCAGACGGTACCCGGGGAAGCAGGAGAACGTCAAGGTGTCGCCCACACCAAACTGCAGGCCCTTCCGGATGCTGTAGGCCGGGACTTCAGGCTCCTCACAGGGCTCCAAGTCGTACTCTGCAAAGGCAGCAGGATGGTTGGGCTTAGAGACACTTCAGGGATGTGCGGGAAAAGGCGCAGAAGCCGGAGATACACACAGACAGAGGAACAGACCCTGTGCCCACTGGTCCACAGAGGGCGGGAGAAAGGCCGGGAGGCTGAGGGAAGGCAGCCCGAGCCCTCTGTCCTGTGAGCAGAGGCCCAGGAGAGTGCTTCCCAGGAGGACTTTTGAGGTCCCTTAGGCCCTCCCTTTTTTGCCATTTGAACCCAGAGCCTCGGGGCTTGAAGACCCTCCTGCTTTTTCTCTTGGCTCTGAGCCAATTCAATCCCATCAGAGTCCCAGAAGGTCAGCTCTGTGACCTGGCCTCAGGCAAGCACAGGGGAAAAGATGCCAGATGCTTCCTTGCAGGCAGATGGCTGGCATTTATGGGCAGGGACCTGCCTCTAGTAAAAGGAGAGAAGAGGCTATCCTTCGGTCCTCTAGGCCATCTCTCTTCTGGGACTCAGTCAACCAGAATTCTGTAGATGGAGAAGCAGCTCTCTCAAGTGGACTGAGGCACACTGTCTGGGTATGTCCCATCCGCCAGGCCTGCTCTGGCACACGGCTGCTGGCACAGGGCATGGAAGCCCAGTGGGGGGCTAAGCTGGGCCTTGTCCCTGTTCCTAGAGGCTGATACCTCCTGCCCAGCCCAGGAGGAATCCATCTGGCATGCCCTCTTCTGCTGATGGTGGAGTGAGTGGGAAGCCCTGGGGCACCTTGGGACAAGCCCGGTGGGGGAGACAGTGCCAGAGGAGTGAAGAGTTCTCTTCTCCCGGAATGTCAAATGAAAGCTCTCTTTTCAGGATCCCTAAATACAGAGATAAATATCTATTACTACAAAATTAGCATTGATGAAGAAGATCCCAAAATGAGACTAAAACACTCCAATATGTTAATTTTAAACCCTTTCTTCTTCGTTTTTTAATTGCAGGGGTTGCGAAATAGTGGAAGTGGAATCAGGAGGAGAAATTGGAATTACTAGGGCAGGAAGGGACATCTGTGAAGCCTCTAGTTCAACCAGCTGGGTAGGTCATATGCAGAGCAAATTCTGAATCTGAGAGAGTGATTTCCACAAGGAACTTGCTAAGTCCTCCCAAGGCCACAATAGGGAAGTTCTTCCTTGGGTCCAACCCCCAAATCTGGCTGCAGCGCTGAGGTTATTCACTTGTGGCAGAGGAGAGATAAGATGTTTGGGCAGTCTCCTCTCCCCAGGGACCCTCACGCTCTTTACCTGAGAAGGTGATGTTGAATCCTTCGTACGACATGGAGAAATCGGAAATGAAGCGGACTTGGGCGGTGAAGTTGCCGTAGAGCCCGGCGCTGATGGGAGCCGGTAGCCGGGAGCCTGTCAGCTGCCTCAGGGGCTGCATGAAGCTGCCGTTCTCTGTGAGGAGCAGGTAGTCATGGCCGCTCTCCAGGTGGAAGGTGTGGAAAGTAAAGAAGACGCCTGAGGGGAACGCAGAAAGGTCCAGTTGGTGATGGGGAGGCGGCTGAAGCAGCCCAGCTGCAGGGCGGAATCTGCACAAACCTTTCCCATGTGCAGACCCCTGGCCGTGTGTACAGCTCCCAGCATGCGCTGATCGAACAAGCAAGTTGGAATGAACAGCTCCTAGCTTGCCATTACCCAAAGATCCAGACGGGGAAATGGACAGCTCTTGACGGTATAAATATTTGCAAGGGAGACTTAAGGCTAGTCCTAGGCAATGTTTGACGGCCATTCATTAACTAGCTCAACACCTACCTTGTAGGGTTCAGGGTGAGGTGCAGGGGGAGGTACAAGACATTAAACAAAGGGCCACGATACGGGTGGTGCAGGCCATAATGGATGTGTCTCGGGATGTCAGGGGGCCGCAGAGACAGCAGGTTATATCAGCAAGAGGGGAATGGAGGCTATCTGAAGTGAGTGAACACCTGATTTGGGTCCTAGGAAGACCCACAGTTGACATCCTAACAGCCCTCGTCCTGGTGCACTAGAGCTCTAGGAGAAGACTTGCTGGCATGGACAGCCCGTGCCCCCATTAGAGCCTGGATCAGAAACATGTCCTCCCTGGGGCCTAGAACATTTGACTTGGCAGGCTCTCTCCTCAGGCCCATTGTGAGGGAGTTGGTACCTGCCATAGTATGTGGTGAGCCTTTTTCCTTTTCTAGAGTAAAATGAAAATCTTATAGAAATCTAAATAAAAAGAAGAAAAGAAAAAAAGAAAAGAAGATGGACAGTTGTTAGCTTGAGAATAAAAGAGTGTCCCAGATACGGGACCTGCTTGCATCAAGGGACAGAGGAGCCGTCTGTGAGCTCTGCTGAGTGGCAACACCAGGGACTGAGGCTGAGAAGTGAGCCAGGGCCAGACCTGATGTATTTGTGGAGGCAATAAGAAGCCATCCCCCTAGAGTGGTTCAGGTTTCAGTTTTACCAAGATGGTGACTGTATGGAGGACAGAGTGGAGGAACAGGAGACAGGAGGTCCATTAGAGTGATGGCTGCTATGAGCTGGACCGGGGAGGATGTGGCTTGGCAGAAAGGGCAAGGGCTGGGGAGGGATCTGAGATGTCAGACAGGAAGGTGGAGTCTGCTGCAGAGTGAATGCAAAGGTGCATGGAGAGGCTGCCCAGGCATCTTGACCTGGTGAGTCATAGAAGGGTCAGCTTTGAACATCGGCCTTTTCAGCATCTAGACATGATACCTGGTGGGCTGCTGGATGAATAGATCAGGAAGTTCAGGGGTAAGGTGGGACTACAGGGCTAGATCTGGGAGTCACCAGCAGAAATGACATTTGAAGTTACAAGCATGGACTGGAGGGCCAAGGAGAGTTGACAGAGAGCCAGGGAAGGGGATGCAGAAGCCTGGGAGAAGTGACATGGGGTAGGCAAAAGGGGGAAGAAGGAGTAGAGGGGGGACAGCAAGGAGAATTAGGGAGTAGTTTTGATAAGTGATGGCAGATCTGAGCCCATAATGCTAAAGCATTTGAAATGTTTCCAGGTTCTTGTCTCTGTGTTGATAGGAACAGGCAAATCTGGAGTATTTGGGGATTTTGATGGTAGGGTTTGAGAAGACAGAACCCAGTTAAGGTGGATGGGACTAGGGTTGTGATTTGCAAATAACCTGTGTCCAGTCAACTAAGATTTACCCACATATTTATTTGTTCAAGGATACAGGGCCTAAGTGCCTACCAAGTTCTGATTCTAGTGCTTAGCACTGAAAAAGATCTTCCAGTTCAGCGGAAGAGACAGATAGATTATTACGGGGAATCCACAGTGAGGCAGGAGGGAGGATGGGGAACTATGCCTTGAGGGCCAGGAGGGCTTCACATGGGGTATGGTCCTGGGCACGAAGAGTGACGGGAGACATGTGGACACATGTGCCCGTATGTATGCTTTACTCCTGACACACAAACACATGTGCAGATAACTCTTCTCAGTCTAGAGATCTCAGGGCAATCCATGCCCCACACCCCCCGCAACTAGAACATGAGGTTGGGTGGAGAGCTGGTCAGACACAGTGACAGAAACAGCTGGTGAAGCCCCACACTTTGCACTTGATTCTCCCAGCATGCAAACACAGCCCCTCCCGAGGAGGAGTAAGCATTTGACCGAGATTCTAAGGAGGAGCAAACAACTGAAATGAAGCCCCTGGACTTCCCAGCTGTGCTGATTACTTGGGGCTTTTTTGGCCATGGTGAGAAAATGAAGACATTGTCGCCGAGATAGAGAGGGCTCATGTTGGAGTTTGAGTCCAGAGTTGGTATGCCAGGTACTCGCACTGGAGTGGACCGTGTGGAATAGCAGGCATGACACTAGCCCTGCCCTGGAGCAGGAAAGGCAGAGAGTGAGCGCCCGTCCACCAGCCCAAAGGCTGTGGCCAAAGCTGCGGGATGCCCCTGAGTTTTCCATTCCTCAGGTGTAATATGTGGAGAGCATCTCCTGCACAGGTGGCATTCAGTCCTGGGGACAAGGCGCACCTGGGTTGGCATATGTGATGCTCTGATGCAGCAGGTGTGCACCACAGGTGCACTTTGCTCAGTTGCTCTGATTCCCAGGTGGCCTCCTGGGTTAAGAGACTGCAGTCCTGAGGTTTCCGCAAAGTTACCTTCTCTGGACTCCTGAGTTTCCCTTTCCCCTGGTATGTGGCAGACTGGGCGATTTGAAATTTCATAAAGCTTAGAATTTCCCCAGCTGGGTTTCTGTCTGCCTAGGAACAATCTGAGGCAGCAGCCTAGGGGTTTGTTAACCTGACACATCCTTATGAGCAGAGCCCAAGGGGAAGGGTCTGGGCTCAGTGCAATTCAGTTCATGTCTACAAATACGTTTGGAGTGTTTTGTGCATCAGGCATAGAGCCAGAAACTGGGGATCTGCAGCAAACGAGAGACTGTCTTTCAAAGAGTTCAGAGTCTGTCGAGGAGGCAGACGATGAAAATCAAGTACCATACGGCAGGGTGAAGTCTGGAGCTGGGAGGTGTGCCTGTGACCTAAATACCTGACAAGAAGAATTTAGAGGAGGAAAGATTTATTTGGGCCCATGGTCTCAGAGATTTTAGTTCATGGTCGGCCGGCTTCATCAATTTGAGCTTGAGGTGAAATAACATTATGGTGGAAGGGCATGGAGGAAGAGAGAGAGAGAGAGAGACAGACATGAACCATCCAGGGTGAAGATATAGTCCCTAAGGGCACACACCCAGTGGCCTACTTCTTCCAATCATGTCCCACCTGCCTACTGTGTCCACCACCTCATAGCAGCCCATTCAGCTACTGATGGATTAATCCGCTGAGGCGGCCAGAGGCTCCTGATCCAATCACTTCCCAAAGCCTGACCCCTGAACCTTGCTGCACTGGGGACCAAGCCTTCAACACAAGAGACTTTGGGGGACGTTCTGGATCCAAGCCACAGCAGGAGGCACAAGATGCTGTGGGAGTCCCACAGGAGGACAGCAGCCTATAAGCAGGGCTGGGGAGAGGGGGTCAAGAAAGGTTCATGAGAGAAAGTGAGTCCAGGAGGATGAAGAGCTTACCAAGAAGGATAGCTGGACTTTCCACCCTTTAATTTCCTCCCTTGGGGGGAAGATCTCCAGAGAGAAGAAGTCATATAAATGTACATAGCTCCAGAGGAAAACAGAGCCGGGCAGACAAAGGTCTGTGTAGGTGGAACTCAGTTAGGAGGCTCGGCGTGAAGCTGAGCAAGGTAAGGTAGGGCTGCAAGGTCCTGCTCACTGTTTACTCGTCAGGGCTCTAGGCTACGGGTCAGGTGAAGCCTGTGTGAAGCCATCTGGCCATCCATCCTTGACGTCTCCTTGATTCTCTGCCTGAGCACCTTTCATCCTGAGATAAAAGCTCACGCTTCCCACCCAGGCCCACCTGCCTAACCCCTGGGTGGGCTCTGGCTGTCTGCTCCATCGCACACTGAACCTGCTACACCAAGGTCTGTCTGGGCCCAGGCTGTCTGTCTCTAACACTGGACCACAGACTTCTGAGTCCAGGTATCAAGTAAGCATTTGTTACATGGTTGATGAACTGCTCTGGCCTCTAGGCAAAGAAAAACACAGAAACTGAGAGGGAAACTTACACTTTTATGATGGAAGATGAAAACACAGGGTTTGTTCCTCTAGGAATCTTGGGGGACTTCATGGAGGCCCGGGAGGGTCCCACCATATGCTCTGAGAAGCTCCAGGCCATTTGAGCCCTGGCCAGGGCAGGCCAAGTCAAGGCCAAATTAAAACACTTAGGTATGTGTGGTGGCACTAGGAATGACTTTTCTTTAAAACTTTCGTTTTTGGTACTAATAGTGTTTTTCTGCATGTAATATATATTTATTGCTCAAAATTAGAAAAAAAAAGCAAAAGATGAGAGTGAGAGGAAACTAGCATTATCATCTTGGGGTAGATCTTTTCAGACCGTTTTCTATGCAAATCCTTGTTTATTCCTGATAAACGGAAGCATTCCGTCGGCAGGCTTAGTCACTTATTGATTTATTGCCACCACATCTGTAGGTCCATAAATACCGCTTCCCAATATCTCTTTCTGAAGCTGCCTCGCATCTCATTCTAAGGCTGTACCATTCATCTAAGTCACATTTTCTCACTGAAAGACATTTGAATAGTTCCTAATTTTTCAATATAATAAATGTCTTAGGGGACATCTCTGTTGCTACACTTTGATGTACCATTTTATTATATTCATCAGGTACATTCCGGTGAGCAGAACTGCAGAGTCCAAAGGCAGGTATATTTTTTGGCTTTATTATTACTGTTATTTGGTACTGAAGATTAAGCCCAGGGGTACTCTAGCCCCGAGCTACACTCCCGTAGACCTTTTTATTTTTTTTTATTTTAAAACAGGGTCTTGTTAAGTTGCTGAAGGTCTTGCTAAGTTGTCAAAGGCTGGCCTCAAACCTGTGACCCTCCTGTCTCAGCCTTCCGGTACTGGGATTGCAGGCATGTGCCACCACGCCTGGCTAGGCAGGTGTATTTTGAGGGCCTTTGCTTGACATCACCAAATGACCCTCTAGAAAGTCCTTTCCGCTTCACACCGGGTCAGTAGTTAAAAGCCCATGCTCCCCCTATGATATGATTTTCTCTGATAATTTGGAAAAGGAAATAGGATTTCGTTACTGGCTGAAATTGCTTTCCTTTCATTACTGATGGGGTGGATGCTTTTCAATTTGTATTTCCTCAATTACGAAGGGTTAGTTTATAGCCTTGCTCATTTTGCAGGCTGGTGGGCTCATATCTCTTAGAGATTTTTAAGAGCTCTTTGGGCATCCGGTTGGTAATCCTTAGTAAAAAAAAAATATATATATATATATATATAGACAAAAAAATTATATATATATATGTCTATTTACTACTTGACTTTGCATTTCATGGAGCTTTTTAAAAAGACATAAATCCTTTTAGTTTATTTAATTAAATCTAACAGCCTTTGTCTTTATGAATTTTGTTTTGAGTGTTACACTTGAAGGTGTATTCCAAGCTGAGGTTAGAAAGCCATGATTTCTAGTGCTGGAATTTATGTGGCTACATATATGAGGTATGGATTGGGTTAAAAATTATTTTTCCCCAAATGACTAAACCCACTGTTTTAAGACCATTTATTAAATAACCCACCCTTTCTTCAGTGGATCTGCAATGAGATTTTAATCATAAAGTCTACGTGGACATAGACATGTGTTTGTGTGAATACACCCCGCCACCCCTATATCTGGACCTTGATGTCGCCCGCTGATCTGATGTCCACTCCCGTATTCACACCACACTGTTAACACCACTTGCTCCATAAGAACATTTTAATATCTGGGAGGTCACTCTTCCATTTCATTTTTCCCCTGGACTCTCCTGCATGCTAATTCTTCTAAACCAGAGGCTCTTAATTAAAGGCATGCATCAGAATTATTGACAAAGTGTTCTCCAAATGTATGTGTCTGTTTATAACCCTGGTGTAGAAAATCAGAACCTTTAGTGCGGGGCCTCAGCCTTTACTTAGGCCCTTGCCCAGCGGCAGGCGAGTGAGAACCATGACTCTACATACACTCTGGGATCTGCTTCCGCATCTGCTCCATTCCTGCTGCCCCCAGCCCCAGCGCCTGCCACACGGGTGGCCTTTCATGAGTATTTGTTGGATGAAAAGTGCTTATTAATTCATTTATAAGTGCTTATTTATAACCAGCGCTCTTACTTTGAAGCTGGACTCCCAGAGACCATGATGTGAGGGGAGCTGAGGCAGCCGTGTGGGCTGGTGAGGATGATCTCACCGGGAAGAGCTGGGTTATGCAAGAAGGGAGCGGCTGTGTTCAGAATCTAAGGAGGGGGAGGTGGCCTTCAGGATGCAGTAGAGGGACGAAGGTTTCAGAGACACTGCATGGATATCAGGAGGGAGGACATGCATCAAAAGTCAGTTACAGAACTTCCGGGAAGATGGCGACCGAGAAAAGCGGGGCTTAAGAGCCCCGCTAACAACCAATCTCCATTACCACAAAATCAGCGCCTTTCATAGCCAGAAAACACCATCACCAGAGAAACAAAAAAATCACCAGGCTCCAGAGAGAAAGCGGACTGAGAACAGAGCCACAGACGCAGCAGCAGCGCTTTACTGCCGGCGGCAGTGGGGAGTTCACCGGATGGCTACAGCAAGCCGAGGTGAGCTGCTGTGGAACAGCCAGGCGGGATTTCTCAGCGCAGAGAGCATCTAAAGCTCCCAGTGGCTGAGCTCAGCACATGCTGCAGGGATTCAGAGTGGAAATCAAAACCAAGAAGAAAAACACCAGCCCCATGCCCGAGGGTGTAGCAGCGGCGCCATATTGCCACCGGCGGCAGCAGCAGCGAATTCAGCGAAGCCAGTACAGCTACATCTGCGTACTCAAGAACAGTGAGTCAAATTGCGGGCCACAGAGGAGAAATCCCAGTACTGTACTCCCTGGGACTTGACCCAGTGGAGGAGGGGCGGTGGCAGAGATATCACACCATAGGAGAACTTGCAACCTGGCACCCCCCACAGTCTAAAGCAGCCTCTATCGACTCTCTGGGTCGGAGACTCTGTGATACAACCCAGTAAAGGAGTAGTAGGGTCTGAGATACTACTGACTCGAGATCCAGAACACCTTAAGTGAAGTCATAGTGACCCAAGGGAAGAACCCAGAGAAGGCACAAACTTCCGAAATCATGGGAAAGAGAAATAATACTGGAGCAATGAATGCCCACAACCCCACAACATCAGAACCCGATAAAACAGAAAATCAGAGATTTCTAGAAGATCAAATCAGGAAAATAACTGTAGAAATAATAGAGGTGCTTCGAAAAGAACTCAGAGAGAGCCAAAAAGAGATAAAGGATGCAATTAATGAAGTAAAGGCCTCAATTCAAAGCATGAACAACCGATTAGACCACATGGAGAACAGAATCTCGCTCTTAGAAGATGATCATTCCAAAAATGAATGCATAGTTTCTAATCTAGGAAAAAATATCCAACATCAGGAATCTGACATTGAAGAAATATGGGCCCATTTTAAGAGAGCTAACCTAAGAATAATTGGAATAGAGGAGGGAAAAGAAAGTGAAACCAAAGGGATCAACAATCTCTTCAAGGAAGTAATAGCAGAAAATTTTCCAAACATAGAGCAAGAGGTCGATACACAGGTCCAGGAAACTTATAGAACTCCCTTTAGACAGGATCGGAGAAGAGGATCCCCACGCCACATAATTGTCAAAATGACCAATGTGGAAGCCCAGCAGAGAATCTTAAAGGCAACAAAAACAAAGGGCCAAGTGACATTCAGAGGCAAACCAATTAGAATCACTCCAGACTTCCCAAACCAAGTCATAAGAGCCAGAAGGGCTTGGAGTAACATATTCCAAACTCTGAAAGAAAACAACTTCCAGCCAAAAATTTCCTACCCAGCAAAACTTTCTATCAAATTAGATGGAAAAATAAGAAGCTTCCATGACAAACAGAAACTGAAGGAATGTATGTCTTCAAAACCAGCACTAGAGAAAATACTCAAAGAGATTAACTACAAAGAAGAAATAGGTAACACACACCAGAACTAGAGAAACAAGATTTTCCATCCAACAGACAACTAAGATTGGTTATCTGTGGAGATTCATTATTTATGTTAGTCTTTTACCTATCTCTAAAGGGTATTGTTTGCCTTTATTGTTGTTAATTTTTAGGATTTCTAGTTGGAATATTAATATACCTTCAGATATAGCATTTGTGAAATATTTTATCCCATTCTATTAGTAACTGTTAACTCTGTTTACATTGTCTTTGGATATACAATATTTTTTAGGGAGTTTGTATACTCTTCTGTTGCCTGTGCCATTGAAATCATATCCAAGAAATCACTGCCAATTTCAATGTTGTGAGGTTTTATGACCCAGATTTTCTCCTAAAAGTTTATAGTCTTAAGATTTATATTTAGGTTTTTTTTATCTATTTTGAGTTAATATTTGTATATGGGATTAGGTAAGGGTCCAATTTTATTCTTTTCCATGTAATTATTATTTTTCAACAATATTTAGTTAAAAGATTATTTTTTCCACCACCAAATGTTTGTGGAAACCTTGTCAAAAATAACTTGACAATATAGGGAAGAATTTTGCTCTAGGCTTTTATTTAACTCCAATGGTTTATATATCTGCCTTTAGAATAGTACTATACTGTTTCAATTATTGTAGCTTTATATGGTTTGAAATCAGAAAATATATATCTTCTAGCTTTGTTCTTTTTCAAGATCGTTTTGGGTATCTAGAGTCCATATTCCATATTAGGATAGATTTTTTTTTCTGAAAAATAAATATATAAATATATGATAGTTTCACCTAAAAAAATAGAAAAAAAATTCTCTGGTAAGAAAGAAAGTAAAAAGAAATATTGAAATGTTATCTTTAAGTCATCAAAAGCTTGGTATCAGACAAATGAAACTGTTCTGTGAGATTATCATTGTTAATTTTTGATAAATTGCTATAATACTAGATGTCAACCACTAAGCCAAGCATGGGAGGGAGGGATGGGGAGAGAATGGGGTGGGGATCAGGTGGGGGCTGACTGGGCGATGTGTGCATGTATGTCTACAAAAGTTTGTATCCCACCATGATGTATGAATACAGTGCACCAATAAAAAAAAAGTCAGTTACACTGGGTGTGGTGATACACGCCTGTAATCCTAGTACTTGGAAAGTTGAGACAGGAGGGTTGTGGGTTCGAGGCCAGCCTCCGAAACCTTGTGAGACCTTCAGCAATATGGCAAGATCATGTTTTAAGATAAAAAACTAAAAACAAGGGCCAGCGTGTAGCTCAGAGGTAGAATGCCCGACTTCAATCCCCATCGACACACACACACACACACACACACACACACACACACATGAGGGGTGATCATTTG
This sequence comes from Muscardinus avellanarius, assembly GCF_963383645.1. Taxonomy (NCBI): domain Eukaryota; kingdom Metazoa; phylum Chordata; class Mammalia; order Rodentia; family Gliridae; genus Muscardinus; species Muscardinus avellanarius. The sequence continues at coordinate 27,442,945 of NC_137788.1, forward strand.
TGTAATGAGTTGCCAGTTATCAATTCACCTAAACACCAATGAGGTGTCTGGGTAAAGGTTGTGCCAGCATCTTGTGGGAGGAGCTTAGGGAAGACTCCTGTACCAAGGGGGATTCAATGACTGGTTACAAAACAATCTCTTTGAGCTTGAAGACTTTCAGTTTTTAGCAATATTTAATGAGCTCTGTGATTCGAAGATATAAGAAGGTTCTGGAAATTTTCTTGCTGGCGAGAAACCCTGAGAAGAAGCTCACACTCTCTAGGCAAATCCCCACTGAGGCTGCTGTGACCTGGGAACTGAGGGTTGCTTCCCGGGGTCTGCCGTGGGCCTCCGCACTCACCCTTGCCATGCGACGTCTCGATAACCCAGGTGCAGTTCAAGTTGTTGGGGTAGAAGTCAGGGAACCCCGGTGACAAGATGGTCCCGCTGGAGCCTTGAATGAAGCCGCCACAGAGAGCTGCAGGAGTGAAGAGGGCATGAGAGACCAGACTGGCGCACGAGCGCCCCCCACTATCCTCTTGGAGCCTCGCGTCCCACCTCCTCTCAAAACCCCAACCTTCCCTGATGGGGTGAGGGGTCAGTGGCCCTTCAGGCCTCCGGAGGGTTTCCAGGGGAGGAAAGAAATCTCTTTAGCGCCCCTTCTGGCACGCTTCACCTTCGCAGCTGGGCAGGGCGCGGCTCCACTGGAAGTTGGGCTCGCACTCCAGGGGCTCCCCGTCGCTTAAGGTGTAGCCCGAGTCACAGCTGAATGTCACCAGGGCACCCACGTAGAAGTCATTCCCGTGGCGCTGCCCATTGACGGGGATCCCCGGATCCAGGCAGTGGTCTGACTGCAGTGTTATGGCTGGAAGAGAGAGGCCACAGCTGCGACAGACAGCGCAGGGGCCCCAAGGAGGGGGCCCCAGCCGACTCGCAGAGAGGGAGGAGAGAGCTGGATGTACACAGGGCTGAAGCTGCCAGTTACCGACTCCTGAAATGTGGCCCCTGGTATTTGCAAAGAGGGTGTTTGAAACTTCCTTTTCTTTTTCTTTATTTCACTTAAATATATTTTGTTTTCTTTTGTGGCACCACTGATTGAGCTCAGCTGGGGCAGGGGGGTTGTGGGTGTGTGTTCTACCACCTCACACTCATGCAGGCCTCAAACATGAGATCCTACTGTCTCAGTCTCTGAAGTCCTGGGATTAGAAGGTGCCACTGCACCTGGCTATTTTATTTGTTTGCTTATCTATTTATTTTTGTGGTGCTGGAGATTAAAGTTAGTATCTTGTACATACTAAGCAAATGCTCTACCACTGGTCTACACGCCCAGCCTTCTTTAAAAATATCAACATGCCGGGAGTGGTGGCGCATGCTTTTAATCCCAGCATTTGGAAGGCTGAGACAGGAGGATCGTGGTTCGCGGACAGCCTCAGCCCCAGGGGCATTCTACCTCTGAGCTACATCCCCGGCCCCATTCTTTATTTTGAACCAGGGTCTCATTGAGTTGTGGAGAGCCTCACTAAGTAGCTGAGGCTGGTTGAAAACCTGCGATCCTCCTGTCTTAGCCTCCCAAGTACTGGGATTACAGCATATGCCACCACCCCCGGCTTCAACACTATTGTTCTATTTCAGTCTGCAAAGAACCGAAGAGGCACTGGTCCTTTAAGTCAAGGAGATGAACACAGAAGATGGTGAGAGAGGGTGAGAATGAGCAGGAGACGCCATCTCACTTCAGTTTCATGGCCAGTGAAATACTGCACCCTTAGAGTGCCCAACACGGGGGCACCCACTTGCCACCTGCACTGCACACACAGGGGCCATAGGGTGTACATACAGTACCCAGGGAGGAGGCCATGAGCACTGCTCAGCTCCTGTGACCTCTGAGGCAAGGGCTCAGTCTCACTGACAACACCATGGGTGACTCTAGCCCATGGGGGGCCTGTGTGGAGCACAGCCCTGCTCCATCCACCCACCAGCCACCTTGCCACCCCCTCCCCACACCTGCCCCTTGAGACTCACTCTCATAGCGAAGCTGGAAGCCAATGTCTGAGTGACTCTTGTCAGTGGAAAAGAGGAGGTAGAGGTAGTTGCTGGTGCTGATGAGGAACTGGGGGACCTGGGTCCCATGGTAAACCCCAATCAAGGGTGCCGAGTATGTCCGTCCGTCTCGCACTTCCAGGGTGTCATAATTGACCTCCGTTTTAAATCTGCCCAGTGACACACATGATGGCTTCTTAAGAATCTCAAAGCTTAGTTAATTTATAAATGACAAAAGCCCAACCCAAGGCGTTGGGACAGCCAGATTTTGGCAGGTTGTGGGGGGGTTCTGTTTTTTTGGGATTGAACCAGGGACATTCTACCTCTGAGCTATACCTCCAGCCCTATTTTTTATTCTTTATTTTGAAACAGGGTCTCACTGAGTTGCAGAGGGCCTCACTAAGTAGCTGAGGCTGGCCAAAACCCTGTGATCCTCCTGTCTCAGCCTCCCAAGTTCTGGGATTATAAGCATGTGCCACGATGCCCTGCTTGCTGGAGTTTTTTTTTTTTTTTAACATCATTTGCATGCATTCTTAGTGATGTGGAGGGACCTTCTTTACTATGTTTAACTCCTCTTCCTCCTTGGTTGGACACAGCTCTGTCAATCTCCTTTCTTAAGACCTAAAGGCACAATGCCCAGCAATGTTCTAGGCCAGAGGTCAATAAACTAAAGCCCCAGGGCCAAACCTGGTCTATGGCTGGGGAGCTAAGAATGGTTCATACATTTGTAAACAAAAAAGAAATAGAGAACATACAACAGAGGCTTGCAAAGTGGGCAAGGAGTCTCCAAAACCTTTAGAATACTTTCTATCTGGCCCTTCACAGATAAGTTTGCAGACTGCTATTCCAAACCACGGAAGCGTTGTCCAGAAGACTCTTGGGTTCATATCTGGGGCACTCCTTTCCTGCTCAGGAGCAGGAGTAAGGTTGGAGTAGCAGTGGATTATATGAGGAGGAGTTGGGACAGAAGTCAGGGAGCTGCCTTCCCATACTGGAAATTTGGGGCTATCAGCACTTAGATGCTCTTCCTGGCTTCAGCATCTCTTGGCTTCTATCAGTCTTCCTCCTTGGGAAGGAGGGACGAGCTCTGACATCCCAAGGGATATCCCAGCCTCTTCTCTCCTCTCCAGCCAGTCCCCCAATAGAATGAACCAAGCCCAAGAATGGGGCCAGTGAATCTGCCCCACCCAGGGCAATCATCTCCCATGTTCTCCAACAGTGCCAGTTATAGTGCTATCCCTCCACTCACTCCATATCCCCTCCCCCAGTGTAAGAATCACCCCTCCCCCTGAGGTGTGGTTACATGCACCTGTCAAAGGTGATTTTGATGGGGTAGCCTGGCTGGGCTTCGATGATCCAGGCACAGCTCAGGGCATCCTTGTAGAAGCCGGGCCAGCCTGGAGAGAGGATGGTGCCGCTGGGCGCAGTCAGATGTCCACCGCAGGGAGCTGGGGGGGGGACAGGGAGACAATCAGCTTTCTTGGGGGACAAATGACCAAACAAGCAAAACACTTCTCCATAAAGTGTGCCAGCCAATGAGAATTGATTTTGCTTTTATGGAAAATCACATAAACTATAAACTGTGAGTCTGGTCTACGGGGACTTTTACAAATGTGTCCAGTTACATCATTTGGAGGTTTATTAAAGGCCAGAAGGGAGAAATGAAAAGGATCTTTTAAACAAAGTCTTTGTGTTGTTCTAGAAAGGCTAAGCGCAGCTTACATCTGGGTCATGCTAGCTTTTTCTTTGTCTCTCATTCAGCTGTGAGGCCTGACAGGGAGACACCAGCCCAGCCCGCCTCACTGGGAATTATGTGTCAGAACCCACTCTGTCTGGAGAGCGGGTGGTACCTGGAAGCCCGGAGCTGCTTCTCTCTCATGACTAGGCATCCCAGCATTCAGCATAGTGCTTGGCACAGCCATGCCCTGTGACCACTGGTTGGGTGGATAAATAAATAAATGAAAGGATGGATGTAGCCCATGACACTCCACAGACCCCGACTGGCCCTGGCGCACCTCCTGGCTGTCTGGTCTTGCCCAACCTGCCATGGCATTCCCGTGGTCTCCCCTGCCTGGCCCCAGGGTGGTCATCAGAGCTATTCCCACACTCCTTCTAGAGAGCGCCTCATGGACTTCACATTCCACCCCTTCTGGAGTTATGTAAGGCCACGTAACTGTTCTGACCAATAAAATGAGAGCAGAAGCACCTATGGAAACAGGAGGAGCATGGTTTGCAGAGCTTCCTCTTTCTTGATGTGGAAGCAGGTGTCAAGATGAAAGTCCCATCCCATCCTGGCCCTTAAATGACTCTGAGGAACGGATCCCCAACGACCTGTATTGAGTGCATGGCTCAAGATGTCCGTGATCCTGCTTTTAAGCCATCCAGATTTGGGAGTTGTTTGTTCATTGTCTAGCTGCCCTACTAATGATGAGGATGAAGATCCTACCCACCACGAGGGCTGCACCACTGACAGCCTCACAGCCTTGGGAGAAGACTCGCTCTACACCAGGCATTTAGATGCACACATAACCATGCTCACACCGCACATAAGAAACACCTGTGAGGTGGGCACTCCGGTTATCTCCCAAGATAGCTGTGGTGTGTGGAGGTAAGTAACTAGCACTGTGCACAAACTCAACTCCCAGACAGCATGGAGCCAGGGGTTGTAGGATAAGCAGCCTCCTGGTTTTAAAGGAGCCTCTCCTTTCTTTGGACCCTGTTATGAAGGAGCCAGCAGAGGCCAAAATATTCCTGAGCAGGGCTGAGAAGGGGATAAAAAGCCGCAGAGTGCCGAGTGCTGCTCTCTTTGCAAATTTTGTAGCTATGATCATACTTTGGATTTAAAATGTCCCCTGGGCCTTGAGCTCTGAAGGCAGGGCATGGCTAGAGGTGGGCCCCTGAGGTGCGGCCTCGGGGACTATATATATCCCCCCCAACCCCACCAGATGTCCTGTGGAAGTGCAGCTGTGGTAGAAGCCATCCCAGAAAATGGACTAGAACCTCGGAACCTCTCCAGAGCTGTAAGCAAATAAAACCCCTTTGTCTCCAGGTACGGTGTCTCAGTGTTTACATCACGGCAGCGCGATTGCTGCCTGAAAACACGCAGATTTCTTTAGGAACTCAGTTGCAAGGCATGTAGCCAAATGTACCCCATTCTTGTCTCAATTCTGTAACCTTCTGAAACTATCTAAAGCAGTAGCCAAACATCATTTTGGGGTATAGGGTGATAGAAACACACATATACACAACTGTTAGGAAGTTTAACAAAGATGACAGCAATGATAATGATGATGCTGGTATGAGTAGTGACCTCACGCAGATGACCTACTCCTTTGGGCTATGCATGGATTATTTCCTCCAAATGCACACATTTATGAAGTCATTATTCCACTTACAGAGAAGACAACTAAGGCCAACTAGTTAAGACGTACATCAAGGATATCCTGAGCTAATGAAGTTAGAGCTGACATGAAACCTCAAGACCTCTGTCTCCACCTCCCTGCAATACACAACATACCACAGTCACGGAGGACAGTAATGAACTCAGTGTCCCGAGAGCTCACTCACTGTGGATCATCCTTGTGACAGATGCAATGCCAAGAATCACTTCTATTATGGTCTTCATCACAGAGAAGACGGCTATTGTCCCATTTTTTTTTTTTTTGTGAATGGAGGCTTAGAGAAACTCAGTAGTTACCTAGCCCCTATTCCAACACTGAGAGGATAAATTACATATGTGTATTGTCATTCTGGGGGTAACTCCAGTTTTCAAAGCCCATCCATCATCTCATTGAACTAATGTCTTCCTCTCCTCTTTCAATGGCTGTGTTATACCTTGGAGCTAGGGTAGGGGCGTGTCTGTTGCTTTGCCCCAGGGTTCTCAGGCAGGTACTGACTCTCTGTAAAGAGTAGGGACTCTTTCTTGGCTCTACGTCAGCACAGGCCTGGCCTCTCTGGTTGCTGTGTCTTCCTCATTTGACCTCCAGAAAGCTGCGGACCACACGGCCACTACCGCCCGCCCCAATTTCCTCCATTCACCGTGCACACACCAACAAAACCCTATCCAAGGTCTTCAGAGATCTCCTCTGATGGACAAAATCAGTTTTCTTCCTCTATGCCGTGGTTTCATTACTTAGTCTCTTCTTGCATCGTATGACAGCCAAGTGCTCTCTCTATTCATTTAGTCCTTCATGTCCTATTGTTTGTCTTCCTGTTCCAGAGTGTAGTTTATCTGGCCGGGGTCTGAAGGGGAGGATTCTTGAATATGATTTTTTTTTAATATTTGAAAAGATTCTCAACTTCACTTTTAATAAAAAAATCCTAAAACTATAATGATATTATGCACATATGTGAAATTATCAATGCCAACCTCAGTATCCTGTATGGGGAAGGAGAGGAGTGGGGAGAGAGCTGGGGGAAGGTCACCAAGCGCGGTGTGCCTGTATGTCCCTAACACTCTGAACTACATTGTGAAATGAAACTCCCATGTACCAACAGAAGCATATCTTTAAAAACTATGAGGATATATTATTTCTCATCCATCAGGTAGGCAAAACCCAAAGTTTAATGACACATGAGGATGCAAGAAAACAGGAATTCTGGTACCTTCCTGGAAGAAATGCAAAATGCCACAACTCCTGTGGAGAGGAATTTGGTAATAGAAAGCAAAATTCATATGCATTTACTCTCTGACACAGCAATTCTATTTCTGGAACTCTATCCCAAAGATCTACTGGCATAAATGTGAAAAAAGCATACATTTTTGTACAAGGCCATACGAGGCAGTGCTATTTGTAATAGCAAAAGAATGGAAACAGCCCAAGTGTTCAGCAATAGGAACCTGACCAAAAAAACCTAGGTAATCAACTAAATGGACTATTTATGTAGCTATAAAACAAAAACGAGAACCATACTATATAATGCCAAAGAGTGGCCCCAGAAAATATTAAGAATAAAAGCAAGGTAGAGAATAATAGGAAAATATTACTTTATTTATCAAAAAAATAGTAAAATTAATATTCAAATGTTAATATTCATTCACAGTAATAAGGAAAAGGCAAACCAAAAACTAAGGATTATCCCTAGAAAGAGGAAGGGAACAGGGTAGAAAGACAGGGTTAGAAGCGATACTTTTTCAGAATACAACTTCTTTTATAGCTTTAACTTTGGAACCATGTAAATATTTAATCTAATTAGAAAGATTAAAATTGATATGCAATTTTTAAAAACTCATAATGAACACAATACACAATAGTGTACCCATTGGTAGCATAATCACATATGAAGAAACTAGTTAGAGAGATTTTGAAACACGGTAATTTAAGAGCTCCTCTCTTGCAAGATATAAGGACCAAAGGGCTAAAAACAATGGGAAAGGAGGAAGGGGAGGAAGAGGAAGAGGGATAGGAGGAGGGGGAGAGGGAAGAGGACTATTTTCAGTAATCATGTTGTCGGTAGCACTGGTATCACTGTTCTGAGACTCTTTGGGTATGTCTTAGGACATGAAATCTTCCTATGGTATTGTTCAAACCCCAAACTTTTAGTCAGAGTCAAAGGGGAAGCAGATATGATATTAAAGAAGTTAAGGTAAAAAGAAAAATTGGTTTTACATTTGAAATGAAGTGAATCTACACTGCATTCCCTTCTAAAAAGTATTTCCCAGCAGTGTTCATTGACCATCTTAATATTACTAAGTACTTCAAGCGTCCAGATTCTAAACATCAGTTTCCACTACAAACCAGCAGCACTATTTGGAGAAACAACTGATTTTCAGGGGTAGAAACACGTACAAGATAAGTTTGGGCCATGTTCAAAAGTCTCTCAGTAGTTGATGGGGAAATTTGCATATCAAAATAATAACTGCAATGGATTTAAAACATAAAATACGTTTAAATCCATTGGACTGTGATGATACTTTAAAAGGCCCAACTTGGAAAACATGTTGGGGAATTAACTCATTAATATGAAAATTGACAAGGTGAATAATTAAGTATATCTCTCCTGTTTTTCTTTTATGACTGTACCTTAGAGTAACCTAATCGTTGATGAGGACATGTCTTCTTTAACTATCCCAGCTTATAATAGATGAAGCTATAAAATGTCACTACTTTGTAGTCCCTTGGTTATGATCATCCAGAAAGGTGTTATGTCCTCCAAGGAGAGTCAACCAGACATTATATGGCTGTGATGGAGACTATAAAATGTTCTGGCCAAAAAAAAAAAATGAAGAAGAAGAAGAAGAAGAAGAAGAAGAAGAAGAAGAAGAAGAAGAAGAAGAAGAAGAAGAAGAAGAAGAAGAAGATGACGACGACGATGTCTGGTGACTTTTCTAGATCTTACTCCAATTAAAGGATGTTTCTTTAAGAAAGAAGGGATCATATTAACCTTTCGTGAACGTAATACTCTTTGGAATGAATGACCCAACTTCTTTACACAAAAAATAAAGAAAGAAAAAAGAGAAAAAACACATGTAAGGGGCAAGAGTGGATGTCTATAGATTAAAAATGACTTGAAACATCTCAGTCCACTATAACACATGACACTAAGATCCAGTTTTCAAAAGACTATTATCCAATCATGGACAGCCAATTGTTATTCTTAAGTAATAGGACTATGGTTATGTGTTATAAGAGTTTTTCTATTCAAAATACGTACTAAGATATTATGGATGCAATACTGCCTGAAGTTTATTCCAGTGTGAGCAGGGAGGTGGGGAACAGCAGGTGGTGTAAACAAAGTCATCCCTGGGCTTAGAGTTGAAGTTGAAGCTGAGTGAGGGAGGCCTGGGGATTCATTGCATTGTCTCTCTTTTTTTTTTTTTTTTTTTTAGGTACTGGAGATGGAACCCAGGGGCATTCTAGCTTTGAACAACACCCTCAGCCTTATTTTCTATTCTTTATTTTGAAACAGGGTCTCACTGAGTTGCAAAGGGCTTCACTAAGTAGTAGCTGAGGCTGTCCGCGAACTGTGATCCTCCTGTCTTGGCCTCCCAAAACTCTCCTCCTTTTTTTCGGTACAAGTTTGAAGTTTTCCATTCTAAAAATGGTAGAGCATAAAAGGGAAAGCATACATGTGTGTATGCACACGCAGAAAAGGGAGAAAAGGAAGGGATGTCCTGTGTGGAAGAAGAACAGCTCAGCAATAAAAAGGAGAGCCTGCGGTGTGATGGTGCACGTCTGTAATTCTAGTACTTGGGAAGCTGAGAGAGGAGGACTGCAGGTTCAAGGCCAGCCTTGGCAACTTACTGAAACCCTGCTTCAAAATAAAAAATAAAATAGGGCTGGAGCATAGCTTGGAGGTAGAATGCTCCTGGGTTCAATCCCCTGTATAGAGAGAGGGAAGGAGGGAAGAAGGGAAGGAGGGAGGGAGGGAGAGAAGGGAGAGAGGGAACACACACACACACACACACACACACACACACACACACACACTGTGCCTAATCCAGTGCCTGGCACATAGTAGATGCCCAATAAATCTTTTTGAAGGGGTGAAATTCTGGTCGAAAGATAAAGATTCTTGCAGCACCCATATCTCCAACTTTTAGCTTCCACAGCTGTGAAAAAGCACATGCCCCTTTGAGGCCTCTCCTCCCAGTCTGTGATATTCTATCCTGCCAGCCTTGGCCGATTGGCACATGGGCTTCTTGTGAGGGACTGGCGTCCCCTGGAGGGACGGGCCACCTTCTCCTGAGCTGAAGTTGTTCAAGGCAAAGAGGAACTGGGGATGGTGGCAGTCAAGTGATGCCAAGACTCGGCCCCAGGTTGCCCGCCTCCTTTCTCTCTACCCTGGCTGGTTGTGGGAGTGCCCACTCTGACGACCGCTTCTGCCATGGGCTGGAGGCTGCCTCCGGGGGGCGTGTTGGCTAAGTGGAGACCACAGTGACTGGCACCCTCAATCCTACAGCTGGAGGAGTGGCCTCCTGACCCTCCAGCCCATCAGCTCTTTACCACCAGCCCTCTACCATTTTGTGGTAGGACTCACCTAGTAGTTAAAAGTGATGGTTTTCTAGAATCACTAGATTTGAGCTCTGACTCCCATTCACAGAGCTGTGCATCTTGAGTAAGTTATGCAACCACTGCGTGCTTCCGTGTCCTCCGCTGAGAGGTGAGGATGACAAGAACCAGCAGGACGATGTGGTCAAGCTCTTGGCCTGGTGCGCGGCACACCATAAGTGCTCAGTTCCTGCGAGCTGGGTGATCTGGGGCAAGTCAACGCACATCACTGACTTTTAGATTTCTCAGGAGAGTGACGAGAGTGAGTGAGATGATGGCAGCACCACACGCTTACAGTTCTTCCTCGGATGCTAACATGAGCTACAGCCGCCACTTAGATTCCTTGGGGAGTGAACAGAATTGACTTTTCTTTATTATAAGACTTTATCCCTCCAATTATAAGAGTTAGGCATTTGGTATACATCCAGGGAAAAAAAATGCATGGATGTGTTTATACCAAACTTGTAAGCCATTTTTCTTTGGGGCATGGGACTGGGAAATGAGTATTTTCATTGAAATGTTACCGCACCCATAGGCGTTGCTGGGAACCTTGAGGACCCTGAGTTTTCCTTTTAAAGTGAAAATACGCTCAGTGTAGATCACTTCTCTTTTTTTCCGTGTACTCTTGTGAGCAGGATGCTTTCCTCCACTCAGGTTGAGCCTTTGTGTTCTAATAGGGAGTTTAATTACCTTTGCTGTCATAACCAACTCGTGTGTCTCACTGCTGTCGTTTTGTTTTACCCTGTCAACTCCTGAGGCTTCCAGGTGGTGTCCTGTCTTCTTTGTCTTTTGTGGTAGGCATTGTTCCTTTTGTTTTCCTTTTCTACTGGGATGTGGAGAGTAGAAAACCTGCTTTTCACTGCATTTGTGGACACTTTTAAGTCATTCATAAGCATGTTTGATATTTTATTCTCTCTAGTGATAAAATTCAGGAAGAACGCGGTGACAGGCAGTCAAGAGCCTCGATCGCTCATGAGCTGGGAGGACCCTGAGCAGTGACTTAGCTTCCCAGGCCCCGGCAGGAACCAGAACTACCTCTACTTCTGAGTGTGGGCGCACAGCGAGATGAGGGACACTTGATAGAACCCTGTCGATCGTGGGGTTTGGTTATTGGTTCTCTCTTAAAAAAAAAAAAAAAAAGGAAGAGACGCACCCAGGGGACAACGAGGCGCTCCTAGGTAAGCAACTACCTTTGCTACTTGGAAAATCTCCTAAGAAAATTTCTGATTTTAAACATATGGATTCCCCCCACTCCTGCCCCTGTGTCCTCTGTACTCGAGATCCAGGGTCATCTATTTCTGCCAGGCCAGACCCAGCCCAGTCATTTCTGTGCAGTCCAAGGCTGTTTCCCCAGGATAACGGCAGAGTGGAGCAGAGACCTCCAGGACCACAAGGTCAGAAAGTCTTCCTCTCTGGCCCTTTAAGAAGAAGTTTGCCCACCCTGTTTTCCATCCCCCAGGATCCTCCTTGCTTTCTAAATTTAGGAGGAGCCATTTTCTCCCATGTCCTATTACAGCCTCTCTAAAGCTAAGTGGCTCTTAGCATATATTAAAAGATTTTCTAAAAGACCATTAGCTTCTGCATTTAATTGTCCACAAGGTGGGGATACTTAATCAAAAACAAAACTGGAAAAAAAATGAAAAAGATGAAGCTGCTGATCACAAAGCCGGGTCTTCCCAGGGCGGGAAGGGGCCGTCAGGACGGCTTCCTAGCTGGTGGAGTCTGGCGCTCACGGTGCCTCTCTGAGGTCCTGCTTTCCATGTCCCCTAAACCAGGCTGTAATAAAGGCCCGTCACTCTGAGAAAACTGAGCAGGCCCTCTCCTCTGCCAGGTCGGGCTGCTCCTTCTTTCGGGTGCCTCTTATCCCCAGACACTCGGCATTTTTCATAAAGTGGAGCTAATACTGATCAAGTTGAAATCTTGCTAACAGCCAATGCTTATTGGGTGCTTCTTCTCTGTCAGGCGGGCTCAGGAGCTGTGCAGGCTCACAGTGACCCTGCCAGGTTCCATGAGTAACCTGGGCTTGACAGATGGGCAACGAAGGCACAGAGAGGGCAAGGTGCTCGTCGGGGGACGGGGCTGTTAAGTTGCAAGGTGGTTAAGTTGCAAGGTGGTTGAGTTGCAAGGCCTCAGGAAGCCTTTCCCTCACGTGTCTCTCGTTAGCCAGGCTCTCACGTGGGTAAGAGTTTGGCCTTGATTCATTCATTCATTCAGTGATTCATCAATCAATATTAATTGAGCCTAATATTCTTCAGTTTCACTCATTTTCCTCCCAATGACCTAAGTTTGTTCTTCTTTAAGGCTGGGTGAAGCGCCCTGGTGTGTCTACCCCACACGTTCTTTATCCACTCATCTGCTGATAGATACCTAGGTTGGTGCCATAATTTGGCTCTTGTGAATTGTGCTGCAATAAACACTGCTATGCACATACTACTATAGTGTTCTGACTTTAATTCTTTTGGAAAGATAGACAGGAGTGCTATAGCTGGGTCATAGAGTGGTTCTATTCCTACTGTTTTGAGGAACCTCCGTGCTGATCTCTGTAGTGGTTGTACTACGTTACAATCTCACCCACGGGGAGATCAGCCAGTCTCTGACAGTCAACGATCATATATTTTCTCTCATATGTGGAAGCTAAAAAGAAATTAGGAAAGAAAGAGAACTTCAGGTAAACAAAGAGAGAGACCAGTAGAATGGTGGAAGAGGATTGGGGGAGGAATGTGAGGAAGGGAAGAGGAGGGGGACCGAGGAAAGGAACAGTTCAAATAATGCCATGTCAAATAACAGTTCAAATAATGTCCATATATGAAGGACTTCCAATCCATTGCCATGTGCAGGGAAGGAGGACGATGGGGAGGGGGCAGGTGGGAGCTGGGGCAGAATACACCAAGTGCCCTGCCATGTATGTTGGTATCACTCTGAATCTTATTATGACGTGTAATTACAATGCACCAGTAAAAGTATAGCAAAATAAGACAGTATTAATTGAGCATCTACCAGGTGTTAAATTCTATACCAGAAACCGCCACACAGGCCCATGAAGACGCCCTAACCTCACATGCACCAGTTGGAGCAGTTATAATTCATGACGACTTCACTCGATGCCCACAAAGGCCCTTTACACACATGGCTTATTATGATCCCTTCCAGGTTTTTTTCCCCCAGCTGAAAAATCAGATGCTCAGAAGAAAAAATATTTGTCAGATTCCAACCCAGGCCCCGATGACCCCAAAGCCCACTTGGACCCCTGCCACATACAGCTATGAACTGTGGGTCTCCCCTCTCCCACACACCCAACCGTCAGCTCGGGAGCACTGCTCTCTCTAAGGCTTTCCCCCCCTTTTCTACCTGGTCCTCCTGCTTGTGCCCAGGCCACCTGGATATTGGGAAAGAAGTCTCTTAGGGCACAGGAGATGAGATGAAGGAGTTTTCTGCTCCTCAAAGAAGAGAGCCACAGCCCCGTCTCCTGGGACCCTTTTCTGCCCTTGAGAGACCTTTGGGATAGGCACTACTCATCCACTGTTCCCAAATATTTACTGGGCACTGATTCTGTGCCAGACACCATGCGTGATACACAAATCTGACATGCCCTTAGGGGGTTTCATCTGTGTTTTAAATGCCTGCAGTTTGGTGGAGCAGATGGCCACTCTCTGAAATCGACTCAAAACCTGCCCTGCGAGGTGGGGCAGGGTTGAAGAGAAGCCATAACAAAGTCCAGTGCTTGTGGCAAGCAGTGTTTCTTCTGGCTGGTCTGCCCTGCGTCGCCTGGAGAGTGGCCACAAGGATATCAAGGCGGCATTTAACAAGGGCACAAAGGCCGGAACAGGGAGTGAGCCAGGGGCCCCGGGAAAATGAGCCCTTGGTGAGGGAGGCAGGCAGGCTGAAAGGCTGAGACGCAGCACTGCCAACGCTGCCTGGCCAACGGAGCTCCCCTGGGCAGGAGCCGGAAGCAGGGTTCCTAATGGCTGTGATACCAAGAATTTCCAGCTGAAAGACGAGGGAATTTTGATGCCTGACAGTTCAGACCCAGTATTTCCCCAGTTTAATTGCTGGTCACAATTCAAATTCTTATGCAGAGTGTTACTATAAAGCCCTTGCTACCCCAGCAGGAGAGCAAGGGGTAGCCCTGGGTCCTGTAGGAGGAGGACGGATGGATGGATGAATGGATGGATGGATAGATGGATGCAAAAGTGGACGATGGTGGTTCAGACCATTCCATCCTCCTCCTCAGCCTTTGTGGCGGATAGCCACTGCTCCATAGGCACGCACCTTCACAGCGGAGCACGGCGCTGTTCCAGACCACGCTGCCCTCCTTCAAAATGCAGGTGATGGTCTCTGACCCCTGCGTCCCAAGGAAGCCTTCATCACAGAGGAAGGAGATGGAGCTGCCCAGCTGGAGGCTGTCACCAAACCGCTTGCCGTTTACTGGAACACCAGGATCTGGGCACTCATTGTGTCGAAAGGCTGTGTGGATGGAGGTCACGGGCACAATTAGACAGAGCTGCTCTGTAGATGGAGCCCCAAAGCAAATGAGCTTCATGACAGTCAACCCCAGACCCTCACCACTTCCACAAGAACCTGCCATGTTGGACAGAGAGCTACACACCCTAGAACTGGGAGCCAGGGTCAGGACCGCTGTGCCCGCTGGGCATGAAGCAGGGGCGTGTTAACTTCAACTTCTGCTTTCCTGAGTACTCGCTCAACTTCACTCTCATGGACACTCTCAGGCAGCGTGCTGGATGTTTCTTCTGTTAGCTCATTTACACCGAATCATGATTCTATCAAGCAGATGAGTACCCTTGTTTACAAATGAGGAAACTGAGGCTCAGTGTGGAGAAGGAGCAGATCCGTCTCCTCAACGTCAAATGCGTTCCATGCTTCTCTAACTGCCGACTGTGATGGGATCATCCGTGCTGCAGGGGAGCTGGCTCTAAGTCCTGTGACACTAATGGACACTAAGCATCATAAAGCAGGTGCCCTGGGATTAACCCTGTCCGAAACCATTTTCTTGTCTCTTGTCAGGACTGCGTCTCACTCTGCCCAGCTGACTGACAACGTAGTGGGGGAGGGGGAGGACAGGACGCAGCAGATTTAATGTGGTCCTGAGCTGAGGCTCGGTTTCCTGATCTATAATATGGGGGGCATATTCACGTGCAGGGTCATTCTGAGACAGAAATAAGATGCAAGTTGATAAGAACAGAGAAGAGGCAAGTGTTTGGTGCCACAGCACCTGGCAGGCATCCCCCTTGAGGACGCTCGTCTCCCCAGCATGGAAAGTTGCCCCTCCCCACCCCATCTGCCCTGAGCACAGCTCCAGCCTCCTCCACCGGAAGTGCCACTGTTCTCACAAGAAAGGTCTCTGAGGCCCAGCCCTCATGTGTCCCTAATATTTTAAAGATGGTGACCTTCAGCTGGACATGGTGGTGCATGCTTGTAATCCCAGTACTTGGGAGGCTGAGACAGGAGGGTCCCAGGTTTGCAGTCAGCCTCAGTTACTTGATGACACCCTCCCAACTACTCCCAACTTAGTGAAATCCTGTTTCAAAGTAAAGAATATAAAAACAAAATAGAGCTGGAGGTGTAGAATACCCCTGGGTTCAATTCCCAGTACTGAAAAAAAAACCCTGAGATCCTGCCCACTGCAGATGAGCTGCAGGACCTCTGACGTGAGGATGATGGGGATGACTCCATGCAGGGCCTTGGTGGAGCCCCACATGATCTAGGTCAGCCCAGATGCAGTCTCCTGACCCTTCTTCACTAGGAACTGTGACTGAGAGGTTGCCCTGATGCTTAGAGATATGGGGTGGGAAGGTAATGGGGCCAGAGCTCTGAGCATTTTCTTTATTATTATTTTTTGAGGCAGGTACTAGGGGTTGGAACCCAGGGGCATTCTACCTCCAAGCTATACCCCCAGCCCTTTTTAAAAAATGTTTATTGTGAAACAGGGTCTTGCTAAGTTGCTGAGGCTGACCTTGAACTTGCAATCTTCCTGTCTCAACCTCCCAAGTACTAGGATTACAGGAATGTGCCACCACGCTCAGCTGGTTCAGGTATTTTCTATTCAGAACCTGATAAGGCAAATACTTGTATACCTGTGTGTGCGCGCGCATGCGCGCGCGCGCGCGCACACACACACACACACATGCATGTACACTGCAGGGATACAGAGCTGTTTCCAACACTGGCAGTGAAATCTCTAAGCGTTGCCCACTTATACCTGTGCACCTTTTCAAACCTCAGTGTCCTGGGGCATTAGAAGGGAAAGGTCTTAGTTTATGGAGTTTTGCGGTGATGCTATAGAGGGCTTGGTGTAGGGTTTGACACACAGTAAGTGCTCAGGAAATGGCAGCTACTCTTGTCACTGTCTGTTTTGTTCCATGTGGAAGGACTGGGTTTATTTAGTTTTGATAGTGATGATGACACCTGGAAAGAAATGTCATGAAGAGCTGACACTTGGGGGACCTGCTGCCCCAGAGTGAAGCTCGCTCTCCAGGCTGCCTACCTCCTCCTCTTCCCAAGGATGCTGGGTTTGCTCTTTTCCTGGAAATTGAGGGCTTAGTAAGTTTGGTTTTTCTTGAACACTTCAAGTATCCACTCTTGCCCCAAATCCCCCCTTGATGAGGTCTCAGCCCTCACCATCCTGGATGAGCGAGATCCCTGGGGCTGCCTCCTCCCCCATTCCTCCCTGTGTCCTTGGTGTAAGAAAGAGCGTGCAGCCATCCATGGGTCTTCCCGTTCAGTAAGCATTCACCGATCCTCACCACATACTGTGTTGGGCAGAAGGGATGGAGAGATGAGTAATATATGCCTGCTCCTTTCCAGAGCGCCTGGTCTCATGGGCAAGGCAGGCATGAGAACAGAAGCTAAACCCTAGGGCTGCAAGCACTGGACTAGGATGTCTAGGAAAGATGGAACTGCCCAGACAGTGGGAACGGGAACCCCACCCAGAACAGTGGAATTGAGCCTTGGCCTGGGTGCTCCCTTGTGATCTGGGGTCCCAAGTGGCCCCCCACATGGCATTTAAGTCATTAGCTCAATAGGTTCCCAGGGAGAGTGAGATGAGGGAGCAAGGTCTCTATGCAGAGTGGGGGAGTGGGGGTCAGGAGGAGGTGGGTTCTATCATAAAGCACTGGGCAAGTGTTTGTGGGTGAGGACAGAGCTTGGATTGGGGCTTCTCATCTCCCAAGCAGCCCCTGGGCGGAGCTGGGAGGCAGTGGCTGAACAGAAACGGTACTCCCCAGACCTTTGTTCCAGCTTGCACAGTGGGAACGGGATGTGGGCAAAGTGAAGCGTGGGCAGAGGCCAATGGGCAGTAGTATTCAGGGATTTGGAGTTCAGAGAGAGAGGATCAGGGGCTAACAAGGGCATGTCAGTGCCTTTCTCTCCCTCGAGCCCTCCCTGGTTCTAGATGGGCCTTGCTGGAGAGGGAGAGAGGGAGGGGAGAAAGAAGATTTCAGACTCCTTTTAAATTATTTATGACATCTACAGGGTAACTCCAGAGTAAAGGGCCCCTGTCCCAGCAGGCAATGCTTTATACATTTTCCTAATCATGCCGGGGGCTCCACACTGGGTCCTGCTTCCAGTGATGCCCCAGGAACTGGCCTGCCCACACCGGTGCTCCTCATTGGGAACACCGCCCATTACCGGCAGAGGGAGCACTCACTGGTAAAGGTGATGTTGAAGCCCCTCTTCCCTGTGGAGTGGTCGGTCTGGAACTCAAGACGGGCCACGTGACCGCTGCTTGTGATGGAGGAGGGCAGCTGGTTTCCCGAGAAAGTGCCCAGGACTGGGGCTTCGGCGGTGGCTCCATCTTTGATGACGAGAAAGTCGAACTGAGGCTCCACATCGATGTCATTGAAGGCCAGGTGGATGCGGCTCTCCGGCCTGGCCAGGATGAGCCAGACGCAGTGCAGGTGGTTGCCATAGTCCTCTGGGTAGTTGGGGGACAGGACGACCCCGGAGGGGCTGGTGAAGTTGAAGAAGCAGGAGACTGTAAGAGAAGCGCAGTGCAGGTGAGTGCGTGCCCCCACGTCCTGCCCGGCCACAGAGGGCAGGCAGAGCACTTTCCTACTTTATAGGGCAATAGCAAGGGCAACACCAGCGTGGGACTGGACTGGCTGGGCTCTGAGCTCTGGCTGGAGACACCCTGGGGCTCTTTGCCGGGCAGAGCGCCAGGCATGGCGGAGTTGGTTTTCTCTCGGCCCCTTCCTATTTCAATGTGTTCTCCCCAGGCAGTGACTGCATCCTCTCGGTCCCTTGTGTTGGGGGAGACCGTCATTCACCCTGCTTAGAACCACAGTCCCGGATGCTCCTCAGCCTGGTTTGCAGTGGTAGGAGAGGATTTTCATAGTGGTAGCAATCTCCCAACGGAGATAGTCCACGTCTACCTCTCTCCTTTAAATGTTTTTTTTTTTTTTTTTTTTTGGTGGTGGTACTGGGGGTGGAACCCAGAGGCTTCTACCTCCGGGCTATACTCCCAGACCTATTTTTTAATATTTTATTTGGAAACAGGGTCTCACTAAGTTGCTGAGAGCCTCACTAAGTAGCTGAGGCTGGCTTCCAACCTGTGCGATCCTCCTGTCTCAGCCTCCCAAGCACTGGGATTACAAGCGTGCGCCACCACGCCCAGCTGTTATTTTTGTTTTGAAACAGGGTCTTGTAAGTTACTGAGGATCTTCTGGAACCTGCACTCTCCTGTCTCAGCCTCCCAAGTACTGGGATTACAGGTTTGCACCACCACACCCAGGCTGCTTTAAATGTCTTTGTCTTTAAATGTCCTAGGATTGTGAAGACTTCCAGCCATAGCCAAAGACCATGCTGATGAAGGGTGGGGCCGGATGAGCATCTGGTGGGGAGGCTTAAGCTTTTGAAGAAATTGGGTGAGGAAGGTGACAGGGTCTCATCTTAATGCCCTGCCAACTTCCTGTTACCTTTCCCCCACTTCTTCCTAAGGACCTGCTCTTCTTGGAATCTCCTGCCAATTACTGACAGACCCTGAAACACTCATGAGGCAAGGAAACCGCAGCGAATGGAAAGACGCAGCGACACACACCAAATCAAAATTAAACAGGAGCATAACAGAACGAAAAAAAAATAATGGCAACAAATGGTGCAGGGAAAATATCAATATTGAGTTAAAGCTTTTACAACTCTAGAAGAATATCCCCAAGATGAGCCAAGAGTATGCTCAGAGGATTCATAGGAGGGAAAACAGAATTAATACACAAACATGGTCCATGTCACTAGAGAAAAATAAAGAAAATAACCCATCAAACCCAATACCTTGGAGGCTTCCTGGGAGCTTATACATGCATCCACTCCTGGTTGCAGAATAAAGTTGGTTTAACCCTTTTGGAAGGGAGTGTATGAATTCCAACTGAGAGCCACAGAACTATTTAAATCCTCTGAATCAGTAATCTCTAGGAATTAATTCAGTAGGAAAAGAGGCACGTGGACAGAGATGTTAAGGATGACATAATTCTATTAGGAGAAAAAATGAGAACAACCTCTACGTCAGTCAGCCCAATAAAGGGGGGTAAATTATAGCCTTTAATGTGATGCAGTCTGAGAGCAATCATTAAAGTGATAAATAGGACCCTGTGGAAGGAGCGTTAAATATCATTTTAAGTAAAACAGTGGATCGTAAAATTCTATGTGAACTTACAACGATCACTATTAAACTATTGTTCATGTATGGATGAAGATCGAACATGAGCCCCCAAATAAAAATTGTATGAGGGTCGTAGGTTTCTGGGTGATATATTTAAAAAAAAAACAAAGGATGTTTAATTTTTGTGACTGCAATCATGCTTGGGTTTATTCTGGACATTTAAAAAATATATAAAAGTACGAAGAAGGTATAAGAGGAATATGGGTAATCATTGAAACCCTTTATAATTCTGTATTTGTGTTCGGTGTTAATGATATCAGTAGTTAAGTGAATATAATGTTTGACTTACTGTAATGAATCTAAGATCAAGAAAAAACTATTAAGATCATGTTTGCCAAGGGGGCTGATGCGCAGACACAGAAAGGAAGCGGTGACTATTTGTGGTCAATTTCTTTCTGATTCTCCCTGCCCTGAGCATCATCTTCTTTTCTTCAAGAGATATTTCTTTTCCAACTTGCTACTCAAGGCGCTCCCATCAAATGCAGCTAAGTAATCCTAGTCCTTAAGACACATTCAGTCTCACCCTCTAATCCTTGTAAGTACAGAAAGAATTTGAGTCAAGGGGAGAGAAGGACATGAGGAAACTTTCAGGAAATGCAAGATAAAGTTAAAGGCAGTGATTATTAAGTATTATGGAGTGTTCACTAAGTATGGGCACTATTCTAAGCATTTCCATCAATTACTCAATTTAACTGTTAACAACAGCCTATGAGGTAGGTACTGTTATTAATTCCATTTTAAGAAGAAGATGTCAAGGCACAGAGAGGGTAAGTAACTTGCCGAGGCCACAGCGCCAGTACTGGCGGCACCAAATTCAAATCCAGGCAGTTCAGCTCCAGAGTGCAAGTTCTTAGCCACAACTCCACACTGCCACTCAGTATAAGAATACTGCCCACTGGACCTAAGACTGATAGTGGAGTCCCTAACGGTATTCCTCAAACCTGCTGGCCATCCATCAGTTTATCCTAAGCATTCCATCAGCGACGGATGAGGCTAGACACAGACATCCACACACAGCCATCTCTGGCTTTGCGGGAGTTCATTTGGGAGCATCATGCCAGTGATGCCCAAAGGCAGTGACCTTGAAGACAGAAAGGGACAGGTCATGTGGCCTGTTCAACTAGTCCAAGAGGGACGGAAGACAAAGAAAAACAGTACGATTTCAGAGGGGAGGTGATCCGGAGCACTGCACGTGCGCGCGCACACACACACACACACACACACACACACACACACACACCAGTTTTGCTGCAGAGGAGACTGTCGTTAGCAACATTTTGGATCTTGCACAGTTATATATGGTTGCTCTGCTTAGCTCTAAAGTTGTCTTGTTCAGTTGTTTCTGGCCCGCCCCTTCCTCTCTCCAGCACATACACAGATGCTCCATGAGAGTGCAAATCTTGTCTGTCTGAATCTGCTGACCTCCTCATGGCTTGCGCAGTGCCTTGGCACATTGTAGGTGCTCAGTAAGTGCTTGGCCAATGAATCGATGAGTATCTAATGAGTTCATCTTTGCTACATCTGCAAAGATGGCGCCATGAGCACTTGGGCCTCACAACTCCATCCCACTCCAAACCTCAAGCAACAGAGTTAGCCTCTAAAAATAGGTTGATCTCTCTTCCAGTCCTGCAAACTAGAGAAAAATACTGTGGCATGATCCTCAGCACATTTCTCTCGGACACAGGATAGATGTGACCGTAAATAACTCAGTCAGCCATTAAACAACAAAGACAATAGCACACCTATAACCCTAGTACTGGACAGGCTGAGATAGGAGGAGGTTTTAGGAAAACTTAGCAATTTAGTGAGGCTCTCCACAACTTAGTGAGACCTTGTTTCTAAGTAAAAAATAAAATAGGGCTGAGGGTATAGCTTAGAGGTTGAATGTCCATGGGTTCAATATCCATCACCACACACACACACACACACACACAGTACTAGAGCTGCTCTCAAAATGTCAAAGACCTCATAAAACATGGTATTCGCGTCACATTCAATTCATAAAACACTACTTGAAGATATTTTCTATCCAACCAAGAGATGAATCCAAAACGAGAATGCAAGTAGGGGGATGTTGTGGATAATGAGAAGAGATTAGTAACAAGCAAATAAACCAATATAGTAATGAATCTAAATAATTACCATAAAGATAATTATAAAGTGGAATGCAAATGTAACAAATATTCCATGGAAGAGAACACAGAAGATATCACTCTCACCCAAACCCAAGGGTAAAATATTCCAGATTATACTGACATAAAGAGTAAAGTTAGAGCAAGGAGATATGCTAATTTCCTCATCTTGTAAGAAATCGTTTTACGGTTTCTGTGGTTAATTAGAGAAATATAGGTTAGAGCGTGTTTTTAAAGATGTTAAGTGTAATTAGTAATAGAATATGAAATAGCTCATCTTCAAAATTACCAAAAGGGGAAAAAGCAAAGCAGTCGGTTTAGAAAATAAATAAATAAATGGAATTCAAAGGAAAAAAAAACAAGGAAGTATAAAGTACACACAGGGAGGGGGACTATAAAATAAGATACTTATAAAAAGACAAAATGCCATTTATGGTAATAAACATATACAGGTTAGTCTAGTAAACTATAGCCTTCAGTTTGGGACAAGACACACAGCTAAAACAAAGTGAGTGAAGACTCAGAAAGAAAGGGATGGGCCAACTTTGCTCATGTTAGAAGGGGGTTGCAGGCTACCAATGCCCTGGTCCCAAAGAGTCCTATTTGATGGGTGGAATGGGTCCAGTCATCAAGGATTTTAAGAGTTCCCCAGGCAATCCTAAATTATGGCCAAGGCTTAAGAACTACTGGTGGAAGTAAATGGTAACAACAACCAAAAGTAATGTTAATATTAGAATTGGCCCTCTGGACATTATATATTACAGCTGACTCTTATATGACCCCCTTTCAGGGCCAGGAGTCTACTGGACAGCTACCAAGGGACACTTCTTCTTGCACATGGAAAGCCATAAGGCTGATGAAACTAAGGCCATAGCTTTGCAAAGCTCTGTCTTCCATCTCAAGAGATAACCCATATCTGTCCCCAGGAGGGCAGGAAAAGAAGGTATGCATTGATCCACAAAGATTGAATCTTTCATGCTCTGGAAATATTTTTTGTGCCTTTTATACTGTAATGCTTCTATAGAAAGCAGGAAGAGCTCACGTTGCGGTGTTCCCAGTGAAGAACAACAACGGCAAAGATTGTAACCGGAGTTCACCACCATCAGTCATCCGACTGAACATGGAGCCATCCAATGTCAGTCCCCTTCAGAAGTAATTACCAGGCTGTGCTTATGGCTCTTGACCTTGGTTGGATAAAGGTTTAAGGCAGAGGGCTCTCACAGAGCTCAGACTTTTGAAAAATAATAAGTGGTGGAAAACTCATTAGCAGGTAAACATGTAATTACTGTGCAAATATGAATTTACTATGATCTTGGACAAAAAAATAAAAGAAGCTTGCTGAAAAACCTCTTTCACTATGTTTTTATTTTGGGGTTGTTGGTCATCACTAGTGTCATGGCTTTTAGAATGCTAATTCAATTACTTGGGGCCTGACAAAATGAAGAGAGACTTCACTAATCCTGACAAAGTCCTCAAACAAAGCCAAAGATGATAGTTAAACATGAATGAAGGGCATACATTCTAAAATGAAGACTTGACATTTGGGATTCTGTATGCTCCAAGGCACTGAAACAGACACAATAAAATATACTAATCTGACGTAAAAAAGTAAATAAAAGATAAGAAGGGTCCATGAATGGGTATGGTGTATTAGTCAGCTTTCCATCACTGTGACAAAATACCTGAGAAAAATCAACTTAAAGGACAAAAGGTTTGTTTTGTCTTATTGTTTCAGAGGTTTCAGCCCTTGGTTAGTTGGTTCCATTGTTTGGGGGCTGTATATCATGGTAGAAAGGCATAGGGGAGCAGAACTGTCTACTCCATTGTTGCCAGGAAGCAGGGGAGGGATCAGGAATAAATAAATACCCTTTAGGACACACCCCATGGGACCAACTTCATCCAACTAGGCCCCATATCCTAAAGTTTCCACCACCTTCCAATAATGCCACAAATCATGAGCTCATCCATGGATCAATCCATTCATGAGGCCAGAGTCCTTCAGTCACAGATCCTAAAGCCCCGCCTCCAAACATGGCTGCACTAGAACCCTGCCTTAAGCACATGTGCCTTTGGGGGACATTCCAGATTCAAACCATAACCTCTGAGCTATATAAAACTCTGTGGCCTTTAAACAAGGAACACAACCTTCTTCACAGATGCCCATGGAATATTACAAAAATGGACCTTATTTCAGGTTACAAGGAAATCTCCATAAATTCTACCACAAAGCAAATACTACTAGGCCATATTTTCTGCTTGCAGGATAGATAAACCAGAAACCAATAAAAAAGTAAAGAAAGAAAAATCCATAATCATTTGAAACTCATAAAATTACTAAATAATTCCTTGGGCTCTGAGAGGGAAGAAGAGTTGTCAGTATAGACTACTTATAATGATGATAACCCTAGGCTAAAGCTACAGTAAAGAGAAAATTTATAGCCTTGTTCATTATTAAATAATAAAGAAATATAAGTGAAAGGAGTGTTTACACTTAAAATGGTATAAGAAGATAAACTAACATGATTAAGAAGGAATAAGAGAATACATTCAGAGACAAAGAGAAATTTCCAATTGGTCTACTCAAATAAAAACGTGTATGCGTGCGCACACACATTAATATTTATACAGAGAGAAAGTAAGTTACAGTAAAATTAGGGTAATACTGCAATTATACAGGAATATTGAGTGCAATATAATAATAAATTTGAAATCTTAAAACTGGAGAATTTACCAGTCAAATTTGAATTACCAAAATTAGTGTGAAGGGGAAATACTGAAGAAACTGCAAACTACTTAAGGAATAGACAGTCTCATGGCCAGGGATTTATGATCTTGTAACATGCAAGCTATTTAAATTAACCTTGACGCAAATGCTCCCATAATGATAGTAAGTGCACTACACATACTCATAGCCACCACTTATACACACATGGACACACCGATAGTGTAAAAAGAAATCCTATGTGCAGAGTGTTAGCAAATCAAAATAGCCCTAAGACAATACAAATATAACCTCAACAACCAAAATAACAAATCTTTACTCATAGACAAAATGATGTTCATCAACAGATGAATGGATTACAAAACTATGGGATATGTAAACAATGGAATTTTACTCAGCCAAAAAGAAAAACACAATTACATCATTTACAGGGAAATGGATGGAACTAGAGAACATTATGCTAAGTGAGATTAGTCAGTCATAAAAAATAAGACATCGGATGCTCTCCCTAATATGTGAAAGCTAGGGAGAAAATGGGTCATAGGAGGGACTCTAGACAAAGAAGGAGACACTATAGATGAGCAAATAAGGGGACCTGAGGGGATGGGAGGGGAAAGAGGGAAATTCTCTAATGTTTATGATGTACTTTAACAAACATATCAAAGTCAGTCACTAAGCCAAACATGAGGAGGAGGGAGGGGGATGGGAAGTGGGTAAGGGCTAATTGGGTGAAGTGTGCATATTTTCCTCCACCATCTTGTACTCCATTAAGAAGTGGCGCACCCTTGTAATCCCCGCATTTGGGAGGCAGAGACAGGAGAATCATGCAAGTTTGAAGCCAGCCTTGCTGGCTTAAGAGACTCTGTTTCTAAATAAAATATAAAATAGGTCTGGAGTGTAGCCTGGAGGAGGTAAAAGGGTTACATCCCCAGTACCACCAAAAAAAAGAGAGAGAGAGAAGTATGATTACAATGCACCAATAAAAAGTTAAAAAATGCCGGGTGTGGTGGCATACACTTGCAATCCCGTGCTTGGGAGGCTGAGACAGGAGGATTGCACAGGTTCGAAGCCAGCTTCAGCTACTTAGTGAGGCTCTCAGCAACTTAGTGAGGCCCTGTTTCCAAATAAAATATAAAATAGGTCTGAGAGTACAGCCTAGAGGTAGAAACCCTCTGGGTTCCATCCCCAGGACCATAAAAAAAGTTAAAAAATAAAAAAAGAAAATTTAAAGATGGAGAGACAATTCTTCTAGCTTAAAAGTTCCTATTACTGAGATGACACGTATTCTTAAGTCATTATATGAATTTAAACCCAGTTTCTAACAAGATCCACATCAGTTTTTTCCCCTGGAACTTAAAACAGTTGTAAGGTCCATCTGTTGGAATGAACAGGTCCAAGTAGCCAAGCTCTCCTTGAACTTGGTGGGGAATAACAGACGAGGCTAGAGTTGGCATTCCAAGAGTGTCATAGGTCTTAACCCATCCACCCACATAGCAATTTCTGGTGTGGGTACTAATACCAGACCTATTTTATGGATGTGGAAGTTGAGCTTGAGAAACTGAGAAACCTGCCCATAGTCACACAGTTTTAAATGATGAGTTGGGTTTCAGAGCCCAAGCTTTCAACCACAACATCTGCTTCTACCTACTGGGAAGAGGCCTTGCAAACACAGACACTAAATATAATATATTAAAGCATATTATAAAGCAGCAATAATAAAATCTGTTAGTGTACTGATTTCAAAGGAGAGACCAATGGACTTAAGAAGTCTATAAATAGACATAGGAAAGGAAGCATTTAGTATATGATAACAGAGATTTTCAAGTTAGCAAGGAAGGGTGATCAGTACAAGATGCTAGGGCAAGCGGCTAACTAGTTGTTAAAAACAAACAAAACTAGGCCCACAGCTGATTCCATGTATCATAGAAAAACTAGAAGAAAATATGATGAATATTTATATAATTTCAGAGGTAGAGAAGGAATTTCTCAGTATTACACCAAAGTTAGAAATCGTAAAGGAAACAATATTTTAGACTAAAGAAATTGAAAACTTTTGGATTTAAAAATCACTATGTTACTGTAGTTCTCTGATTTCAAACCCTTTGGAAAGATATCCAAGAGTGGTATAGCTGAATCATATGGTAGACCCATTCCCAGTTTTCTAAGGAATCTCCACATTGATCTCCATAGCGGCTGAACTAATTTGCACTCCCACCAACAGTGTAAAAGAGTCCCTCTTTCCCCACATCCTTGCCAGCATTTGTTGTTACTTCTTTATGCTTGCCACTCTGATTGGGGTCATATGGAATCTCAGCATAGTTTTTATTTGCATCTCCCTGATGGCTAATGATGTAGAACATCTTTTCACATATCTATTGGTCACTTATATCTCTTCTTTTGTGAAGTGTCTATTCAATTCAGTTGCCCATTTCTTGATTGTGTTATTTGTTTTGCTAATGTAGAGTCTTTTGAGCTCTTTGTATATTCTGGATATTAGCCCTCTATCAGAGTGGTGGCTGGTAAAGATCTTCTCCCATTCTGTAGGCTTCCTCTTTAGGTTCTTGATGGCTTCCTTTGATGAGAAGAAATGGATGAATGGACTGCAAAATTATGGGAAATATACACAATGGAATTTTACTCAGCTATAAAGAACAAAATCATGTCATTTGCAAGAAAATGGAGAGACCTGGAGAATATTTTGTTAAGTGAGATCAGCCAAGCACAGAAAGAGAAGAGACATATGTTTTCTCTAATATGCTCAAACTAGGAAGTATTAGGGATACCAGAGGGACTCCTGATATTGGAGAGGAAACCTCAGCAAAGCTAGAATGGATGGGTAGGAGAGGAAGAAGGAGGCTGAGGTTGATTAATAAAGGAGCTACATCCAAATACATGTAAAAGTATGAATGTAGCATGGTTAACCTGAACACTCATTGTTGGGAGGGGGAAGGGGAGTTGGGGGGAGAGGGCACCAAGCACAGTCTGAATGTATGCCATTTTCAATATGATCCACATAAAAATAAAAAATTACCATAAACACAAGCTAAACAGCAAGGAACAAATGGAGAAAAACTAAGAAAAAATATGCTCAAGTGATAACAGTTAAATATTTACTATGATTCATATTTACAGCAATTCAATAAAAATATTTACTGTAACTAAATAAAAAAAGAAATGCTTGAAATAGAAATATTGGCCAAGGAAATCAAGAGGCAACTAACAAAAGAATAAATTGGCCAAGGAAGATGCAGAAAGATGTACAATATTATTAGAAAACAGAAACTTAAAATGGCAAAGCTATGGAGTTGGCAAGAAAAAGATTCTCAGAACTTTTTTGAGAAAAAGGAGAAACACTGTCAAGTCAGAGACTAAGCAGTTGAGAGGTAGAAGGAAACCCAGGATGGTGGTGTCAGATGGACAAGGAAAGGGCTTCCAGAAGGAAGAAGGAGGACGCTCCCTCTTCTTGGGGAGACTGCTGAGCACCTGGATCCTCTGGGCTAGAAACAATCCATCTGGTTCCAGCAACAAGAGGCTCCCTGTTGACGCTGGGGAAAGGGGTTTCAGAGGTGCTATGGATGCAATTGGATGGGGTGGAATGGCAGGGGGGCGGAAGGCGAGGTTTGCCCACTGCAGGGGCTGAGATCTCATCAGAGAATATTGGCTATGAAGGACATGCCCGAGGACCTTCCAGGAGATACGGGCTGTGAGAAGAGATGATTTTGTTTTCTTAAGGTGAGATAAGACTGAGAATATCTCAATGTTGATGGGACCTGCCAGGCAGGGGTGGAGGGGAAGTGGCTTAAGAGACAGAAGCAGGAGGATGAGTTCCACGAGGCATAAGGTTCTTGAGGAGGTTCTATATAGTTTGAATCTTGAACACCTCCCAAAGGCCCATGTGGAAAAGGCTTGGTCTCCCAGGTGCTAGGAGGAGATGGTGAAATTTTTGAGGTGTGGCCTTGTGGGAGGTCACACTCAATTCTGTCCCGTGTCTGTCTGTCTGTCTGTCTGTCTGTCTGTCTGTCTGTCTCTTCTCTTTCTGTCTCTCTCTCTCTGTGTTTCTCTGTGTGTCTGTCTGTCTGTCTGTCTGTCTGCCTCTTTCTCTTTCTCTCTCTCTCTCTCTCTCTCTCTCTCTCTCTCTCTCTCTCTCTCTCTCTCTTTCTCTTTCTCTCTGTCTCTCTCCCTCCTTGCTTTCTGGCTGTTAGGTAGGCAGTTTTGCTCCACCATGGGCTCCCACCATGATGGCTAACTGGCCACAGGCCCAAGGCAGAGGATAACCAATAATAGACTAGAAATTCCCAAACCATGAGCCCAAATAAACCTTTTCATTTTTTAAGTTACCTCAGTCATCTGTTATAGTGATGGAAAGCTGACTAACACAGAAGGTAAATGAAGGATGAGGGAGAATCTATAGCAAAATGCATAAATCAGTAGGGTGTAACCCAAATGAAACTGATATGGTGAGTCATGAGCTGGATGTTAAAAAAACAAAACAAAACAAAATGAAGAGAACAGAAAAAAATCTCCATTCACCATAGGCAGTAAAGGTAAATACTGTTTGTGAAACCTATGTTTCAGTAACATGCAAGTGCATACTGAATGCAATGTAAAAATGCATTTCTTATTGTGATGTTAAAGGTGTTTGTAGAGCTGGGCATGGTGGTGCATGCCTGTGATCACGGTACTTGGGAGGCTGAGACAAGGATTACTGTAGGTTCAAGGATAGACTCAGCAATTTAGCAGGACCATCAGCAACTTAAACAGATCCCATTTAAAAAAATGTTTGTACAATACAACCTCATTAAAATTGTATTTCAAAGAAAAAGTAATATATTGATTTTTATAGGTACACTGTAATCATACTACCCCTCTCTTTGAAAAGTCCTGATCTGTAATATCATACTCTGTAATCCTCAACACAAAAGGGTTTGCAGAGGAGTCTAACTTGTTTTAAAATTATTACTTATAGCTGGGCATGATGGCACACACTTGTAATTCCAGTACTTGAAAGGCTGTGACAAGAGGATTGCAGGTTCAAAGCCAGCCTCAGCTACTTAGTGAGGCCCTCTGCAATTTAATCATAACCCTGATTAAAAATAAAAAAATAAAAAAAATAATAGGACTGGGGATGTAGCTCTGCAGTTGAATGCCCTGGGTTCAATCCCCCAGTTCCACACACAAAAAAAATCATTGCTATAAATATTGTTTTACTTTTTCAACTTTATTCAGTGCTTGTACACTGTGTATCTTTGTTACATGGATCTCTAAGTGCACAGATGTATAACTTCACAAGTATGTTTTAGCATTCCAGATTATTAGATGTATTTAGATATAACTCAATAAACAAGTATTTTTATGGTAAACAAATGAACAAAATAAAAAATAAAAGGGCTGGAGGCATGGCTTAGAAGTAGAATGCCCCAGGGTTCAATCCTCAGTCACACACACACACACAAACACACACACACACACACACACACACACACACACACACACACACACGGTTTGAAGGCCCTTGACCTTAAGCAGCTCTATTAATTATTGTTTCTTGATCTATAATGGGTTGGTTTTGGAAGGGCGGAAGGATTGATAGTTTATTTTAAAGAGAGAAGGGTGGAGGAAGAGCGAGGATGGCGCGGGTCTGCGGGCTTGGGGTCACTGGCATTTGGAAGTCCAGTGTGTGGCCAGTGAGGTGGAAGGCAAGGTCATTCTCAAGTGCAACGTGAGGGGCGGGTGACTCGGAGGAGAGTGGGGAATGCTCGAGAGAGAGAGAGTTTCTATGGAGAAAGGGAGAACAGACTGCCTGGAGAAACACAGATGGATTGCCAGGCAATGTTGCAGGCTTGATTGAGATTGGTGGCCATGAATTTATAGCAGTGCCAGTTTGCCTGGCTGGGTGATTTTCTCCAGCAATGCTCACCCAAGCAGGAGTGGCCCAATCAGATTGTTCTTGCTTCACTGGGCATCTTAGGATCAGCAAACTGAGGCAGCTCTGCTGGGCTTGCAAACCCACCCTCCCATTCCTTGTGCCTCTCTCGGCTCCCGCTGCTAATTTCCATCCCAGTTATCATAGCGTCATCCTCAGCACTGGAGCCTGGTGGGAGTTATCTGTTGTTAATCTCCTTGGTCCCAAGAAGGCGGTGCAAGGTTCTTAAAGGTGACATGCAGGAGGAGCGAAGCTAGTCACCTGGCAGAGTTCATCCTCATCCTAGACAAGGTCAACCTGAGCTCAGTACTCTGAGAAGACTGCAGATGCCTGCTGTAAATGCACGGCCATCCCAGAAGGATCATCAAGGACAGATGGACAGTACTAGCTGTATTTACTGAGCACATAGTATGTCTTATTCAATTTATATTTGATATAATCTGATCCATGAGTCCTGCTCAAGATTTTGCAATTCCTTTTGTCCAATCACCACGTTCTTCTCTCTGGATTTGGGCACTGGCAGACAGATGATTTAGCAGTGCATTCAACAGCTATCCCTTCCCTCATTTCTGAAACCCTCCCTTTGTCTTTAATGATACCCACTTCAACTCTGACCTCCCACTCTGACTGCCCTTTTTTGGTCATTTGCAAGCTTCCCTCTTCTGACATTTTGCAACACCAAGGGCTCTTTCTTGTCTTCTCACATTATATGTTCCTATTAGGGGGCTCCACCCGCACATCCTCCTAAGCGTAGACTGCTCAGCACAGAGTTCTCCTTTGAGCTCTAGACCTCTACGTGCATCGCTCTCATCTTCACCCAAGTCCACTTCCAATGGAGTGAGGGAGCTCGTGCTGCAGAGGGGACTAGCAGCCCAAAAGATGGATAAGCTAGCCAGGCGTGGTGGTGCACACTTGTAATCCCTGTGCTTGGGAGGCAGAGACAGGAGGATCGCGCAGGTTCGAAGCCAGCTGCGTGCTCTGGCTTAGGAGACCCTGTTTCCAAATAAAAATATAAAAAATAGGTCTGGGAGTGTATCCCGGAGGTAGAAGGGCTTCCAGGAACCCTAGTACCACCAAAAAAACAAAACAAAACAAACAAAGATGGATAAGCAAGTCCTCAAACCCCACGAAGTTCACCCTCTAACAGGCGACAAAGAACATAAGACCAAGCAAAATGAAAAAGAGTGGATGCAAGCTGGGCATAGCGACGCACGCTTGTAATCCCAGTACTCGAGAGGCTGAGATGGGAGGATCGAAGGTTTGTAGTGAGACTCTCAGCAACTTAGTGAGACCCTGTTTCCAAATAAAATATAAAATAGGTCTAGGGGGCCGGGCGTGGTGGCGCACGCTTGTAATCCCTGCGCTTGGGAGGCAGAGACAGGAAGATCGTGCAGGTTTGAAGCCAGCCGCGTGTGCTGGCTTAGGAGACCCTGTTTCCAAATAAAAATGTAAAAATAGGTCTGGGAGTGTAGCCTGGAGGTAGAAGGGCTTCCAGGAACCCCAGTACCACCAAAAATAAAATAGGTCTAGGGGTATATCTCGGAGGTAGAAGACCCCTGGTTTCCAAACCCAGTAACACACACACACACACACACACACACACACACACACACACACACAGAGTGGAGGGAACAGTGGGAAACTATTTTTTTGAGGTACTGGGGATGGAAGCCAGGGGCATTCTAGCTCTGAGCTATGCTCCCAGCCCTATTTTTTTTTTTTTTTTGGTGGTACTGGGGTTCCTGGAAACCCTTCTATCTCAGGGCTACACTCCCAGACCTATTTTTTATATTTTTATTTGGAAACAGGGTCTCTTAAGCCAGAGAGGCTGACTTCGAACCTGCGTGATCCTCCTGTCTCCGCCTCCCAAGCATGGGGATTACAAGCATGCACCACCATGCCTGGCTCTATTTTTTATTCTTTATTTTGAAACAGGGTCTCACTAAGTTGCAGAGGGCCTCACTAAGTAGCTGAGGCTGTCCGCGAACCATGATCCTCCCGTCTCAGCCTCCCAAATGCTGGGATTACAAGCGTGTGCCACCACGTCCGGCTTAAAGGTTTTTTTTTTTTTTAAATTTTAAACTTTAATTTCTTTTTATTTGGCACCACCACACCTGGATGGAAACTTTTAATAAGGGGGTCAGGTGGCCTCTGAACTGTGGCTTGATGATAAGGATCCAGTCATCCCTAAGAAAGATCATTCCAGGCAGAGAGAACTGCAAGCACACAGGGCCTGGAGTGGGAACAAGCTCGGTGCACGTGAGGGACAGAGGAGGCAGAAGCATGGCGGTCAATGAAGTAAGCACTAGGAGATGAGTGGAGAGCATGGCCAAGGGCTTGTACCTCGTGAGAAAGAGTTTGCATTTCATCCCAGTAAATTAAACCAAATATGTTCCAAACTGAGCTTTGGGTATTCTTCCCCAAACCTGGTCCTCAGATTCTAGTATGTCCTCTGGCATCAACAAATAACTGCCTCCCCAGGTATCGGATTTCCTTAGGCCTCTTCCCACTTCCCACCCTCTCTTCCTTCATGCCATTGCCTCCCGAACCAGCACTAGTAGCCCAGCCCCTCCTGCCACACTGTAGTCTTGATGTAAACTGCCTGACAGGCATCTCTGCTGCGGAGCCCCCGGCAACTCGGCTGCATGTCCAGAATTGAACTCTTCATCAATTTCTCTTTCTCAGAGCCTCTTTCATTCCTTATCTCCATGAATGACAGCATCCAGTTGCCTAAGCAAAACATCTTAACACCTTCTCCCTCACTCTTGTATTCAATCAGTGACCAACTTTCCCCCATCTATCTCTTCAAAATCCCTCACACCTGTCACATCCTCACCACTCCCCTTTTGGGTGGAGGCCCTCCTCCTACTGCAAGACTCTCTCTGCTCCTCCCATGTTAATCTCTCTCCTTTTGAACCCATCCTCCACCACAAGTTGCTGTTCTGTGGCAACCTTGCTTGGGACTCTTTAAAGACCCCCCCCCCACTGCCCAGAGAATAAAGTCTAGATTCCTCAAAAGGGCATAAAACTCTTCATGATCTAAGGACCTTGCAAATCTCTTCCCCTCAGTGGGCCCCACATTCCAATCAGATTACACCATTTGCAGCTGGACAAATGTGCAAGGCTAACCTCATATCTGTTCTTTCGTCCAGGCTATTTTCTTTTTCTAGCATGAGCTCTCCTCTCGCCCTCTGCAAAACTCTGTTAAACACCATTTCTGTTGAGCAGTGTGGACCCTTACTCCCCCACACTTCTCTTTCCTAGCTATAGTCATAGAGTCTGTATATCAGGTTCACCCCATTCCAGTGCCTGTGCCACTCTTGGCCACAAATGAACCAACTGGAGGGCCAAAGAATAAAACTCCCCTGATAATAGGTCCTCTTCCAAACCAATGCCTCTCCCACCCCTATCATGTTGGGTTTGTCTTTATAATAACAGCAATACTGCTGCTGCTGCTGCTGCTGCTGCTGCTGCTGCTGCTGCTGCTGCTGCTACTACTACTACTGCTACTACTACTGCTACTACTACTACTACTACTACTACTACTACGACAAAAATAGAAAACCAACACTTAATAAGAATTTGTTGTATAGCCAGCACTAGAGAGACAATAGAGAATAAGACGTATACAGTTTTGCTTTCAAGGAGTTTGCAGTCTGTTGAAGGTGTCAGTCAATCAATACATTAAATAAGCATTGCTTAACATGATCAACTATATTATCTGTTTGCAATAATTTGTCCACTCCCTATTCTCGCTGTACATCCCTTTAGGGGGATCCCTCCTCTCTGCCACCACTGACCTCAGCCATGGAATGTGAAGACATGACCTGGGCATTGCCAAACAGAGGCTTAAACGTGCCTGGGTGGTTTGGCTCTGTGCCCTGGAACTTTTTCCTATTGCCATGTGAACAGCACACCCTAGGTACAAACTGGTCCTTCAGCCCAGATACCAGAATGAGATGCTCTGTGGAGCCCAGCAGAGCCTGGATGAGCCCCTGTTCACTCACAGCCCTTATGGAACACTGGCGAGAAATATTTATTGCTGCAAGGCCACTGGGCTTCTGGGGATGTTGATGCCACAGCCAAAGTTGAGTAATACATTTGTGAAAGGGGGCATGAGGCAAATAAAAGTGGAGGATTACTCTCCTGGAGAAAGCAGCTAGAGAAGGTCCCTCCAGGAGGGTGACAGAGAATGATGAGAAGGAACCAGCGATGTGAGAAACCTTTCGACCTGCAAAGGCACTGAGGTAGGAAAGAATGTGGAAAAGTGGCATGGGATAAGAGAGAGGTAGGAAGGGCTAATCATATGCAGTCTCATTGGCTTTTTGCTCAGGGATCTTCCTCAGCATTCAGATCACTTGGCATAGGCCCAATCCCTTGCTTGACATGAGGTATGTGGGGCCATAGTCAGGGTGGCCATATAATATATTGTCCAAACTGGGACAGTTTTGAAAGTGAAAGTTGGCACTATTAATAATTACCTAGAACAAAAGATGTAAATTGGGACTGTCTTAAGAAAATAGGGATATATAGTGACCTTATTCATGACCCTTTCATTTCTACCCACAAAATCACTTTTTCTGCTATGGAAATAGTTCCTGATGCAAGTTCCTCACTTACCACCTGTTATGGTTCATCTATAAAATGTTACCTGAAAAAGCTCATGTACTGACAATGCCAAAAAAATGTTCAGTGGTAAAATAATTGACTCATGAGGGTTCTAACTGCATCAGTGGATAAATTCATTGATAAATTAATGGGTTTATTGGGTGATGCAGTAGGGTGTGGCTGGAAGACATGGGTCACCAGGGGTGTGGCCTTGGGGTCTTCTCTCTCTGCTTCCCACTTCCATGAAGATAGTACTCCACAGATGTGACCCCATCTAACATGTACTGAAAACTCCAGAACTGTGAGCAAATAAATATTTCTTCTTCTAAGTTGTGGTTGTCAGGTATTCTGGTTCACAACAGTGAGAATGCCAACTAAAGCACCGCCCCAGTTTCCTGGAATAAACTTTATACAGTGGGGAGGGGGGGCTGGAAAGTTCTTGCCCTTGCAGCTGGACCCTGTCCTCTATGCCCCTTAGAAGTTGTCTAGGTTCTTGGTATAATCACCTCCCTGTTTATTGAAACTGTCTCTAGGAATTATCCAGTGCCTGGGATTATCCTAACACCCTGATTGATTCTTGCTACACCTCCAGAGTGATGTCCATCCAACCATTCATTTGGGGAGACCCATCCCTCTTCATGGCCAAGCTCTGACCTGGGATATTCATGTGGTCCTCCACTGTCTGGGGGAGGGGGTCTCATGTCAGCAGCTCACAGGACTGGTTCTGACACCTTGTGGACCAAAGCATGAAGAAGGCCCCCTTCTCTACACTCCTCATAAGTAGTTGAGTCTGCACACTGAGGGCTCAGGTCTAATCTTAAAAACAGACCATAGTTGGGCATGATGACACACGCTTGTAATCTCCGTGCTTGGGAGGCGGAGACAGGAAGATAGCGCAGGTTCGAAGCCAGCCACGCTGGCTTAAGAGACCCTATTTCCAAATAAAAAAGTATAAAAATAGGTCTGGGAGTGTAACCCGGAGGTAGAAGGGTTTCCAGGAACCCCAGTACCAAACAAAACAAACAAACAAACAACAAAAAAAAAACAGACCATAAGTTCTTTGGAAAATGCATGCAGCCAAACCAAGCTACCATTTCAAATGTAGAGCAAATGTGAGTCCTTCTATAAGAATTGGCTTTGTGTACCATTTTTCACTTATTAACTGTGTACTCTGATGGAAGGGGGATGTGAGTATATACCCTGAGTCTCTTTCTGTGTGTATGAATACAGTATAAATATCTTCTACAGTATAGCTTTGTTGTGAAGAGCCAATGCCTTGAAGCTTGGAAGGCACAAGAACCCCGTGCCTGGTGCTTGGGAGTTTAAATTCAATTTTTGCTGGATGTGAAACAAGAAGACCTGTCCCACTTCTACTGCTGATGACTATGTTTCCGTTCATCTTCTGCTCAATGCATCTCTGAGTCTCCACCAGCCACCCGAGGCAGCAAGGGTTCTGTCTCCTTCCCTTCCTAAAACACAGGCTTTACCAAGCAAGATCTCAGACCAGATGGCTGCTTGCTGGTCCTGTACCACTCTTCCCTTCAATGAACAAACAGGCATCCCCAAATCCAGGAGGCTCTAACAAAACCTCTCATTTTCAGGAATGGCCAACTCTTTGGTTGCCAACTGGGACATAGGCGGCACCTTCTGTAGGCAGGGAAGAGATCTGCCAACTGCACAGGGAACCCTGGTGCTGAGCTCTGTACTTGAGGGATGGATATTCTGTCAGTCATAGTCTCACCCTGGGATTCAGAACCATGACACATAAGGAGAAAGACGGATGCCCCAATGACCCAGTCTCTCCATGTCTCAAGTGAAGGCTACTAGTTTTGTCCCTGTGATGACCCACAGCTGCCTGTGCCCAGGCCTCTGAGCCCCTGAGTGACACAGGAAGGGTCCTATCCTTGCCATAGGGGCAGACCCAGCCAAGATCTGCATCCTGATGAGGTTGGCATCAGTTCTCTTATTACCCTGTGAGCTGGACACAGGTATCATCTGGGATAATGTCACCCAGGATCCTGAGCCTTTCTAGCCCAAAGGATTTCAAAAAAGGGTGTGACTACATCCCCATGGGCTCAGACCATGCTGCCAGGACTTCAGGCCCAGGCCACTGGGTCTGTAAGGTCCTCAGTACCTGTCCTCTTCTCTGAGTTCTGTCAGAGAGTCCACTGTGTTTTCTAGAGCTGTTTTGGAAAGTACTTTCACTTGGGGAGACCAGAACCAGCCATGGTCCAGTCATACCTCAAGTCACCACCCACTAAAGCTTGGAAAAGAACACACATGGCTGCTCAGGATGATCACAAGAAAGCCTCTTTGGATTTTCCTCCAGGGGAAACCATTATAATCCAGTTAGCCCGAGAGAGTCACTGTGGAGACCTTGGGAAGGCCTCATCTGAGCTAGTAAGGAAGCCTAAGGCCAGCAGCCTTGGGCCTGAATCTTCTCCCCTGAGTCTTCCAGAAGATTCTTTGTACATGTGGACTGGAGGGAGGTCCATAAACCCAAGAGGAACAATCTAAGACCCTGCTAGATAGCCAAGCTTTAGAAAAGACAAAAAGTGCCTTCCCAAGAACCACAAAGCCTGAGGACACTCACAACACCCAGGGATGGCAGCAGTGCATTTCTGTCCAAGCAGGAGTACGTATTCACCAAGAGGCCCAAAGAACTGGGGCGGGGCACTGACAGGAATCCATGCTGCTGCTCCTGAGCCGGCAGCTGTGAGATCAGCCCCTGGTTGGAGACGCCTTGTGTCTGCCTCAATGGCTTTCTGATTCAGACACAGCAGAACATGGCAGAGAATGTACACATAAAGCTTGTAACATTTTACAGAGGAAAAAGAGCCTACTGGCTTGATCGTAAAGGTGGCAGCTGAAGTGAGAGTGTCAGAGATACCCCATTCCCCCAAAAGTAAAAGCCCTCCCTCAGGACCAGACTCCCATGGCTCGGTGGATTTTCCCAGACCTCATTCTACCCAGGTGGCTGTGGTCCCAATATTCCTTGGACCAGGGCTCTTGGCTGTAGGACTGTGGCTTTAGGACTGAGCCCTGGATTAAGCCATGTTCACAGCTCAGTTCTGGATATATTCCTGCCATGGTGTTGGACTGGACTGAAATTCTGCTTGTGCTACAACTCTCCAAGATGATGCTGAAAAGCTGCCAGCTGGAATGCCCTTGTCTTCCCTTTGAATAGTGCTTTGTGACCACATCTATTATTGTAAGAATGCAGAGACAGCTTTGTCATAAAGTAAGTGCTTATATCACTCACTAAACTATGAGCTCTTGAAGGGCAGGAACCATGAGAGGATCATCCCTGATGCTCTCCCAGTGCTGGGCACAGCGGCCAGTGCACAGTAGCCCCACCACTCCCCATTTTGTTACATTCACCTGCATTCACATTAAATGAGAAAGGCAAAATCAACAGAGTACTGGGCCACACGTTCTATTTTTTACTGGGATAGAAATATGGAGGTCACTATCCCATGGTCTCTGGGAGATCACAACCATCATCAGATCTAACCTGTGGCAACCTGGGCCTGGCCAGCTTCACAGCAGCAACATGTGACCATAGTTTATCACCTCATGCACCACAGGGACCCCTCCTGCAGAGCTGGCTGCTCCCAGCTCTGCACATCACTAGCAAAGTGAGACTCAGGATTCTTGATGTCCAGAATTTGAGGCCTGGCTAACACAGGGAGGGGGGACACTGGAACTCCTTGAGTTCTTTGCTTACTTCTTGGGGCCCTCTGTGGTCAAGGGGACCTCAAAGGAAGCCTAGTGAAATGAGAACAGAGGAGAATGTGACAGTTAAGCAGAGAAAGCCCACACAGCCCTTATCAAGGTCCCTGCCCTGATCACAAACATTCCCAGGAATGTCACCCTCCATACGGAAGCTGCTGCTTTCAGATCTTGACCCAACCCAACTCTGCCTCCAAACGTTTGCAAAAGGCAATTTCCAAGGACTCTAGTTATTGTGGTTGTATTTTCTGGGCCAAAAGGAAGGATGTTTGAAATTGTACTTGTCCCAGAAAATCTAGTTTCATACATTTGCAGAGAATAGTAGGTTTCAGGGATGAAGAGGAGAAGAAATGGGGGCACATTTTGCCTGTGCATGAGGCATGAGGTCGAGCTGGGAGGAGAAGTCACGAACGCACCTGCCTGTTTAGGAAGAAAGGTGACAAGCCACGTATGTGACCTATATGAACAAAACCACAGAACTGTTATATTTAGAAAAAAATTAAAAGTAGAGGAACTACTTTTACTTTTTTCCAAGCTAATTTGTAGTTTAGCAGGAGTGCACACACAAAATCCCTATAGGTCTTTTTTTTTCCCTCTCTGACAAAATGATTCCAAAATTAATCTTGAACAACAAACAGATGAGAATAACAATGAATATTCTGAAAGAGAAAATAATTAAGGGAGAAAGAAGTTGTTCCTAGCTCTGTTAGATATTAGAACATATTATAAAACAACAATTATAATTATTCAATGCTGGGGCTAAGATAGACACAGAGCAACAGAACGAAGTGGCGACTGGAGAAACAGACTTAACTACATTTGAGGATTCAGTATGTGATAAAACAATCCATTTCTCTCGAATTGCAATGGAAGTGAATTACTTAATAAATTATGTTGGAAAACTGCCTATGAGTTTGGACAATATTATACATCCATCTAAATAAACTCCAGATGGATTAACAAATTATAGTTTAAGAAATCAAATTACCAACAGATAGCTAAGAATAGAACAAACTGATTCTCAGATCTGTAGTAGAATGATAACTTCGTCAGCTTTGAAAAGAAATACAAATATTGAGGGATTTGTCTACATAAAAATGTAGAAACAACTGTACAATGCAAAGTAGCCAAACAAAAGTAAAAAGGGAAAACAAGATTTGGAAAAAACATACATATTTATCAAAGACCACAAAGAGTTTCTAGCTACATGATAGAGTGCCTTCATATTGGAAAGAAAAATAACGATATTTTAACTGGTGAGGCATAGTCACCATATAAGGCTTGCCCAGAGCAAAGGCTCTATGTCCTGCTTAGACAGGGATGGACCTAGGCTGGAGTCCCTACACATCATTCTGTGATGGAAATCCTGGCACCTCTCCCGACAACACCTCTGCCATACCTCTTTTCCTGATAGGAATGTGCTCTGGCCAGGGATGTCCGTAGCCTCTTCTGCAGACTCCTCTCCCATGGACCCCACTGTCCTTCATCACTCACATCCAACAACGGCAGTCAAGCCCTCTAAGAGCCACTGCAGACCCAAGTACCCAGACTGGCAGCGCAAGTGTGAATATGCATGCACATGTGTGTGTATCCACGTGCTTACAGAGCACCTCCCTTTTGCACAGGCCTATACCCCATGGCTTCTCTCAGGACCCACCACTGACTTGGAAGTCTCCACCAGGACCCCAACTCTGTCTTCTCATTTGCAGGTCAACCATTCTAACAGAGATGATGTCTCGTCTCCTCTCTATGAGAAGAGAGGCCATTGCAGTCTGTTCAGCACTTGCCGTGATGCCTGCCACATGCAGATGCTCAATAAATATATGTACTATAAAAGAACAAACCTAGAAGCTAAAATCTAAACCTAAAACCTAAAATCAGAATGATTACAAGCTCAAGGCCAGCCAGGGCAACTTGGGGAGATCCGGTCTCAAAATAAAATAAAAGAGCTGGGAATGTAGCTCAGTGGCAGAGCACACCATTATCAGGCAAATGCAAAAGGCCCCAGGGTTCACTACCCAGTACTAAAACAACAAAAACAAACTAACAACAACAACAACAACAACAACAACAACAACAACAACAACAACAACAAAATCCAGGAACCTACATGTAACTGTAGGATCATGACTTCTTATTGAAAAGCCACAAGGAGCTTCTTCAATTTACATAACTTTGTCTCCATGTGAAGAGGGCTCTCCGAGGTCAAGAACTGTGCCCCACTCATCTTTGGATTCGCTGTACTTATAATACCGGGTACTTTACAGTGGTTGACAGGGGTGTGCTGTAAGAACAGATTTGACTCATACTTATTAAGTTAGCAAATTTTAAAAGGCCACAGAAACATCTGAGGTTTAGTGAAGCTGGTAAAGGTTACAAGAGATATATGTGACCCATATGAAGGAAAACATTATCTTAAGAGAAGAGAAAGTAGATGAACATAAAAAGAGAGAAAGATGCTGTGTCTCTGGATGGGAACGCTGCACAATATGTCGATCTTATTCTGATATCTTACAGCTTTTGCTATTGGCATCATGGATAGATACAACATTTTGGAGTAGCAATGTAACAAAACACATCAAGAGTTATAAA
The DNA here is from genome assembly GCF_963383645.1 of Muscardinus avellanarius. Classification (NCBI taxonomy): domain Eukaryota; kingdom Metazoa; phylum Chordata; class Mammalia; order Rodentia; family Gliridae; genus Muscardinus; species Muscardinus avellanarius. The sequence goes on from NC_137788.1 coordinate 27,484,331, forward strand.
AAATGCTCATATTCTGGCCCTTATCACGATGTAATTCATCCAAAGGAAATAATTTAAGGGAAAGGGGAAGGAAGCCATATACATATGGATTCTCATTACAGCATTATATAAAATAATTGAAAAGAATAGGTTGAATGAGTCACGGTCCATTCACTAAACAGAATATTCCATGGATCTTAGGTAGGAGAACTGAGAAAGATGTGTAGCCACATGGTAAGACCTACGCCATGACATGGAATTTAAAACGCAGAATGCAAAATGGTATGTTCACCGTGAAACCACACCAAAGATAAATGTAGATGAGTAAGAACCAGAAAAGAAGAGAAAAATTTGAAATTGTTTTTCATTTAAGGGAGAGGACAAATATTTTATTTATCTAAACTTTTCAACTTATTTAAATAATTAAACTTATCTAAGGCTTTAGAATACCTGAACATATACTTGAGCTGCCGATATTTCATGATATAGAGTTACGGCACATCTATCAGACCCGGCACTGACCAATTACCCTTCAGCTCCAGCAGGATCATCCCCAGGGACTCTATCAGAACATGAGCAGGAGCAGCCATCCCTTCTTATGCCACTGACTGTGTACAGAGTAGGTTCTCAATAAGTCAAGATGGATAGATAAATGGCTGGGAGAAAGAATGAGGAAGAGAAAGGATTAGGAAAAGATTCCATCACCAGTAAACTGCATATTAGTATACAGGCTGGGATAGTCCAAATAAGGGCCATGGATCTATTCTTCATGAATCTGTTTACATCCCATCAACTTTTTTTTTTTTTTTTTTTTTTTTTTTTTTTTTTTTTACTCATGGGAGGCAACTCAGTCAATGGGCACTTCTTTCCTTACTTCTGAAGATAAGCCCTCAGATTTCAGAAAGCCAGTGCAATGAAAAAAGAAAAACTTGGGGCAAGAACCTGGGTTCAAATTGCTGCTCTGTCAATTCATGGTTCAAATTCTAGATCATCATTTATTATTTGCATAGGCTTTAAGTTAGCGAGCTTACCTCAATGAACTTTGTTTTCATGTATAAGCTAAGAGAATACAAAGAGTATACATACTCTGCTAAGCTGTAGAGAAGATTCCTATCTTCTTAATGACACAAAACATTTAATAAATATCAGCATCCTCTCCCACCCCATATTTTTCCCTGTCATGATGCTACAGACTTTAATCACAGCTTCATTTAAAATGCAAACCCACAGGGCTCTTCATATTAGATTAAGTTATCCCAGACCAGTGGTGCTTTTCCACCAGGGACTATTGGGCAATGTCTAGAGACCTTTTGGATTGTCACAAATGGTGCATGGGGTATATGCTACTGGCATTTTTTGGGTGGAGGACCGATATTGGTAAAACATCCCTCAGTGTTCAAGGATGCTCTCTCAAGAGTTATCTGAGATAAAATATCAGTAATGCTGAGATTAAAAAACCCTGCACCTGAGTAATGGCCCATGGAAGAGAAGAGCTTCCTGATGTCCCCATGACCATTCTATAGGGGTGTGTGTGTGTGTGTGTGTGTGTGTGTGTGTGCATGAGAGACAGAGAGAGAGAGAAAGAGAGAGAGAGACAGACAGAAAAGAAGAAGAAGAAGAAGAAGAAGAAGAAGAAGAAGAAGAAGAAGAAGAAGAAGAAGGAGGAGGAGGAGGGGGGGGAAGAGGGAGGGGGAGAGGGAGAGGGAGGGGGAGAGGGAGAGGGAGAGGGAGAGAAGGACTTCAGGGGGGAAGGATAACAGGATACTAGGAGAGGGCCATTCCCCATAGTATCCCTTCTTGGAACACCTTCCTTTATCTTCCAACTACTCAAAGCCCAGCTCTAGCTCTCTATCCTCTGTGACATTTTCTTTCAGCACCCAAGAATCCAATTCTCCCTCCCTTGACCTCATGGGATTCTGTCGCTGATCTGTAACTCAAACCGTGTACATCCCAGGAGGCCCTGACTTCTTATTTCACACACATGCCACATACATTAAGACCGGAGCAATTACCATTCACACCTTCTTCTGGTGCTCTACAAAATGGAGAAGCAAAGCGAGCTTCTGTGCTGTCCTGGCTCATCGCTGGTGAAGGCTGCTTTGAAACTTCTTTTGAAAGTGGCTGCTAATGGACTGATAATTGGTTTCCTGGATTCCTTATGAAGTGTGAAGTGCTCTGCTAGCCTGTCAACAAAGCATCCAGAGATGCGCAAACCACCCTCAGAGTTATTTGTATCTTCCTTCCCAATGTAGCTCTTGTGGTGGAGGAATGGCTAGAGGAGGTTGCATGGGAATGTCTGTCTCTCCCGTCCTTCAAAAGGGCTGGAAAAGCAGGCAGAACTCCCAGAAGGTAACGCGTATGTGCACCCTGGCCAAAGCCCTCTCCCAGGACAGTGAGGCTGAGCAAACTTCCCAGGGAAGAGCTAAACAGCTCCGAATCCGATGCCCGGCGCTTGGCACAAGGGAGATGCTCAGGAAGTAGGATGGAGTGGGTGGAAAGCAGCACTACTTCTGGTATATTTTTGAGTAGTGCTTCCTGGAGATGTGAATTAACCAAAGAGGACGAGAGAGTGACAGGAAAGAAGCTGGCTCCGTCTTTTCTTCCAAAATGCCTTTCACCGTGAGATATATCATCGGCCTGAAAACCTAGATAGAAAAAGGCTATCTATTGAGTATCTACTACTGTGAGGGCGGTTCAGAAGCCCACAAAATGATTCTAAAGTCTCTGCTTGCCACAGAAAATGTTTGGGAACATGAAGGAAGAGCGTATTTGTGCAGTCTCGGCAGGGCGATTCCCTAGTATGGAGTTGTTTTTGAAGAAAATGTTTTAAGAGGAGAACAATGCCCTGCTTTGCACTTCTTTGGAAAAATTGTTCAAAGAACTCCGAGCCATCAAAATTGTTTTCTGGATCCCTTTCTAACTCCAAAGAAGAAAACAACATAATTGCTGGTCAAGTATTGTATTGCTATTTATTGTGACTAATGGGTGGTAAAATTCAGGATATTTATGCTGACTTTTGCTAAGGTGCTTTTGTGTGTGTAGCTATGAACACTCTTAACAATACACAGAGGTAACCTGACTATTTTATATTTTTACAGACATTTATAGATGCTGTCTCTTTTCTATTGATCATACAGTATGGTATATCTGAGTCTAGAGTCAGGGGCAGAACTATCCCTCAATCAAAGTCTGACCTACTCTGTAATGATCTACTTTATGGAGTAATTTCTAAGCATTCATGGTAGAAAATATGGGGACTGCTCATGCCAGAGTTATCTTTCTCTATAAATATGATCAAAGAGGCTTAGAACTTTTGGAGTCAGAATGGACTGCTACCCTGTTGGATAAATGAAGAAACCGCAGTTCAGAAAGAGATGTCCTGGCTGCAGTCAGGTGAGCTAGGGCCAATTACCAGGTCTACAGATTTATTTTTATTTTTTATGGTGCTGGGAACTGAACCCAGGATTCAGGGGCATTCCACTCCTTAGCTACACATCCAGCCATTTTATTTTTATAAACTAAACAGAGTTTTTCTAGGTTGATAAGAGCCTTGCTAAGTTACTGAGGCTATCCTCAAACCTATGGTCCTCTTGTCTCAACCTTCCAAGTACTGGGATTACAGGTGTGCTGTACCACACCTGACAGTCTCCAGATATTAAAGCCAAAGTTAACTCATGATATCAAGCCTGCCTGCTGCCTTCTTTCCTTCTTTCCTTCTTTTCTTTCTTCCTTCCTTCCTCTTTTACTTCCTCCCTCCCACCTATCCTACCTCCCTCCATCCCCTCTTCTTTCTCCCTTTCTTTCTTTCTTTCTTTCTTTCTTTCTTTCTTTCTTTCCTTCCTTCCTTCCTTCCTTCCTTCCTTTTCTTTCTTTCATGTACTAGGGATTAAACGCAGAGACATTTTACCTCTGAGCTAAACCCTCAGCCTGAGTTTATATCTTATTTGGAAACATTTTCTCACTAAGTTGTGGAGGGCCTCACTAAGTTGCTGAGGCTGGTTTCAAACCTGCGATCCTCCTAAGTACTAGGATTACAAGCATGTACCACCATGCCTGGCCCTGGACTTTCTTATCCCTATCCCTTCACTACCATTTCAACAGCGAGCCCCCCTGAGGGCAAAGCCTAGGTCCCCTGGAAGCATCATCTTAGGGGTGGGGTACCCGGCAGCAAGCAGGCAGATAGCAGTCCTCATATTCATGAGGTGCCAGTGTAACCAAGGTACCTGGACACAGTGGCTCTCCTCGGCCTGTTCCACTGAACCAGCCTCCCTGAGACTAAAGCTGTTCTGTTTCTGTCATACCCAGATGTCCAGATGTGGCCGAGTGGTGAAGGATACCACCTTCCTGGGGATACCACCCTCTTCTCTCCTGAACTATCTAGAAAGAGCAGTGCTCCGCAGGCCTGCACAGTGCCTGCCTTGCCGTTCTTACCAATGAGACTCGGGTAAGACTCATGTTTGAAGCCACAGACAGCACCGAGCCACACCTGAGGGAGCAGCTCTGTCCTCTTTTCTTCTCAGCTATTTGTAAGCAGTGCCCAGCTCACTGGAGGCTGCAAGCCCTGCTCCTGGAGACGGGGGCCCGCTGGCCGCCAAGCACTTCAAGGTCTTCTGCCTGTAGCAAAGGCTTCAGAAGAATGTTCTAAAACTCTCCCAGAGAGGCAGAGGGTCAAGTAATTTCTTGGAGGACTTGAACAAGAGGCCCCTGGGTAGCATTCTATGTCCTCCCTATGCTCTCTGCTTGTGGACAGGAAGCTTTGTCCTGGTCAGGAGGACTTGGCTGGCTTTCCTGCCCACTTCAATTCTACCAGAGGCTTGGCCCTCTTCTACTTCTGCCTGCCTTGTTTATATCTAGTGAATTTCAGAAATGATGCCCCATGGGCCCTGGGGCCTCCAGAGCTTGTAACTTTGCCTTTGTAGATTCCCTGGCTGGTGTCTGCAGAGCTCTGGGCTCGGCCTCTACAGTGGTCAGAGCCTTCGCTCTTGCTTTCCCAGAGCTCCTCCCACCAGCCTCCCCTGTGACCCCTGGCGCGCTAAGGAGCCCACACTGGTGGGCACTATTTCCCAGCCATGCTGGGGCACAGGGATAGGCAGGTGCCGGGCAGTCACCCCCCCCCACACACACCAGTAAGTAGATTTGTGCATCTAAGAGTGATTTGAACTCTAAATCTTTGAAGGATTTTTACCTAAATAAATTCACAAGTCAATGAAAATGCTTTGTCAGACAAAGTAATTTGTTTGTTTGAAAAGTATAATCACTGTGGTACGACCCAATTTACCAACTTATATGCCCCAAACTGTCATTGTCACAAAGAGCCTGGAAGTCTCCCAAGTTATTCCTCCCCAGCTCCAAGGGTATGCAGAACAGAGGCCCTCTGCTGCCCACCAAGGACGGGAGAGGATCAGAGGGCCAGGTTGCCGGCCTTTCTCTAAGAGAAGCACATTGAGAGAGCTACAGAAGGTAGGGCGGCTAGGGTTGGGAGAGGAGGCGACAGCCTAGAGAAGCCAGGACCTTCCCAACAGAGACCACACCTCGCCTCCCCATGCTACTCACAGTCCCTGACACTTGCAGTTCCACCATGACCAAGGACTTCTGCTATCACTCGCGCCGCACAGTATGGACAGCCCATGCAAGAGGAGGGAAGGCAGAAAGCTTCCCCATTACCTCCAAAGGATAGACCACCAATGAGCTGACCCCCTTCAACCCCAAGACAGCTGCAGCCCTCAACCCTCCCTAAACCTGTTCCAAGAGGCTTCGATGGGAGGAAATGCTTTATGTATGTCATAAACCTACAAAGCTTTGGTTTCCCACAGGGCCAGGAGGCTGGTACAGGGTCTCCCACCTTACAGACCTGCCAGGAGCCTGGCTTGATTGTGCGGTGGCAATGGTGGTATTCAGGGTGGAAGGGGACTGTCTGGCCATGCACAGGGGTCTCTACCCGGCACTCTTAAAGATCGCTGCTGAGGGTAATATGTCATTGAAGAAGGTCCCGGAAGGTTAAGAGCAATCATTGTCAATGCTGCAGTCTACATTACTGCCAGAAAGAGGAGCCAGCCAGCAATGTCCCGGGGAATGGAAGAAACCAAGCAGAGTGGAGATGCAGGGGCCCTGGGATAGCTAGGAACCAGGCCCTGCTTCTCGGCTGAGTCCCCGTGGCAGCTGCCTCCCGCTCACTTACACACGCAGCCTGGCTTCTTAGCCGACCACTGGTTATTCTTTTGGCACGTGATTGCCTTCTGCCCCACCAGCTCAAAGGCGGGCTGGCACTCAAACTTGAGCGTATCCCCATGGCGAAACCGGGAGCCTTCCCTCCGGCCATAGGCGGGTATGCCGGGGTCGCCGCAGCTGCCCTGTTGGATCTCTGAAAGACAGGAAGACAGGAAAACAGAGACACAAGGTGACTTTATACCTTTCTCAGAGCTGCAGGGTCCCTGTCCCATGCCCCGCCGCCTTCCTGCCATGAGCCACCTAGGGAAACAGTGAACGTCCTCACAGGGCATGAGATTCCCCTTGGACACAGCACCCTAGGTTGGAGGCCCTTTCAGCTTTCATTTGCCTGGCACTCTGGGTCCACACAAAGTCCTCCAGACACATGTATGGTTACCCAGGAAGGTGAGTCTGTGATCTTTGCAGTTAGTTCCACTCCAGGCCCCAGAGTTAGGAAGCTTCCTGAGTGGACTGGACCCTGTGTCTTATGACTAACGTAATGTGGTGGATCCTAAGGGCAGGCATTCCTGGGCAGTAGAGACAGGTACTCTGCTACTGCCTGGGCACTAAACCAGAAAGCAAGCGAAAAATCAACACTGGCTGCCTTCTGATACGTACGCTGCTCATGAAGGAAGCGCTGGCGAGGGCAGCAGATAAAAGGGAAGAAGAGATGGTTAGGTAGGCTTCTGAGGCTCACTGGAGCCTGCAGTGGTGAGGTAGCCGCCCAGCCGGGGCCTTATCCTGGGGGCCTGGACTCAACAGGTGTGATGGGCACCTATGGGAAAGTTGGCCAGGAGCCAGGTATCCCTGGAAAGGAGTCTGTTCTGGTCATACCCCTGCAGTTTCTCCAAAGTCCTCTCCACTTCTACCTGCACTGTATTGAGAGCCATGAGAGATGGAAGGACAAGGGGAGACTTGTCTCAGGGAAGAAGATGTCCTTGGGGAAAGACAGGAAGTCATGAAGGGGGGGGGCAGATGGACAGGTGAGACTGTAGGAGTCCTGAGATTTGGGAGAGAGGGGGCTGTAGTGGCCAGGGGAGTGCTGGGAACCTTCTTCTCAGGCCAAAGCACGCTGCCTTCTCTGTAGACATCATTCCAAGCTGTTAGAGCCAGGGCACTGGAAGTTGCTGTGAGTGACCCCGAGAGAAGCCTGCGTGCCACCGCCGTGGGGTTTCTGTGAGCTGGTCAGGATTGCCGACACCGGTCCCAGGCTCTGCCATCGCTGGACATGCTCTTGACTGGTGCATTCATGTTACCTCTGAAAACCTGGACTTCCAGCCCCTCTGCTGAGAGGGGGCAGGACAATGCATTCTCTGGCTGGTAGTGTGTGTGTGTGTGTGTGTGTGTGTGTGTGTGTGTGTGTGTGTGATGGAAGTCAAACATTGAGGGTTTCTGACCATGGTGTCTGCATGATCATGTGCAGGTCCAAGGTATGGGAAGCACAAGTGAGCTCTGTGACCCCCTCCTGGTCTCTTGGCCTCGCCCTGCATACACAGCTCCTGAAGCCATACTGAGCCCTGCTCTAGAGCTGGCCCTATGCAGGACACACACATGGGGATAGACAAAGACAGTCACTCCATGTTCCTGAGCTCCAGGCTCTTGGAGTAAAGGAAAAAAGGGCTCTTGCAACAAGCAATCCAGGAGAAGCAAGCCGCCTGGCCTCCTGCCCTCCTTCTCAGATGTCCTAGACATGGTCCCTGGTGTTTAACTCCTGGAACTTGAGTACTGCCATCACAGGCATTTGAGACCAGGGGAAGTGGCCCTACCATCTGCAGACAGACCTGAGGGCTGCTGCGGGGATGGGGGCAGATTAAGGTTCCGGTGAGGCCCCACCATACCATAGAAGATGTCCCTATTGGGTACACGTGCCTGTGTCCCTGCCCTGAGCAGCTGGGCTGAGGCTGTGATGGGGACAGGAAAAAGGGCAGCCTCAGCCTGAGCACAGAATCTGTCCAGTCCACACGGCAGGGACACAGTCCTTGGCGTGCCCACACCCACCTAATTTCTCCTTCCATTGGGGTGAACATGGGCATATAATGAGCACCTGCTGTGCCCAGCCCCAAGGGGCCAGACAAGGATGCAGGGATTTCTCAGACAGGGGTCCTGCTAGGAACATCACAGGAGAAGGACTGAACTCAAATGTGGAGGGTTGGGCTGAAGATAGCATGCAGGGAGTGAGGCTCACAAAGGTTTAGGGGTGCCAAGGCCTCAGTAGTCAAGACAACTAAGTCTTAATGCAATATATTTCTTTTCTCCTAAGAAAATCAAAACAAATGCATACAAATCCAACTCCCAATGAAGAAAAATACCAATATTAAGAATACTGAGTCTGACCTTTCATTTAGATGACTCGCCTTATCTCTTTAAGTTAGATCTGCCTTCAATCTGACTCTGACTTTATTTATGATGTTGATATTTTTAATCATAATATTTTGTATCAATACAACTTTTTTGCAGTGGTGGGGATTGAACTCAGGGGCAGTCTGCCTCCAGGCTATCCCCCAAGCTCTATTTTACTTTTTACTTGGAAACAGGGTCTTGCTAGGTTGCTGAGAGCCTCACTAAGTTGCTGAGGCTGGCTTTGAGTCTGCGATCATCCTGTATCAGCCTCCCAAGTAGTAGGATTACAAGCATGTGCCACCATGCCTGGCTTCAAATATGATTTTTTTTTTTAGAAATACTATATTAAGTCAGGCATGGTGGAACAGGCCTGAAAGCCCAGTACTTGGGAGGCTGAGATAGAATGAAATCCTTTAGTGACTTCCCACTACCTACCATCTGAAGTCCAGTCTCCTAGCCAGGTGTGGTGCTGCCTTTAATCCCAGTACTTGGGAGGCTGAGACAGGAGGGTCACAGGTAAAAGGACAGCCTGAGCCACCAAGTGAGACCCTGTCTTGAAATAAAAAAGATAAATAAAATAAGGCTGGGGTGGAGCTCAGAGGCAGAATTTCCCTGGATTCAATCTCTGGCACCAAAAATATTACTTAATAGTAGCATTTTGCTGCTGCTACTACGATGACGATGCTTACTACTACTAACACTGCATTAAATATTTATCTCAATTACTGAGTGTTTTGCCTCACCCTTAAATTTTGTGCCCAGAGGTGCCCCGTTCACTTTGCCAGAGTCGCAGCCCTGGGTCAGGCAGGCTTCTTGGAGGATGTGATGGCTGAGCCGAGGCCCGGGGCTACGGAGACTCCAGCAAGGTGAACCGAGTCACACAGGGCGGAAGGGCCCTCCAGGTGCAGGAAAGGGCACGTGCAGAGCCCCCGGGGTGAGGCCTGCAGACCCACCCCAGCCAATACAGTGACCGTAGCGCCCCGTGTGTCAGTACCAGAGCGCGCTTTCACGACAGAACTGGCAGCTCCAGCACGGGCCGTTTGCAAGCGGCCCCCGAGAGCACTTTACATGCATTGGCTCATTTCACCCTCACAGCAGCCCTGAGAGCTATTTCCCCATTTTAAAGGCAGGAAAACCGAGGCAGGAGACGTCATGTAATTATCTAAAGCCTAATCTCTGAGCCATGCTTTTTGCAAGTTCAAGTGCTTTCTAGTTGGTGATGAGGGGTGAGGGTGGAAAAGGCCCTGGGGGGCAGCCCTTGACAGGCCCCTGAATCTGATAAGGAGACTGCATCGTGTTTATCTATTTTCTGCTGCTGGGGTTTGAACCCAGGGGCATTACCTCTGAGTTATCCCCCCCCATATATTTTATTTTGAAACAGAGACTCATTAAGTTGCTGAGGCTGTGCTTGAACCTACATTCTCTTGTCTCAGCCTCATGAGTACTGGGATTACAGTTGTGTACCACCCGATTATCATTCCATCTTTATTTATTTTATTCATTTTTTGTGGTACCGGGGACTGAATCCAGCGGTGTTCTACCTCTGATCTATAACCCCACAGCCCTATTTTATTTATTATTTTGAGATGAAGTCTCGCTAAGTGGCCCAGGCAGGCCTCAAACCTATGATCCTCCTGTCTTAGCCTCCCAAGTACTGGGATTAAAGATGCTAAGCACATGCCACTGTGCCCTGCTAGTAGACTGGACTTCGGATGATGGGCAATGAGGAGTCAATAAAGGGTTTCATTCTATATAGCTCTGAGATTATATATATATATATACACACACACACACACACACAGATTTTATATATATGTATGTATGTATGTATGTATATATATATATATATATATATATAATTTTTGGCAGTAATTGGGGTGGAACTCAGGGGCATTCTACCTCCAAGCTATACCCCCAGCTCTATTTTTTTATTCTTTATTTTGAAACAGGGTCTCAATGAGTTGCAAAGGGCCTCACTAAGTATCTGAAGCTGTCCATAAACCGCAATCCTCCTGTCTCTGCCTCCCAAATGCTGGGGTAACAAGCGTTTGCCACCACGCCCGGTAGCCTTTGATATTTTGTAGGTGGAAAAGATCACTCTGACTGATGTCTGGGGGCAGCTGGAGGCAAGGAGAGAACTTATTCATTCATTCAACAGACAGCTGAGTGGCCATTTAATGTGAGCTGCTGTGCTGGACCCCAGGGCAGGTGTCAGGAGACAAGGAAAGATGCAAGCTCCACCTCCGTGACTCTGGGAGGCCCACAATCATTTGGAGGTGTTCTGCCTGGGTGTGGGTAGAGGGCATGGAGAGGGGCAGGGAGATTTGAGACATCTAAAGCAGGAAGAAGCATGGCCATATTGGGAGTGAGGTACAGGGTGAAGGAAGGGTGGGTAGGGTGTGCCCTGCCTGAGGGGCCTGGCCTGGGCATCAGGGTGGACCTTCACTGAGACATGAATGCAGGGGGAGGTGTGGATCTGCATGGGGAGTCACCACTAGGTATGCTGAGTTTTGAGGTGCTGGTGGTACCTCCAAGTGGAATTATCTAGTAGAAAATAGCTATATGGATTTTAATTTCAGGGGAGAACTTTGGTCTAGAAATACAGAATGGGAATTTAGTTCAATGATGTGAAAACAGCCGGGAGAAGAATGAGCCCAACCAAGGGAGGTGTGAAGAGGAGCTGGCCAGGACAGGACATCAGGGTCGTCCCAGAGAGCGGCAGCTCGGTTGCCTGAGATACCAGGGGCATGGGGTCACACAGGCTTCGGGGAGAATGAGCTTCTGCAAGCAATGCACAGGCTCCATGCTGCAGGGGACTTCAGGAAGGATGGAAGGTGGGTCAGTGGAAGGGTCACTGCCAATGCCAATGGGTACAGACTCAGGGGCATGAAGGGGTCAAGACCAGCAGAGGAATTGGAAGGCATATTGGGGGGAAGAGCGGAGTGGATGGTTTTCAAAGAAAGCCTTTCTTGGCAATGAAGGAAAAGAGGAAAGGAAACTTGACCACATTTAAGTGCTAGAGAAGAACAAAGGGAGGGAGGGAAGGGGGAGAGAGAAAGAAGAAAGGAGAGAAAGGAAAAGAGGGAAGAAGAAGGAAAGGGTGAGGGAGGGAGAGAGGAAGAGAGAAAGAGGGAGAGAAAGGGTCTGAGTGAAAGAAGGAGGGAGGGAGAGAGGGAGGTGGAAGTGTTAACTGGGAAAATGGAGGAGAGATGGGAATACTGGCCTGAGGCCAGAGAAGGCAGGACCAGGGACCCTGGGCATGCAGGAGTTAGAGACCAGAGGGACTCCCTCCATGGCCGACAGGAGCGACAAGGAGTTTTCAGGTAGGGTAGATGGAGGTTGAAGGGAATCCTGCAGACACAGGCCTTTTTCCTAAGTGGATCAGGAGGTTCTGATCCTTGGAAAAAATGGGATACCAGTCAAGGCAACAAGGACTTGATGTTGACAAGAGTCCTGCTGTGGTCATTCTGGAAAAGAGGAGAACGATGCTGGGTGGGTGTCCATGCACATGGGTCCCCGGAGGGCGAGGCTAGGGAACACCCTCTTGCAGGGCACCAGTCTCTGTCCTTGTTTCAGGAGCCCAGAATGACTTGGTCATTGCAGACCTGAAGCAGGGGCTTCGAGATGAATGAAGGGGCGAGGCTGGTTTGGAGAAATAGGACAGTGGGGAAAAGGGGTTGGAGTCACTGGTGAAAGCATGGCTGAGTGACAGCCCAGGGGCTTCCACTGAAGAAGAAAACAAGCGAAAGGAGCAGGAGGAGATGAGGAAACAGAGAAGTTGAGGAAAGGCTGGTGAGCAGGAGGGGGCCTTGATGAACAAACACAAATGAACATGCTGAGGGACAAAGGACCCCAGCAAGACCTGCTGCCCTGAGATTTCAGAGGTGCCTGCTGGGTGATGGATGAGGCCCAGTGGCAGCCAGGGCAGGGCGCTGTGAGCGGCAGCGAGAAGGGCAAGGGCTGGGAGACGAGGTGGCATCAGGCCTGGAGTAGAGAGGACGAGACCAGGGGACCAGTGCCACGATGATGAAGGGCAGAGGTGGCCCAGCTGGAGGCGGCCCAGGGATGAAGAAGGTCTCACAGGCAGAGAGGCCGTGGAGAGGAGCCCAGGGTGCAGGGAAATGAGCTGCTGCCCTGGACAGGGCTGCTGTGGAGCTGTGACCTTCTCAAGGGAAGAACACGCACAAGGGAGCATTTGCAAAGAGCTCCGGGTAGAGGAGGATGCACCAGCCACACAGTGCAGGCTGGGAGGCGGGGAGAGGAAGCACAAAGCAGGGTGGTGAGGGTTGGAGCTTCTTCCAGGGCGGCAGAGAGGGCGGCGGTTCGCTCCTGTCCCTCCACCACCTCTCCTGCCAGCCTGGGCCTCCCCTCCAAGCCCATTATCACCCCCACCCCTTAGAGAATACATAGCCCAGGGCTGCTGCCTTCCTGCACAGGGCACCCTGGGCCCCACACCCTGCCTCAGGCCCTGCCCTTGGCCCTCCTAGTCAGGTGCTAGCCAAGTCCGATGTCAAGGCTCAGAATTACAAATAGATAAATAGAATTTGGACTTGGAGGAAAATCATGCATGCAATTTCCTGTTATCCAGTTGAATATAATACTATTTTATAAGCGTTTTTCTCCTCTCTTTCTGCTTTCGCCTACCCAAGCAAGCAGGGAAGCCAGAGATGGCAGAACCGCGTCACGGACGGGCCTTACCAGACTTGCTTTCCCCCTTCTCGGCTGTCTCATCCGTAACATCTGTGATCAAACCTTCCTAGTTTTCTCCTGGGTTTTTCAATTTCTAACACTAAATTGGAATCCTCCTTTATGACAACGTCTATACAGAAGAAACTGCATCATGTGTCTCTATAAATTCACTGGCGATTTGATGGGCTCTGGGCGGCACAGCGTGGGGGGAGAGGGGAGTCCTGGCCCGGGCGGCCGTCTGCTGCCTTTCCAGATGGTGGGACGCCATTTTCCCTATACTTCTTCCCCGTGCCCTGGGCTGAGCCTCAGCTTCCCCCTCCTCCCCTCACAGGACCAACTCTTCACCGAGAGGCCTTAGCTCAAGCCATTGCCTCGCCAATACGCTCACTCTGACCACACATCTGAGACGTAGCCACCTCTTTTCTCCCTTGGAACCCCATTCTTCCTTCACAAAGCTGACTGCTCCTCTGGAGGTTTGTGTAGTCACCAGCAAGTATTTTACTGACTTCTGTCCTAGACTCTGGGGGTACAGTGGTGGGGAAAGGACTAATCTGACCTCCTGGCACTTGCTATTTTGACGCAGGAGGGTCCCCTGTTTCTGGTCTCCCTGTCTCTTCAAGGTAAGCCCCACAAAGGCAGACATGCCCGGAACTTGGAGAATATTCTGTTTAATGCTTGAGTTCAACTAATATTTATTGCAGAAAACTGCCATCTGCCATGCTAAGCACGGAGGAGGCAGAGCTGCCTGACCCCTGTCCCCCGTGCTCAGAGAACTCACAGTCAGGCGGGGAGGGGCACATTCCCAGTGCGATGCTGAAGGGAACGGAAGAGGTAGAGCCCTGACCAGCAGCCTGGACGGTGGCAGGGGAGGCAGTTTCAGAGCCTGATTACACTGCCCCCTGCATACAGATTCTTTTACAGCTTCCTAAAATCCACAGGGTTGAACACCAACTCCTCAGCAACCCTTGCCTCCCCTCTGCTCCTACTTGTGTCCCAAGTTTCTCAGGGACCCAGGTCATGTTTTTGAAATGTCTGTGCCCCAGCTTCTGGTAGACTGCGAGGCACAGAGAGGGCACCCAGATGGTACCAGAGGGAGATGGAGGGGAGGATGGAGAGGAGGGAAGGAAGGCAGCAGTCTCATCTTTGACCATCACCCTTCCTGAGATTCCTACCCACAAAACAAAACAAAATCATAGGGAGGCAAAAAGGTCCAGCAATGAGGGGCGAGGGCTCTGAGCTCACTAAGTCCTGGATCGAAGTCTTGGCTCTGACACTACGTGATAGTCTTGGGGCACAGGACTTACTCTTTCTGAGCCTTAGTCTTATCATCTGTACAGTGGAAATGATAATGATTAACATCACCTTCCAGGGCTGCTGGGAGCATTGAATGAGCTGATGTGTGACAGATAACTATCAAAATGTCTGGTGTGTGGGACATAACCAGTCCCTAGTGGGCTACAGTCAGCACTGTTAGTATTGTCACCCTAATTTGCAGAGCCCCACTGGGTCTCACTGGACACCTGCTGCCCACTCTTCCTTAAAGGAATGCCCTTGCTTGCCTGCTGGATGGAGAAGCACCTTTCAGTGCCAGTGCAGGTGTGTTGCTTCTAGGTTCTTCCTGGAACCACCCAGGCAGACTCAGGGGCTCCTGGTGCCTTGGACGTGTCTGCTGAGGCCTGGCGCTCCATGTTTGGACATGCATTTCTTTGTTATATGGCAAGTTTCTCAGGGACCCAGGCCATGTTTTTGAAATGTCTGTGCCCCAGCCTCTAGTAGACTGCGGGGCACAGAGAGGGCACCCAGATGGTACCGGAGGGGAGGATGGAGAGAAGGAGGGAAGGCAGGCAGTAGGAAAGGGGAAAGGGATGAGAGCCTGGAATTTGGAGGAGAGTCCAGAGCTCACCCTGGTGGGAAGTTCAGGTGATGGTGAGGAGAGGCGAGGCCAGAGCGATGCTCTGAGGGAGACCACGAAGGGCTGGGTGGAATTAGCAACCAATTGCTCAGCTTTATCTTGTAGGGCATCAGCTCCTCAAAGCCAGGAGCCCATCCCCTCTGCTCTTGGTAGTGCCAGAACTGAGTCCTGTGCTGCATGCATACTAAGCTCTCCGGATCTACTGTTTAATCGGCACAAATGCCTAGCAAGTGACCGGGACATCTTCAGTGCCTCAGGACGGCACCCTAGGCATGACTATATTTCCTTAGTACCATACCCCACTCCATTTTTCCATGGCTGGTGCTAGAGAGTGAGAGCTCATGCATCTATATATGTACCCCAGGGGACCCATGCATCTCAGTGCCCACGGTTTTCATGAATGGGATGGAGAGGTGAATGGACAAAATGGGCAGCATTTTCCCTCCTCATCTCCTTCCTCTACACTGTCCTGGTGGAGAAAGGAAGCTGGGAAATAGCTGTAAATATGAAAAGGAAACACAATTAGCTTTCTTCCAAGCTGTCTGCATTTGCCCCAAACTGAAACTTACCATTTTTGAAAGCCCCTAAATCGAGAGCATGTCTCATTGACAAATGATCTCCTGCCAAAATTGCAATGCTACAGCATCCTCTGCTGCTCGCCAGCCCAGCCCCCAGGAGCCAGAGCAGACTGGATCCTCTGGGTCATCTGAGAGGAGGCCGCTGCTGCTTGAAAACCCTTCAAAGATATTCTGGGAACTCACTGAGTGTCTAAGGAACCTACCAAGTGTTATTCCTGGACAGAGAGGGAATGTTTGGCTCTCCCGGTTTATGGGGACCAGACAAAAAGTAGCGATGCTCTGGAAATAGCAGAGGAGGGGCTTGCTTGACATCTGCAAGAGGAGTCTGTATACAGAAGGGAGAGGGCCAGTGGTGCTGAGCTGCCACCCATGGCCTCCTTCCAAGCCCGGCTCCATCTCCATCTCTTTGAGGAGGCCCAGCTGTGTCCATCACCAAGGATGTTCCAGAGGGAGAGTGGCATGGGCACTGCCAGCAGACAGCAAGTCTCAGTTCTCTCCTTCCTACTTGCTCCCAAAATTTATTCCTATGGAGATTTTAGCTACAACCCCATCTGCCTGTCAGCTTCCTGAGTCAACCTGTCCCTTCTCCCAGAGATGCCTGAAAACCTCCTTACCACCCTTCAAGCAAGTCACAGTTTCTGACATTGGCTCCTTCAGGGAGCCTTCCCTGATGGCTTGGAGCAAGGTTAGCTGCCCTCCTTTTATTTGCCCATCCCTCTAGCACTTACTCCATGCTGGTGAAAACAGATTATGAATTAGGTGAAAGCAGAGAGCTGGTCTTATCTTGGAAACTCAGTGTCCTGACCAGTGTCTGCCACACATCGTAGGGCCATAGAAAATGTTAAGTCAACCAATGACCTCATCTTTAACCCGAGAGCCTGGACCACTGGGCATCCTGAGTGCCTGGACCACTGGGCATCCCTCTCTGCATAGTCTCTAATGCCCTGCCTTTCTGTGTCTCCAGGGGCAGCGTCTATCCCAGCTCTCGCCTCCCAGACGGAGCCTCCGGCTGCCAGATTCCAGGCTCCAGCCAGGAAGCACGGAGACTTCCAGATTGATGTGAAAACTTGTTAGCAAGTTGTGTGTAATTTTATAATGTTTCTGGTAAGTGCTAATTGCCTGTTCCTTAAATATTTCTTGTTCTACTGGGAAGCAAAGCAATTGCAACTATGAATGCATCTCCCACAGCTGGCCGCCCCCATGAAGGGAGACTGAGTTTCTGGGCTCTGAGTGCTCAGTTATTGACAGATCCTGAATCTCCTCCCCTCCCCTGACCTAGGAGCGTGACAAGCAGAACTAGAAGAATTTCTGGAAAGGAAATGCTCCAGTTTTCCCACTTGGGCTCATGCTTTTATTGGGGGAGGGGGATGATACTGAAGAGGCCCTGTCTGTTCCCAAGGTAGCATCCCTTTGCAGAATTGGGGAGTACTGATGATGATGGGGCCAGGGATGCCTTGGACAGGATGGACATGGAGGTGGAAGGTCTCTGCCCTCCAATGCCACATGCTGTCGGGCAGAACATCACCTCCCAGCTCCCCCCCATTCTTGGGCCAAGAAGTCAAATGAGTATGGAATTCCCGAGGAGCTGGGCTAAATGGAGAACCAAGATGGGGCCAGAAGTAATAGTGAAGCTTTGGGCAATAGTGCAGGTTGGAAGAGCTGCAGGCCTGCAGGCCAGGGAAAGAAGAGGAAGGGAGGAGGCTTTCAGCCTGGTGTTGCCTAATGCCAGGCCTAGTGCCAGCTGCTGCAGGACACTGAGGCCTCAGGAGACCTGGTGAGCTTGCCCCTCTTCACAGACTAGGGAACTCAAGCTCACAGATGATGAGAGACTGGCTCCCGGGGGCTCCATGGTAGAGCCTGATTGTAAGCTGGGTTTTTTCAACTCCAGAGCCTATAGGGATGGCAGAGAATGCATGGGCTCTTGGGAACTGGGAGGGAGCCCAGGAAGCTGCACAGCTATGCAGAGAGTTATTGCAATTTAATTCTGCAAAGCTTTTCTGGGCCAGGCCCTGTAAGATTGGAGCGGTTACTAAACCGTGATCTTTGCCTGGAGTGGGAGCCTAGGAGCCAGAACTTAGTCTGGAACTATTATCAGGAAGAGCATGAGATACCATAAGAAAGATTTTTGTACTTTACCCTCAAGTCAATGAGAAGCCATCATTAATTTTTTTTTTTAATAGGAGAGAGCTGTGCCAGCCTTCGATTCTGGGAAGATCATTGTCACCCATGTGGCAGATGAATGGGGAGAGGAGGCAGGGCGGGGGTGGTGCCTTCAGCAAAGTGAGAGGTGCAGGGGGAGGAGCTTAACCACAGTGAGGAGTTAGAGGTGGGAGGGGAAGGAGGAGTCCAGGAGAGGCCTGGTTGGGGGGGGTATGTGTAGGGGCACAGGTGCAGGGTGGATGATGGTGAGCTTAGTTTTGGACAGTGTTATAAACAGAATGCTTATGTCTCCAAAAATATGTATGCTGAGGCCTTTAACCACTAGTGTGGCTGTATTTGGAGTTGGGGCCTCTAAGGGAGAGATTAAGGTTAAATAAAGTCATAAGGGGGGGCATGATCCAACAGGATTTGTATGTTTTTGTGGTGGCCGGGGGCAGTCTCCTTCTGAACTATATTCCCTGCATTTTTTAAAATTTATTTTACCTTGAAACAGGGTTTTGCTAAGTTGCTGAAGGTGACAGTAAGTTGCCGAGGCTGGCCTCAAGCCTGTGATCCTCCTGGGACAGCCTCTCAAGTCCTAGGATTACAGGCGTGAGCCACCAACCCCAGCACCTTTTTATTTTTCATTTCAAAAAAAGGTCTTTCTAAATTACTGTGTGCTGGTCTATAACCTGTTATCCTCTTCTCCCAGCCTCCAAAGTGCTGGGATTATAGGCTAGTGCCACCTTGTCCAGCAGATTCTGTTTTTATAAAAAGAAACATAAGAGCTTGTGCTCTCTCTCAGGAAAGACCATACGAAGGCATGGGGAGAAGGCAGCAGTCTGCAAGCCAGGAAGAAAGCCCTCACCAGGAAGCAAATCAGCCAAGGCCTTGATCTTAGACTTCCAGGCTCTAGAACTGTGAGAATACGGAAATGTCCACTGTTTAAACTCCTGCTCTGTGGTACTTTATGGCAGCCCTGGCTGACTAGTAGAAATGGGTTTGAGATGTCTGAGGTTATAAACATGTGGACAGAAATGCAGTTGGGGACAGATGCTGAAGTCACTAGGGTTCAGGTTGAAGTTGAAACTGGAATGGATTTCATTAAGTTCCGAAGGTACCAGAATAAGAGGACTGGCAGCTGAGGATGGACCCCGAGAAGGGGCAGTGAGGCCCCAGGCAGCAGGTGGAAAGGCGGGAGGTGGTGGAGGACCAAGAGGTGGAGGTGGGCGAGGAGTTCCCTTGGGCCCCGGAGACTCAGCCTATCACCCCTTCATTGCAGCGGGGGCTCCTCACCACCAATGCGTAAGACTGATGGTTTCTCCTCAAACAAAAACATTAGGCAAAAGGATCCAGAAGGAAGACAGGCTCTCTTTGCGTTTATTTGTGGAACTAGAGATTTAACCCAGAGGCATTCTACCTCCAAGATATACCCCAGCCCCATTTTGTTTTTATTTTTTTTGAAACAGGGTCTCACCAGGTTGATAAGTGTCTCACTACTTGCTAACGCTGTCCTCAAACCTGTCATCCTCCTGTCTCAGCCTCCCAAGTACTGAGATTCCAGGCATGCACCACCATGCCTGGCTGATTTTTTATTTTATTTTGCTGAAGGTCTCTCTAAGCCTCAGAGTGAGGGTCTCACTTTGAGGCTTATCTTGAACATGCAATGCTCCTATCTCAGCCTTCCAAGTACTGGAATTAAAGATGCGGACTACCTATAGCAGGCCCTCTTGGTTTAAATTTTCCCAGGTTCTTCCCACAAGACATTAGGAAGCCTCAAGGCCTTGAGAGGTGCCTCTGCCTCCTGCCACATCTGCCTCCATACCTTACTCTGTGCCAAGTGAATCCTCTCATTTCCCAGCCAGTCTGGGGGGTGGGGCCCTGTGGGGAGTGCCAGGGGTCTCAAACCAGGGCCTGTCAGAGCCAGCATGGGCCACCTAGGGCAGACCCAGGCCAAGCCTGAGGACAGGGGACCTGGAAAGTTTGGGTGGAGAGAAATTTTGGTGACCACCAAGTGGAGGGTACTGACTCAATGCCAGATGGTGTGCCAGGAGCTTTCTGGGATTCATTTCACTGTTACTGCAATGCCATGAGGCTGGCATTATTATTTCTTTTTTGTGAGTGGGAAAACCGAGGCCCAGAGAGATCACGTGATTTTCCCAAGGTCACACAGCTGGGACCATGCTGGGATTCGGCAGGTCTGATCCAATTCCAGGGTCTGTTTTATCTTCACAGAACCCGCTGCCTCTGTGCACAGAGCCCCACGCAGCCGTGGGGTTTAGCCAGGCCTCCAAACACCCAGACTGTCCTTCCTCATTTGTCACGGGTCCAAGAAGACTAGGGTCTTGCTGACGCCTGGTCCGTGAGCAGCATTCATACACCGCATGAGGGATACACACCAGGTGTGTCTACACGCACATTCCTATCACTCTATACCACATTATGATATATAATTATAGCATACCAATAAAAGTACAAAAAAAGTCAATGTTGGTTCCATGAAATGGACAAAGTTGCAAATGAACAAAAACTCCAACCTCCAGCGACCTGGAATTCAGACTCACGTGCTACGGTGCATTTGATCAGGGTAAAAGCTTGAAGATTTTGTAAAGTATTAAAATTCTGTAATGTTGGGAGGCTCCTAGTAGAGTATAAATCATGGGCTTTGAAGCCAGAGATGTGGGCTTGAATCCCAGCCCCGCCACTTCCCAGACGTGCCTGTGACCTCAAGCAGGTTACCTCGCCCCGCTGAGCCTCAGATGTCTCATCTATAAAGGAGCGGCTGGGCTACAGTTGTGAACACTGCAAGGGAGACAAAGCCGGGGCTCTCAAACCTGTGTTCAGCTGTGAATCCTCTCTTAAATAAAGCTTACAGGAGCAAAAGAGAAGAAAGGAGAAGAAAATGGAGGCAGGGCCAGAGCTCTCCCTGCAGAAATCCCCTATCGCCCTGGGGTGGTCCCCAGGGCTGCCCTAAGTCCTTGCATGAAGCTGTTTGAAAACCCTGAGAGGGTGAACAGAAAGCTTCTGGCACACAGTAGGCTTTCAACAAATGTCACGTCCCTTAACTTTTCCAGCGAGATCACACCAAACAAAACGAAGTCCTCTTCCCCATGTGACAACCCTTCAAATATTTGGCCACAGCTCTTCAGTCTCCGGAGCCTACCTTTCCCCTTGATAAACATCCAGAGGTCGCAAACACTTCTCACAGGGATTGGCTTAAATCCTCTCTGTATCTAGGCCAAGCCGGGGTCCCCACATCTGAGCTCAGTCCTCTAATGCCTGATCAGAGCAGAATAAAGCACAACTAACTCCCTGGGATACATTCTAGCAGCTAATTTTAAAATATTATTTCCATTTCATATTATACCAGTCATTTAGCCAATAGTTCCATCTACTCTAGAGCTCTGGACTTTTATTATTTTTCCTTTTTTTTTTAATTCCCTGAAGTACTAGGATCAAAACCAGGGCCTTATTTTATTTTAAGACAGGGCCTCACGGCCGGGCGTGGTGGCGCACGCTTGTAATCCCCGTGCTTGAGAGGCAGAGACAGGAGGATCACGCAGGTTCGAGGCCAGCCACGCGCGCTGGCTTAGGAGACCCTGTTTCCAAATAAAAATGTAAAAATAGGTCTGGGAGTGTAGCCCGGGGGTAGAAGGGCTTCCAGGAACCCCAGTACCACAAAAAAAAAAAAAAAAAGACAGGGCCTTACTAAATTGCCCAGGTTGGCTCAGAACCTGTGATCCTCCTGTCTCAGCCTCCAGAGTAGCTGGGATTACAGGTGTGTACTACCACACCGGCTTGCCCCCAAACCCTTGTGCACTCTCTGCTCACTGATATTGTCCTTTCTCTCAGGCTCAAGCTATTTGTGTCTTATCCAAATTGTTAGCCAAATATGGGCAGATTAAGGGCGTGTGGACACATGGGCTCATTCTTCCCATGTCTGTGAACATTTGCTGCTGAATGCCCACAGGAAGTCAGCAATGGGGGAGCCCCAGGAACTCTGCATCCAAACCTACTCCCATTCCCTAAGTAGCTGGTGGCAGTGGTGGGACCTGAATCAAGGTCTCCTGACTCCCTGTTGGGGGTGCTTTCCAGTGTGCCACAGCCGCTTATGTATAACTTTATGCACCAGAACAGTACATTAATTTAACTACCTAGGTATTGACTCAGTTATGCACCCCAGGCTTTGCAATTCCTAATGTTTCTTATTCTCACATATTTTTATCTAATAATCTTCACTTATTTCTCCATGGTCCAGTGGTTTTATTTTTTCCATTTCAGATGAAGAAACAGAACCCAGAAAGGTCCCATGACCTGCCATAGAGCTCGAAAGCGACAGAAGCAGGATTTGGACTCAGCATTTGACGCCCACCGTATCCTCTGTCCACTGCTCTGCCTCAGACAGACACACGGCTCCCGACTACGGGAAAAGAACAAATGTCATCTTGACTCTAGGGGACATTGTGGTATGACAGCGCTAACATACGAAGTGTGGGTTAGTCTCCTGTGGAATTAATCTCCCCAAAAGATATGTGGAAGTTCTGACTCCTGGTACCTCTAAGTATGATCTTATTTGGAAGTAGTCTTTGAAGATCTGATCAAGTTAAGATAGGGCCATACCAGAGTAGGGTAGGCCCTTAGTCTGATATGCCAGTGTCATTATATGGGAATGTGCATGATGATCAGCCACCCCCAGAAGCCAGGAAGAGGCCAGGAAGAAGGCTTTCCAGCTGAAATATACATGTCAGACCTCCAGCCTCCAGAGCACGCAAGAACACATTTCTGTTATTTTAAGCCCCCCAGTTTGGGGTGCTTGGGCAGGGTAGCCATGGCACCTCCTACAGGAAGAACCTTTGGTGCACCAGTTGGGGGAGCAGGTGTGAGCCATATTCAAGGCATACTCTCCCTCCCCTGTCCCCTGCTTCCTGACTCTATGGCAACAACCAAGTCATTCTGAGGACCCCATGCTCCCTTCCCTGGGCTCACATGGCAGTTTGGGCCGCCATCTTGCTTTAGCACTCACTGGCTCCCTGTCTCACCACTTCAGCAGACGCCTTAAAGGGAGGCCTACATCTGGGTCGTCTATTGTCCTAGGGCTATTCAAGTGTCTGGTACCTAGCAAGTGCTTAACAACTCCTTGTGGAATGGCTCCTCCCTCCCTTTTTATGGGAATGGGCATTAGCAGTCATTGGCCAACAAGAGGTTTGGAGGTGCCTGGAAGGGTGATGCGGGGGATGCCTCTTGGGCCCCGAGTTTGTAGTTCCTTTAGTGCGGTACCTAGCATGAGATGAACACCCTGTCTGCTCTGCCTTGGGCTATTAACAATGATGGTGTCTGTCCTTAGCCCCAGGCAGGGTCACTCACTTATCACCATGCCATCCAAATAGGATAGCTTGGAAAGCAAATGTCCCCCTTGTTAAGAATTTAAAAATAGGAGGCTCAGAAAGTTTATGGGGCCTTTATAAAGTCCACAGGAGCTGGGTTAGAATTGGGAATAGAACTGATGCATGCTCCTGGCACTGGTACCCAGCACTGTAAGTGATTTGTCCCAGATAGGTCTCGATACAGCGTGTGAGGCCCATAGAACAAGGAAGGAGGCAGGAGCCCAGAGAAGTCAAATAAACCTGCCTAAGGAGAGGGAGCTAGTGCAGGTCCAAACCGGGATTTGAATTGAGAGTCTGTGTGATCTAAAATCAGATTCTCAAGCCTCTGACTCCTGTGGCAGAATGCACCGGGCTCTCTAAGAACAGTTACCTTCGTAAGAAGCCTTGAATCCCAGGGAGCTGCCACTGCCATCGGTCTGGAAGAGGAGCCACATTTGATGGTTGGTGCTGACGATGAGATCTGGGACCGATGTACCTGTCAGGCTGTCAGGAGAGAGAAATGTAGAGGTGAGCACCCTACCATGGCACTCGGGTAGAAGACCTGCCCAAGTGACATCTCCAGGAGCAGCCAGGAGCCAGCCTGTTCCTAGGCCTCCCTGTCTCTGATGCTGGGCCACTGGCAGTGACCATGAGCCTTTCCCAGTCCTCACATCCAGCCACTGGTGGTGGCCCAAAGCAGTGGAACTCCCAGACAGCCTGCTACGATCCTCTCCTTTGACTCAGTCATGTCCTCAGGCCCTTGCTTGGCTCAGAAAATGTGCTCATTATGCTACCCGATCCTGATTCTCTGAAACCTCCAACAAGATGCCACAGATAGTTCTGAGCAGGTTAGC
Source organism: Muscardinus avellanarius (assembly GCF_963383645.1). Lineage (NCBI taxonomy): Eukaryota > Metazoa > Chordata > Mammalia > Rodentia > Gliridae > Muscardinus > Muscardinus avellanarius. The sequence goes on from NC_137788.1 coordinate 27,508,392, forward strand.
AGAATGCTGCCATGGTCTCAGTGGGAGGCCAGATCGCCATGGTATGTGAACACTGTTAGGTTGGGTGCAGAAGCAGCGAGGCCTTCCCAGCAGCAGATGGCCAGGTAGAAAGCTCCCGCCTTGTACACACAGCCTCCATTCGCCTGTGTCCTAAGCGACTGCTCATCCTGGACATTCTTGCGTAAACTCCCACTGAGGATTTGGCTTAGTGCTCTTCTCCCCATGGCAGGAGTCAAGCAAGGCAGAGGGATGGCTGCTGAAAGCAGAGTGTAGTGGGACACGGTCCTCTCTGTAGCAGGACTCGGCAAGCCACCCACTCCTGGCCAAGCTCTGCATGCTGTTCCAGGCTCTAGACCACATGCAGGGTTTCACTTACATGTAGAGGACCGTCTTCTGGTCTCCATCCTGCCCACCGTCCCCGACCGTCAGGGTGTCATAGCCCCTCTCCAAATCAAACTCTTCGAAAGCCAGCTTGATCACCTGGCGGGATAGCAGAGGGTGAGAGGGGGTGGGGGTGGGGGCGCAAGGAAGTCTCCTGCAGCCTGGAAAATAGCAGAAATGTCTTCCCTTTATGTCACAGCGATCATTTCCGCACCCCCCTCAGGAGTGGGAACTGTCTCCCTGCAGGCCACACAGTCTCCACAGTCTCTGGGGCCCCCTGATGTCTCTGAAGATGTTCATGGGACAGCTGGCTGGTTCCGGGGGCTGTCAGAGCAACATCAGGCACATCTGGCTGACTGAGAGATGATTGGACTCTTTCTTCATGCTTTAATGCATGGAATCCCCGTGGGTTTGGCGCCGATAGCTCAGGCCACATGTGGAATCTCCACTCGCTTGCCCCAGGGCCCCACAGACGGTTCTGCTAGTCTCTCCTTGGCCTGCTCTTCTCCATCCTTTTTGTTTATTTGTTGAATAAATGAATGTTCTCGGAAGGAGATTCTGACAAGACTCCTGCCTCTCATTTTAGCTCCGACTTCCACAAACATTGAATATGCGCCCGCTTTAAGCTAGGGCCTATGGGGGTGGGGCTTCCAGAGCCAGTGTGACATCATCCCTGTCTTAGTGGGAAGGAAACTCTGAGCAGCAGACTAGTCATACAGGCTACAGGTGCCACAGTGGGGACTGTGAGAAGGGCGGATACTACGGCGAGGGGAGGAGAGGAGGCCATGTACAACGTGGCATCCCAGCAAATTAAGAAGTTTGTGTCCGACTGGAGGGGCTGGTTGGGAAGGGGAGATGTTCTGAGAAGGATCTAGGGGTGCAGGGCCCAAGATGTGGCAGAGATGAAGCACTCCAGCACAAGTTGTTATGCATCTGTTGAGAGCGTGTCTACAAACAGGGACACCTGCCAGTGGCCTTGCTCTGGGGGGCTGTGGGATGACATGGTTGTGTCTTCAGCACAGGGAGGTGACTAGAAGATCCAGGACTCACAAGAAAAGGTGGCCTGGAGCACAATCTAAAGGGTCTCATACCCCTCCCTATAAAGGAATGGCTCTGTCCTGTGGGAGGCGACTTTCTGAGGCTGATGGTGTGGGACCGATGGGTGGAATGAGGAGGGTGGGAGCAGGTTCTGAACTCTGGCCAGGGGGCCGATGAGCCAGGGAGGAGCAGCAGAGGGATGGAGAAAAGGTCGGGGTCATTTCAGAGCACTGACCCTGATGTAGAGGCTAATTACACCAGGAAGAGTGTTCAACATACACAGCACTGCGGCTTCGGGACAGCCCCCAGTGCGCAGTGTACTGCGCTTTCTTTTTCTTTCTTTTTTCATTTTTCCCCCTCTCTTTCCTCTGGCCATTGTTTAAGGACAGGTTCCTATAATGACTCATTAGCTAACACGCAGATCAATCAAACTCACAAAGCGCCTTTCCGAGGCGGGGGAATGGCAGTAGGAGAAAGAGGCATGATCAAAGAGGCACATTTGTATACAGCTCAGACACCCAACTTAAGCCCATTAGATAAATGAATAAACAAACCCATCATCCAAGACATAATCACCGAGCACCTGCCATGTGCCAAGCACCGAGCTAGCTGCCTCCCATACTTTATCTCTCCTGCCGATGACTGAGCGCAGAATCAAAATGCCAAGGACATGGTACGGACCGGCACCAGCTGGGGACAGCATGGAAAAGACGGATGGAAGGAAGAGTGTGGGCGAGGTGGGTGCACTGGGCCTGGCGCCTGTGAGAGGTGAGGAGGGCACAAAGAGCAGGCGGGAGGGGAGGGTGCGCTGGAAGGACAGCCCATGGGAGTCTGCAGATAAGCCCACAGCCGGCACCTCATGGCCAACTGAATGAGAAGCTAGGAGTCTGCATAGAGACCAGCCAGAGCTGGTGCAGCGGCCAAGACTGGGGTGAGCTTGGACAAGCTTGAGTCCGTATTCATGGCAAAAAATGGGGAGGGGAGGCAGGGCTGGAGACGAGGCCCCTCAGAACCTGGCCGCCCAACCTTAGACTCTGGGGGATGGAGTAGGGCCGTGGGCTACATTTCCCCCTTCCTGAGTGCTGTGCAAGGTCAGCCAAAGCACAGGGCTCCAGGCTCTGCCATCCTGTGCCCAAGGCCCAGGTGAGGCTGCCAAGGATCTGAAAGCTCGGGGGCAGTTTGGGGGAAGCAGGACTTACAAGAGCTCTAGGCTAAGGCTGTTTGTCTAATGAGCGTGTTCCCAAGGTAGCCTCCTACTCCAGAGTCTCCTCCTGCCCAGTGTTCACTGTCCCCCAAACTCTCAGTGTCTTGCTTTTCCCTGGAGCAGGACTGGAAACTGTGGCTCTGAGGCCAAATCTGGCCTGCAGAGATGCAGCAGCCTTCTTGTGGTCATGAGAATGAGCGCCACATGCAAAGATGGGTAGAGAAAAAAATGGATGCCTGAGACACAGAGGGAACCACCGGGCCAGCCCTGGATGCTCTTTGGACCTCTGGTACTTGGAGTAAATAAAGTCTTCTGTGGTTTAAGTGTCTGTGAGGTTTTCTGCAAAGCATAGCTGTTGACTGTGTGCTGGATATAGATGGGATCTCAAGGACTTTTGTCACAGGGAAGAGACTGCTAGCTCTTGACCTGAGAGATAAAGCTCTGCATGTGGCCAGGAAGCTGCAGGGCTCCCCATGGCCTGGCCTGGCCTTGCTGGCTTGTCAGAGTCCCTCACAGCCATCCTCCTATCCCTCCTCCTCTTCAGAGCACTTCTCTATGTTCCTGAGGGCTCCAGATCCTACTGCTGGCTGCCTCCAACGTGACCATTAGTGCCATGGGCACAACCGGAAGCAGCTGCTGGCTGGTACTTACTGAGGGCCTGGATGGGGCTGGAGAGAGGGAGGGAGGCAGACTGCAGTCCCTGCGGATGGGGACTGAGACCTCTCAGAGTTCTGGAACTTCGGTCCGGACCTCGGCATAGTTTGCTGAATGCAGCATCCCATTCATTCCCTGCGTCCATCAAGCACTGATGCACGGGTTGACTGACCCATTCATTCATCCACCCATTCGCTCAACAGTTGATATGCATTTGCAAGTGCTGGGCTTTGGAGAGGCATCAGTGGGCGAGACGGGCCTGGCGGCTGCCCTCAAACATCTAACGGAGAGGCTGCAGGGCCGCGAGTACGAGGAAAGAATGCAGTGCAGCCAGTGCTGGAACCAGGCAACCACAGGCTGGGGCCACGAGAGGCTGCCCCCCCACCATGGAGAAAGGCTGGGGATCCAGGTGGCAGCTGCTCCTGGGCTGGAAATGCCAACACAGGATGGGAAGCAGGGACAACTGCATAAAGAAAGGAATCTGGTTTTTGACTTGGAGGAGGCCATTAGAGGGTCCCTCTGGAGCCACTCAGCCAAGGGAAACAGGTGCACAGGGACACCTCTCTTTTCACCAGCATCTCACACTGGGCCGGCACCGAAAGGCATGAGTAAATGTTTGTTGAATGAATAAGTGAGTGAACAAATGGACCAACAAATGCATTCCTGACATTTACACTAGCCAGAGACCGCTTGGAGAGAGTTATTTTTCAGTTCTTCAGGTCTACAAAGGGAAGAGTCACATGGACGAGCCTCCAGGAGTGAATAATTAAAATGCTGTTATCTTTGGCTTTGAAGTTCATGGAATGAGCTTTCCTTTCCCTCTCCCTTCTATACCCCCTCCTTCTTCCTTCCCATTCTCCCATCCTCTATCTCTCTCTCCTCTTTCTCTCTCTTCTCTCTCTCTCTTTCCCTCTCTCTCTCTCTCTCTCTTTCTCTCTCTCTCTCTCCTCTTTCTCTCTCTCTCTGTTTTGCCTTCTTTTCTAGCAAAGATGACTTGACTTCCCTGATCAAACCCAGAGGCTCATACACAAATGGAATCACATGTCTGGAATTTATACTGAGAAGCTGCGAAATAAAGGCAGATGTGTGCACTTAGGTTCTCCAACTCAGGTCTAAGTCCCAACCACTGAAATGTCCCCAGCCCGGCTTCTTCCCTGAGCCTGGGCTGGGTGATCCTCACAAGAGGAGGCCCCCAGACCTCGGCCTGGACCTCCAGCCCTGCATGTT